>NC_133622.1:84747481-85467481 GCF_048593235.1 Sminthopsis crassicaudata | reverse complement strand
GTATCCCATTGCATTCAGAGCCACTGCCAATCATCCTCACCTATGTCTTGTCAGTGATCTCCAATGACTCTGGAGGAGAGAGTACATCAGATGACTTTGCAGAGTTCTGCTTCACTTACATCCAATTAACTTGCAAGTCAAGACATTACTCTCCTCATGTCATTGATCCTCTTTGAGAATGAAGGATGAATAACAAACAACAATCTCATTTGATCCTTATAACAATCCTATCCAAGGTAGTGGCTATTATTATACTTATTTCACAGATGAAGAAGTTGGGACTGCAAAAGATTAAGTGATTTGCCCAGAATGACAAAGCTGAGGCAAAATTCAATCTTGGTTCTTACTGACTCCAAGTCCAAAACACTGTAAAAAACAAAATATCTTACCAAGAACTCCACTGACTCACTGATAAATGTAGGAAAGATTTATTTTACAATCTTGCAAAAAGGGGCATACCCCTATTCCATAGAATGGAAACACACCTACAGAAGCCAAGTCAAATCAAACCTTGTTATGGAGCTTAGTTAGCCCTGCTTCTTCCTTCTGGATCTTGACTAATCAGGATCCTTTCCAGGTTATTACTCTCCCTTATGAAATATGTAATATACTCTATTTTAAGCAAAATGCGAGCAGAACAGTTCTTTGAGTTTTTGCAGTTGATCATGTCTTCACTCTTCCAATCTTTGCTTTTTCAAGAGGGAAATTCCTTTTCTTATCATATACCCAGTCCTTGTCCCCAAATGATGGGAGTATAGCTTCTAGGGGAAATAGCCATAAAGAGATCCCCCGACCTTAAAATGCTGTTGTTCTAATAATCCATCAATGATTGTAAATGTCCTTTGGCCTAGGACTTCTTCCCTTAGACTTGAGGGAAGATATATCCTGAGACCTTCTGACCTTAGAATGCTATTCTAATAATTTGTTGGTTAATGATTCTAAAGTCTTCTGGCCTTAGGATAAGTCCTGAAAACATTGCTGACTCTCAGATACATAATCAGTTGGCCAATGATAACCAAATTCTTGAGACCCCACTCTACCTCTAGGCCATAAAGTTAGCATATCAATGACATGAAGAAGAGGATAAATTTGTCTCCTTTTTCTTGGTTCCTTGACAAATTCTTTTGGAACTTAGCTCACTTCAATTACAATTACAATAGCCTTTGTCCCTTGACTTTGAGATGGGTTTAAGCCTGCAAATTCTTTTGAGATACCTCATGACACCAATCTGCAAACCTAACCTTTTAGAGTCCCTTTTGAAACTTAATACAAGAACCTTACATTCTTCATTCTTATGGAGGAAGATTGCTGAAGGAGGGAAGGGCAAAATGCAAGGGCCATTCAAATCTAAACCTCCATTCCTTATTATTCTTTAATAATCAGTTTTTAATCAATTCAATTTTCTAATGTGTTTCATTTCTTCAATTTAATTTTCATAACTGTGGAAACTAAATAAATGCCCATTCATTTCTCACAACACTGAACCACCTAGTTGTCTCTGATGCTCATCTTGGTCAGAGCAGAATCCCAGACCCAGTTCCCTTACATCTCTAAGACACTAGTTTCTTTTGGTTTCTTTCTGTAGCATTCATTCCTCTTTCCCTCCCTGTACTCACTCAGTGTCCTCCTCCTTCTATCCAAACACCTAGATTCTATGGCCAGTGCTCCATTTTTAAACTAAGTCCCAATGATAGGATCCAGCTTCTAGAGGAGATGTGGCAACAACAGTAAGGCTACCTGACCTTAACTCTAAGGCCACCTGGCTTTGGGAGTGGAGAAGTTCCACAAATAATGCTGGCTGTCAGATAACAATCTGTTGATCAGTGATAACAAAGTTTCTGAGATAATAATGAGGTGCCTATCAAACTACTCTTCAACCCCACCTCTAAGACTATTCAATTTTACCTCTAAGTCATAAAATTAACAAATCAGTGACTTAAAGCATCTGATCTCTCTCTCTTTTTCCTATAAATTGATTTTCTTGCTCCTGGTTCTTTGATAAATTTTTTTGGAACTTAACCCACTTCAATTGGTATTACAATTACAATAAACTTCACCCTTTGACTTGGAGATGGGTTCAAGCCTGCAAATTCTTTTGAGATACCTCCTGACATTGGTCTGCGATCCCCAACCTTTTGGAATCCTTTCTGAACCTCAACACCGAGACCTGTGAGGTTGCTTAAATGAACATATAGTCATATCTTGGTGTGGAAGGAGGGGTAGTTCCAATTTTGATCTTAGTCCTGAATTTGTGGTTTTTCTTAAAAGATAGACAACTTAGCCTGAAATGTGGCCTGCATGCAGAAGGAGGAAATGGTGAGTCACTAAAGGAAAGCTCAACTTTGCTTCCTTCCTTCCTATTCTTATATTATTCAAGGTTAACCCAAGTTGTAACTTTAGGATTATTATTTTTTTTTTATTTTAGCATTTCCAGATTTTTATCTGGGTTTTATTTGTTTGGACTGGCCAAGGGCTATTGGCTGACTTTCTCTCACTTTTCACAACAATTCAGTTTGGTTTAAGGAAGTCAGTAGAGTGCTTATTATTGTTAACAACTTTCTGTTTTTAAAGAACTGCCCTTGGGGTAGCTAGATTATAGAAAGTCTAGAGTGCCAGCCCTGCAGTCAGAGAGACCTAAGTTCAGATGTGGATACCAAAATCACATTCTAAATAACCCAAAGCTTTCTCTGGGTCATACATCTTTTCATACATGTATCTTTCTCATACATCTTTGCTTGATCTTTTATGCTATGTCTTGTGGGCATAGCTTGCAAAGCCATTATTACAATAGAGATAAACATCCTTAAGAGATCAATTTACATTCTCATTAAATGCAAATTGGAAGATTGAGAGAGAAAAGGGTTTTTGTCACAAAAACAAAGTTTTTAGTTTTCTTAAGAGGAGAAAGACCATTGGGGAAAGGAAGACTAAACGTTGAAACTTCCTATTTTGCAATTTTGTCTTAGGCTAGCTGTCTTTGTATGTTTATGCAAATGAGATGATGTATAAAATCTTACAAGCCTTAAAGCACTTTTTAAATGGTAAATATTATAAATAGGTAAAGAGAAAAGAATTTGTGTCACCCAGTCCCCAGGAATGTGTGTGTGTGTGTGTGTGTGTTTATGGTTTTCTTTTACTTTTGACTCCAGAGGGTACACACTATATTGTTCCCTCAATAGCTAGAAAGGCAGAAAAGGGTCAAAATTAGATTCTTCTAGAAAAATCTGAGTAACTAAGAATTTTATGAGATTCGAGTCAGAAGACAAAGATTTCTTATATGTAAAATACTGAGAAATTATTTCAGGACCTTAGGATATTACTTTAGATCTTAGTATTATGCCCTAAATTGTCATGCCCTAAATTGCTATGCCCTGAATGAAATTATTATAGCTCTCCCCCTTTTTCCTTGCCATTAGGACTAGGAGAATTGAGTCAGAAAAAAAGCCTTGAAATACCATTGAATCATAAAACTCAGGTGCTTTATCTCAATCTTTGCTGGGATAATTCCCCCTCCTTTTGAGTATTGTCCTTCACCTCTCTGTCTCCTGCCCTCAATCTTCTTATCTTGATCCTTATCCTATCAGAATTAAGTTATCATCTTTCCTGGAATTATGGCTTGTCTGCTCACCCAGTGTCCTTGCGCTCCCCCACCCTACCCCCTGTTTTCTGCCTTTGTTTCCCTTATAAGATTGTATACTCAAGTTATGTATTCTGTTTAACTAAAACCCTATAAAAGGTCGCAGTTTCAGTTCCTCAGTAATGAATGATTTTTGAACATGAGTTAGATTTTGTCAGCTAGCCTAAACTCTCCACATTAAAAAGATTAAAAACTAATCTCTGCCTTACCTCAGTTTCTCCAGCATTACATTAGAAATGCTTATCAAATCAAACTCTGATTGTAATGCTGGAGAAACTGAGGCAAGATAGATATTAGAAAGTTTTTAATATTTTATTTGAGGGAGAGATTGATTGGAAGCAAAACAGGATCCACGTTGCTGGATGGGACTCTTGTCTCAAAGCACCCAGCAGAGAGCAAGGGACTCTAGGGATTCTTATAAGGCTCCAGCAATCAGGGGAACAAATGCAGGGTGGGATTAGAGCTCTGGTAAGCGGGAGCTTCCAGGAACAGATCATAAATTCGATTCTGGCAGGTTTGGGGTAAGGAATGATCATAAATTCTGATTAGTTGGGAGGCTAGGAGCCACTGAGTCTGAAATAGGAGATATCCACCCATCTTGAGATTAACCATCTGCAGTTTATGATTCTTTGCAATGCTAGAGTAGCCAGGGCTCCCATCTCCATCCCAATGGTCAGGAAAGGGGGCTGCCACTAGGGGGACTGAGGCAGAACAATTAAAGGAAACTGTGGCATAACATGATATCTTAAAGAGATCAACATACTTCATACAAAAAAGCTTTTACTTCATTTGTCATCTTTACAATTCCTCATAGAATCTAAGTTGTTAAGAATAAAGAAAAATCATTTCACTATATTAGCATCAATTTGTTAAAATGAAGATTGGTTTCTACAGTGCCTTTAAACCTCATTTACAAGTTATGGCAAGTGTCCCACTGTTGAGGAGGAAAACACCCAACAATGTTAGGGTCCCCAGGTTGGTGTGGCAGATATGATGAAAGAATTCACAAACTCAATTTGTCTCCAAGTTAAGGGGCAAAGATTTATTTTGCTACTTGACAGCAGGCTAAGTTCCAAAGGAATTTAGCAAAGAGCCAGAAGCAAGAAGATAATTTTATGGGAAAGAGAAACAAAGATGAGGTTCAAGTCACTGATGAGCTAATTTTATAATTGAGAATTGGGGGAGGGGGTTTGCACCCATTACTTCATTCTAAAGACTTCTTAAAGAATCTTAAATAGATATAGAGCCACTCATTGAATTCTATGGTTTACCGACCAATCAATTGTTCTCTGACAACCAAGCACTATTTGTGGCACTCCCAAGACCTTAGGATTTTTAAGAAATTATTCTTTTTCCCTAAGAGCTACATACATCTCATCACTAGCATTGCCCTGGGAGCTACTAAAAGTTCCAAAAGACACTGGTTATAAAGTTGACTCTTATCCAAAACCCATCAACCCAATTACCTGAATTAAATAGGACATTTTTGACTGGGACAGAAACTCTTAGGTAGAGACTGCCTGAAACATAGAAAAACAGAAATGGAAGGTGAGGAATCAGGAAGGATAGGAATACATATTAAAAGAAAGCTCCTGGTCCTGACTAATTAGACTACATGTTGCAGTCTTATTTCAAGCTTATTTTTGCCAGCTGATTAAGTATGTGTGGGATGGGTGCTAGACCCCCTTACCTAAATTGACTACTCAGAGAAATCTTCAGATACAAACAGAAAGCATTTATTCAGTCCTTGCAAGGAGAGGCCCCAATACATCAGCTGACCAGCTCAACTTGATGTGTAATCCCAGGCTAGAAACGGGAGTTAATGACACAGCAAAAGACTTGGGTTCATTGGATGCATTGAAAAGGAAGTAACCATTGCTTTCTACTTCCTGTGGGTCATGTAACTTCCTTAGACCTAGGATCTATCTTTTCTTCCCTAGAGCCCTCTGAGATTAGGGATCATATGACTTCCTGAAACTTAGGTTTAAGGTCTGACCCACTCCATCTCATAAACTTTTTGAGAAATCTTCACTGTTAGGATTAAAAGGTGCTAACTCAGGTTGTCTAAACAGTTCTCTAGCTCAGAGTTCACACCTTTAGTTTATACCTTTAAAAGGAGTTCTGAAAAGGAGTTTACACAACTTTAAAGAGGAGCAAGTTCATTGGCTGTAGGAGTACTCACAAGCCCATTCTCTGGGAGGATAAAAAGAGGCAACATTGAGTCTGAAGAACAGTCTGGATTGAGTCAAAGAGAAGATGTCCCATGGATTCACAAGTCCAGCAATCCCACACTTTTGGAGGGGAAGGCTCCAGAAGCCTCCCAAGAAACCTGCTCACAGAGAAAAGAAACCTCTTCCCAGAGAAGGATTATAATTGAGAGATGACAGAACAATCAAAACAAAGGAGAAGATCTAAGAAACATCTGACACTGAAAGAACATGGCTGATATGAAGACTGTTAAAGATTCCCTAACACCAGATGAGACTATTGTAGGACTTTAAAACTTGCAGGAGTTATTGGATTTCTGGCACATGAACTAATGGACAATGGACTTATGGACATGTATAAATTCTCAATTTATGATTATTTGATCATGTTATTTGTTACATCACTTCTAGCATGTGTTATGTTACTATGTGTTTATGTAATTTATGTAATTATGTGTAATACCTCCCATATTGATGGATTTATGTTTCAAGGCCATGACCACCCTATGTTCTAAATCAAAAGAAAGGGGGAGAGTCCCTGTTTGGGTGCCAAATTGTGAAGGTCCGGGCTAGCTCCTCTGAAGGGCTCAGAATAAGTCCTTGCCCCACATTGGGCGCCAAATTATAGAGGGAGGAAGGAAAGGAGGGAGGGAGGGAAGGAGGAAAGGAGGGAGGAAAGAAGAATTGTAATTATTAACTGTATGCTAGAATTCACTTGTGAATCTATCCAACCCTGGGTAATTTTTCTTAGGGGGCTCATTATAGCTTGTTTGATTTCTTTTTCTAAAATGGGTTGATTTAAGTATTCTATTTCCTTTTCTGATAATCTAAACAATTTATGTTTTCACAAATATTCATTTTACTTAGGTTTTTAGATTTATTGGCATGTAATTAGACAAAATAGTTCTTAATAATTTATTTAATTTCTTCTTCATTGGTGGTAAATTTACCCTTTTCATTTTTGTTACTGATAATTTATTTTTCTTCTTTTTTAAATCAAATTAACTAATGGCTTATGTGTTTTATTGTGAGGGGAGGGTTCTCTTAAAATCAGCTCCAAGTTTTAATTATTAATTCAACGATTTTCTTACTTTCAATCTTGTTAATCTCTCTTGATTTTCAGGATTTCCAATTTGGTGTCTAATTGAGAATTTGTAAGTTTGTTCTTATTCTAGTTTTTTTAGTTGCATACCCAATTCATTAATCTGCTTTTTCTCTATTCTAATTATGTAAGCATTTAGAAATATAAATTTTCAGCTATTACTGCTTTGATTGCATCCCACAAATTTTTGTATGTTGCTTCATTCCTAGCATTCTCTTTAATAAAACTATTGATATTGATTAGTATAGTTTTACTGTCTGTTTCTTGCTGTAAGCCATTTAATTTTTTTTAAGAATTTGGATGCTATAACATTTGATGCATATATGCTGATATTACTTCATTATTGATAGTACTTTTTAGCACAATGCAGTTTCTCTGCTTATCTCTTTTGATTACATTTATTGTGGGTTTTGTCTGAAATCACTACTGCTACCCTGGTGGTTTTTTCGTTTTTGTTTTTTTTTAACTTCATCTGAAGTTTAATGGATTCTGATCCCGCCCCTTACCTTCACTCAGTTTCTTTCTCTCTGTGTGTGTGTGTGTGTGTGTGTGTGTGTGTGTGTATCTGTGTGTATATCTCTGTGTGTGTGTCTCTCTCTAGCTATTGATTTATCTGCTTCAGTGTCATTATTGTAAATAAGATGTTGTAGGATTCTAGTTTTTAATCCATTCTGCTAGTCATTTCTGGTTTTGGGGTGAGATCATTCCATTCACATTCACATTAATGATTACTTCTATTTCCTTCCATCGAATTTTTTTTTCCTGTTCATTCTATTCTCTCTTTGTCTTGCCTCTTTCAAGAGTGTTTTGCTTCTAAGCATTGCCTTCTGAAATCTGACTTCTCTTTTATCAACTCCCCACCTCTCTTAACCCTCTGTCCTGCTTCTTTCCTTTAGAGTAAAATAGATTTCTATATAAACTAAGTGTGATATTCCTTCTTTGAACCAATTCCAAAAAGAATAAAGTTTAAGCATTGTTCACCATCACCACCCTCCATATTTTTTGCATTTTAAAGGCCCCATTTTGTCTCTCTTTCCCCCTTCTCCAAGTGCATTCCTCTTTCTCACCACTTAATATTTTTTTTGGATGTCATCCTATCATAATCAACTTCTACTCATGTCCTCTCTCATGTATCCTCCTTCTAACTGCCCTAATAATGAGAAAGTTCTTAAGAGTTATAACTACCATCTTCCCATTATAAGTATCATCTTCCTATATAGGAAAGTAAAGAGTTTAGCCTTATTGAATCCCCTATGATTTTCCTTTCCTGTTTACTTTTTTA
Organism: Sminthopsis crassicaudata; assembly: GCF_048593235.1. Taxonomy (NCBI): domain Eukaryota; kingdom Metazoa; phylum Chordata; class Mammalia; order Dasyuromorphia; family Dasyuridae; genus Sminthopsis; species Sminthopsis crassicaudata. The sequence goes on along the minus strand of NC_133622.1, from coordinate 85,459,253 downwards.
ATTTAATTTTATTTATTTCTTGCTGTCATGAATCTTTTCATCTGCAATACTTAAAAGTCTTCTGTTTTATTGAATGATCATTTTTTTTTCTCCTGAAGGGATTATTCTTAGTTTTGCTGGGTAGGTGATTCTTGGTTGTACTTCTAGTTCATTTACCTTCCAAAATATAATATTTTAAGTCCTCCAATTCTTCAATGTGGAAGCTGAAAAATCTTGTGTTATTCTTACTGTGGCTTCACAACATTTATTTCTTACTTATTTTTTTGCAATATTTTCTCCCTGATTCAGGAACTCTGTAATTTGACTTTAATATTTCTGGGAGTTTTCATTTGGAACTCTCTTTAGGGATGATTGGTGATTTTTTCCATTTCAACTTTACCCTCTGGTTCTAAAATATCAGAACAATTGCTCTTGATAATATCTTGAAATATAAAGTTTATGCTCTGTTTTTTCATGGTTTTTAGGTAGTGGAGTAATTCTTTAATTATTTCTCTTTGATTTGTTTTCCAGGTTAGTTGTTTTTCAGTGAGATATTTCATAATTTTTCCTATTTTTTAAAAATTCTTTTGACTGTTTCTTGGAGTCATTAACTTTCATTTACCCAATTCTATTTTTTAAGAAGTTCTCAGTGAAATTTTGCACATCTCTCTTTTTTTTGACCAATTCTATTTTTTAATGAATCTTCTCTTCAGTGGATTCTTGTACCTCCTTTAATATTTTGCCTATTCTATTTTTAGAAGTGTTATTTTTCTTCAGTATTTTTGTGCCTTCTTTACCAAACTGTTGACTTGTTTCATGATTTTCTTATACCACTGTCATTTCTTTTGTGAAACTTTCCTGTATCTCTCTTATTTGAGTTTTTAAATCCTTTTTGAGCTCTTCCAGGAATTCATTTTAGGCCTAAGACCAATTCATATTTTTCTTTGAGGTTTTGGATGTAGCTAATTTTGACCTTGTCCTTTTCTGAGTTTCTGTTTTGCTTTTTCCTGCTATCTTGGTAAGTTTCTATAGTCAAATTCCTTATCTGTTTTTGGCTCACTCTTTTAGTCTATTTTTTTTTTTTTTTTAGTTTTATCTTTATATTAAAGTTGGATTCTGTTCTTGGAGTGGAAGGAATATTGTCTTAAGCATCAGATTTTTCATTTTGTTTTCAGAGTTATCATAAGGATCTCTAAATTTTTAGTTCTTCCAAGGTGTTATTATCTAAGGAAATATGTTGTCATTTGCCTCTTAGACTGTGCTGTGTTCTAGTAACTTTAAGCACTCTTTATTGCCCTAGAACTATGATCCTGGTCATAACTGCTGAACCCTCCTTCTTGCTCTGCAACTCTGACTTAGAGCCAGTTATGAATGCAACAGAGTCTTGTTCCCAGTGTCAGCAAGGAATACCATTTAATATCCTTCTGACCAGTTATCTGACTCTTTACCATTTGTGGACTGAGAGTTCCAGAAACCACTGCTGCCAATTCAGTAACGTTTGTGCTGACTTGCTGGGGTGTTGCTTGCATTGAGCTGCACTCTCTCTCATCCCATTAAGATAGATCTTTCTCACTGACCTTCTAAATTGTCACAAGACAGAAAATTGCTTCACCTCATTCTTTTGTTGTTCTGCAACTTCAGAATTCATTTTGAGGCATTATTTTGACATTGTTTGCAGGGGATTTTGGGAGACATCAAACAAGTTCCTACCTTTACTCTACCACCTTGGTTCTGTTCCTCTTTTAGTAAGTCCAATTGCCTCTTTAAAAATTTTCAATTGCCAAATGTTCATTTTTTTTTCTCCTTGCCATCTCCCTCCACATTTCTCAGTATATTAAATACAGCATGAATACTTGGGTGCAGAAGGGAAGAGAGAATTGGGGACAGCTGCAGTGCTTTTTTTTAAGTGATCCAATCTCCTAAGGGAAAAAAAAGATTGGCTTTTGAAAGGAAATTATCTACTTTGAAATGTGCTTTCTTTTAAAAGCTATGACAACCTCCTTTTTACTAAGAGAAAGATTATAGGGCTTTTAAAAACTGTGACCAGACATATACAACTGCCAATTCCAACAGTCATATTCAGACATAAAGTTGCTGTGGAGAACAAGTTGTCAACAGCTTCAATGAATAAAACAATGCCATTTGTTTGTATTAAAACAGGGAAGTGTTCCTCTCAAATTTTCTCTACTAGGCATTATTATTTCAAAAGGCCACAGAAGGATAATTGAATCCTCCCTTTTCAGATGGCAACTTGGTATAAAGAGACAGATACCTGGGACAGACTCTTTTGTTTTAGTACCAGTGTTGACCCTAGTTGCTTAATTCAGTTCTCAATCTGGGATTCATTTTCTTGTGTGTAAAATGTGAGGAGATTAGACGATTACAAAGATCCATTCTAGTCATCCGAAACCTATGACTCAGTGGAACAAATTTTTTAGCAGAACTTTATAAAAGAAAACAAGATGAAGGCAGTCAAATGTCAGTCAAAAACAAATGGACCATCCTCACTTGAGGTCTATACAGGCACTTCCTTCATCCCACCAACCTTAGAGAGAGGATTGTTGCTCTCACATATCAACTCGTCATGGTCTACCAAGTTGCCCACTTCCCCTCCCTATCAAGACTTACTAACACAGAGATTTCTTTGACTCCCGTTTCTCTTTCAAGACCCATATCCAAATTGTTATCAAATCTTAACAAAATGGCTCATTGAGTGCTATCCTTTCTCCCCATTTTCCGAGGCACTACTGTATAATAATTCCCTTCAGCATCTCATGCTTATAATTTCCAAACTGGCCCCTCTAACTCCATTGTTTCTTCTCTATAGTTTATCCTGTACAACACTAAAATGGATGAATTATTTTCAGGTTTACCTTGCTTTAAAAAAATATGAACATCTAGGTTTGTAAACCAAATAAATCATGGGAAGATGATGCACAAGTCTAAAGAATTTTAACCTTGCAAACTGATTCCCCTACAGAGGCTATAACAAAAATTCATTCTTCCCCAAAATGGCTAACAGATTGAAGGAAGAAGTAAAAACGAATGAAATCATAAGGGTTCAATTCTATTTAAAAGCAAATGCAATTGTTTCTTGGTCAGGAATGGTATCATGTTCTTTTTGGAATTGAATTTGGAATTTTCAAAATTTGGAATTTTGGAACATCCCCCAGAATTCTATGTGAAAACTCAGGAGGTTATGTCTTTAAAGATTTGGGGAAAAGTCAAGAGGGGATGAACTAAATCAGTGGAAGTGATATAGCTTTGGATCCCCCTGTCCGTGAGAGGTAATGAGACATTCCCCTGCCTACACCAATGTTGGATACCATATCTACAACCCTTTGAAGTGCCATCCTCAGCTCCTGACAACACTAGACTTTCACACTTTGTTGAGCTAGCTCATGGTAGCCATTTGGAGGCTTCATACCTGAGCCAGTGAAGTAGTGGCGTTGAAACTAGTTCATTGTGAAAAATTACGGCATCTCATATATCAAGGTATCTCACTTCCAATCTTTATCTGATTCAACTGTAAGCATAGTAGTATGAGAATTGGTTTAGGCTAAGAGGTAAGTGTCACATAGGTGCAGGATAGCTTTAGTTAATAAAATTAAAACTCTTCCTAGATGAATGACTTGGAATTCAGATGAGTTCAATAAATAGAAGCCTCCCAAGAAGGCACAATGACTACTTCTCTTATGTGTCTTAGACTTGATGGAATCTCTAGTGCTCTGTGGAGCCACCTTCACCTGTAAATCACCCAGCATATTTTTGAAGAGCATTAGGAAAACCATTTTGATCCTCCCTGAAAACAACTTGTATATTCTCAGTTGTTCCAATTGTATTCAACTTCATGATTGAGGTTTTCTAGGCAAAGATAATAGATTGATTTGCCATTTTCTTCTCCAGCTCATATTACAGATGAAGCAATGGAAGCAAACAGGGTTAAATGACTTACCCAGATTTATACAACTAGTAAATATTTGGGGTCAGATTTGAATTCATGTCTTTGTGACTCTAGATTCAATCCTTTATCCACTGAGATACTCAGTTGCCAAACATTGCATTGTATGGGCAAACATGGAACATTAACATTATTTTTAATTTTCTTCTACTTGATTCAATTGAACAGAATTGGGAGAAACTGAATTTAGGGCTTATTTATAATGATTGAGAAGGGAGGGAAAGTGTTTGCTGCTCTCTTTTTATGGTGGCAAAGAATTGGAAAATTAGCTGATGCCCATAAATTGGGGAATGGCTGCATAAGTTATGGTATGTGAAAAAACTGGCATATTATTGTTCTATGAAAAATGATGAACAGGCTGATTTTAGAAAAACCTGGAAAGATTTACAGGAACTGAAGCAGATTAAGTGAACAGAACCAAGAAAATAGTATATACAGCAACAACAAGATTGTATGATGATCAACTATGATAGATTTGGTTCTTCTTGGCAATTCCATGATCCCAGATAATCCCAATATACTTTGGATGGAAAACAGCAGGCGTATCCAGAGAGAAACTTATGGAGACTGAATGTGGATTAACATACACTATTTTCACCTTTTGTTTTCTTCTTTTTTTCTTTTCTTTCCTACAGTTTTTCCCTTTTGTTTTGATTTCTCTCTCCTAACCTGACTCATAAAGAGATATGTAAAAAATAAATGGACATGTATAACCTAAAAAAAGTAAAATACAATTTAAAATAATATAAAAGTGTTTACTGTTTATGTTAACTTTCTTGTTGTTCACCTTACATTTTTCTTTTGAGTAATAACTTTTTGCAATAGATCAGGTCTTCTTAAATTTTTCCCACTCATGACCCCTTTTTGACTGAGAAATTTTTTTATAACCCCAGCTATAGAGGTATATAAAATAGTTATACAAATCAGACATTTATTGATAATAAATCATAGATTCATGAGCCCCATTCTAAGTTAGAAGACCCTATATGGGCTTGCAACTTACAGTTTAAAAAGTTGGGTATAAGGTGATGTTGCATATGTGTAACTCTGGCTATCTAAGACTTGGAGGCAAAATGGTGGCTTATGAGTAATAGAGAATGGTCTCAAACTGGTTCTAGATCTCTGCAGGAAATATTCCTGGGCCCTACTTAACATAACATAGGTTTGGAATCATTTTTATTGTTCAGATTTGCTATATCTTTGGTGTAGGGAATGTCTAGTGTGTATTAAAGTTTGCACATTAAAATGTCAGGGTTTGTTGTAGATCAATTGTAAAGCGTAGAACTGTGTTTAAGTCCTGCCTCTGCTATGGGGTTCCAAGCAAGTTGCCTCTCTCAGGCTCAGTTTACTGATCTGTAAAATGAAAATAATAATAGTACCTATCTTCCAAGACTGCTATAAAAATTAAATGAAATATGGTATATGAGATAAAGTGCTTTACAGTTTAAAATTTAGTTATGAAAAGGTCAGCTGTGAATTTTATTTTTCTTTTTTTCATTTTGCCAACTAATTGACATCTCTATTACTTTGCTTACTCCACTTTATATCTGCTGCCCTCTGAGGAATTAGATGCCCCTCCCAGGGGCATCATAACTTCTAAATTCATCACCATGCTACTAATTCAAGTCTTGATTACTACCACTGGAGGATGGTTTCAATTCCACAGCACAAAACATCTCTGGGTAACTCTTAGGATACCCAGACCTATCGTGTGTTGTCTAATCCTTTAGATTACAAACTCCTAGCAAACAGGAACTATCTTTTATTAATGGTATTCCCAGTTCTTAGCATAGAGCCCAGCATATCATAGGTGTAAAATAAATGTCTATTGGATTGAATTGGATCTCAGGATTTATATCAGGGATAATAGTTTTCTATATCTAGTGGAACCTAAAACTGAGACTTGACCATAAGTAATAACTACAGAATTGGATCTTTGGGAGACATAGTAAAATTGTATGGAATTTAATAATTCTCTGGAACTTTAGAGATAAGCTATTTATCACAGGGAGAATGCAAAAGAAAGGTCTTACAAAGGAGACCCTTGCTTAGATTTCCACTTAGATGCTCTGAGTGGCGTTAAGCAGAAGAGCAATTTGGATGGAATCAATTGCCTTTTATAGACAAGAGATAGGCAGTTATGTCTCATCACCAAGTCCATTAAAGCTCCTAGCTACTTTCAACTTATTCCATATTCCTTTTCCAGAGACTAACTGAAATTCTCCAAAATGACCCCTGATTACACACTCCCCCAGAATATTACCTTACAAAGTGGATTATAATTACTCAATTGAGGTTTCCATGACAACTGCCTTTGTTAAGTATGAGCCAGATCAAATAGTATCTTATAAAGTTGTAAAACATTATAGAGAAGGGAAGTCTAAAACCCAAAAGTTAGAACCAAAAGTTCAGTTTTTAAAAGATGAAAACTACAAAATGACTCATCATCTCTTTCTGATGTTGAGCTAGAAAGAGCTCCTCTTTTGGTCATTCATAATTACAATGTCACAAGCAATAAATGACCAAACTTTGACATTCACAATAATAAAGTTAGGCAACTGTATTTTCTTTGCTTTGAAATATCTTTCCTAAATTAAAACCAGGGATAGAAATTTAAATATTTTTCAAGATTTTTCCCTACATTTTTAAGTAAAGGATATCTTTCAAAATATGTTAGCAGTACCTCCAGATTTGTACTTTTATCTGTATTCCTGTTGTTATCTACTTTATTACTCTCTTCACCCTCTCTACCACCCCCATTACCCAGTCCAAATAAAAGGCAAATTCCTTGAGAACCAGAACTTTTAAGGATTTTTTTGGTCTTTGGGTCTCCTGGTTATTTAAGGTGGCTTACACATACTAAATGCTCAGTAAACAGTCTTTAAATTTAACTGAATGACTAATGCTATGGTCCAATGTTTCATTATTTAATATGTAATTTAATGGTCAAAGTTGAGACAACATATTTGTTCTATATTCACTTTAGTGTCAATCATTACACATTCTTTGTAATTATTACTAACATTTATTTATTGAATGCAAGGCTGATCCTAAGATCCTCCAGAGAACTAGTCTGGATACTATATTTTGGCACCCCAATTTGGGGGTGCTAGAAAACACTACAAATGTTATAGAATATTTTGTTCTATAAGAAGTGATCAGCAGGATGATTTCAGAAAGGCCTGGAGAGACCATATGAACTGATATGAAGTGAAATGAGCAGAATCAGGAGATCATTGTACATGGCAACAACAATACGATGATCAATCCTGATGGACATGACTGATTCAGGCTAATTCTAATAGACTTGTAATGGAGAGAGCCATCTGCACCCAGAGAGAGGACTGTGGGGACTGAATGTGGAACAAAACATAGTATTTTCACCTTTTTTGTGGTGGTGATTGTTTGCTTGCTTGTTTTTTTCCCTTTTGATCTGATTTTTTTGTACAGCATGATATATGTTTAGAAGAATTACACATGTTGCACAAAATGTTTGTAGCAGCACTTTTTGTAGTGTCAAGGAACTGGAAACTGAGTGGATGGCCATGAGTTAGAGAATAAAATATTATTGTTCTATAAGAAACAATCAGGAAGATGATTTCATCTTCTTGTTTTGTTTTGTTTTCCCTGAGGCTGGAGTTAAGTGACTTGCCCAGGATCACACAACTAGGAAGTGTTAAGTGTCTGAGACCAGATTTGAACTCCGGTCCTCCTGAATTCAAGGCTAGTGCTCTATCCACTGTGCCACCTAGCTTCCCCCAGGAAGATGATTTCAGAAAAGCCTGAAGATTACATGAACTGATTCTAAGTAAAGTGAGTAGAACATTGTACAGAGCAACAAGAAAATAATGCAATGATCAATTCTGATGGACATGGTCTTTTCAAAAATAAGGTGATTCAGGTCAATTCCAATGGACTTGTGATGGAGAGAGCCATCTGCATCCAGAAAGTACTGTGAGGAATGAATGTGAATTACAGTATAGCATTTTCACTTTTTTGTGATTGTTTACTTGCATTTGTTTTCTTTCCCATTCTTTTTCTTTTTGATCTGATTTTTCTTGTGCCTATGCATGTGGAAATATGTATAGAAGAATTGCACATGTTTAACATATTGGATTACTTGCTATCTAGGAAGGAGTGAAGAGGAAAGGAGGGAGAAAAAATTAGAACACAAGGTTTTGCAAGAGTGAATGTTGAAAACTAGCTTTACATATATTTTGAAAAATAAAAAGCTATTATTATTTTTTAAAGTTCCTTTGCTTCTGTCTGCCTCAGTTTTCTCATTTGTAAAATAAGGATAATAATAATAACTACCTATCGAAGTTTCGATGAGGTATGAGTATAATATTTCTAAAGCATTATGTAAACATTAAATCATTATAAAATGCTCACTAAATGTGTTTTTAAAAATAGATCAGGAAAAAGAAATGAGAGAAGTCAACAATTTGTAGGTTATAGAGAAGTATCTTGTCTCATTCTTATAGCTGCTCTTTCTATAATATTTTAAAGTTTTCAAAACACTTTACATAATTTTCTCATTTGATCTTCACCTCATGCTGAAATAGATGCTTATATTATCTCCATTTTACAGAAGAGGAAGGTAAAACACACAGAAATTATGTGAGTTGCCAAGGGTCACAAGCTAGTAAGTGTCTGAAGTAAAATTTATAGTCGGATCTTGCTGCCTCCCAGGCCAGGATCTAATCTGCAATGCCATCTGGCTGTCAAAAATCATGAATTATTTCTTTGGGGAAAGAATAAGAGAGCACTGACCATGGTAAGCACCAAATAACATTGAAATTAAATCGATCATACAACAAATAGAAATTTTTTCATTATTGATGTAGAAATTATCCATGTACTAGCAGTCTACATAAAGTCATATAACTGACTTGTTAGATCAGGACTTCTTAAATTTTCTTCCACTTATGACACCTTTTCACCTGAGAAATTTTTTTATATGACTCTAGGTACATAAGTATATGAATTAAACATTTACTGATAATAAATCATAATTTCATGACTACCACATTTAGTTATAAGACCTCATGTGGGGTCATGACTCAGTTTAAGAAGCTAAATGTTAGATCGAAGATTAAAATTAGTACAAAACTAGAAGAATAAAAATAAGAGTAAGAAATGGTTTATAATTAAAATTATCCTTACTTCTTAAAAAAAGTTGTTGCTGATGAAATCTTAAATATGGATACAAGAAAGGATGTAAATACTGAGTAACATAATTCCATATATAAGTTAGATTGATATAAATCCCTTGACATGACAAGATGACCAAAAAGCCCAAAATCATCTTAGTCAGCAAATATTTGATTCACTCACCCTGTCTCACTTTGACAGAAGTCACAATAATTCAATGATTAAGGCTAGCTAATGATTAAGTTTAAAAAAAATTCCTCTTTCATCCAGTTAAAAAAAAAAACCTTAATAAATAAATCTGGGAGGGAAGACCCTCAGAGTTTGTGACCAAAGCAGAAATAATTGTTATTTACATTCATTCTGAGTCATTCAGGATCCGAAGAAAATCCAAGCTGAATGATGAAGAATCAATTCATGAAGAATTTGAAGAAGATAGAGAAGGAAGAAGGAAAAAAAGGGACTACTAATTTCCCTGAAAGTACCTGAAAACAATCAATAGACACATGCTCATTTTTCTCATTTATATAAAAAAGATCTTCTATTTGTCTGAATTTCCTTGTGTGTAATATGGGAATAATAATAGCACCTACCTCCCAGATTGTTGTGAGGCTCAAATGAAGTAAAAATTATAAAACATTTAACATAGTGCACATATTAAGCACTCTATAAACATTATTTTATCACCATCTATCACAAAATTTTATTATAATAGTAATATTATAATTATTTATTATACCTTTCTCATTGATGATATTGTCTAGGAAGATTTTAGTATAGAAGCAAAGAAATTAAGGTCTCAAACTATAGTTAAGCTAGAAACTGTTGTCTCAAAGCTATAAATTCAATTCTATTGTGTACATATCAGAAGAAAGGTGGTAAAAGAAATAAGCATAAATCAAATGCTGTTTGTGCCAAAAACATAACAAGATTCTAACACTATTTGTTTAGAAATGTTTCCAGTTGTTACAGTCTCCCATCTAGAGATCTTTGAGATTATATGTTTTGTTCTGCCTTGTTTATACTACAATAGGATCTTTCAGTTTACTTTCTTGAAATAAAAAATTCTATCCTGATCTGTCACATTTTACATGAAGCTGCTAAGCTAGCAATAATTAGCAGATTACCCATCTATCTGTTACTCAAAGCTCTCTCTCTGGTGCTACTATTTATCTACAAACATTCTCCTTGCAACTGCGTGATTTATTTATTAAAACTTTGATTTTATTAGAGCTGATTTTAAATCCAGCATAAAAAATAGTTCTTGTTTCAATAGCATTCAACAAAAAAATTAGTAATCAATAAGAAATTTACAAATAATATCCACACTATATCACACCTTTACCATCACACAACTGATTGAAAGATGTAAAGAATACATGATTCTGCTTGTTTTGTGTGTGTGTGTTTTCTCTAATGGAGCAAAAGGATGCCTTAAAAGCCGTCTTCCCCTAAAATGTGCTCCATTCACATGCTGATATTTTTCAAGATTCTTCAAAAGATATTGCAACAGAGATAAATTTGTTCAAGGCTCCCTCTGATCATTAATGTCCAGCAAGACATAAACAAGAAAACGTGCTTGCCAAAGGTACCATAAGGAAGGAGCTCCATCCAGATTGGAGTACAAGTCAAAGAGGGATTCCTTTTACATGATAAGGTTTCCATCATACCACTTGTTTTCAAATGATACCAAGTTAGTACCATCAAACCCTAGAATATTGCAGAGCTTCCTAGAAGTGATCCATAACCAATGAAAAGAGATTGTTTTAACCATCCATATTGGGAGAAAAAAGTAATTAAGAATGTCTATATCTTGCCAATCAACATATATATGCACATATGTATACATACATATGTATAATGTATATGTGCATATATAACATATATGTTTGCATTTGTATGTATGTATGCATTTTATTTTTTTGCTGAGGCAATTAGGATTGACTTGCCCAGGGTCACACAGCTAGGAAGTATTAAGCGTCTGAGTGCTCTATCCACTGTACCATCTAGTTGCACCTGTGTATGGATCTTCCACAAAGCACAAATAGATGACTTGGTCCCAGAATTGGCTGAACAGAGAAAGGGCTAGTTGCTTTTCAAAAATTACAAAGCTTCTTTAATGACCTCAGATTTCTCCCAAGAACAATGGCATATATTTTTAACACAAATATTCAACTGATGGAACATTACAGTCTGGAAAGATTTTTAAAAATTAATTTATAATTATAACTTTTTTTTGACAGTACATATGCATGGATAATTTTTTACAACATTATCCCTTGTACTCCCTTCTGTTCCGAATTTTCCCCTCCTTTCCTCCACCCCCTCCCCTAGATGGCAGGCATTCCCATATATATTAAATATCTTTTAGTATATCCTAGATACAATATATGTGTGCAGAACCAAATTTCTTGTTGCACACGAAGAATTGGATTCAGAAGATTAAAAATAACCTGGGAAGAAAAACAAAAATGCTCACAGTTTACACTCATTTCCCAGTGTTCCTTCTCTGGGTGTAGCTGATTCTGTCATCAGCTGGAACTGAATTAGATCTTCTCTATGTTGAAGATATCCACTTCCATCAGCATACATCCTCATACAGTATTGTTGTTGAAGTGTATAATGATCTCCTGGTTCTGCTCATTTCACTCAGTATCAGTTCATGTAAGTCTCTCTAAGCCTCTCTGTATTCATCCTGCTGGTCATTTCTTATAGAACAATAATATTCCATAACATTCATATTCCACAATTTACCCAACCATTCTCTAATTGATGGACATCCATTCATTTTCCAGTTTCTAGCCACTATGAAAAGGGCTGCCACAAATATTTTCCTTTTCTCTTCTTTAGTATTTCCTTGGGATATAAGCCCAGTAGTAACACTGCTGGATCAAAGGGTATGCACATTTTGATAACTTTTTGGGCATAATTCCAAATTGCCCTCCAGAATGATTAGATTCTTTCACAACTTCTGGGAAGAATTAAAAATGAATCACTCAATGAGTAAGCAAACTGTAATATAAAACAACTTAAGAAACTAGGAAGATGAACCAAAGAATATCATAAAAGAATTATATGGTTGAAAAGTAAGATGGCTTTACAAGGAAAGGGAATAAAGGGTAGCCACTAAATGGTTTATGTTTTCCACTGATACTCTCACAATGTCAGGAGAAGTTGGGGAAAACCTCCTTACAACAAGATGGACTCCCTGTGGTGCGAACACATAGGCAAATTGACTCAGATTGAACATATTGGAATTGTGATCTATATTGGAGAGAGAGTATCCATCTTTATGAAGTTACTGGTCTGTTTGATTATTAGGCATTTATATAATTAAAGTTGAACCTTTTGTTGCTTAAAGGTTTTTTTCTTAATAACAACTCTTAATCTTAATAAATTAATTCTTAATAATTTCAAAGATTTTTAATTGAGGTCCTTCTGAAATATAACATACATTCCATTGTCATTACAAAAAGTATACTGAACTTAAAATTTGTATTGTTGACCCAGAGTCATCAATCAAAAACATCAGTGATTGGATTGTGTTGTGATATAGTAATACCTTCCAGATTTGCTGTGGAAGCGCTCCATAATAATAATTTGTTTTATTCTAAGCTTCAAACAAAAAAATTCCAAAAAACAAATAGAATGAAAACTGATCATACTTATTTTTTTAAAAAAGGAATGTTTTTATAAACCACCTGCTATATGTAAAGTACTATGTAAAGTGTGTTAAAAATATTAAAACCTAAACTTTAAAGTTTTCAAAATTTTCTGATAAAAAAAGAACAGATTATGTCCCCAGTTTTCTTATTGGCAACATTTTTGTAATTCTTTTTAAGATTTGCAAAATGTTTTTGGAGTCAGGGGGCCTGGGTAAAATCCCAGGCCCTTACTACCTATAGAAACTTGGTTAGGTCATGCAATTTCTCTAAACAAAAGTTTTATTATCTGTAAAATATGCTAAATGATCTCTGAAATCCCTTACTGATTCCATGAAAAATGACAAACTTTTTGCCTTCAAAAAGTCCACAGAAGGAAAGAAATAAGCTTTTATTAAGTGCCTATTATGTACTTGGGCACTGTGTGCTTTAAAAATATTATCTTATTTGATTCACACTATAATCCTAGGAGATAATTGCTAATAGTTTTTCCATTTTACAGTTGAGGAAACTGAAGCAGGCAGCAGTTAGGTGACATACACATAAATTAATACACTTAGTTTCTAAAACAGGATTAGAACTCATCTTAATTCCAAGCTTTGCACTCTATCCACTGTGCTATCAACCTACCTCTGAGAACAAATGATTATACCAATATAAGACAAAGTGTAGTATTATAAGAGAATGATCAGGAGGATCCAGTATCAATTTGATGAATTTGCAAGACACAGACCATTTTTTGGAAGTAATTCATACCTAATTTTTTTCATGAGGGGTTTGAAGAAAAGGCTTCACACATTCTTTGGAAAGGGATTGTTTTGTTTTGTTCCAAGAATTTCCAATGTTGCTTTCAGATATTTAAATTTGTGTTTATTTTTAGAGAAAATGCATATATTAGAGAAAGTATATCCTATACACACAAATGCCTAAGGATGCATTTTTTTTCTATTTATTTCTAATAAATGTGCAATGTAACTGCTCATTATACCAAGTCATTAATAAATTTCTACTTTTGGATCCAAAATAATTCCTATTATTTTCTCCTATATTTTTAATTAATAAACATTTATTTTCTTTCTCTATCCCCTCTAGCAACATAAAGATACAAGAAAAGAAAACCCTTATAAGAAATATACATAATCAAATGAAACAAATTCCTATCTTGGACACATAAAATGTGTATCTCCTTCTACAGCTTAAATCCATCACTTCTCTGTCAGCCAGTGGGCAGAATTCATCATCCTTGTTCTTCTGAAATCATGGTGGGCTGCAGTACTGATTGATCAGAGTTCTCAATATTTCAAAGTTTTTTTTTTCTTTACAACATTTTTGTTGTTATTGTGTAATTTGGTTTCCAAGTTTTACTTATTTCACTTTGTATCATTCCTACAAGTTTTCTCAGGTTCTTTGTAACTGTTATGCTTTTATGACACAACAATATTTCATTATATCATATATCATAACTTGTTTAGTCATTCCCCAAAGAACAAGTACACCCCTTTTTCAGGTCTTTTCCATTACAAAAAAAAAAAGTATCACCCATGGGCCCTTTTCTTCTCTTTTGATTTCTTTGAGATATAGATCTAGTAGTACTATGTATCACTGTCAAAAGACATGTACTTCTGGGCTACTATTAGAATAATAAACCCTCTGACATTCTGATGAAATGCCCTTTTCCCATAGGATAACATAGAGTTCTTTTTAGAACTGTATGTTTTTATTTTTGCTTACTCTCCCCAAAAGATAAACATCTTCTGGCAGCTATTAAACAAGCAATTGTCTTTATTTTGGACCTATAAAGTCTAAGTAACTCATTAGCTTTGTTCGCTTGGTAAGATGCTGCACAGAAACTATTTTGGCGATCACCTTATTTCTTCAAGATACATAGCACATCGATCTTTATCCTTCTTGCAGAATGGTTGCCTAAAAGTAGGTACTCCTAGAATTAGAATTACCTACAAGGTACTTTGAAAGGCTAGCTTTTAAAAAAAAGTATTTATTGAGTATTTTATTTTTCCCCAATTACATGTAAAAGCAATTTTTAACAGGGTTTTTTTAAATTTTGAGTTCTAAATTTTCCCCTTCCCTTCCCTCCCCTCCCTTATTCCCTCGTTGAGAAAAAAAGAAGTTTGATGCAGTTATACACATGCAGTCATGCAAAACATACTTCCATATTGGTTATATTGTAAAAAAAAAAATAGCAAAAAAGAAAGAAAGAAAGAAAGAAAGAAAGAAAGAAAGAAAGAAAGAAAGAAAGAAAGAAAGAAAGAAAGAAAGAAAGAAAGAAAGAAAGAAAGAAAGAAAGAAAGAAAGAAAGAAAGAAAGAAAGAAAGAAAGAAAGAAAGAAAGAAAGAAAGAAAAATTAAGTTTGGTTTTTTTTGAAAATATGTTTTGATGTACATTCAGACTCCATGTTAGACCATTTGATAGGTGTGGGGTGGTACTACAGAGTTGTTTTGATCTCTCTAATAAATAGTAATTTAGAACACTTTTTTCATAGGATTATAGATAGCTTTGATTATTTTATCTGAAAACTTCCTGTTCATATCCTTTCATCATTTATCATTTGAGGAATGTCTCTTATTTTTTTATAAATTTCCTCAGTTCTCTATGTATTTGAGAAATGAGGCCTTTATCAGAAAAACTTTCTGTAAAAAAATTCTCACATTTATGATTAGTAACTATATTTCTTCCTTCTAGCCTATTCCCCCTTTATCCTCAAAAATGTTTTGGTTTTGGCTACTGTCTCCTCTAATTTACTCTTTCTTCTATCAGCCCTTTCCCCTTTTCTTATCTTTCTTCTCCTACTTTCTTAGACAATTATAGATTTCTATACTCAACCCAGTGTATTTATTATTCCCTTTCTGAACCAATTCTGATAACAGTATGATTTAAACAACACACACACACACACACACACACACATCTCTTCTTCTTTTTCACTGTAAAAGATCTTTTGTCTTTATTTTGGACCTATAAAATCTAAGTATCTAAGACTCTTTTATGTGAGATAATTTACCCACATTTACCCTTTCCTTTTCCCTCTCTCTCAATGTATTTATCTTTTTCATTAGAGAACTATCCCATCATATCTATCTTTTTTCTTTATATACTCCTTCTGTCTTAATAATGAAAAAGAACAAGAAGTCTACTATGCAATAATAAAAAATGATTAGTCAGATTTTAGAAAAATCTGAAAAGACTTACTTGAGCTAATGGAAAGTGAAATAGGCAGAACCAGGAGGACATTGTTCTTAGTAATAGCAATATTGTGTGATGATCAACTATGAATAACTTAGTTCTTCTCTGCAATACCATGATTCAAGACAATTACAAAGGATTCATGATGGAATATGCTAATGACATCCAGAGAAAGCACTGATGGACTTTGTTTTTTCATTTTTTTTCCTTTTGATCTGTTTCTCCTTTCATGATATGACTACTATGGAAATATGTTTTACATGATTGTCCATATATAACCTATGTCACATTGTCTACCATTTTTGGAAGAGAAAAAGAGAAGGGAGAGAGAAAAATCTGGAACTCAAAATTTTGTAAAAAATGAATATTTAAATTTGTCTTTACATATAATTAGAAGAAATAAGATACTACTTTAAAAAAAAAGAACTACACATATCATCTTCCCAAGTAAGAATGTAAACAGTTAAAAGCTGGTACTTTTTTTTTTTTTTTTTTTTTATTATATATATATATATATATTTTATAATATTATCCCTTGTATTCATTTTTTCCAATTTACCCCCCCTCCCTCTATTCCCTCCCCCCGACGACAGGCAATACCATACATTTTACATGTGTTACAATATAGTCTAGGTACAATACATGTGTGTGAATATCATTTTCTTGTTGCACAATAAACATTAGAATCCGAAGGTACATGCAACCTGGGCAGACAGATATTAGTGCTAACAATTTTCATTCCCCTCCCAGTGTTTCTTCTCTGGGTGCAGCTACCTCTGTCCATCATTGATCAACTGGAAGTGAGTTGGATCTTCTTTATGTTGAAGATTTCCAAAAAGCTGGTACTTTTGAGGAAATCTGAAAGTCTAGATTCTGTTATCAAATTGCCTAGACAATTCAAAATCTAGCCCCTCTACATAGGAGATTGGGGATCAAGAAGAGTATCTTTGATCCTTCGTCTCAACTTTTATAGAAAGAACACTGAAAGGGATATCTGCTTTTTGGTCAGTCAGTCATCAGGATTGATGATTGATTCTATGGAAGCTCCATGGAGCAATGACCAAGCCATCTTCATGAGGAAGATTTCCACCCCAATTAATTGCAAACAACAATCCATGCCCTGTTACTTTATCAAGTTGTTGGGTATATTTTGTATATGCTTGTATATGTATATTATCTCTGCTGGTCAAATCATAAACTCCTCAGGGGCAGGTTCTCTTTCATTTTTCTCTTTGAATCCTCAAGACCTGGCATGTAGTAAGAACTTAAGAAAAGATTGGGGAATTCCTGAAATCCATCAACAACTCTACTGACCAATTCCATTTACTATATGATAGGGGTAAAGGAGAGATTTGAAATATTCTACCAGCAAGGTGGCACAGTGGATGGAGTACCTGGCCTGGGGTCAAGAAGTCTCAATTTCCTTGGCCTTAGACACTTATTAGTTGTGTGACTCTGGGCAAGTCACTTGCCTGCTTGCCTCAGTTTCCTCATCTATGAAATGTTCTGGAAAAGGAAATGGCAAACCATGCCAGTATCTTTGCCAAGAAAACCTTAAACAGAGTAATGATGAGTCAAATATGACTGAAAAATAATTGAACAACAGCAACTAAAATTTGAGAAGGGAATTATTTCTCTTCAAATTAAAGTCTACTAGGAAAGGGAAGAAGTGAATGGGGCAGAGGAAGAATCAGAGAAAGCTTCATGAAGGAGATGTACCTGTGCTGAACCTAGAAAGAAGAGAAGAATTTTCACAGGAGACATGGTAAAGCTATGTTCTGGGAATTTAACAACTATATTACTATAAGTTTAACAGAGTATTTTACAAACATTTCATTTCATTCTCAAAACCCTGAGAAGTAGATGCTATTATTATCTTCCTTTTACAATTGAGAAAACCAAGTTACATGGGTCATAAGTGTTTGAGGCTGAATTTGAACTCAGAACTTTCTGATCCCATATCCTGCACTTTATCCACAACACCACCCAGCTGCCTCAAGCATTTATCAAGTGCCTATTATGATATCAAAGGCCCAACTGATGACAAGGATTCTGGCCTTTGACACCTCTGATGCAAAAAAAAAAAAAAAAAAAAAACTATTTATCTGTGTGAGGAACCAAAAGTATTTCCATAATTTTTGAGCCTAGAATTCCCCTTCCACTTTGCGAATGGAACAATACCTTCTATGCCTATCCATACTATATATCCCCGCCTTGTGTTCCTTCCTCCTTCTGGTAACTACTACAGAATCCTTTACACTTGAAAGATGATGCTATTATGTTTGCAGTATGATCACTATGAAAGATGATAATTACATGTCTAGAAAGATCAATTCATGATACTGCCCTTCTCTACACACAGAAAATATAGTGTAAGTCCTTAGTGTAAAATACTCTCGACACACATAGTTCAATTTGTTCAATTCATACTCATCCTTCAAAGTCTAATCTAAAGTCCATTTCTTCCAAAAACCCTTCTTGACTTTTCCCATAACTAGAAAAAGTCTCCCTCCTTTCCTCTCAGAGTACCAGTGACTCATTGCACATTTCCAATCTACTTTGTATTATAATTGTAAACCCTGGACCTATCTTTATATCTTGGAGATATATCAAATACTTAACACTTGTCTTGGCTAGAATTCCCAGAATCTCTCTGGGATTAAAAACAAATTTAGAACCTGACAGCCTTCTCGCTTTGCCCCCAGAGACCTGTTGGCACAAATGTGTCTGATACTATCAAGAATTCCATACTCCGAGGAAGCTGAAACTAAAGAAAACACAAGTTGACTGTCCTAATCTTTATATTGCCATATATAGAGCTCACAATCCCTCTATGTTTTATGATTTGCTATGACTGGGGAGAGGGAACTTTTCCCTAGTAATGAGAATATAAGATAATTGTCACATTGACCATCCTCTTCCATTGTGGTTTAATTCCTTATTAGGGCTTATAAGAATTTTAACATAATTTATATATTTCAAGTGCTAGCTGGAGGGAATTAAACAGGATCACTTAATGTAGCTGAGCTAAGAGTGATGGATGAGGTACTTTCTGTTGGATGATATAGGAAGAGAAGTAGATCTTGATAAAAAAAAATAGAAAGTATTGTCTGTTGTTGATTGACTGTTTTGTTCATCAATCAAACACAATGGGACTTTATTTTTTAAGGGAAAGAGTTAACAGTGTATACACACACACACACACACACACACACACACATACACACACACACACCAGTTGATCTGAACCAAGCTTCTATAAGAGAGGAGGAAACCTTTATTCACTGACCAAAGGAAGGAGAGGTTGTAGTAGCAATTGATAGCTATAGCTGACTACAGCTAGAACACCTCAGAGAGGTAGCAGCCTCAGCAACAGATAACAACAAACAACAACTCATTGGAAAAGCAACAAGCAATAGCTTCAGAGACAAGGAACAACAAGAGAGAATGGAACTTCAGCAGAAGGTCTCTGGCTCTGGAATGGAGTGAAGTATCAGGTCTGGAATTATGCCAGAGTAGCTGACAGGAAAAGGAGGAGGAATCAGGGGGCATGTCCCAAGCATAACATCCTCATTTTAGCAGGTGATTTTTCTGGAGAGTGCTCCCTTCTCCCACCATGATGGAAGTCTGTCAGAGATGGTGCACTGGAAGCTGAAAATGATTGTAATTGCTTGATTTTCTCTGTTATTTACATAGCTATGCTTTCCCAACTAAATGCTTTGCTTTCTGATAGATGTTTCCTGGCTGGTCTTTTGATAAAGATTACTCAAGTTACCTTTGTAGAACAAGGGTTATCTAAAACACTCTCCATGGAATTGGATGTTGAGAAGGGTTTCAGAGTTGAAAAAATTATCAGGTGTTGGATATGAGAAGATTCTCCAAATTTAGCTAGACTGGTCCTGATAAATAGAATCAATCTACACATGAAGCCTTTCCTGCTTGATGATATCTACTAGAGCTTGTGGTGGTATACTCTGCAAGAGCCCAGGGTCACCTTTATGCCAGTATGAACCATGAAGAAGAAAATGCTTCAATAGTTAAGTAATTTTCTGATCTCAGCAATGTGGGTAGTCCTTCTACTGGTACAAGACAAGTCAAGTTAATAAGTGTTTCTCAAGTATCTAGTATTCTCAAAGCACATGCTGAGAGAAAGATACAAAGAAAGGCAAAAATGCAGGTCTTTCTCTCAAGGACCTCACAGTCTACTGGGGAGACAATATTCAAACAACTATGTACAAACAAGATATATACAAAATAAACTGGAGATATTCAACAGCAGGAAAACACTAGCATTAAGGGGGATCAGGAAAGTCTTGCAGAGGCTTTCAAAACCAAACAAAGGATTTTAGATTTGATCCTGAAGGCAATAGGGAGCCTCTAGTGGTGATTGAACAGGGAGATGATGTAGTCAAACCTGCACTTTAGAAATGTTTATTTGAGGAGGGAAAGATATACTAGAGTGGGAAGATATTTGATACAGGGATGTCAACCAGCAAGCTATTGCAATGGTCAAGGTGGGATGATGAAGTACTGATAGAGTTAATGGGAAATATGTATATAGATAAGAAAGAAAAAAGAGATATAGTACCTCAAGCATAAAACTCTGAATATTATGAATATATTGTTGTTCATTTATGTTCAACTCTCTGTGACCTCATTTAGGATTTTCTTGGCAAAATTAGTAGAGTAATTTGCCATTTCTTTCTCAGGCTCATTTTATAAATGAGGAAAGTAAGGTAAACAGGGTAAAGTGACTTGCCCAGAGAGACATAGCTAGTAAGTATCTGGGGCCAGATTTGAATTCATGAAAGTAAGTCTTCCTAAGTCTAAGCCCAGTGCTCTACTCACTGTACCACCAAGCTATACATTGTATGTATATATACAGGCATATACATATTTGACGCATACATATATGTATGTGTTTGTGTGTGCTTTATACATGTTTTTTGGATATTTGATAATGTTCATTTAAAATCATGAGTGAATCTGTAAATAATGACAAGTTTCACAAAAACTAACTTAAGTATCCAATAAAATAGAAAATAAAAGATTTGCTAATAGAACCTACTCACTATGCTTTCCATTAGATTCTCAGTAGAATAAAATCTTCAAAATTCTGTGAACCACTTTTAGTAGGAGATGTTACTTTATGGTCACTATCCCTTGCCTTTCACCAATTGCTTATTTCACCTTATTCTAAAGTAGCACTTAGCAGTTTCCTTTGCCCTCCATTTAAATGAAGGACAAAGCAAAAGAATAGAATGACAAAAACTAAGAAGCAGATAAAAAGCCTGTTAACACCACACCTGAGAGCATGAACCATTCCTTTTTTCCACATTTCCTTAGAATTTCTCTGAGATACCAATTATAGTCTGTCAACCTAAAGTTCTGAAATGCCTGTAGATCAGATGAGTTCTAAAAATGAAACCTTTGTTTGCCTACTGTAAAATCATTTCCTAACATTTCTTCTTTCAGGATTTAGGGAGAGTGTGGGAGCTCACTTTGTTTTATTGCTAGATCTTAGCAGTCTTTTCAGTGAATGCTCTGACTTCAATTACCTAGCACAAAGAATGCTAGAATCTTCAGGTGAACCTGGAAATTAACAAGCAGGCAAAGATGCAAAAAAGTTATATCTGCAGTTGTTCAGAATTTGAACCCAGTTTTTTGGCTCCAAAGCCAGTACTACAGACATCTTTGGTATACAGACCTAGTGGTAATAAATAATATGAAGTTAGGAGGGCCTGTGTTGAGGACCACACCTAAGGGCAAGTCGGTTCTCTAAAAGTCCCAACAGCTGTGAATCATAACAACCCTGAAGGAATTGCAATCAGCCTTTACTGACACAGATGTTGCTTGTGGATTGGGAATGAAATAAATTGGAGGCAAGAGGGAAGAGGATGTAACTGCCTCTCAGTCTCCTTGTGTCATTATCATCCTCTCACATGAAGGGATCCATTCTGCTGGTCTGAGTTGGACTTCTAGCAGCCACTGGCAGGTTGCTCCCATAACATCCATCAGCCACTAGCAGGTGGCTCCTGTAATAGACCTGAGTTCAAATGTGATTTCAGACACATAACACTTCTTAGCTGTTGTGATCCTGGGTAAGTCATTTAACTCCAATTGCTTCAGGGGGGAAAAAAAGCAAAAGGATCTAGACGTATAAAAGTATTTATAGCAGCTCTTTATTTTATGGTAGCAGGGAATTGGAAACTGAGGAAATGCCCATCAATTGGGGAATGACTAAATAAATTATGGCATAAGATTGTGATAGAATTCTATTGTATTATAAAGAAATAACAAACAGGATGCTTTTTAGAAAAACCTAGGAAAATTTATATGAATTGATGCAAGCTGAAATAAGCAAAACTAGAAAATCATTGTATATAGGAACAGTAATACCATATGATGATTCACTGTGAGTAACTTAGCTATTCTCAGCAATACAATGATCTAAAATAATTTTGAATAAATTTAAAGTGAAAATGGAGTCTTTTAGGACTTCTTTTTTCCCCAAATAGTTTATATGATATAATAATTAATTTTTTAAATGTTTGATAGAATCACTCATGAATCCTTCTGTTCTTGGGAATTTTTTCCTCAGGATTTTGTTAATGGCTTATTCAAATTTTTTCTCTAAGATGGGATGTTTCAGGGTTTTTAGCTTCTGATCTGCTAATCTAGATAATTTATATTTTGTAAATATTCATCAAATTCATTCAGATTGTCAAATTTATTGGCATATGATTGGGCAAAATATTTCTTAATAATTGCTTTAACTTTTGATCATTTATGATAACTTCACCTTTTTCATTTTTGATACTGTGTATTTGATTTTTTTTTTAAATAAAATTAACCAATGGCTTATCTATCTCATTGTGTTAGGGTTTTTTTCCTCATAAAACCAGATTCTAGATTTATTTATCATCTCAATAATGTTTTTTTTCCAACATTATTAATCTCATTTTTTTATGTCAGAATTTCTAATTTGGTATTTAATTGGAGATTCTTAATTGTTTTCTAGCTTTTTTTGTTTTTTTAGTTGCACGCCCAATTCATTTATCTGTTCTTTTTCCATTTTGTTGACATAAGAACTTAGAGAAATAAAATTTCTCCTAAACATTACTTTAGCTACATCTAATAAATACTGGTATTTTATTCATTGTTGTCATTCTCTTAAATGAAATAATTGTTTCTATGATTTGTTCTTTGATCCACTTATTCTTTAGAATTAGATTATTTAGGTTCCAATCAATTTTTTATCTGTCTTTTCATTGCCCTCTGTTGAACTTAATTTTTATTGTTATGATTTGAAAAGAATACATTTAACATTTCTGCCTTTTTATATTTGATTTTGAGGGTTTTGTGCTCTATTACTTTTTTTGTGTTTTTCTATATTATCATGTGTTACTGAAAGAAAGAGCATATTGGGGGCTGCTAAGTGGTTCAGTGGATAGAACATCAACCCTGAAGTCAGAAGGACCTGCGTTCAAATCTGGCCTCAGACACATCACACTTCCTAGCTGTGTGACCCTGGGTAAGTTACTTAATCCCAATTGCCTCAGCAAAAAGAAAAAAAAAAAGCTTTCTATTCCCATTTAGTTATCTCCAAAGGTCAATCATTTTTAACTTTTCTAAATTCTTTTTACCTCCTTAATTTCTTTTTTGTCTATTTTTTGGTTATATTAATCAAGTACTGAGAGGAGACAGTTGAAGTTCCTACTAATATAATTTTGCTATTTATTTTCTTCCTATAAGTCACTTAACTTCTCCTTTAAGAATTTGGATGCTATACTACTTGATGAATATATGTTTAGTTTTGATATTGCTTCATTGTCTATGGTACCTTTTAGCAAGATGTAGTTTCCTTCCTAAGCTCATGTAATTTGGTATATTTTTGCTTTTGTTTTGTGTGAGATGAGGATTGCTACCTCTGATTTTTTTTTTTTTTTTTACTTCAGCTAAAACATAATAGATTCTGCTCCAACCCCTTACCTCTGTGAGTCTCTCTGCTTCAAGTGAATTTCTTGTTAACAACACAGTATAGAATTCTGCTTTTTGATCCACTCTGCTATTTCCTTTATATGTGAGAGTTCATGCCATTCTTATTCATAGTTTGATTCTTACCTATGTATTTCCCTCCGCCCTATTTTTCTTCTTGATTGTCTCCTCTACTTTCACCCTTTTCATCCTCACCAATGTTTTGCTTTTTCTACTGACTCCCCTAATTTGTCCTCTCTTCTATCAGTTTCCCCTTCCCTTTACTTAATGTTCCCCCTTCCTATTTCCCTGTCAAGTAATCCTGATTGTGGTTCCTCAATATTTGAACTGTTTCTTTCTGTCCATTTGTGTATTCTTTCCTTGGCCTGATAGTTCTGAAATTTGCCCTATAATGTTCCTTGGAGTTTTTATTTTGGTAGCTTTCTTCTGAAGTGATCAGTGGATTCTATTTTGAAATCTGGTTCTAGGATATCAGGGCAGTTTTCCTTGATAATTTCTTGAAAGATGCTTTCCAGGTCTTCCTTTTGATCATGGCTTTCAGGTAATCCAGTGACTCTGACATTGTCTCTCCTGGATCTCTTTTTTGGTTAGTTGTATTTCCAAAAAAATCTTTTACATTTTCTTCTATTTTTCCTATTATTCCTATTCCTATTATTTTCCTGAGTTTATTTTTTTATTTCCTTTTCCATTTGGCCAATTGTACTTTTTAATCAGTTGTTTTTTCTAAACTGTTGATTCTTTTTTCATAATTATCTTGCATCACTCATATGTCTTTTCCCAATTTTTCTTCTGAGACTTCTGGCCAAGATGGCGGCGTGGAGGCAGACAGCTGCTTGAACTCCGTGTTTTCTCTCGGGATTCACTTCATGACAAGCTTCAGAGTTAATGCTTGACCAGAAAAGAAATCCACAAATAATCACCAAGAGAAGATATCCTTGAAATTCGCCAGAAAAGGTCTGTGTTTGCTCGGGGGAGGGTCAAACAGACTGGGCACAGACTGAGGGCAGGCAGCCAGAGTAAGACAGACAGCTCACACAGCTCAGGCCAGGGGGGAGAGGTACGATCTCTGCCATTTCTGCAAAAAGACTTTTACCCCAGTGTGGATGTTCCCTCTTGGCAGCAAGCCAGGAGCAGGGGAGAGGGTGTAAACACCTGAGGTGAAGAATAAAACCCTGGAAAGCTAGTGTCTCTCCGAACCCAGCCACCACCAACCCCCACCTAGAATGACTTGGCTTGTTCTCAGAGCCTCAGAGCGCAGACTCAGTACAGTCATTGCTGTTCTGTTAGTGCCTCACTGCTGCCCTACCTCCAGTCTGTAGAGGAAGCCCATTAACACCACCCAGCCCCATCCCCCCCAAAACAGACCAGTTGTTTCTCTTGTCAGTTTGTTTTCTTCCATTCCGCTCTTGACAAAATGAACAAAAAATTCAAAAGGGCTCTAACCATTTACAGCTTCTGTATGGAGAGAGAGCAGACTTCAAACACTGAGGAGACTAAAAACAGACTGTCCCTAGAGGAATCCCCTAAGGGGGATATGATCTGCTCCTCAATACAAAAGAATCTCATAGAGGAAATCAAAAAGGCTCTCAAAAGAGAGCTAGAAGAGAAATGGGAAAAGGAAAGGGAAGCTTGGCAAGAGAGCCTGGAGAAGTCATCCCATGCATTTAAAGACAGAGTGGATAAAGAAAACAAATCATTGAGAAACAAACTTAGTGAATTGGAAAAGGTAAACAACTCCAAGGAAAACAGGATTAGTGAGCTGGATAAAGAAATCAGCTCTCTAAAAAATAAAATGGATAAAATGGGAAAAAAATTCCATAGAAGAAAATAACTCACTTAAAAACACAATTGGACAATTACAAAAAGATATAAAAAAAGTGAGTGAAGAAAATACATCATTGAAAATTAGACTCGAACAAGTAGAAATGAATGACTCAAGGAGAAACCAAGAGGTAGTCAAACAAAACCAGAGAAATGAAACAATTGAAAAGAATATCAAGTACCTTATTGGAAAGACAACAGACTGGAAAACAGATCCAGGAGAGACAATTTGAGAATAATCGGACTCCCTGAAAAATGTGAGGGAAAAAAAGAGCTTGGACACCATTTTCGAGGAAATTATCAAAGAGAACTGCCCAGACGTTTTGGAAACAGAGGGTAAAGACATTGAGAAAATTCATCGATCACCTACTGAAAGGGACCCTAAAATCAAAACGCCAAGAAATATAGTGGCCAAGTTCAAGAACCATCAGACAAAGGAAAAGATATTGGAAGCTGCTAGAAAAAAGCAATTCAGATATGGAGGAGCCACAATAAGGATAACCCAGGATCTAGCAGCGTCCACATTATTCCGAAAGGCTAAGGAACTTGGTATGCAGCCAAGAATAACTTACCCAGCAAAAATGAGCATCGTTTTCTGGGGAAGAAGATGGACATTTAACAAAATAAATGAATTCCATCTATTCTTGATGAAAAAATCAGACCTACACAAAATGTTTGATCTTCAAATACAGAACTCAAGAGATTCCTAAAAATGTAAAAAGAAATCTTGAAAACTATACTTCTGCTATAAAGATATGTAAAGAACATATGTATAATTTGTCATAGAAACTGGAGGTGGAAAGGAAATTATATCATAAAAAAGTGTAAAGTGGTGGTACTACATCTCATGAAGAGACAAAGGTAACCTATTATATCTGAGAGAAAGAAAGGAGGGAGATGAACATAGTACGTATCAATAGGCATATTCAATTTATGGTGAAACTTCTTCCACTTCATTGAAAAGTGAGAGGGAAGGAGTAAGCTAGCGGGAAGGGAATACAGAAATTGTGAGGAAAAGGGGCAAAATAAGGGGAGGAACTTTAAGGTGGGGGAGGGATACTAAAAAGGGAGGGCTGTGTTCACAAGTTTAATACTGGTTAGGGGGGTAAGAGGGAAGGAAAGGGGAAAAGCATAAGCAGGGGTTAATAGGATGGCAAGCAATATAGAATTAGTCATTCTAACCATAAATGTGAATGGGGTAAACTCCCTCATAAAGAGGAAGCAGTTAGCAGACTGGACTAAAAGTCAGAATCCTACTATATGTTGTTTACAGGAAACACACCAGAAACAGGGTGTTTTGCTTCAGGCAAAACCAAAAAAGCAGGAGTAGCCATCCTCATCTCAGATCAAGCAAAAACAAAAATTGATCTAATTAAAAGAGATAAGGAAGGGCATTATATCCTGCTAAAGGGTAGCATCAATAATGAAGCAGTATCAATATTAAACATATATGCACCAAGTGGTGCAGCATCTAAATTCTTAAAAGAGAAATTAAGAGAACTGCAAGAAGAAATAGACAGCAAAACTATAATAGTGGGAGATCTCAACCTTGCACTTTCAGAATTAGATAAATCAAACCACAAAATAAATAAGAAAGAAGTCAAAGAGGTAAATAGAATACTAGAAAAGTTTGATATGATAGATCTTTGGCGAAAGCTAAATGGATACAGGAGCAGTTCATGGAACCTATACAAAAATATACTAGGGCATAAAAAGCTCAAAATCAAATGCAGTAAGGCAGAAATAATAAATGCATCCTTTTCCAATTTTTCTTCTATCTCTTGTATATGATTTTTAACCTCCTTTTTGTTGTTGTTGTTGTTAAAGCTTTTCCATGAGGTTTCTGGGATTGAGACCATTTCCCATTTTCTTTGAGGCTTGGCTATAGGAGTTTTACATTGTTCTCCTCTGCTAAGTTTGTCTTGATTTTTCTCTGTCCCCATGATAATTTTTCATGGTCAGATTCTTTTTAATTTGATTTTTTTTTAAAATTGTTGTCATTGTTCATTTTGGGGGAGCCCTTTTTCCCTTTCTTTTAAATTTGAACTCTGCCCCTGGGGTGGAGGGCCATGATCTCAGGCTTCTTGTGCTCAGAGCTGCAGGCCCTGGATGGGCCTGGCAGGGCACTGATATTGTTCTGCAGTCCAGAGGGGATGCTTATATTTGCTGCTGCACTAACAGGGTGTAGTGGGAGGCAACATTGCTGGAGGCTGAAGGGTCTGGTAGCTTACCTGGTTCTGAGCCAAGGTCCTCATGCTAGCGTCTGGTATGTTTGATAAGGTGGGGCTTGCTGCTGGCTTCCTGTCCTGGACTGTACTCCCCTTTTACCCAAATGAAACAAACCTTTTCTGACAATCTTCCAAGTTTCTTGGGCTAAAAGACTTTCACCCCTTTTTTGGCTGGATCTGTTATTCCAGGTTTTGTTTGGGGATGCTTTTTTGTAATTGTTTGGAAGTGAATATGGTAGTGTTATGACAATTTACTGCTTTCTCTACTGTCTTAGCTTGTGGAAATCTTCAATATTTTTCCTAACTTTTATTGAGGTATGTTCAAAGGAAACATTTTCCAGAAACCATGACTAGAATCTGCATTTAAGCAACTAATCACATTTCTCTTTTTTTCCTCCTTTTGTTCCATTTTCTTTTTTTTTTTTTTATTAAAGATTTTTATTTTTCAAAACATATCCAGGGGTGATTCTTTAACATTAACCTTTGCAAAACCCTATGTTCCAATTTCCCCTCCTTTCTCCCCTAGATGGCATGTATCCAATATATGTTAAACATGGTAGAAATATATATTAAATCCAATATATATGTAGAGATATTTATACAATTATCATGCTGCACAAGAGAAAAAGTGAAGTAAAATAAAATGGAAGCAAACAACAACGGAGAGAGTGAAAATGCTATGTTGTGGTCCACACTCAGTTCCCACAGTCCTCTCTCTCTGGCTGTAGATGGCTCTCTTCATCACTGAACAATTAGAACTGGTTTGAATCATCTCATTGCTGAAGACAGCCACATCCATCAGAAGTGATCATCGTATAGTCTTGTTGTCTTGTACAATGCTGATCACATTTCTCTAGTTGATTCCATCCTTTCTTTTCACTTCTTAATTTTTGACATTGCATATTATCCCTGACTCGTTACTCACAATTTCTCTTTGCTGCTCCTACTTAATCCCAACATGATGATGCTCGAGAAGCAGTGAGCAATAGTGTATAGTTCCCTGGACTGAAAAACAAGAAACCTGGTTCTTCTCTTGGCTCTATCACTGTATTGCTGTGGGACTTTGGACAAATCCCTCTACCACTCCGAGCTCCAGTTTCCTTAACAGTAGAATAGGGAGCTTAGATTCAATAGTCTTTAAAATTCCTTCCAGCTTTACATTTTTATGATAGCAAAATACAGTTGGGTTTTGTAGAATCCTAAATAGATAGTCTATTTTTCAAATTATCTGAAGCAACTCAGGGCTTTTGTTCCCTCCTGGCCAATGAGGTCTAGAAAATAACATTTCTGAGTTAGAATAGAAATTTGGGACATGCAACATTATAAGTTAGTATGGGTTCCTGCATTTGAATCTCTAACTACATGCCAAGGTTCAATATAAATATTTTTGAATATGTATTATTTAAAATGTCCCTGCCTCCTTTCCCCCATATTGCTTTTTGTTTCTTTATATCCCCCAAGTATTTAACACAGTGCTAGTACATAATAGGCATTTAATAAATGTTTGTTCATTGCTTTATGAACTAAACTAACAGCTATCTAAGAATTGAAGTGTCAATATAGTCATTCATTATGTTTTTTGGAGACTCTGTAATTAAGAAATATCACCGATACTACTTTGCCAGACTAAGCCCCTTCTGCCAAATGTAGATAAGAACAGCTAGATTTGACTAAGAAGTCTATAGGTATAGTCCCTAAAGCCAAAGGAATACTGCCAACTCTTTCAAAAGCATCCTTATCTAGCTTATTCATGATTGTTGGTGTTAAAAGGAGACAGGAATCTACTTAATCTAAAATGGGAGCATTTGAAAAAGGCTGTAGTAAATAAATTGTGAAACATGAATATAATGGAATAATATTATTCTTAATAAACAAAAAATATGAATAATACAGAAAAGTACTAGAAGAGTCATATGAATGAATGCAAAGTGAAATAAATGGCATCAGAAAGAGAGTACACACATTGTACTTCAGTATAAGTGAAAAGAACAACAATGAAAATGTAAAAACTTAATTCTGTATAATTAATGAATTCCACAAGGAAGAAACATGAAACTATTCTTTCTTCTTTTCTTCATGGAAGTGGAGAATTATGGGTGTAGAACACTACATATAATATTAAACCAATGACTATTGGTTAGTTATGCTAAATTACTTTTTTTCCTTTTTTTTTTTTTTAACTTTGTTTTAGAAATAACTCTGGGTGGGGAAGAGAAAAAACATATTGAGAAATGAAGGTAACTTTTACCACCAATATATACCAATTAATTTTTTTTAAGTCTCTTGTTTACTTTTCCTGCTTGAGCAAAAAAACTGTTAACCCTAACCATTGCTGCCATTTCAGACCTAACTTGAAATTCTGAGCAATCTGGTTTCCTGAAATAATCACCCATGCTGCTTTGATTCTCATTAACCAGAATAGGCAACTGAGAATTGCGCAATCTGAAATAGCTGATAAATACATGTATCCCTGGATCCTTTTCATCTACTGCTGGCAATTTGTATGTTTTCAATAAACATAGAATTTAGTAATGAATGGAGTGTGGAACTGTTTCTGTTCTGTGAGATCACAAATTAACTCAATTCTGAAAAGTGTGACTTTTCCTTTCAAATAATGAAACTAATCCTGGGGGAAGAAAGAATATAATGAAATTTGGATAAAATGAAATTTTTGATACTCTGCATTAAAAAATCTCTCAGATCTAAATTCTATGATTCTGTAAGACATTCCAGTTGCTAAAGTGGCAGATAAAAATCAGGGTGGGGAAAACAGAAACAAATAAAACTTATCTTTCCTGATACCTTCATAATTTGATTCTTCCATGATATTATTTCCCACAATAAGATATTCAGATAGAATGGAGAATCTTAACCTATTTTGTCTTTGGCAGTCAATTGAAGCCTGTGAATCTCTTCTCAGAATGTTTCTAAATGTATTTTTAAAAATATATAGCAAAAAAAAAAAAAAAGAATTGGGATAAAAGTTGTAAACTAAAGTTTGAACAAAGGAAAAAAATCATAGCACAACAAAGGAAACCAATTATGTTGAAATAAATTATCACAATATTTTTTAAAATATAAAATAAGTAGGATAAGTAGGTGATGCAGCAGATGAGCACCAACTCTAGAATCGGGTGAACTTGAGTTCAAATATGGCCTCATCCACTTGACATTTATTAGCTGTGTGACCCTGAATAAAAAAAAAAAATAGATCTAGAGAAACCTTTCCTATTTTCCCTCAAATAATAGTGCTAAAGAAGCATTATTAGGGAAGTATTCCAAGCAGTTTATTGCAATGACTGGATACTGAGTTTCTACTCTTTGCAGAGAGCTGTGCCAAGCCCCAGAGGATATAGGAAGATTCAATAAGACATGGGGAACTTACATGTGGTCCCCAACAATCCTCTGGGAGAAAACAAAAGGGGCAAGTTATTGCTAATGACCATTAGATCCTAAAAGAAAAAGGCCTTTGCTGAAAGAATGCAATTTATTGATTGACATTTAAGGAACTTTAGATGTACTTTTGGGTGGTCCTTGAGAGTCTTTTTCTTGATGCCCAATCCCTATCCAGAGCTCCAGGGAATTTGAGTGAGTAACCTGAAAGATCTCTCCCATGGAGGTCAAGGAACATGGAAGGAGCTTTTTAAGCATGAGCTACAAAAATTTATCTACTTAACACAAGTTAACGTCCATCGAGTAAGGCTATTCATACTCCTGCACAGTGCCAGTAATTCATCTCCTTAAGGAACAAATTATTTGTCATGAGTAATAAGAGACTCTTTGTTCATCAGGATACACCATGTAGAACTCCAGGTACACATCTCCCCCTATCCATTGCATTTCTATTGTGAACATAAAATTATGGCTCCTTCTTAATGAAAAAACACTTTAAAAATTGGGTGTCATACATGGAGTTAAGAAAACCTAAATTTAAATTCTGTATCACTTAATAGTTATGTAAGCCTCCATGTATCATTTAACCTCTGTCTGCCTCAGTTTCCTCATTTATAAAATAGATATTAATAATGTCACTTACTTTCCAGAGTTGAGATATTTGTGAAGCACTTCATAAACTTTAAATAGCTATATAAATTCTGGCTATTGCCATATTATCATTATTATTGTAAAAAAAAAACAAATGTAATATCTCTGTCACTTTAAAAATATTTCAACTTAAACTTTGTATATAGGTTGTCAAATCAAACTCTTCACATTTTCCACCAGAATTATGTCAACCACCACAAACTCTTAAAGATGAATCTCTGCAATTATGGAAAAACTTCACAAGTGAACTTGGTGATTCAATTAAATAGACAATAATTAAGTAATTACTTCCCAAGTCACTGTGCTATGCATTAGGAATACAAAGATAGTCCAAAAATGGGTCTTGTTCTCAAGGACCTTACTATCTAATGGGAAGAATACACAAGTAACATGATACAACATGGATGGTTCAAGCAGGAGTCCAGAAGGCTTCATACAGGACGGGGATGTGAATTGGACCTTGAAAAAAGGAAGAACTTCAATTTCATGATATATTAGGTGACAACTTCATGTGATCATAAATTCGCCCCTTCATTTGTTCTCTGTAATAATACCATCCAATTTATCAGTATATTAATTATTGAGAGTGTATTATCTGATTGTCCACCATGAAGTGCATGCTTAAAACTACCACCTAAGGAGCTCATCAGTATCTCTCAGCTTTAATGTTGTTATAACTTCTGTCTGCCTCAGTTTCCTCATCTGTAAAATGGGCATAATGATAACACCTATATATCCCAATATTATTATCAGAACCAATTAAGAAAATTTATGTAAAGTGCTTTCTAAACTTTAGAGCACTATACAAATGTTAGCTTTTTAATGTTAGCTTATTATTATATTACCAATCTATGGCATTTTCTTTTCTTTTTTTTTTTCCCCTGAGGCTGGAGTTAAGTGACTTGCCCAGGGTCACACAGCTAGGAAGTGTTAAGTGTCTGAGACCACATTTGAACTCGGGTCCTCCTGAATTCAGGACTGGTGCTCTAACCACTGCGCCACCTGGCTGCCCCAGTCTATGAGATTTTCAATAGTTGCCACTCTTTCATGTTCTGATCTTACCTTTACTGTGGTACTGCTTGGGTGGGTACATGGCACTTTTATGGATCTCAGGATCCTCCCACAAACCACAGCAGCAATGGCAGTTAGCTTTTTTTGATGATTTTGTTTTGCTGAGGCAATTGGGGTTAAGTGACCTGCCCAGGGTCACACATCTGGGAAGTGTTATGTGTCTGAAGCCGGATTTGAACTCAGATCCTCCTGACTAGTATTCTATCCACTGCCCATGGCAGTTAACTTTTAATGGAGCTCCCAAATCTCCATTCAAACATCTTAGACTCATCATTGTGGCAGCCTGCACTCAGAGCACAAAACATGGCTTTCCACTTTGGACAGAAAACAGTGAAAATCCAGGCCCACAACAGCCCACCTAGAGGTATATGAAGGGATAAAGGAACCTTGAGATTTGTATTTTTACATAGAAATCTCATCATTCTCATAATTCTGTTTCCCTTTTTAAGAGGTTAGGTAAGGAAGGGAAAGAGGTTCTCAATTCCCTATTGTGTTAAAGAAATATCCACAACACAAGATAGAAAAAAAAAAGATTATCAATGAGAAGAAAATAAATCTTTATTTTAAAAAATATCAATATCATATACTAAGGTGATAGTAACCAGAAAAAAAATACTAAGCTAATCAAAAGTAATAAATGCTCTAAAAGGAAATAAGAAATTATCTTCCACAGTAGTATTTGTGGTCAATATAGAAAATAGAATGTCTAAATGATCAAAGAATTAGGTCTTTTTCAAAATAGGAAACATAAATTGTTAATGTTAAGTTGGTAAACTAATCAACTTCACTGACAATCAGGTGTTCAAATTAAAACAAGTATAAGCGTAAATTGACCAAAATTGCTGATAAGATTTTAAAAAATAGAATTTTTCTACATTGCAAACATAGAATAGGAGAGCAGTCTGGCAGAAAACTGGCTACAAAAATGAACATATCTTTTGATCTAGTCATTCTGTTTTAACAACAATAATCTGAAATTATTGTGAAAAAAATAAGAAAGCTACCTATTAAAAATGATCATAGTAGCATTTGATGTAATTGGAAAAAAAAAAAAAAAAGACCAACCTAGAAAGAAACAACCATTTTAAATGCCCAGTAATAGAAGGTGAGCTTAAATAAATCATGCTACATTAATGTAATTGAACACTACAATGAAATCAAAACTGACAAGTATAAGGATTACAAAAAAAAATCTGGAAATACCTTTGTAAAATAAGACAGAGTAGGAAAAGCAGAATCAGGAGACTTGAGTATGTATTAATTATGACCATATAAGAGGATGACTGAATGAAAATTAATGAATAAAGAATTCTGATGGAGACCTAGAGAGCATGACTAAAAAATTATTATGATAATTTAGATTTCAAAAGTAATTCATTTAAATGCAAGTCATTCCTAAGTGAGCTTAGTTGGATTAATGTACAGTATTAAATTTTTTAGGTTATTCATTTTTAAAAAGAGAATGTATGTTTCAAGTAATACACCTTTTCTTAGAAATGATGCTTTGTAATTTTCAAAGGAAATCCTAACCAGCAATAGCACTTGGGGAAAAAATACTCCAAATAACCAATAAAAGAAATACAAATTAAAATACTAAGATTTAATACATACTCATCAAATTGGTCAAGATCACAAAAAGCATCAACAATCTGACATAGAAGAATTCTAAAAATACAGGCACACTAATACAACATTGCTAGAGTTGAGACTTTTACTAACTTGAGGAAAAGCCCTTAAAAAAAGGAGGAAGTTTATAGGTACCAGTGTATACTTTGAAACACAGTTGCTATTTTTTGGTTTTGTCTCTGAGATCTTAGTCAAATTTTTTAATCTCCTGGCCTCAATTTTCTTATCTGTAAAATTAGTTGAAATATGTCCCAAAGAACAACAATTTCTTGACAAATATCTATCATTGCTATTCTTAAACATTAAGATTACTAAACTGTTCGATTTTTACTTCTCTAAGATCCAGAAAGAAGTCAATAATATTGATTTTGATGTTTTCTCCAAAAATTATATGCCATTGATACTTACCAGGCCTATGTGACACATCCATATTCTCTCATAAGTTTGTCAAAGGAGATTCAATTGACCCACTGAGGACCTTCTTGGATTTCTCTTAAAATCCTACAGATACTAGTGGAATACTCAAGAGGGATATAGTACAACTCTTGTCCATGTCACTGTTGGCCAGCATATTTTCCTTCTGTGCATTCACTTCCCTAATGGCATCATTTCTAAATGTTCATTCTTGAAGATCCTTCATAGTCATGTGCTTCATTTGCAGTAGCAAAAGTATTATTAGAAAAAAAAATTTTAATTAGTAAGAATACAACCAACCAAAAAAAGAGGGAGAGGGAAAGAGAGACTGAGGTAGAGAAAGAGATACACAGAGAGAAAAAAGGGGGAGAGAGGAAGAGACAGACAGCCAGAGAGAAAGGTGGGGAAGAGAGATGGAGGAAAAGAGAGGGGGAAAAGGGAGAGACAAAGACGGAGAGACTACAATAGTGAACTAAAATTGATGTAGAGTCAAGGGGCTGATCTATCTATTTCTTTCACTTCATTAAGTGCTTTGGCATTTTTGCCAAGATGACATGACATAATCCTTTTTAAAAAGTTTGGTAGGATGCTATTTATTATTCCTGCTCTTTACTGTTATTTTTGGGAAAAACAATGAAAGGGAAATAAAATATACAATATATAACTCCAGGTTCTATTCTCAATGTTGTTGTATGACCTTTGGAGTCATCATTTCATCTTCCTACCTTGTAGTTATAATATTTGGAAAGCTCTTATATAATAATAACTATAATAATAATAGTTATTCTTTTGCAACCTATCCCCACATGCACATTTCCTAGTTCTCTTTGCCTTCAATCGATTGATGCTTCCAGGAATGTGACAATTTGTTCAAACTTGCAAAGCATTTTTTGGCTGCCTTGTATCAGCACATGAGTAAATGGCTCTTTTATCCAGGGCCAAGGCCACATAATTAAAGCCATAGTGACTCTGAAGAACCATTTTTACATTACAAAGCATAATCTGATCGTGTTGCTCCCCTACTCGGAAAGCTTCGGGGGTTCCCTATCATTTCTTAGATAAAATATAAACTCTGCTTGTCATTGATCTAGCTGCCATTGATCAGCTTTCTAGACTAATCCCATGTAACTTCCTCTCCAGTCTGCCAAATTGGACCACTAACTGTTCTTTGTATACAACATTCTATCTTAACATTCAAGGTGCACTACTCTCTGTTAAGAGGGCTTTCCAGATGTCCCATGTTGTTAGTATTCCAATCACACCTCAGAAACATTACTTTATATATGATATATAGAGACCGACAGTATTTATTTATCTAGACACTTTTTTTCCTCTATTAGAAATACTATTTCTTTTGTCTTTGTATCTCCAGTGCTTGGCAGGAGAACCAAGCTTTTACCCCAAGTCCATGAACAGGATTTTTTTTTTGATCCTTTTTTATTTTTCTCAAAGCTATAATAAACTGATAATCAATAATGTTAGAGGAATAATAATAATCATTATGTCAACTTTTTATTAATTTTTCCCACTAAAAAAAAGTTAAATGGCAGTATGGCACTATCTTATTAAACAGCTAAGAAATTACATTAATTCAGAAAGACGGCAGCTCCAGAAGAGTTTTTCACATTATTGCAAAGGAGAAGAAATGAGATCTGACTTTTTAATGTGTTTTTTTTTTTTTTTTGCAAAGGGTCCTAATGTTGCATCTCGGGAGGGGGGGATGGCAAAAAACAATAAAATGCCTCTAACTCTTGATAATTTAATTATAAATACTGCTCAAATTCACAACATTACTCTTATAGTTTGAGATCTTGTTTAGTCTTTGACAGCACTTGCAACTCTAGATCTATGATGCTAAATTTCATTTTGCAAAGAACCACAGAGATTTCCCAGAACTAGAATTTGCTGCTGTTGTTGTTTCTCATGGAACTAGAGAAAGCTGAGTGGTATCATGGATAGTGTGTTGGACTTGAATTCAAGAAAACTCTCAGATACATATTCTGTGGAAACCTGGGTGGATGCATTCATTCAATCTCTAGTATCCTTAATTTTCTTATCTATAAAAATGAGGATAATAATAGCACCTATCTCATAGGTTGCTGTAAAGATAAAAAAAGATAACACATGTAAATGACTTTGTAAATCATAAACCATGATATAAGTGCTAGGGAAATAAATCTGAAAAATAGGAGAACCATTGGTTCAAGTTCATTCTATCATCTTTCAACTAATATTTATTGGGTCCCTACTATGTGCAATGCATTTTTGCTAGATGACAGAGAAGATATCTGTCCTCAAGGAATACTTTATGGGGGCTGGGGGAGGACTAAATAGAAAAAGTAGTGGTAAAGAGAATAGTTCCTTGAAATGTTGTATTATTCATATATTGGACTGACTATCTGCTATCTAGGGGAGGAAGTGGGGGGGAAGGAAGGGAAAAGTTGGAACAGAAGGTTTCGCAAGGGTCAATGTTGAAAAATTACCCATGCATATGTTTTGTAAATACAAAGTATAATAAAAAATTTTAAAGAAATTTTGTGTTATTCAATTCAATTCAATACAATGAACATTAAATACCTACTATGTGCAAGCACATCAGTGCTGATCTCTTGAACTGGAAAATCACTTCAGGAAATTTCAGCTATACATAGAAACTCTGACCAGCAAGAAAGGAGCTTCAGGGTAGGCCCACCAGTGGGAAAGCTGGGAAAAAAACAATTGAAATTAGCTTTATCTCTCTTCCAGCTTCCCTTTTCCTGGAAGGGAAAGTTCCTGTTGATATTTCCATCTCCAGAGGCCATACTCTCACTCTGCCTCCTCTCAGTCCAGAGAGAACATCTCTACCCTCATTACTCTTTCCTAGGTGTGTCCTTCTCTGGCCATACCTTATCTGGTGAGAGCAGTGAGGGTCTAAGAGAAAGTAAGGAGGGTACGGATGGTGTCTCTAGGCAATGGGGGGCAAAAGGAGAATATGAAATCGGGGACCTTCCTTCCTTCCCACTTTGAGTGACAGATGAAGTGCTGAACTACACTGGTGAAAGGTGTTTCCTCACTGGGAATTCCATATATTATTTAATTCATGTGTCCAGTTAAAAAAAAAAAAGTAAAGAAATACTGCTATTGCCTCTCATTCCTCCTCTATTGCAGCCTGACAGGACTATTTTCGGTTCCATTTTAATCTTCTATCTTCATTTTAATCTCCCTGCCTTTGATTAAACTTTATCTCCCATCTGGAGTACCCTGTTTTGCAGGTTGGAAGAACTAACACTTACTTATTAACTACTTTGGTTCTTTGTTCACAGTAATTATGTTGAATGAAATGGCAGGAAGAATGCTTCCTTACCTGGAATTCCTCTTTGATGGCCCTTATTTTCAATTCAAATAGTCAAGAAGGTAGCAGAAGTCTAATATCAAATAATGTAAATGCTACATATGGCAATTGTCCTATGAATTTGATTTTGTATCTCTGCCACCAAATCGAACCTACTTGTATCTAGTCCCAGATCTTAGAATTCATAATTGTCCCAAGTTATATCCTGACTGAGAAGTCAGTCAATAAATATTTATTTTTAATAACATTTTGTTTTCCCTTAATTACAGGGAAAAATAATTTTTGACATCTGATGGGTTTTTTCTTTATTTTGAATTCCAAATTCTATTCCTCCTTCCTTTCCCTTTTCTTTTCCTGAAATAATAAGTAGTTTGATGGAAGTTATACATATGAAATCATGTAAAACATTTCTGTATTAGTCATTTTGTGCAAGAAGACAGGGAGGAAGGGAGAAAGGGAAGAAGAAATACATATAGGACAACAGTCCAAGAGTTAAGAAGCTAACCCAGAGAGAGATTCATAAGTATTCTAAGACAGGCTTTTTGGCCTAGATCTGCCCCAGATTATATTGGAAAGAAGTTAGTCTCCTGAGATGAGTTTGGGAGAATATTTTCCCAGTGGAATTCACTGCATTTAGACACAAAAGCTTAAATGCGAACCTAATAGGCAAGGCACTCTTGGCTCATTTCTACAGAAATGTCTTCCAACTAAATGGCACTTTGGAACTTGTGCTGGGAATTAATTTTTTTTTTGTAATTCCAATAGATCCAACAAAATTTAAAATAATTCATTTGAAAATTTAATTGAAAGAGATTAAGTTAATTCTATTTCTTAAAGTCAAAGAATTGGATTTTGCCAATGGATTTTTTTTTTTTAAGTTCATTGTGTGTTCTAAGTCAGGTTGTATGGAATGGATGATGGAGAAGAAATGCTCGCCTAAACTAATCATGTCTTCCATTACTTGGCATAATATTTTTTATATAATAGGTAATGAATTTGAATTTAAATTGGGCTCTTTCCCTTAAGTTATATAGGAATTGAGGTGATCTCAAAATAATTGAAGAAGATTCCAAAGATTAAATGAATGTCTAATTCCAACGCCTATTTCCCAGAATGGAATTGTTACCATGAAAGCCTAATATAAAACTAATAGCTCTCATTAAACTGCTTCAACAATGATAAATACAGGGTATTTCTTTATAGTTGCTGAATCACTCTCTTAAGAAGTTGCAACAGAGAAGTAATATTTCCAGAAAACAAATACAATGATCTTTTCTACATCACAACTTTCCTATTGCAGTTTTGCTATATCCCATGATATAACAGCATGAGAAATTAAATGGGAATTTTTTTGGCAGTTTTACAGAAATCACAGACAATACACAAAGGCTAGTAGACAACACAAAAAAAAAGTTTAGAAACTGGGAAATGCATAAAATATATGGATTTCATTGTATAATGTAAATATATTTTATCTTTTAACACTTTAATAATTCATAGTTTTTCTCTGGCACAAAGGGAGGACTAAAAAAATTTATGCCGATTTTTCAGATTATGAAGTGCCATGTCCCTAACTCCGTACCATGTGCTAGAGATAATTGTAATCAGTCAACAAGCATCTATTTTGTGCTTACATAGTAAGCACAGGCACAGTGCTTATTTCTGGGGATACAAAGAAAAAAAAGACCTCCCCTTGAGGAATTACATTCTAATGGGGAAGATCTCACAGATAAGATGTATAGGCAAGATGTATACAGGATAAATTGGAGCTAATCTATAAAAGAAATTGGCTTTAATGGGGACCAAGAAAATCTTTAGCCAAGACTTGAAGGAAAACAGGTGAGGAGGGAGAGCATTGAAATCATGAGAGGGCCACAAAAACATATCACTCAAGTTGGGAGCTGAAATGTCTTGTGTAAGGAATATCAAGGGGCCCTCAGAAAAGCATATGAAGTATGAGAAAACTGAAAAGAGAAGAAGGGTCTGGGTTATGAAGGGCTTGAAAACTTAGCCAAATTTCATATTTGATTCTAAGGTAATAGAGAGTCTTCGTAGTCAACTTGAGTAGTGACATCTGGGGGAAGAGAACCATATTTTTACTTTTATAATAGGAACAAGACTCACAAAATGCCAAAATTTCCAAATAATCAAAATTGGAGTGACCCAAAAAGACAGTACAGAGAAATATGATAGATGCCTAAAGGCTACAGCATATTGTCAGTGATAACTTGTGCACAAAAAGTGACATAAGATATATTCTCCAAATAATGCACAATCAGAAAAGAAGATGCAGCAAAGATGAGAGACAACATGTGGACAAGTCCAATATTAACTCTTTCCATGTAAAACTCAAAGACCTGAAACAAAAAAAGTCTTCTAGCCTGTTGGGTAGATTGGGTATGGAGGAATTATGGGAAAACATAGTAGTAGATTTATTAGTCTACACCAACAAAATCAATGAAAGCACGGCCCCATTCAATTATAAAAATTTTCATTAGTGTGTTGGGTTTTTATCTATAAAAATCACTGTTTATTTGGAACTATGACCAAAGAGTTATCAAACTGTACACCCTTTGATCCAGCAGTGTTTCTACTGGGCTTGGATCCCAAAGATCTTAAAGGAGGGAAAGGGCCTGTATGTGCAAGAATGTTTGTGGCAGCCTCTTTGTACTGGCCAGAAACTGGAGACTTAGTGGATGCCCATCAGTTGGAGAATAGCTGGAATATTATTGTTCTATTAGAAACAATCAATAGGATGATTTCAGAGAGGCCTGGAGAGGCTTACATGAACTGATGCTAAGTGAAATGAACAGAATCAGGAGATCATTGTACATGGCCACAGCAAGACTATACTATGATCAATTCTGATGGACGTGGCTCTTTTCAATAACGAGATGATTCAGTCCAGTTCCAATAGCTTTGTGATAAAGAGGCCATCTACACCCAGAGAGAGACTGTGGGAACTGAGTGTGGACCACAACAGAGTATTCTCACTCTTTCTGTTGTTGTTTGCTTACGTTTTATTTTTTCTCATTTTTTCCTTTTTTAATTTGATTTTTCTTGTGTAGAATGATAATTGTATAAATATGTATGCACATATTGGATTTTTTTTAAATCAGTGCTTTGAATTACATAAAAATCCATAGACTCTTAACTTGTACTACATAATTTGGAATCCAAATATGACTCATCATTCAAGGAACAAAAGGAGTTGGGCTAGATTGCTCCCTGGGAAAGAAATAGTTCTGATAAAGTCTAAGATGATTAACATCATTTATATTCTCAACAATGGCCTACCCATTAATTCTGCCCCATTGGTAAAAATTTCTGATTGTTTAGAAAAGATTAATCTTACACATCAAGTTTAATCTTCAAAGAATTGATCTTATCACCCTAAGAACTTTCTACCTTCAATATGGTAAATCTCTTCCAGTCCAACCTGAGGCTTCATAGGAGTTGCCCAATGCATATTTC
Organism: Sminthopsis crassicaudata; assembly: GCF_048593235.1. Classification (NCBI taxonomy): domain Eukaryota; kingdom Metazoa; phylum Chordata; class Mammalia; order Dasyuromorphia; family Dasyuridae; genus Sminthopsis; species Sminthopsis crassicaudata. The sequence continues at coordinate 85,417,292 of NC_133622.1, read as the reverse complement.
TGTTCATCACCATTGAGCAAGTCTTATTAGAGCAGTCCTATTTCTCCTAGACCAGAGACAAGGGCTCAGCCCAGAATGAGGATGTAACAGAATCTGCCTTTGCAATGTCCTTACACCGAATCAATAGTATTGAAGACTGCTGTTAATAAAAGAGTCAATATGGATAATGTGATACCTTAAGTGGAGATAATTACTTAGGATGACATAACTTCCCAGTTTGGCTCAAGACACTTCAATTTCAATTCCAGGTCTTTAGCTCACTTGAAAAGGATCACAGAATACAAAAGATTTCCTGAGGGACACAATGGAAAATGTTTTGAATTTTGAATCAATGGATCTGGGTTAAATTCCTGCTTTAGTCATTTATTACCTATGTGATCTTAAATAACAACCTCTCAGTGTCTCAAATGTAAATTGAATGGGTTTGACTCGATCTCTCTTCTAGTTGCAAATCTGTCACCCTATGATTCCAGGGCTGCTTTGGGGGATCTCTGGGGAAGAGCATTATTTCAGGCAGGAGAACAATATTTAGCATGGAGGTCATGGAAAGGCAAGGGTTCCTTTAACAGAAATAGAATCTCAGAATAGAAAGCAGTGAACAGGCCATCCGAACATATTTATGATGACAACTCAAATGGCAACTTCTGTTCCATTTCCAATCTTCTAATAGGTTTTGATTAGCTCTGCAGCCATCAAGCTATGCGAGACCGGCTGTAAGAAATGTTTTATTTCACATGCTGATTCATGTAATGAATTATGAGGAATAAGTCTTAACATAAATCTACTTACTCTCACTGAACATCTCAAATGATAGGTATTTCCTAGGATTCTATTGGATATAAAGAATTCTCCTCTTTAGAAGAGGCTAACATATTTAAATGGTATCATGATTTACCCAGATCCCAAATAATGAATTCCTAACTTAAAAAAAAAAAATTGGAGGAAGGGGTAATTTTGATGATTCAACAAATATATTTATAGCACCTCTAGGAACATGTACAAAAATGGAATGCAAAAACTGAGTGGCCAAAAGCAATACATTCCCCTGGCCTTTCCCTCGTTCTCCAACTGCTCCAATACCCTATTAGGCAAAAGTCTAGACAGGGGTTCTCAAAAGGGCCAAGGACATTTATGCGGCCAGTCAGATTATGGCAAATGGGCTGAGGGGCAGAGACAGAGTGTGAGTTTTTGTTTTCACTATAGTCCGGCCCTCCCACAGTCTGAGGGACAGTGAACTGGCCCCTATTTAAAAAAGTTTGTTCTAGAGGAACTGAGCAGTCTTATACAATGCCCTAAAATTACAAAGATTTGAATTCCTAATGGAAAACATAATATTTGATTGTATTTCTTGCCTTCTAGATGGATAGGGGAGAGGGACTAGAGTGAGGGAGAGAATTTGGAACTGAAAATAAATTTTTTCTCACTTAGAAAAGATCTCCAGGGCCAGATAGATTCACAAGTGAATTCTACCAAACACTTAAAGAATAATTGATTCCAATCCTATGTAAACTATTTGGAAAAATAGGTAAAGAAGGAGTACTGTCAAATTCCTTGTATGACACAGCTATGACACTGATACATAAACCATTTCTGGTTCAGCCAAAATAGAAATAAAATTGCAGACCAATCTCTCTAATGATTTAAAAATTTTAAATAAAATATTAGGAAAGAAAATAATTTTTAAAGAATAGTAACCTTTCTCCCTTGGGTTTCCGGTATAAACAGATTAATATCATTGCCTGATGTCAAGTTAAGTGTTCAGTTCTAGTGTCTGTACTGCCATTTTGTCTTGGAAGTTTCAGCTAAAACCATGTATCCATGCATCATTATATGGGGAGGAAAAACAGTTTTCATGAAAAACATCCATAAGTTAATAAAGAGTACTTATTATGAAAATCTGATTTCCTTTCATTTTAATGTGGAGAAATTGTGGAGAATTCCTAAAGTTCCCAAAACCATCCTCTTAGCCCAACATGTCCAAACAACAAACTTCTCAGGGACTGTTCATGTATGTGTGTCTGAACCTACAAGTTAATTGGTGTGGGATGCTTTTATACCAATCTGGTAAAGAGCCCCCTTCACCAATGCAGATGGGCGTCTGCTCTGCAATTGAGAGTCATAGAAAGAAGCCTGGAGAACTGAAGGGCTACAGGACTTGACCCCAAGCAGCTCTCTATCTCTATCACTTATTAAACAAGAAAAGGGGTAATATGAGGTATAAGAGGAGACAGTCAAAGCAAACACTGAAACAAAATGATCTCAGTGCTCATTAATCTGCCAATCAATGGGCTAAAAGTTTTAGACTCTACCCGCTGCTGGCGGGGAGACCTTGGAAATGAGAGTGACTCATAGGGCAATGGAGCCCCCCTATTTCAAAGCACAAAAAAATGAAATAAAAACCAAAAGAATCATAAAGCATAATAGAGTTTTCTTGTTGTTCAAATGATAACAAGGAGATTAGTTAGCAGAGCAGCAATCAGGGAGCAGAGACATTGTGTATGTGGGGAGAAGGGGGGGTATGTTTGAGTATGGATATCATGCTTGCCATGCAGAAGAATTTGCCCATTATGGCACAAAGTAGTATATACAATGAAAAATCAGTATAAATTTATTTTCTCCTCTAAAGGAAAAATCCAATATTCCTACAGTGACAGATGGGTATAGTGGCTCCCAGGCAAGCAGTTTCAGTCAGCACAAGAAGCCAAATCAGAAACTACATTACACTCCAGAGGGGCCTGTCCATGTCATTATTTAAGACTGCTTCCACCTTAGGTATAATAAACTTTGGGGAATGGGGGAAGAGTAAGAGGAATGGGATAGGGAGAGAGAATCTTACGTATGCTAATACATTGCAGGAAAATGACATTTTAGTCATTCCTGACTGATTTGTAAATTCTTTCTTGTCTGTTGTTGGTTTGTGAGCCAAAGGATCAGTTGGTTGTGTTTGCTATAAAGACAGGGTATTCTTGACATTTTACAATTATTTTCCTTATTCACATATGAGATAATAATAAAATACCAAGGGCTTTATGTAAACTACATGTCAGTCAGTTGTTTTCAACCCTGTCTGACTCTTCAAGATTCCATTTTGGGTTTTCTTGGCAAAAATATGGAGTGGTTTCCATTTTCTTCTCCAGCTCATTTTACAGATGAGGAAACTAAGGCAAACAGAGTTATATGGTTTGCCCAGAATCACATAACGATTAATTGTCTGAAGCTGGATTTGAATTCAAGAAGATGAGTCTTTTAATTCTATCGACTGTGATACCCAGCTTCCCAAAACATATATAAAATGTGTGTATGTATATATGTAAATATGTGCATATATATATATATACCCATAGAGAGAGACAGACCCAGACAGCAAGAGAAAAAGAGAGAGGCTTGCAAAGAACTTTACAAATATATCATTTTTAGCTTCCCAATAACCTGAAAAATAAGGTGTTATGATTATCAACATTCTACCAATGAGGAAATTGAGGCTGAAAGAGGAGACTGGCTGGAGTCACATCCAGATAAATAAACATTTGAAGCCACTTTTGAACTCAGATTTTCTTGATTCTAACTGTAAAGAGAAGAATTGGGCCAAAGCTGAAAACGTATTTTCCAATTTTGAAACAAATTACTCCTGAATCTGCATGCATTGTTCCTCACAGTTCCCAGGAGCACAATTGCTAAAATGAATTTTGTTTTTCTCATCATTAAGTAGATGTGTTACCATATGTTAAAACAGTTGTTAAAGAGGCAATGCCTCTTTTTCATGACTTCTCATTTCCCCTCTCTACTCATTTGCTGCTGCCTAATAAAGTCATACCCTTCACTATTTGTTGCCCTTTTGCACTCATTGGATGGATTCCATTCATTTCTGGGCTAAGTAGGTTGCAGGGCAGAGACAGGCAGGATTTTTGCTTCAAGCTGTTGGATGGTACCATAGTACAGAGCATTGGACCTGGACACGATAAGACCTGAGTTCATCATCTGGTGTCAAACAATTGCTAACTGTGTGATCCTGGGCACATCATTTCATCACTGTCTGCCTCAGTTTCTTCCTCTGTAAAATGGGAGTAATAATCTCATCTATTCCAGGAATGTTGTGAGGATAAAATGAGATGATATCTCTAAAATATAAACTTTAAAGCACTATATAAATACTTGCTTTTGTTGTTGTTATGTCATGTTATAGCATGATTTTTAAAAATTTATTTTAAAATCATTGCGATTTGTATATAAACCTTAGTGAAATGTTACTGCTATTTAATATATAATGATTATATTTATATTTATATAATATATAGTTCATATGTAATATAATATATGTTTATATAATATTCATTGATTTCTGGATTTATTTAATAAACCTTTGTATTTTTAAAAAAATTTCACTAAAATAAGAATTTACTTAGAGGATAAATCAATAAATAAATATTTAAGTGGCTACTATGTGCCAGAAACTGTACTAAAAGGTAGAAATACCAAAAAAAGGAAAAAGAAAATCATCACCCTCAAAGAGTTTCCATCCTAACAGGAGAGACAACAAATATAATGGATAAATGGGAAATAATTAAGAGGAAAGGCACCAGAATTAAGAGGCAGCTTTACTGTATTTTACTGGATTTATACTGGATTTTAGTTGGACTTAAAGAGACCACCAGTACTGTGAACTTATGAGTTATCACAGGGTTCAAGACAAAACTCATATTACAACTGATGGTATTCATAAACTTTAAAAGCTTATAGCATAGACAGTCAGATTTATGGACTAGGAATGCTGGCAAGGACTTTAGAAGTCATCTAATCCAAAACCTTCATTTTACAGCTGAAGAAACTAAGGCATATATATTCAGGTGATTCAGGTCAGTTCCAATGGTCTTGTGATAGAGAGAGTCACCTGCAGCCAGAGAGAATTTCGGAACTGAATGTTGATCACAACATAGTATTTTCACTTTTTTGTTGTTATTTGCTTGCATTTTGTTTTCTTTCTCATTTTTTACCGTTTAGCTCTAATTTTTCTTAGGTAGCATGATAATTGTGGAAATATGTATAGAAGAATTGCACATGTTTAACATATATTGGATTACTTGCTATCTAGAGGAGGCGGAGGGGGAAGGAAGGGAGAAAAAAATTCAGAACACAAGGTTTTGCAAGGGTGAATATTGAAAACCATGTATATGCTTTGAAAATAAAAAGGTTTTTAAAAAAAGAAGAAAAAGAACTTGGGTTTGAGTCTTAACTCAATGGGAAACTTTAGGAAAGTCATTTAAACACATTCACCCTTATTTCCTCGATTTGTAGAAAGGGAATAATATTATTTGCGCTGCCTATCTAACAAGATAAAATGAGATTTCTTAGAGAGGCACCCAGCTACAGAAGAAAAGAATAGATTCTAAACTAAACTTTATCTATTTGATGGTATTTCTTTGAATTTGGCTTTGGAGGTTTCTGGGAGGAGGAAGCTAAAAGAAAAGAGTCTGCTCTCCATTTGATGCCGTGTGGAAAGAAGAACCGGTCAAGCTCAAGCCACATCCACTTCCTATTCTGGCTCCTCACACTTCTTCCAGGACTCAGATGAGTTGCAATTACTACCAGCCCCTCTTTCTTACTTGCTTAGTTAAAAAAGGAAAAGGCAGGAAAAAAAAGACAGAGGTAATACTTCCAGCTGTAGCCAAAATCCATATTTTTCAGCAAGCTAAACTAGGGTTTAAGCTGATTCTTTTGTCATTGATCATTTCACCAAATATAATACAGATGGTACTGATTGAGGATTCCAAGAACTTGAGGCATCAAAGCAGCTACTCCAGATAGGTCCACCTCAGGATGGCTTTTTGGTCATTCAATAATCATGCAAAGAAATTCACTTTTTTCTCTTTTTTATTGTATTCTTTTTCTTCTGGTTATACATGTACATTAATTTTAATACACATTTCTTTAATACATATTTCTGTATTCTTTAATACACATTTAATTTTTGGAGAGAAAAATCAGAACAAAAGGGGAAAACTGAGAGAGAAAAAAAAACAGAAGAAGAAGAAAAAAATGAATATAGCATGTGTTGATTTACATTCAGTCTCCATAGCTTTTTCCACCCAAAGTTTATTGGAATTGCCTTGGATCATTGAATCGCTGAGAAGAACCAAATCTTTCATAGTTGATCATTACACAAACTTGAAGTTACCGTGTACACTGGTTCTACTTGTTTCACTTGGCTTCAATTCATGTAAATCTTTCCAGGCCTCTCTAAAATCATCTTGTTCATCATTTTTTATAGAACAACAATATTCTGTTACTTTCATATACCACAACTTATTTAGTTATTCCCCAATGGATGGACATCTACTCATTTTCTGATTCTTTCAGGCAAAGAAATTCAAAGCAGAAGCAGCAGTTTAAGAATCAGGCTTAAGTTCACCTCCTGTGCTATCTGCTATATGGGAGAAATGATATGATATTGGGGACAGGTCCTGACCTCCCACCTCCAGAGAGAAGCACAAATAGTAAAGATTTACTTAGTCTATAGTAAAGAAGAGAGTAGAGGGGCAAGAGGGCAAGTCACTGCCTTTTAAAGGACACTGGATCATTGGATCTTCCCACTCAGTGATCAATGAGAAGACTAATTCATCATTTCAAAAGACTTTCAGTGCTAAGTCACAACTCTTCAGAGACTTACATGAACTGATGCTAAGTGAAGTGAGCAAAACCAAGAGAACATTGTACACAGCAACAAGATTATGCAATGATCAATTCTAATGGATATGGCTCTTTTCAACATGAGAGATTCAGGCCAATTCCAATGGTCTTGTGATGGAGAGAGCCATCTGCACCCAGAGAAAGGACTGTGGGGTCTGAATGTAAATCACAACATAATATTTTCACTATTTTTGTTGTTGTTTGCTTGCTTTTAGTATTTTCTCATTTTTTTTCCTTTTGATCTGATTTTTCTTGTGCTACATGATAAATGTAGAGATATGTATAGAAGAATTGCACATATTTAACTTATATTGGAATACTTATTGTCTAGGGGAGGGAAATGAGGGGAGAGAAGGAGAAAAATTTGAAATACAAAGTTTTGCAAGGGTGAATGTTGAAAACTACCTGTATGCATTTTGAAAATAAAAAGCATACATATATTGTATTTAATTTATACTTTAACATATTGAACATGTATTGGTCAAACTGCCATCCAGGGAAGAGGGGAAGGAGGAAAAAAATTAGAACAAAAGATTTGGCAATTGTCAATGTTGTAAAATTACCCATGCATATATCTGGTAAATAAAAATTATTAAAATTTTTTTAAAAAGAAAGGAAAAAGCTACTATTATTTAAAATTTTTTAAAAAATAAAACTTTCTAGAGAACTCTCGGTACATACTCATAGATGAGATGCAACTCCTGCTACACAAAATAAATCAGGATTGGGAAGGAGAGGTAGCTTTTCAGACCCTTTGGGCTTTTTATTCCCATGAGGGCTATTGTAATTCACCTGGATGCAGCTCTGTATTGGGGAGAACCTGTCAATAGATATATTTGTTGAGTATTTATATTCAGACAATAAACATCTATTAAGTGCTTACTATGATCCAGGCATCATGCTAGGCTTACAAAGGAAGACAAAAGAAGATGTTTTAGTTTATTCCATAAGCTCACAATCTAAAATAAATAAAATTCTAAAATTTAATGTAAAAAATGATAAAAATTGAAGTTTTAAAAATCTAATGATTTTTAAGAAGTCAATAAGGGGAGATGGTGTGAAGCTAGAGAATGCTGTACAGACATTCAGAAGATTGCATCCAGATGGAAATGAAGAGAAAGCTGACCTGGGCATCCTCCTTAGATGAAGGATTCCTTTGCTCTTGACTCTTTGCTCTCTCCAATACAAGAAAGGGAAGAGATTGAGTAGGGGTTATAGATGAGATGTGAATTTCAGGACTGATGTAATCTTAAAGAAAGATGAGGTTCTTAGGAGGCATGATGAAGTACAAAGGAGTGCAGCAGCCAGATGGGAAATGGTAGATTCAATACAGGGTTATTTCTTTTTTAATTATCTACCTTTTTATTTAACTTCCTCATATCTTATCGCTGAACTGTAAATGAGTATGCACCCTACCTGAAGCAAACATTAATCCTGTATCATCAGCTGCCTGCTGGAAATCTCTTCCTGCATGAGCTGTGACTGGCTTGCAATATATAAAACTAAACTTATCCCCCAGCCCCCTTACCTGACCCTTCTCCGGAAAAAAAACAATATATTTGTATTGAGTTCACCACTATCTTCCCAACTACCCAGGTTCATAACCTCAATATCAATCTAAATTCTCTCTTACTTCCCAAATCCAGTTTCCACAATCTGTCCATTTTTCTTTCATAGCATCTCCTGCAGCCATTTCTTTCTGTTTGCTTACATTGTCACCACCATACTTGAGTTCTTCATCCCTTGAAGCCAGAACTGCACAAAGTCCTAAACTTCACTCTCTCTTCTAGTCATCAAATTGCAATGGCAGAACAAAAATCAAGATGATTGGTGATGGCTAGGAATGCTGAAGATGACCTTCACATCACCTGCTTCAGCTACTTTCATTGGAACAAATTGTTTTCATCCATCTATTCCACTCGGGAAGTCTTCCCATGCTCGAGGTAGACATGCCCTTAACTCACAATGGGTTTAGCCCATCTGCTGAGATGGTTTAACCAGGGGTGATCTCTGTGCATGCTACAACTTCCAGGAATGTGACGAGAGTAGGAGAGTAGTGAGAGTCGGGTGAAAGGTGGACACCAAAAGTAGAAGAGCAGCCTTGAAAAGGGCTTGGCAAGCCCTCACGCCAGATTTGCTAGCCCTCCCTGAGCACTTTACTTTCCCCAAGTACATAGTAAAAGCCATATAAATGCTTATTCCCTTCCCCTTTCCATTATAGACTACTACAATAATTGCCTTCAACCTTTTACCTCTTCACTCATCCTTTACACAGCTGAGAAGAAGTTTTTGTGAAGTCTTCCTTAAGCATATAGGTCTGGCTATGTCATTTCCTTGCTTAAAATTCTCTACTGGCTATCTATTTCCTCCTGGAATATATCTTGTACAATAAGGCTCCAATCTGCTTTTCCAGACTTATTTCACATTACTCTTTTTCAAATCCTTTTTGTTCTAACCAAAAAAAGTGGCTGTTCACAGATGTTGTCCTCCAAGCATTTATGGAGAATCTTCTTCTCTGTTATACATCAGATAATGAATCCATGGTACTTTTTACCTTATCACCTCAGAAGAAATTATTCTCTCATCATTCACTTTGTAAGTCACTGACAAGGACAGATTCTGAAAGAATTGGAAAACATAATTACTAAATCAGTAATCTCTGAATGATTATGAGGAGCAAGAGAAGCATCAATTCAATTCAATTCAATAACCATTTATTAAGCACCTTCTATGTGCCAGGAACTGTGATAATTCTAGAACTAAGAAGGGCTGGGAAAGGCTTCCTGTACAAAGTGGGATTTTAGTTGGAACTTTAAAAAAGCCAGGAGTTGGTAGTCAAGAATAGAGGAGGGAAAATGTTCCAAGCACGGAGGACAGCCAGAAGGATTGTCCATAACCAAGAGAGATGGAGTTCTTGTTCATGAAACAGCCAAGAGGTCAGGGTCACTAGATCAAAAAATGCATATTGGAGAGTAAGGTATAAAAGACTGGAAAAGTAGGAGAGTTCTAACTTATAAAGGATTTTGAATGCCAAACAAGGCATTTCGTATTTGTTAGCAATAGGAAACCACCACAGTTTATTGAGTAGAGGGTGGTGACATGATTGGATCTGTATTTGAGGGGGAAAAAAATCATTTTAGTTCTGATTCCTAAGAACCAGCATGGGTTCTTCAATAACAGATTATATAAGTTTAATTTCATTATTATTTTTTGACAAGATAACTAACCTAGCAGAGAAGAATAATACTGTAAATATAAAATGAAATTCAGCAAATCATTTAACCAAGTGTCTCATGCTAACCTTATGAAAAAGATGCAAAAAGTGGGCCAATGATAATTTAATCAGATGGGTTTAGAATTGGCCAATTACTAGATTCACAGAATAATCAATAATTAATTCATGCTACCTTGGAAGAAGGTCTCTAATGGAGCACTGAGCAATTTTTCCGTGGCACTGTGGTGCTCAAGATTTTTATTAACAATTTAAATGAAGACATAAATGCCATGGTCATCAAATCTATAGATTGCATGGTGCTTAGAGGGATTTCAGTAACATGTAGGACCTAAAAACACCTTGACAACCTAGAATAACGGCCCTAATCAAATTAATAAAATTTTGATTTTTTTTTTTAAATTGGGCCTGCAATTTCACTGGTTATCAAGAATTCCAGGGTAAGGAAATTTCCTCTACCAATTCAAATCAAAGTTGCCTGGGGCCCTGAGGAAATAAGCTCAGGGTACTAAGCTCAGGATTTAGGGAACTCTTACCCAGATCTTCCTGACATCAAGTTCATCACTCCATTCATTGTCAACTAGCTGCTTATTAATAAGAATAAAATAAAGATTAAACATTTTAATCTAAAGTCAATAGAAAATCACTAATAATTATTAGGGTCATGATCTGACCTGCACTTTAAGAAAATCACTTTGGCAACTGTGTGCAATATTGATTGAAGAAGGCAGATATCTGAGGCAAGTAGACCAATTAGGAGGCAATGAGGACAGTTCAGATGAGAGTTGATGGGAACCTGAACAAGGATAATGGCCATGGGAACAGAGAGAAGATAAATGCAAAAGATGCCCTAGAAGCAGAAATAACAAAATTTGGCAACTGATTAGAAATGTAGGGTGACTAAGAGTGAGGAGTTAAGGATGACATTAAAGTTTGGAGCCTGCAGTGATGGTGCCTTTTATAAAAATATTGAAGATCAAAGGATGGGTAGATCTGGGGGAGAAAATAATATAAAAAGGTCTATAATACAAATCACAATCCATCTGTGACTACTCATCTTGTATGACTCATTCTCTTCTACCCAAAATAAAAATAGGCCATGTGGGCCTTTTACTTATTCTGAGGGTGCCCTTTAGGAGGGCTTGCTATAGTTACAAAGTGATTTGGGAATAAGGGGGTAGGTATTCGAAGGGAAGGGGGTGAAGATTTTTTGCTAATGGCAAGTGAATTAGAAACAAGCCCCACAATCAGCTGTCATAGAGAGGATGGGATATCACCCACTCAAGCCTCTTATTGATCATATGACCTTTACAGCCCTTCTATGGCTCCCACTTTGAAGATCATCAACATAGGTAGTAAATATTAAAACCAGATTTCAAACTTGAGGCTTTTAGCACCAATAACCTTTTCATTCTACCACGCTGCTTTTCTAAGGGAATTGAAAGTCATACCATCCAAAGATTGGTTAGAGAACTTGAAAGATGTGGTAGCTATACTCAACTATCTGAAATGTCATCATGTAAAATAGAGATTTCTCTGGGTTTGGAGGTAGGTAGAAGTTGCAGCATAGATTTTTGACTCAATGTTAGGGAAAACTTCCTATTAATTTTGTTGTTCAGTCATTTCAGTCTTATCTGATTCTTTGTCACTCTATTTAGGGTTTTTTTTGGCAAAGACACTAGAATGGTTTGCCAATTTCTTCTCCAGTTCATTTTAGAGTTGAAGAAACTGAGGCACAGGGTTAAGTGACTTTCCCAGGGTCACATAGTATGTAAGTGACTGAAGCCAGATTGAACTCAGGAAGATGAGTCTTCCTGACTCCAGGCCCAAAGCTCCAGCCCAAAGCTGCCTTCCTAATAATTAGGGTTATTCAAAAATGGAATGAGATACATCAGAAAATCATGGTTCCTCCTAATTTAAGTGTTCAGAAAGAGGATGGATGAATACTTTATAGCAATTGTGGGAGACAAGCTGGTATCCTAAACTCTATGATTCTCTCTTAAATGTTCCTAGAGCATTTTGCTCTAATCATTCCCTACATTATAGCATATTTACCTCTTTACATAATATAGCTTCTCTTATAAAATTTAGTTACTTGAGGGAAGCAACTTCCATTTTTCGTCTTCATATACTAAATGCCACACGTAGTTCTTTATACACAGAAAGTGCTATTATTATTATTATTATTTCTTGGACTTGAGTGTTTTCTGAAGAGTAAAAGAATATAATTGTCTTTCCATATAAATGTAGCACCACTACTGAACTAATGTAAACATGGCTGGAAAGATCCATGCAAACAGTCTGCTACACATTATAACAAATCCAGTTTCATCCAAAAGATGCTGGGCCAGGTGCTGAAGATGCATTGAACAAATAAAACATATAAAACTTTTCTCTGGTTGGTGACTATGACCATGAAGGAGAATGTCTAAAGGAACTTAGGAGTCTTAGGACCATTATCTCCTAGCCAGGACTATAGCTCTACATAATCACTATCTTTGGATCATAGATTTAGAGCTAGAAAAGAAATTTAAAGGACATCTAGTCCAATTCTCTCAATCTACATATAAGAAAATGAGACCCAAAGACCCAGAGATCCCAGAGATCTTAATGGGAACTTTGAGGTCTTCAAGTCCAACCTTCTCAATCTATATGCAACATCCTCTCTGGGTCTACTTCTTCAGCTCTTAAGTTGTCACTACCCTCCTTAAAGAGTAACCTTGAGAGGTTGGGGTTTTTAGTACTCTCAAGCTCTCACTAGTAAGTTCCTCATTATCAATCAACCCCACCCATGAATGCCATTAGCTTTTACAATTTCATCTTTGCACAATCTGTTATCTAAAATCAGGAAATAAAAAAACACAAGACAATTGGCCCATTGCTCACAGTCTCTATAACCAAAAGAGAGACAGAAAATCCACCCAGAATTCCAGCTTCTTTGGGGAATCATCATTAAGACTGGTCATTTTCCATATAAGAAGTGAGAGGAAGAATTATAGCATCTTCTTGTCTTGGAAGACTTATTTGCTCTCCATGTGCTATACTCTGCTCCAACTAGATGCATTGCCTTCTAATGGTCCAATCTGTCCAATAATATGGTCAACTGAAAGGTGGGAGAAAGAAAAAGAAGTTGTCTTTCCCCACATGAAAAGCAATTCCATCTCAAAGGCTTGTCAGCTTCAAAATTTGGAATCCTCCACCACTCAACTGCTTCCTGCTCCATTGACTTGCTATTTTTATATGTCCCCCAAAGGGTATGATTCAGTCTTCTCTACCAATCACAAAATGACTCCTATGTGGAGTCATCAGCCTTTCCGCCTGTGGCCTAGGATTTCATGGCCCTGTTGTGATGAAATTATAGAAAAGTTCCTTAATACTTAATTTACTCTGTTGATTGATTGAAAAGTACAACCCCACCTTTACATACAAATAAGAAAACTGAAGTCTATGAAGGTAAATGCTCTATTCAAAATCATATAGGCAATAATGAAGAGAACTGGGATTAGAAACTAGGACTTCCACCTAAAAACCCTAATGTTCTTTCTACCATTAGGAGTAGTGCAGTTCACTGAGCATAAAGGTCTCAGCTGCATTGTTCTAGGGCTATTACCAGATAGAGTTAAACACAGACTTCTGTCTCTAAGGCAGAAGTTTTTAAACTTGTTTGTTTTATGAATTCCTTTGGCAGTCTAGTGAAACCTATGGATTACAAAGGGAGTCAAGTATAATGAAATACAGTCATCAAAATATTTTTTAACAACAAATTCACCACCCCCAGGTTAAGAATCGCTGCTCTAAGGTAATAAGTTATTCAAAAGTTGTTATTTTCAAAGTTAAATTAATACCCACCATCTCAACCATACTGCATGTGATGGGTCATAATAAGGAGAAAAGACTTGCAGAAAAGCCTTAAAATGAGCACCTTGTAAAACTTTCTTTTTTTAGGGTCTGAAATAAAGTCCTCCACTTCCTATTCTTAGCCCTATTCATGCTATGGCTTACAATAATAACTAAAATGATGTGTTATAATAGTTATAATTTAAAAAACCCAGTCCACCACCCCATAAATTATGTGGGCAAGGCAAATCTAGTCACGCTAAGCAGACTTCTTCAAAACTCACAGATCTGAATTTGATTAAATCAGAACATATGATCGTTAGACCTAAGCTAAAATTTGCCTATTATTATACAGGGTTTGCTGAGCAAATTCATGGTACAAGCAAAATTGTGGGGATTGGGAATAGTTTTGATGTAGTTAAGAAAAGAGGCTATTTTTAAAAATATTTTAAGAGTATCCACTCCTATGTAACAAGGCTTTGGTACCTGACCTTTGGATAGTAGAGAAGCCAAAGTGATCATTATATATATAAACATTATTTACAAAGGAATCCTAACTTCATGAAAATGGACACAGCAGTGCTTCCATTGGCCAACACATCCACCAACTAGAGTTCCTGAATCTATTTAAAAATATAATAAGTTCTCTTTTATTGACAGACTGGAAAACAGCATATCATTTTCACACAAATATTTTAATAAATAGAGAATATTCCCATATATATGGATTGCAAATTTTCAGAGATTAGACTACAACAAAATATTAATGGATAAAACTATGGAATATAATTTAATCTTTTTATTAATCAATTTCTATAATTTAATCTTTTTTAAAATTTAGAATTATATAAACAGTTTTGGTTTTAAGTACAGACCTGTCATTTTGACAATTCACAGAACTTCCAATTGAGGAAATTTCCTTTTCCAAAGCAAATCAGTAACTATTCTGTAATTTATTGCCCTAGCAAGTTCTCTAGCATTGTTAAAGGATTAGTGATTTCTCCTTGGTCACATAGCCAATACATGTCAAAGGTAGGATTTTTTAAAATTTATTTTATTTTAAATTTGTAATTGAGGATTTTAATGTAGGTCATCCTGATATCAAGATCTATCTTCTATCCACCATATTGTGATAGTGTTTGTGTATATTTATATATATATATATATATATGTATATATACGTATATACATATATATACATATATATAGTATTATTATAAACATTATTTATAATTTCATAACAATACAGATATAGAGTAATAGATTATATATAAAAGATTTATAAAACATTTTCCTCCTAATGAGTGAGGTAACTTCTACAAGAATTATATTAACATATCACAGATAAGGAAACTGAGAGTCAAAAATGTTACATGTTGTTATGTTTGAATTTGACTAATAAATCAAGGAATCAACAATAATTTATTTAGACACCTGTATACCAATCACTACAATGATGGAAATAAAACAACTTCTGCCTTCAAGGAGTTTTTATTCTATCTGTGGAGTGAACCTGTACATAAATAAATCTAATGTAAGTTGATAATCAAAGATGGTGCAATGGCTGGACCTGAAATGAGGAAAATTCATCTTCCTGAGTTAAAATCCAGCCCCAGATATTTATTAGTTGTATGATCCTTGGCAAGAAACTTATTCCTGTTTGCTTCAGTTTCTTCATCTGTACAAATGAGCTAGAGGAGGAAATGGCAAAGCATTCCAGCACCTTTGCCGGAAAATCCCAAATAGAGGCACAAAGAATCAAACACAAGTGAAACAATTCAATAACTGTGTGATGTAATTTTTTTTAGATATCTTAACTAGGATCTGATCCATCTCATCTCTGAAGAGATAGCGGTTTCCAACTCTTTGGAAAGCAGGAGAAAAGTCTTATTTGAGCCACCAGTAACCTAATGGGGAAAGGGTAGCCAGGATCCAGGACAGCCATGATTAGGTAATTCTTTTCTTTACTCCACTATCTCCAAGACATATGTTGGACTAGAACTACATCTATGTACCACATTTCAGATACTGCTACTATAGGGGTTATGATGCTTTTAGTGGTTAGACTAAACTCTACTTAACATAGAATCTCTCAAAGGAGGATAACAGCTAGCTTAAGCTTGGCCAGCTTAGCTGCCTCCTACCAAAAGCTAGTTTCATACAAATCTGTCTTGGATATTGATTAAGCAAATTTATCCAAATAAGAGTAAACAGAAATCAGGGACACTACACAGAGGACACAGAAGAAATAAGAGGAGATCAATTCTTTGACTAGGGACAAGATAAAAATCTCAGCTCAACTAAGGAAACAATAATAACACCAAGAAAGGTCTTAAAAGTTTCTATGGTTGCAGATGGTAAGAATCAAGTGACACGCTGAGGCTCAGATTCAGAAGGGTATGAAGTTCCAAGGGCTCATCAGCCATTCAAAAGTTCTTGCCTTTTCTTCCTTCCCTCCCTTTTCTTTTGCATTCCCCCTCTGCTTTTCCCACCTCTCTCCAAATCTCTCCATGTATTTTTGTATCTAAGACTAAGTCAATCAGGAGTCACATTTTCCTCCCTCAGAATCCCACAGCTTACCTTCATGAAATTGTCCCAGGCTTATCTATTTCGGATATATAAACAAATATAGAATATATAAAATAAATACAATGTAATTTTCAGAGGGAAGACCTGGGAGATGGTAGGCTCAGGAAACCCTTCCTTCAGAAGATGGTACTTGAACTCTGTCTTTAAAAAAGTAAAAGATTCTAAGTAGCAGAGGTGAGAAAGGAGAGCATTCCTAGAATGGGAAAAACTAGTTCAAAAGCAGAGATGGAAAAGAAAGCATAATTTATGAAGAACAACAAAAAGGGGCAAGTTGACTGGACCACAGAATGCAAAAAGGAAAGGAATATATAATAAAAATGGAGCAATGTTGGAAAGGGCTTTTTAAAATACTAGAGGAATTTGTATTTGATCCTGGAGGCCATAGGAAACCACTGTGGTTTATTGAATAAAGGGAGTAACATTCAGAAATGTACTTTAGGGAAAATCACTTTGGCAACTATGGAGCAGATTAATTGGTGGGGAGAAGTCCTTGAGGCAGGGGGACCAATTAGGAATTGATCTATTTCAATAGTCCATATCAAGAGGTTATGAGGTGGTACCGTGTGAATAGGGAGAAAGATGTGAATGCAAAAGATACTGTGGAGATGGAACTGATGAAATTTAGCAACTAAATGAATATATAGGGTAAAGGAAAATAAGGGGCCAGGTCTAATTCTGAAGTTGCAAATTTGAGAGCCTGTTGCTATTCTCAAGACATATAGTGCAGATTGGAAGAAAAAAGATAATGGGTTCTGCTTGGATATATTGAATTTGAGATGCTTATGGGAACTTCAATTTGAGATGTCCAATAGACAATTTATGATACAGAACTGTGCAAACAAGACAGATGGATAAATGGATAGATAAAGACACAGAGAAACAGAATCAAAAATAGATTGAGAGAATGAGAGAGAAAGATAGAGAAAACAGTGCAGGTGCTGAGCTCTGAAAATCACAATAAAAATGATGATTCTTGGGCATTGGCAAGTCCAAAAGAGAAAATATGGAGATAAAAGAGAAATGGTCAAGGACAGAGCCTTGGAGTATACCCAGCTTGCCAGGGGGGCAAGCAGGATATAATGATCTAGTTAAAAAAGGGATCTTCAAAGAATTGGTCAGACAAGCATGAGAAGAACCAAGAAAGAACAGTTTCATGGAAAACCAAAGAGAAACTATCCAGGCAGAGGGGGGTAGCCAACAGAGAAGTCAAGAAGAATGAGGATTCAGAACAGGCTATCAAAAATGAAAAGCAAATTTCTTTTATCTTTCTGGGTCTGCATTTCCTCATTTGACCAATGAAGGGATTGCACTAGATGATCTCCAAAGGCCCTTGTAGCGCTAAATCTACAATAGTCTTTTAACCACCAGGTGATGCTACCAGTCCTTCCTTTGAAAATCCCATACTCAACCCTAGCAATACGAATATGCTCCTTTTGGGTGAAAGTTCTGGATGTTATTATCAACTCTCAATCTTTCTGCTCAGCTTTTCTCTACAGAGCAGGAAGACTTACTGCCAAGGATTGTATGGATTTGTGGACTTACCCAATTTAGCTCCGAGACCTGACCCCAGATGAACCTTTTTTGTTTTATTTTTCAACTGGCTGTGTGTCAGTGTGTACTGGGTATAGAACATTAATGGCTTCTCACTGGCTAGTTGTTTGATTGTTATTAACAGAGACACTAAAGGGTCTTCACTGATGTAGAAATATTTAAAAATAAATAACATTGTTCTCTAAGGTAAGACTTAAAAAGCAAATGTGAGTGCTTGAGAATTAAGAATTAATTGAAAAATAAAAGTAACTATTTAAATCTTATTTAAAACATCATCTTCAGTTAAGGATTTTTCTTTCAAATATTTTGTAATTCAGGAAATTTTTTCCTTCACATCTCAATATGTTATTTTATGTATTTATAATCTCTGTTCCAAACCTCTTTAGTATAGGAATCTCTCCTTATTGGTAGAAATTAATTTCCTGCCCTGTGTGAGGCAGAATTGATGAGTGGAAAGAGAACTTTCTCACTAGTTGATTCAAGAATCCTTTTTGAGTTCCTTCAGGACCCTCTGGGACTGGTCAAACTTCAGGTCTTCTTTGAGCATTAAGTTGGCTTCCAGCTTCAAGAGAGAAGATGAAAGAAACCAATACTACTTCAAGCTGCTGAAAGAAAAGACTTCAGGAAGACATGAGAGGAACAGGCAGTCTTCATCATATCCCATCCGCAACTTGCTACTCTAGAAACTTTAGGAATTTCAAAATCTGGAACTCTCTTTCTGAATTATCTTGCTCCCAATGAAAGATCTCCTAATTCTGTATTTATCTTCTAGTTCCTATTTTGCTATGATTTGGATAAATGAGCTTCTTTGCTATTTGCTATGTGTGTTCATTTTGGAACCTTTATTAGGTGGGAAAGGTAACAAGTCTTAGAGCTTGGGGTCTTTCACCCTCCAGAAATGATAAAGCAATCAGAAGTGTAAGAAAAAAAATATCTTACCACTGATTCACTGATGAATGCAGGAAAGATTTATTTAACATTCCTGCAAGAATGGGTACCTAGGTTGTTGTTATTGTTTTTTGTCCTTCATGCTCAAAGAGATGATGACATCAGGGAAGTGATACCATGACATATAAGTGAATTGGACCGAAGTGAAGGAGAGCTGGTCCAGGTCACTTGTCTCACTTTCTCCTCCAGAGTCATCTGGGTCCAGAGGCCTGATGTAGATCAAGACAACTGCAGATGGCTCTGGATGGAGTGAGAGACTTTGTCCTTTTTAAGCCAGGGTCTTCAACAGGTCTCAATTTGACTGAGACCTCACTCATTCAGTGATTCAGACTAGGAAGCAATTGAGGCAACAAATCTCCTTTTTCATCTAGCTCAAAATAAAATCTAAATAAATGAATGAATGAATCTGGGAGGAGAAGACCCTAAGGGTTTCTGGCCAAAGCAGAAATGACTGCTATTTAGATTCAAAATGAGTCAAGGAGGACCCAAATAAATCCTCCCCAATCTCCATTGGGTGTTACAGAAATTACTGAATGTGAATCTCTAGCCTTTATTACACAACCAGTCCTTACCCCCAAGAAGCTTGTTTTCTTGCATTTGGAAGATAACCTGTGGAAGGGAAGGGGGGGAAAGTCTAGAGGAATCCTGTTTAAATCTGAAAACCTCCATTCTTAATGACATTATTTGATGTGTTTGTAGGTCTCAACCTTCTGTGTCTTAGATTTCCATTTTCTCATTGAAGTTTCTTTTCTCCAATTCAGTTTTTCATAACTCTGTGGAAACTAAATCATCCTAATTCTCATGGAAGTTAGAAAAAATTAGATCATATCACCTAGAAGAACAATATTTAAAGGAGCAGATAGAGATACTTCTAACTTGGAATCCCCCTCTCTTTAAGGAGAGCAGAGTGATGGCCCCTGACCCTAACCTCCTGCTTCCCTTAATGGGATAAACTACATTAAGACTTCTTATGAAGCCTTGATTCATGAGACTTGCTATTTGAGATAAAATCTTTTGAGACTATAGCTGATATTATTTGAAGTTTTGAATTCAGGTATGATTGTCTGATGGATCACCAAACTAGCAATCCACCACATGAAAGGAACAAGCCACAAGCTACTTACTCAGAGGAATATGATCTGAGCAAGAGTTGGGAAGACAACTTCGGTCTCTACTTGAGGTGGGAGCCTTCTGACTCAGTTTCCCAGTGGTGTTCCTAAGACTCATCTGATTATCCCTCATCTGGCTAGAAGGTAAAACTTTTTTGCACACAATTACCTAAAGTCAACTTTAGCTAAGGATGCTTTATCTGTCATGTATGTGCTCTCAGGCTAAGGCCTGAAGGACTAGTTTTTGATTGTCTTGTCCCTATTTTTTTTCTTTTTATAGCAAATTTCTAGAATCAGGGCAAGTGGTCAGTAGAAGCTATGAACACAATTCAAGTAAGATCTTGCAATTTCCTATCTGAAAATAGATGGTCATTATATCCTAAATAAGTAGGTGTAAGTATTTGGTTTAGTCATCTGTCTGTTGTTAAATACATCTGTTTCTTTTAGCATTTCTGTTATGTAGGACTAGAAAAACTGAGCCAAGTAGAGATTGGTTTAATTATAAGTGGAGAGTTTAATAAGCCAGCTGATGTTTGGGAATACTGTCCAGAGAAACTGAGGCACAGAGCTTATATGGTGTTTTAACTAAATAGGGTTTGCAAGCAGGATACAGAAGCCAAACTACAATTAGCCTACATTTTGCAGCTGTTGTCTTTAGGAAAATACTTCAAAGACACAAGCAGGGAAACAGGAGTAAACCTGGTACTAATGAGATGGGGACCGTTAATTCAGGCCCCAGGAAAAAAAAAAAGGCAAGGTCTCTCCTGATTGTCCTAGGGAAGGACAAGCTTGTTAAGACAGGAAAAGACAACTGGAGTCTTGACAGGACAGGAGGCAAGACAGGAACACATAATGATGTCTTGTAACTTGTTAACAGACTGAGAAGTAGTACTCCAGCATAGACTGGTATTAGACTACTTACTGGTTGAACATGATGGAGTTTGTGGGAAATTTGATGATACTGGACAGGTAGTGAAGGAGATTGCCAAAGACATGCGAAAATTGGCCCCTGTCCCATGTCAGCCCTGATCCTGACCATTTCATGCCTCTTGGTGGTCTTGGTCTGCGGCAGCTGATGGAAAGCTAATAGCTTTAAGTGGAGGCGTACTACTCCCTGTCTGCCTCCCCTGTGGGACAAAGCTTATCACCACGGTAGTATTCCTATATTAAATAGTACAAGGTCAAAAAAAAATCCTTAAAAAGGTTAAGCTTATCTGAGAGAACAAGGATTTTATAGGTTAGTGGAGAAGCCCACATCTAAAAATCTCTGCGTTTCTTATATTATCTATATTTTGTCTGTGAGAAAAAAGCATGTTTTCTCCTTGGAGTGATCACAGAAAGCTGGCACAGCTGAAATCTGATTCAATTTTCTGCATACACAGCAAGTCCTCCAAGTTGAGGTATAGTAAAGAAAAAGGTGGACTCAGAATTAAGTAGACTCATCTTCCTGAATTCAAACATAGCCTCAAGCTGTGTGACTCTGGACAAGTCATTTCATCCTGTTTACCTCAATTTCTTCAACTGTCAAATGAGCTGGAAAAGGAAATGGAAAACCACACTCATATCTTTGCCAAGAAAACTATGAAAGGGATCACAAAGAGTTAGACATGACTAAAACAAGTGAACAACAACATGATGCTGGTGCTGATGCTGGTACTGGTGCTGGTACTGCTGGTGAGGGTAATGATAATGTTCTTCATTCCAGCTCTGCTCCAATACAATGTTGAAGCCTGGGAGGGGTGGGTAGTAGAGTAAATGGATTCTCAGAGTTCATATTCTTCCAGGTTGGACAGTGCTGGAATGGTTTTTTTAAGTAACATCCCAGCAAGACACTGTGTCTACTGTCTAAGGACATGGAATCATCAACAGTTAAGCCAGACACTTTTATACCCACATGATGGGCCCAAAACAAAAAAAGCGCCAGGTAAGATAATGGCAGTTTTATGTGCCAATATCCATTGCACTCATTGAGGAAACAAAGAAATTCTCCAAAAAACTCCAAGACTTTCAACTTAAATCAGCCTAGACTTTGGTACTCGGTAACATTGATTAAAAAATGAATAAAGGGGAAAATCTGTGAAGAATATATTAGAAAATATATCTCAAGATTAAGAAATAAAAAAGAGCAAAGGCTTAGAGCAGGGGTCTTTTCCTGTGTCATGGGGCCTCTTTGCAATCTGGTAAAGTTTAGGGATCCATTCTCAGTTTATATTTTGGTTTGGGGTTAGTTTTTTTTTTTCTTCTGACAATTCATAATTGAAGGAAATGCTAAATTTCAAATATAGGTATGTGAAAATAAAGATGTAAATTTCCAAACCAAATTAAATTTCCAAACCCAAATCTAGCAAACAGACCACTTGGGGATCCATAGAGTTAAATTTAAGAACCCCTGGCTTGAGCTATGCAGAAGTTTCATGTTTATATATCATGAATACTTTCTTCAAGAAGAGAGCCTGAAGATATGATGAGCACTGAATAACCTCATAAAAACAATGAAATTGATAATAATCTTAACAGATTAAGATTAATCTGTGGTGGATGTAGGCATTATTTCAGAATCAGCTATCTATGGAGAGTAAGTGCATCTCTCTTAAAGTAAAGATGAAAATCAATATTATATTAAAAAAAAAGATAAAGCTGAGAAGATTTGGCACACAATTAAAATAACTCTGATTTGATATATATTTGATATGGACCAGAACCAAAGCTCTGAGTTTGTTCAGATTAGGATCAATCTTGGCACCTTCTCACACAAATCTCTTTATTTTATTCATTACTTCTCCCCACTAACACAAGGCATCCTCAGAGAATGTAAAAATTTGGCTTTTTTTTTTTTTTATCCCTGTCCAGTATTTCCACTAGGTGTATAAAAATTCAATTCGTACCTAGGTCTCTACAGAAAAGGAAAAAGGCCCCCTAGTTCCTATGCAACCTATTCATACAAACAAAGAAAAATATAAAGCAGACTAGCTTTGTTTTACTCAATAAACAACAGGACAGAAAACTAGTAGTATCCAAATCTTTAAACATTCAAAATAATTGCCCTTTCCTTACATATTAGCCATCATCTCTTATGGACATATAGTCCTCTATATTTATAGAGGACTATATATATATTTATAGCTTTGATTTACAAAATATTTTCTCCTTTGATCCTTACAATCCCACCTTGAAGTGATACCTACTCTAAGCCTCAAACATCAAAGCTAAAAGAAACTTAACAGACCCTCTAATCCAACTTCCTCATTTCTTATTTTTCCGAGAATAAATTTGAGTTGGATGACTTGACTAATGTCCCACACATATAAGTAGTAAAAAAAGTATTTGATTCATTGACATTTCAGCTAACAAATGCTAGAAGTATGGGAAGCCCAGCCCCTACTACTGATTTCAAGGTAAGCATTTTTCCTACCACACCAAAGTCTCCAAGATCTCCAGAAACACATATTTATTTCCTTGTTACTGAGCACAAACTCAGATTGAAATTTTAGTTGGGATAATTTAGGGTCATAGTAAGAATTTATTTGGACCATACGAGGTTAGAAGACATGATTGGTACTACCACATTGGAACACAACATTTCTGAGGCTATTTATATAGTCAATGAGGAAGTTGGTACTGTATTTGACATTTTAGGTTTATCCCACTCTCATTCACTTTTTGAATGATTTTGGGATAATCAATTAACATTTGGGGATCCATTCTTCCTTGTAAAATGATGTTCTTTCAAGTTCTTCCTCTGATCCTGTAGAATGGGCTTACAAAAAAGGGTTATAGAATTTTCTCCATTTTCAATATTGATAATTGGATAATATCTCTAAAATGAGAAGGAACTTCAAATGTTTTGAATGGCTTAGGCCTGGAATGTGAAGGCAAATGGCTGAGGGGACTGAAGAATAAAGCTATAAAGGAACTTTCCAATCAATAATATTAAATGTCTATTACATGCTAAGGACTGGGGACACTCAAAAAGAAGCAAAAATCCCTGCCCTCAAGGAGTTTACAATTTAATGAGGGAAATAATATGCAAAAAATATATAAAAAGTAAACTTTATCAGGATAATAGAAAAAAATAATTGAAGGATGGAATTGGATTTAAGAGGGGTTGAGGGAAGCTTCCTATATTTCTTAGAGTCCTCTGTCTAAAACTGGAAAGAACTTCAGAAGCCATGTTGCCTAACCAGTTGAATTGACAGATAAAGAAACTAAGGCTGAGGGAGGTTGCATCCTCCCCATGATGATCAAAGAAGAATCTGAACCCTGACAGGTTCTTTAGTGAATTTTTTTCCCCTTGTACTACACTACTCAATTAGTTCTTTATTTTAGCCCCACAACTATACCACACCTGAGAATAACCAAAGTCCACTCCTTGTGGTCAGCCACAAGAGATTGTGGATGGTTTTAGTTTCTATCATTTCTCTTTTTTTTCCCCTTTAAATTCCACTTTAAAGGAAATGTTTCTGTGGGAAAACAAGAGGAAAAAGCAGTTTTAAGACCCCATCAGTTCAGTTCTTACATTTGTTCACAGGCTTGATGAACAATAGGCCCTCCTGGGATCAGGAAAGGAACAAGCTGCTCTCCACCACTCCTTATTTCATACCCACACCACACATATATATAGTCTGAGACTAAAAATCAACCCAGCATTTCCCGCCCAGTTGTCAGCCCACCTGAAGTCATTTAGACAGGATTTTAGAGTAGCACCCCCCTCAACTGCTCCAGAAAGAGCATCAGTAGCAGTTTAAGGTTAGATATTTAGCTCAGAGAAGATTCAAGGGAATACACTAGTTTTATTAAAAAATCTGAGGGACAGTCATGTGTCTTCTGTCCCCAGAAGACAGAAGGAGAAGCAATGGGAGGAAAAGGATGCTGGGAAACTTCCTGACAATTAAAGGCCTGAGCTACTCTGAGAGGAGGCAGGTTGCCCCTCTTTGGGTCGGTCTTCAAGATGTAACTACCTGAGTACATGTCAGCTAATGTCAAAGTGGGGATTCCTGAATGTGCAGCTTGGACTACATCATGGTTTCTCTGATTCCTTCTAGCTTGGAAATTCTGGATCTGAAAAGAGGGCAGCCTCTTGTCTGGCACATTTTACAAGGATTCCTATTCTAGTCTGATCCCCTCTACTCTTAAGATTCTGTGGCTTTATGGGTCTCTCAGGACACACACACCGACATCCTAATGTATATAATTATAATATTCAGCAGAGAATGCTCCAGCCCTATGACCCGATTTTATTATAGCTCTATCCTAATGGTGCAAACTTTCACAAGGAAGATGAGAAATAAAATGAAGCAAGATGAGATAGTTAACAAGCATTTATTAAGTACTTTTTATGAGCGAGGCATTGTGCTATACACAAAAGAAAGGCAAAAATACTGTCCCTGTTCTCAAGGAATTCACAATCCCATGGGGAAGATAACATGAAAATAATTAAATATATAGGTATATATACATATAAATATTGTGTAAATAAATAAATATATATATATGTGTGTGTGTGTACATATATATATGTACACACACATACATACATACCCACATAGATCACAATTTACCCCATTGTAGTTTCGCTATATTGCAGAATGGCATAAAAAAATTAAATGGGAATTTAGGGGGAGTTTTACAGAAGTCACAGATAACACACAAAGGCCATTATAAGGTACTATAAGCACTTCTAAAAGAAAAAGAAATTCAGACTTCTTCATACGAAAGGAGGGCCAAAAACTTTTACACAGACTTTCCACATTATGGGGACACTGTGCCCCTAACTCCTGCAATATGGAAGGGATAACTGTATGTGTATTACTGACGTCATATATCCTCATTCCATGTCATTGCTGTAACTTTCTCTCTTAGGACTTCAGTTTCTTCACCTGTAAAAGAACAAGATGATGATTAGATAAGGAGTACTTTGAGTCAGGGGAGGCTGGTTTTTGAATCTCTGCTCTAAAGCTTGCTAGCTAATTGTGTAAACTTGGGGAATAGAGATGGCACCACTGAAAAGACTGAGAGATGTTCATGAGAATTAAGATTTTGCATCAGAATTTATTTTCCTTTTCCTTACAGATGAAAAACTGAAGGAAATGAGAAAGAAGAGAAGGGGAATAATGGCTAAAGATGCAGGATACTGCCCCATAACTGGCTTGTTACCATAATTAAAGAGATGTAGTTCCCTCCTTCATGGCTTTGAGACAACAGTATTCCCATCAATCCTTTTGGACTCCTGAGGTTTCACTACTCCTGTGGCATGAAGTAATCAATAACTGCTAGCTCCTCATCTCATCTGTTGGGCTGCCTGTTCAGAGAAGCCACACTTCTGGGACTTCAGTGCACCCCAGTTCAGGGATAAAATGCAATGCCTTTCAAACATGGAACCTCAGGGTTCATCCTATATTGCTTCTGTTTCATCCAGCAGCCAAGCTATTACAGCCTTTCTGTTATCTGGTTTGCAATATTGTCCTGGGAGTAGAGATGAGTAGTTCTGCATCCTCCGTGACAGGAAGCATGAGAAGGAAGCAGTTTGATGGAAACAGGTGATGGAGAACCTGCTGCTTATTTTAATCCCTTGTCATTTACCTTATATTCTATTTTAAGTACATATCTCTTTGAGTACTATAACTTCATGTGTCTTATTCTGGTGAATTGGCGGAAAGAGGGAGAATGACAGGGGAGAGGGAAGAAGGGGTGGAAAGTCAATATAAAATTTGGGACCTTGGCACTATAATAATAATAAATAAGTGCTAGATCTAAAAAGATTCTCTAGATCTGAATGTCGTAGAGATACTACATGTTTTTAAGTTCATAAGAAGGAAACAAGTATTTATTAAGCACCTACTATGCGCCAAGCACTTTACAAATATCAGATCATTTGATCCTCATAACAACTCTGGGAGGTAACTGCTATTATTTTTTTTCAGTTAACTGAGGAAAAAAAGTTAAATTACTTGCAAGGGTCACACAGCTAAGAGGGATTAGAGACCAAATTTGACATTAGTTCTTCTTGACTCCAAATCTAGCCTTCTATCCACTGAGCCAATCACCTTTGCTGCTGCGGTATAGTCATTTTTCAGTTATGTCCTATCCTCCATGACCCCCATTTACAGACGACAAAATGACAAGACTTGGAGTTTTAATGATATGCCTGTGGTTGAGAAGTAAAACAACTTCTGATTCCAAATACAAACAATTTCCCACTACCCTAATCATCAATCCATGTCTAATATATTTTTCCTGGTCTCCTATTTCCTTGCCCAATCTCTCAAGGATGAGGCTGGTGGGAGATAGTATAAACATTCTCCTTATTCTTGGTATTGTTACTCCAATTAAATCAGATTTCTAATCTAAAGTGAAATTCCCTTTTGCTCTCACTTGAGTAGAGATGAATTCTTTGAATAGATTGCCCAAGGCTGGGGGTAATTTAAAAGTAAATGACATAATCAAAGTTCATTAGAATAGGTTCATTGTAATATTCATTCTCTCATTAATTGTTAACCAATCAGAGTTGATTGTTCCCCTCAGGACCATCCTTCTTCTAAGGGACAAATCTAAGCTATGAGCTTGCAGCCATGATTATCTCTGGTCTAAGAGAGAGACTGCCAGATGACAATCCTTTTATTAATAATCATGCTGGTATTATTAATAAAATGATTAAATTACCCAGAAATTCTGTTCCTTGAACTTTTTAAACATCACCTTCACCAATATTTTACTATCAAAGCCTATAACCTTTTTTTAAAGTTACTCATCATTATTTCTAAATCTTGTTCTTTGTCTCCCCTTTTCTCTCCTCCTTTCTCACCCCCTCACCTAAGTTCCTATTCCTTGAGCTGTCAGACCATAACTTGGAACAGATTGGCCCACAATAGGGAATTAAAACATTCTGCCTATCTGCAGTAGGGCTTGAGATGGGAAGCCCTGCATTATATCAGCCTTAGATAAAGTTTTCAATCTGATCTCACATTTCTTCAAACCCATTTTTCTCTCTAGAAAGTACTAAGCTCAGGATCTAAATATATTCACTTTCCCCCTAAGCAGACTTTCTTAGAATAGGAGAATAATAGTGTTGTTCTATCTATGTAGTTATCCCCAATTCCAAGATACACCCCCAGTCTAAGGGAAAAGAATAAATAATAAGGCAGAAAGAGTTTCATTTTTTCTTTTTAGTGATTTCAAAAGCAAAAAAAAAAAAAGACAAAAACTGGTGATAGTGAAAGCCTCTTTAATATTGCAGACACAACAGCAGCAACAGACTTTAGTATTGACAATCCCTTCAAAAATCTGTGATGCTAATAAAGATACATAATAAAAGTTATTAGATCTGAATTTTTATGAAGATTTTTTTTCTGAGAAACTGCAGCTCTTAAGTTGGATTCTAGTCTCTCTAGTGCTTCAATCTTTTTCTAGAATAAAGTCAGCTATTAAAAAGACAGTGCCTCAGTTTTTCTGAGTCTCTCTAGAGGACTATGACTGTCAGCTACGATTAGATTTTCTCTTCAGTAAGCCGTGGTGAAATAGAAATGAATGAGAGAGATCCCTGTGCATCCTAAAGGAATAAGAGGGAAAAAGGATGTTATTTCTTAAGTAACCTAGTCAAAAGGGTCCTAGACCATGAACAGGAATCTTATAGACTTCAATCTTGCTTGCCCCTGAATAAATAGTTTTTCGAAAAATAAATAAATAAAATGCCACACTTGTGATTTCATCAGTGTAGGGAATTCCCTCTCCCAAGGCAGATCCCTTTTCGGAAGATTATGGGACCAGAGTTGAGTGGGAAAAGGGGAGATTTGAGAGGTTGAGTGGTTTGCCCAGGGTCGTACAGATGATATGTATCAGAGACAAGATTTGAATCCAGTTTTCCTTGATTCTGAGGCCAGTTCTCTATCCATTGCCTTATACACAATTCTATATTGACTAATTCTCTGAATGGTGTATCTCATTGTAACCAAATTGATTATTTAGTATTCCATTTTGTTGCACAAAATAAGTTATGTGTCTTGGGATCATTTTGTCCTAGAATAATTGTTAGATATCTTGACAACTATCTTTCCCATTTTACAGATGAGAAAATTGAGGATTAGAAAGGTGAAGACTTACTGGAAGTGAGCTAATGACAGACTAGAACTCTTATGAGCTATTTCCCAGATTCAACTCTTTTGCACCATACCAGCTGCCTGCCAATCACTATGAATATTTTGCAGAAATATTGAAAAGGAAACTGCATTGCTATTCCCTCTGGGCTCAAACCTTGCTTGAATCTGCATTCAGTATTAACAAGACAAAATTTTACATTTTCAGAATTTTAATGTGCACATAGCAAAGTAAACTCTGGAAACATGTAAATCTCCATATAATTAACTGAATTATCTGCTACATATTTGGATAGATTTTTTTTCCTAATCATGATTAAGTATGAAAGGCTTAGAATTAAAAGTCATTGTTCTCTAATGTAAAAAGATAAATCTGACCCTGAAACTATGACAGCTCCAAAAGTAAAAATTGTAAACGTAAATACTACAACATTCCATGATTCTCACAACCCCATTCAAATACTATGCCTAACTCCAGGCTCTGCAACTTCAGGAAAATAATGAGAAGACTGAGGGACAATTCAAGAGAATCACAATAACAATTATGGGGTTATTATATGAAAGGTGTGAGGCAGCTAGATCATGCAGTATATGGAACACGGGCCTTGGAGTCAGGAGGAACTGAATTAAAATCCAGTCTCAGACACAATTCTTGTTATGTGACCCTAGACAAGTCACCTAACCCCAATTGCCTCACCAAAAAAAAGAAAAAGAAAAAGAAAGGTATGATTTGAGACCATTCAGTCTGAAGAAGGGTAGCAAAAAAAGAAAAAAAAATGAAAGGTATGATTTGAGACCATTCAATCTAAAAAAGAAAGGGCAGCTAGATGGCACAGTAGATAGAGTTCAGGCTCAGGAGTAAGGTAGCTTATCTTCCTTAGTTTAAATCTAGACTCTGACACTTATTGTATGACCCTGAACATGTCATTTAACCTTATTTGCTTCAGTTTCATCTTCTGTAAAATGAGAAAGAAATGGCCAATCGCTCTAATATCTCTACCAAGAAAACCCTAAATGCAATTCCAAAGAGTTGGACACAACTGAACAACAAATCTGAAGAAGATTTGTGTAACATTAGATTTCATGTTTGTGGCAGCCTTTTTTGTAGTGGCAAGAAACTTGAGTGGATGCCCATCAATTGAAGAATGGTTGAAAAAGTTATAGCATATGAATGTTATGGAATACTATTGTTCTGTAAGAAATGACCAACAGAATGATTTCACAGAGGCCTACAGAGACCTATATGAACTGATGCTGAGTGAAATAAGCAGAACCAGAACCCAGCATTATACCCAGCAACAACAAGACTATATGATAATCAATTCTGATGGACGTGGCTCTCTTCAACAATGATGATTGAGGCTAGTTCCAATGATCTTATGATGAAGAGTGTATAAGGCTAGAACTGAGCAATGCACTTGGATAATGAAGCACATGAGACTAATTGCCAATTGGACAGTTCCCTAGTAACCTAGTCAAAAGGGTCCTAGACCATGAACAGGAATCTTATAGACTTCAATCTTGCCTTGCCACTGAATAAATAGTTTTTCCAAAAATAAAATAAATAATAAAATGCCACACTTGTGATTTCATCAGTGTAGGGAATTCCCTCTCCTAAGGCAGATCCCTTTTCTGAAGATTATGGGCCCAGAGTTGAGGGGGAAAAGGGGAGATTTGAGAGGTTGAGTGGTTTGCCCAGGGTCATACAGATGATATGTATCAGAGGCAAGATTTGAATCCAGGTAAGTTTGAAGGTTGACCCTCCCCAGCTGTTCTGTGCTGACTTGATTGGTGGGACAAAGAGGGAGAAGTGACATGTGTGTGGGAGGAAAAGGAGGAGGAAGAGGAAGTGAGACGCTGACGCTGAGTCAGACTCTCCTGGTGTTTGAGGAAGGAAGGTGTGTGAGATTGCTAGACCTAATCCCCTGATTTTGACCGTAAAAGATCAAGAATAAAGACCTTTAGTGATCCTGACTCCAGCTGATTTCTGGGAAAACAGAGTTTCAGCAAAGAGAGTTATTTGCATCCAGAGAAAGGACTGTGGGGACTGAGTGTGGACCACAGCAGCATTTTCACACTTTTTTGATGTTATTTGTTTGCATTTTATTTTCTCATTTTTTTCCTTTTTGATTTGATTTTTTTTTGATTTGATTTTTTTTAATGCAGCAAGATAATTGTATAAATATGTATGCATATATTGAATTTAACATATATTTCTACCATGTTTAACATATATTGGATTACTTGCTATTTAGGGGAGGGGGTAGAGAGAAGGGGGGAAATTGAAACACAAGGTTCTTTAAGGGTTAATATTTTTAAATTATCTATGCATATCTTTTGAAAATTAAAATGCTTTATTAAAAAAAATAGATTTTGGAGCAGCTAGTTGGTGCAATGGATAGAGCACCAGCCCTGAAGTCAGGAGGACCTGAGTTCAATCTGACTTTAAACACTTAACACTTCCTAGCTGTGTGACCCTAGCAAGTCACTTAATCCCAATTGCCTCAGCAAAAAAAAAAAAAAAAGGTAGAATTGGACAAATAGAAAAGGAGGTACATATGCTCACCAAAGAAAATAATTCTTTAAAAATTAGAATTGGGCAAATAGAAGCTAATAACTTTATGAGACATCAAAAAACAATAAAACTAAATCAAAAAGATAAAAACAAGAAGAAAATGTGAAATATCTCATGGGGGGGAGTACAATCTGGAGAGTCAATTTAAGAATTTAAGAAAAGTCATGATTGGAAAAAATAAAAAAGATTCTTGATATCATCTTTCAAGAAATTATCAAGGAAATGGGGAAGAGGGTAAAATAGAAATTAAAAGAATCTACCAATCACCTCCTGGAAGAGATTCCAAAATGAAAACTCCCAGGAATATTATAGACAAATCCCAGAGCTCCCAGGTCAAGGAGTAAATATTGCAAGCAGACAGAAAGAAACAATTCAAATATTGTGGAGCCATAGTAAGTATAACATGCTTGTCAGTTTCTACTTTAAAGAATCAGGGGGATTGGAATATGATATTCTGGAAGGCAAAAGAGCTAGGATTACAATAAAAAATAACCTATGCATAATCCTTCAGAGAAAAAAAAGTGGATATTCAATAAAATAGTGGGCTTTTAAGAGTTCCTGATAAAAAGACCAGAACTGAATAGAAAACTTGACTTTCAAATACAAGACTCAAAAGAAGCATAAAAAGGTAAATCAAAAAGAGAAATTATAAGGGATTCAGTAAAGTTAAATTGTTTATATTCCTACATGAGAAGATAATATTTGTAACCTCACTATTAGGGCAGTTAGAAAGAGTGAACATAGATAAAAGGCATGAATATAAGATGAATATAAGAGGATAATTATCTAAAAAAAAATAAAAAATGAGAAAGATTAGGAGAAAGGAAGAAATAGCATGGGATAAATTATCTGACATGAAGGAGGTATAAAACAGCTTGTAAAGTGGAAGGGAACATAAGGGGGGGAGTTGCTGATAGAAGGGAGGCAGATAGGGGGAGGTAAAAGTAAGAAGCAAAATACTTGAAAATGGACAGAGTAAAAGGAGAAAATAGGATAAACAGAGGGAAAATGGGATAGTGGCAAATACTAAGTCATCCTAACTATGAAAAAAATTTTACAGCAACTTTCTCTGATAAAAACCTCATTTCTCATATAGAGGAGTCAAATTTATAAAAATAGGAGCCATTCCACAATTGATAAATGGTCAAAGACTATAACAGGCAATTTTCATACAAAGTAATCAAAGCTATCTATAGACATTTGGAAAATTGCTTTAAATTACTATTAATTAGAGGAATGTATATTAAAATAACTCTGAGATGCCACCCCACACTTATCAGATTGGCTAAGATGACAGAAAAGGAAAATGACAAATGTTAGAATGGATGCAAGAAAATTGAGATACTAATGCATTGCTGGTGAAGTTGTATTCTGATTCAACCCTTCTGTAGAACAATTTGGAACTATGCCCAAAGGGCTATAAAACCATGAATACCCTTTGACTAGATCTATATTCCAGAGATCAAAAATACAATATATATATATATATATATATATATATACACACACACATACATACATACATACATACATACATACACAAAAATATCTACAGCATCTATTTTTTAGATGCAAAGAATTGGAAATTGGGGAATACTCATCAATATGGGGAATGGCTGAATGAGTTGTGATATATAATTGTGATGGAATACTATAAAGCTATGAGAAATAACAAGCAGGATGCTTTCAGAAAAACCTTAAAAACTTACTTGAACTGATGCAAAGTAAAATAAGCAGAACCAGGAGAACATTATACATAATAACAATAATATTATTTAATCATTAATGGTGAATGGTTTAGTTATTCTTAATGATCCTAGACAATTCTGAAGGATTTATGATGGAAAATGTTATCCATCTCCAGAGAAAAAAACTGATGGAATCTAGATGCAGATCAACACTTTTTCTTTACTTTTTAAAAAATTTTACTTGTTTTGTTTTGGTTTTGGTCTGTGTTTTCTTTCACAACAAAATGAATTTGAAAAAATTTGAAAATTTCTGTGACTACACTTATATAATCTATATTATATTGTTTGCCTTTTCAATGAGAAGACAAGAGGAAGAGAAAATAAATTTGGAACTTGATTTTTAAAAAATGATGTTAAAGAATGGTTTTGCAAGTAACTGGTAAAAAATAAAATATTAAGTCATTTTTTAAAAAGAAAAATTTTTTGACTGCACATGTATAATATATATCAAATTGCTTGTCTTCTCAGTGAATGGGGAAGGGAAGGAGGAAAGAAGAGCATTTGGAATTCAAAAAAATTTGTAAACAAATGTCAAAATTTGTTTTTTCATGTAAGTGAGGAAAAGAATAATTTTTTTTTCAAAATGTGGTCTTAGACACCCACTAGCTATATTGACCTGGGCAATTCACTTCACTCTTTTTGCTAAATTTACAAATGAGTTTCCTCCTCTATAAAATGAGCTGGAGAAGAAAATGGCAAGTCACTCCACTACTTTTGCCAAGAAAATTCCAAAAAAGGTCAAAAGAGTTGGATATAACTGAATAACAATAATTCTTAGGAAAAATGTGTTTGTTTGTCAGAAACTGTACCATAACTGTAAGAAGACTGTGTGAGGTATGGTTTTTCCTGAGAGACTGAGTTTCATGACATCTTTAGAAAAGATTGAAGAGACACAATGAGAGAAATGAGTTTTACCTCTTATCCTGTGAGAAAATAAGCTCTAAAGAGATATTCTTAAAGAGAATTCTCAAGAAACTTGATTATCCTTGGAAAACTGAATTGATCTATGGTTTCATTTTCTGGAGAGAAGTCAGCAGTTGGTCAGAGATGTCTCTGACAGTGATTTTTTTTCACCAGATACATTATTGGAACATTTAAATGTCTTTATATTCTTTGTTAAATTGTTAATAAATTGTAAAGCTAGAAACATGAATACCATTCTTTCTCATATTTAACTTAAATCATTTTTATTGAAGCTTAATATTATTTTCCTTTATTCTGCTCTATTATCCTTTCTCTAACAGAAAAAGAAAGCATTGATAACAGTCCTACAGAAAGTCAAGAAGGGGTGTTTTTATTATTCCATTCACAGCACATACTTGAGTACCAAGAATACTTGGTATTCTTAGGCTATCGCAGCCAAATGTAGGCTTTTTTTTGGAAGAGCATCCATCTTAGAGTATCTCAGTAGCTTCTCTTTTTAAACATTAAAAGATGTGTTGCCTTCATCTCCTGCCCTTTCTTTAGCATCTTTACAAAGCTTTCCTCATTGAATCTCCAAAAAAAAAAAAAAAAAAAAAAAAAAAGTGCATAAAATTCCAAAGTAGTGTTTCAGGGCAGAGGATAATGATCTGGTGACATAGCAGAAAGCCATTTATTGCAATAATGTTTACTCGCAACCTCCCCTGCAACATTTGTCCCTAAAGAAATGGAGGAAGAAGCTGTCAGCATTTTACACCATCAATTAATAAACATTTATTTATTTATCAAATGCCTATTTATTTATACAAAGCACTGTGCAAAGGGCTAGGAGTACAAAGAAAGGCAAAAGACATAAAGCTCACAGTCTAATGAAGGAAGCAATATGCAAACAACTGTGGACATACAAGATATACACATATAACTGAGAGGCCATTCGAATGAAATAACATTTTTGTGACCTATTTCCCTAAATTATGATATCTTGTCTCCTTCCTCCAGCTAGGAAAAGTATGAGTCTGCTCTTCCCTATTATGTATGTCAGCTCATCAGGCAAAGTGTAGCATCATTGGCAGCAGTAACATTGGGTATACTGGTTTCTAACCCAGCAATCAGATAACCATAGAAAACCCCATGGTCTAGATGAGATCATGAACCATCTTTAACAAGGTATATGAAATCAAGGAAACCTCAGCCCTAGAGTGTGATGCTTCCTAGGAATTAAAGGCGTCTCTTTCCATCTCTCCTCTCTGTTTCTCTTTCTCCTTTGATTTCCATTTCAACTTTTTCATTTGTCATCTGTCATTTCCTTGGGTTCATTGGATTATAGATATAAAATAGCAAAAAATCTTATTGATCATCTAATCTCTTTATTTTACCAATGAGGAAACTGAGGTCCATATAAAAGTGATTTGCCCACAACTGCTAGGTGACATAGTTCCTAGAGCACTGGAGATCTGAATTCAAATCTTGCCTCAGTCATTTGCAAGCTAGATGACCTTAATCAAATTATTAAGCTTTCTGCTTCAGTTTCCTCAACTATAAAATGGACATAATAACATCTTCTCCTAAGGCTGTTGTAAAGGTAAAATAACATGATATTTGTAAAGCACTTTATAAAGCTTAAAAAGCTATCTAAATGTAGCAATTAAGAAAATGGTAAATAACAGAACCAAAAGCTTAATTGCATGACTCTGAATTCAGTACTCTTTCCACAGTATAAGAATTCAAGGCCCTATTTCTTTCATTTCCTCTGCGGTACTACAGAGAGTAAGCTCCAGTCACCCAGCAGTATTCCAGAGTTGCATCTTATGTTATCAGAACAAAAATTATACTTGTTGAATCAAAATAATTTAGTCTTTGAAGATTTTCTCTGAATTGAAAGAACCTTTTTTTTTTTTTTTATCACTTCTAATTCTAGTGGCCAAAGATAAAAAGTTCCTTTGTGTAGGAGTCAGAAGCCTCTGGGTCAGTTCTTATAGACCCTCAATAGATCTGTGAATGTCAACAATATAATGGATGTTAAAAACATAATAATAATCATAATGGATGGGATGTGAAGTCTGGGAATGGCTAGATAGAGTGAATTAGATGGATTTGCAATCACTCACATTTAAGGACTGCTTAGATCAGGAAGGAGTTTCAAAGCTGAATGAATCAGCTCCTATAAAAATGTATATAGATATGGTTTAAAATCATTAATAGGCAATTAATAAAAATTAAGCAAAATATGCTGTATATTTTTAAAACATGTCTTAACATGACAGTGAAGATCTGAATCTTCTTACTGATTTTATTGTTCAGAAGTTTAGCAGAGTCAAAAAAATCAGCTTGTATTTCTTCATGAGGTAGATCCTCACTAAGAATATTCAGAGAATAGGACTAATTTGAAGAAAACTTTCTAGTGATTATTTCATCTCCTTGTCATTAAACTGAGTGATAATTCATTATCTCACCAATTGAATACATGATTTATAATTAAATTTAAAACCAAAAACATTAACAATTCAACACCTTTAATAGTACTACTTAAATACAAAATAGGCTTTTGGAACAAAGGATTCTTCTTCTTCTTCTTCTTTTTCTTAATTAGAGACAAATGGAATTCTGGAGTTCATGGTATATAAATAGGTGTCCATCTGCCCAACCATACAACTGCCAAAATTCTTTTTCAAGTGCTTCCTCATTTTCGTAAGTATTCTGATGTCTATGAAGAATTTAATTAGCTCCCTCTTGTGGCTGAAAAAAGAACCTACAATTGGCAAAGGTTTGTTGCTTTCCTATCTCAGATTTTTTTAAAATCCTGTTATACTCTAAGATAAAAAAGTAGAAAAAGTCTGACCTTCCGCTTTGCCAGGTCTAGGCTTATAAGCATAGGACTGGAAAGGGTTTGGAGGCCAACTTCTTATAAGTCACGGATAAAGAAACTCAATCTTAGAATAACAGTGATTTACTCAAAACTAGTTAAGTGTCTGAGATATATAAATTAACTCAGATTTTTTGACCGCAGATCTTTCCACTGAACCGTTCTGATTATAAACTATGTGTGGTTGTTTATATGTATGTTATGTTATAGGACCCAAGAAGTCATTGTCATTCTCAGAACAGGAAAATTCTCCCTCATTATTCATGAAACTTTCTACTTTATCACCCAAAAATCTTTGATTTGAGTTAGCAAGCATAATCTTGATTTTTAAATATTTCTGGATATTTAAATAGGCTGTCAGATATTTACATAGTAATGTGAATAAGTAACTTTCACCCTTTCCAAGAGCTGCCACTTGTCCTCTACATTCCTTCTTAAAAACAAAATAAGATGAACAAAATAGGGAAATTGGAATTTTAATGAGTTAGAAAGAAGGAAAGAAAGATGAGAAATTAAGCATGGGATATTTTATAGGATAGAAAGCTTCGGTAGAAGGATCAAAGGAGAGTATCCAAAAAAAATGAGAGGAACTCAGAATGGTAGGTAGAAAGATACAAAAGAAATAGATTACTTTGTACTGTGTTGAGGGCTATTTCTAGCTTCAGGATAAGTGGCTGTTAGTTTTTATTTGTAAGATCAATCAATAAACATTTATTTGGTGCACACTCTTTCCCAGGAACTGTGCTAAGTATTGGTGATACCAAAAAATAAAATAAAAAAAAAAGCAGTGCCTGCCCTCAAAGAACTTAACGATCTAATGGGAAGATAACACCCAATACATCTAATACAAGCTAGATTTAGAATAAATAGGAAATAATTAACAGAGAAGGCACTAGAATTAAGAAAGATTGAGGTGGGCTTCCTGTAAAAGATGGGATTTTAGTTGGGACTTAAAGGAAGCCAGAGAGGTGAGTAGTCAGAGGGAAGGAGGGAAAGTGTTCCAGGAATGGGGGAAAGCAAGAGGAAATGCCTAGAGCCTAGAAATGGAGTATCTCATTCATGGAACAGTCAGAAGGCCAGTATCACTGGATCAAAGAGTAAATATTAGGGAGTAAAATATAAGAAGGCTAGAAAGGTAGAAGGGGGCTAGGTTACATAGGCTTTGAATGCCAAACAGAGCATTTGTATTTGCTCCTGGCAGCAATAGGAAATCACTAAAGTTTACTGAGTAAGGGGAGGAAGGGCTGGTATGATCAGACCTGGAC
Organism: Sminthopsis crassicaudata; assembly: GCF_048593235.1. Taxonomy (NCBI): domain Eukaryota; kingdom Metazoa; phylum Chordata; class Mammalia; order Dasyuromorphia; family Dasyuridae; genus Sminthopsis; species Sminthopsis crassicaudata. The sequence goes on along the minus strand of NC_133622.1, from coordinate 85,378,881 downwards.
TTAAAGAAAATCACTTTAGTGACTGAAAGGAGGATGGATTGGAGTGGGGAGACTTGCGTCTGGCAGACTCTCTTGCAGGCTATTACATTAATCCAAATGTGAGATGATTAAGAGTCTGTACTAGAGGAGAAGAGGAGAATGCAAGAGATGGCACAAAGCATATTGATAGGCCCTGGAAACAGCTTGAATGGCATGGAGAGAGAGAGAATAAGGAATTCAGAATGGCTCCTAGGCTGTGAGCCTGAAGAACGGGGAGAATTATGTTGCCTTCTACAATAATTGGGAAAAAGGAAAAATGGAATTTAAGGAGAAAGATGATGAATTTAATTTGGGATATTTTAAGTTTAATATACAAGATTGGAGGTCTTGAAAGAGACTGGGATAGGAAAGGTAAATTTCATTATTACTAGCATAGAGATGGCAATTAAATTCTTGGGAGCTGATAAGATCACCAAGCAAAGTATATTGTAGATTATAAAGGGAAAAGAGAAGAGAATCCAGAATATATTCCTGAGGGGGATCCAGCAAAGGAAACAAGGAAAGGGCAGAAGAGAATAGTGTCCCAAAAACATAAAGAGAAAAGAACATTAAAGAGGAGAAAGTGGCCAGCAGTATCAAAGACAGCAGAAAGTTTGAGTATGAAGACTGAGAAAAGGCCATTAGATTTGGTAACTAAAATCATCGGTAACTTTGAAGAGAGCAGATGTTATTACAGAATTTGGCTATGAAATTTTAACCCCGGTGACTGGAAATCTATAGCAAGGACATGTTTAGCACCTGGACAAAACTTGTTGTGGCTTTCTGAGTATAGTGAACTCTGTAGGATACAAGCCCATTGAAATAGGCAACCTGAAGTTAATATACCAGTCACCTCTGACCAACTAACAGGTGTAGGTCCTTATGCAGGCACTTTAGTGCAGAGTAATTATTCTGTAGCAGCATATGAGCAAATTGTTTTGCTGCTAACAAAGCATGGGGCACCCTCCCAAGAAGACAATATAGAGGCAAAGCATTCACTAAAATAGAGCAAGGTCCAAATGAACCCTTTGCTGATCTCATAGGACATCTGCAGACAGCTGTCATCAAATTATTGATGAACATGCAGCAATAGAAATTATGATAAGACAACTTCAAGGCTGGTGCTACTTCTAAATATTTTGCACACTTTTATGTACAGTATCAGATTTAACACATCACTGGCATACCTTTTAATCCTCAAGGACAGGCAATAGTAGAGAGGAGAAACAGAGACCTCAAGATGCTCCTCCAAAAACAAAAGAAAGGGAGAGCCACAGGTAACCCTAGAGAACTTCTAAATTTAGCTTTTTATACTATTAACTTCTTGTTTTTTGACAAAGATGCACTGGCTCCAGCAGACAGGTTTTATAACCCACCAGAAGGGCAGTGTTCAGTGTGAGCAGCTCCACTATCTTTAGATAATTGCCAGGTGATGTGAAAAGATCCAGAAAGTGGTAAATGGAAAGGACCATTTAGGTTAACTGCTTGGGGGAGAGGGTTTGCTTGTATCTCTACAGATGGAGAATGATTCAGCTGGGTGCCAACGAGTCATATTTGCCTTATCCAGTGGAGAAAGATGGAAAAGACCCTTGAAACGAAGGAGAAGACCCAAGAAACATCGGGTGGTTCCATTGCTAACTGTGCCTACCACCGAAAGAGCATGGCAGTTATGACAATTGACTCATGGACATCAAAAATTATTAATAAGACTGTTGCAGGATTTCAAAACCCTCAGGAATCATTAGAATCCCTGAGACATGATAAGACTGTTATAGGACTTCAAAATCTGCAGGAATCATGAAGCAATGGATAATAGATTGGTTTTGGACTATCAGCTGCTGAAGGAAGTGTATGTGTGATTGTTATTTGTATAATCTCCTTCTAGGACTTATGGACATGTATAATTCCTCATGTTGATTCATGTTGTTTGTTACATCACTACCAGCCAGTGTCATATTACTATGTGCTTATGTAATACCTCCCAAGCTGATGGATTTATGTATACCTGTTTCAATTAAGACCCTTCAGCTCAGAGGAAACCTGCTAACAATATCTGGTTTGACTCCCCATTTCCTTTGGTGCCCACCTCCCTTCCTGAGAAGTTAGGGAGGGCGTGACCATCTGTGTTCTAAAACAAAAAGAAAAAAGAAAAAGCAGATGTAGAGGACCCAAGATAGTGGGGAACTCTGGGAAAGGTATATTTGAACCAAGGATACTTATAGCAGGGTGTTTACTCAGTATGATTGATTAGATAATGGATTTCTAGTTCACATATACTTAGTACTTAGTGTGTTATGGTGATGTAATGGTTCTACAATTGGCACATGCTCAGTGTACTGTAATGATGTAATCGTACTAAGGTATTTAAGGGCTGGGAGGACTTGAAACGAAAGGACTCTGTCCTTGAGCCAGCCTCGTGGTGGCTCTCCTGCCTTTATCACTTCTCCACCTAAGACCACGGCCCATCCAGAGATACTCAAGAAAGCTAGTCCGGACATTATATTATGGCACCTGAATGTAGGCCATAAGAAACACAAGAATTACAAGAAGAAGACAGCCATCTGAGACGTATTTGTGAGTAGGATCCTCCAGAGTTCCTTCAGTAACTGATAAAGCTGTTTAACCTGTGAGGAAGGAAAGGGAGAAGAGACCCAGTAAGACTTCTTTAGTCAGGGTAATTAAATGGTCAACACATCAAAAGGCCAAGCCAGGAGATTGATGACTCATGAAAAATGCCTGTTCTGACCACAGTCCTCTTTTCCGTTTGAAGTTTGCCTCCATGACATGAGATTTAACACTTACTATAGCATCTCACCCTACAACCAACCATCCAGGGGTAATAGTGATGCTTGCATTCCTCAGTGCATGGACTCAGATAACAGCAAATGCACAAACTTACTAACCATGGTATGGAGAGAAAATATCCATAAAACAAAAAACAGATAATTGTTAAGGACCATGCCTAGATGAAGGGGCAGATCAATTCTCTGAGAGCCTCCACAGCTGTGAATCATAACATCTGAAGGAGTTGCAAAGCAACCTTTACTGACACAGGTGTTGCTTATGGACTGGGAATGAAATAAATTGGAGGCAGAGGGAAGAGGAGAGAGGTCAGAGAACAAAACTGCCTCTTAGTCTCCCTGTATCATCATCATCATCATCATCATCATCATCATCATCATCATCATCATCATCATCATCTTCTCACATGAAGAGATCCATTCTACAGGTCTGAGTTAGACCTCCAGCAGCCACTGGCAGATGGCTCCCATATCACAACAGGCATCCTTTTCTTCTTTTCATTCTCTACTATTCTTAACACAATGCATAAAATATAATAAGTACTTGAAAACATTTGTTGAATGGATAAGTAATGAAAAATATCAAATATGAATTCTGTGTTATCAACTTTTCTAAGTATGCTACCTCAGAAATCTACCATATTTACATGCATAATTTCTTCCTTTTACTCCTAACATATTTAGAATAAAACTAATATGATTTTTTGAAGCATAAAAGTCTAGATCTTCTCAACCTCAGCAGTATTCATTAATTTTTGAGATTCACACTTACTAAAGAATAGTGATTCAATCAGTCACACAGTTTTCAGTCTAAAAATTAATTGAAAGTGATGTAAAATCTAGACCTGTTCTCATATCTCCCTTGCTCTGGCAATTCCTCAGTATTTTAAAAAAAAGTCTGTGAAAAATAGTGTTGTGTTTTTTGGAAGAGGGACAAAAAGAAGAGAATCTACAAATTGATTAAAAGATAGTATAGGATTTTCTTTCCTTTCAAGTTTTAGGTATGAGTATAAGGATTTTTGATCCAAAGTGAAAAGTATCTGGCATCTTCTACAGTCCCAGATTATCTTTTGAGTCTTTTCACAGCATTGGAGATACTATCAGCTTTATATCTCCAGCTTAGGAGAGGTAGAGATGAGAAAGACAGAGAGGGGAGAGAGAGAGAGACAGAGAGAGAGAGAGGAGAGAGAGAGAGAGAGAGACAGAGAGAGACAGAGAGAGAGACAGAGAGACAGAGAGGAGAGAGAGAGAGAGAGAGAGAGAGAGAGAGAGAGAGAGAGAGAGAGAGAGAGAGAGAGAGAGAGAGACACAGAGAGAGACAGAGAGAGAGAGAGAGAGAGACAGAGAGAGAGAGAGACACACACAGAGAGAGAGAGAGACACACACACAGAGAGAGAGAGAGAGAGAGACGAGAGAGAGAGAGAGAGAGACAGAGAGACAGAGAGGAGAGAGAGAGAGAGAGAGACAGAGAGAGACAGAGAGAGAGACAGAGAGACAGAGAGGAGAGAGAGAGAGAGAGAGAGACAGAGAGAGAGACACACACACAGAGAGAGAGAGAGACACACACAGAGAGAGAGAGACACACACACACACAGAGAGAGAGAGAGAGAGACACAGAGAGACAGAGAGAGAGAGAGAGAGGGAAGGAGGGAGGGAGGGAGGGAGGGAGGGAAAGCAAAAGCAATGGGGTAAAAGTGAAGGGGGTGAATACTATCTCTTTTACTCCTATTAAATGAAATGGATGCTATTTTAATTTAATCTTTCTTCTCCCTGAAAAAACAAAGCACATTCTATTAAAAAAAAAATCATGTGGGTAGCAGTAGCTGCTGTATAAAATCATAAGATAAAGGGGGAAGAAGGAGAATGATTTTGAGTGAAAACTATCATTTTTTATTTTCTCTTTGAAACATTTGTGTGTATAAAATACACAAGGGAGAAAAAGAAGTATCTGTACATTTAGCAGAAGAGCTATTCTTTATTTAATATCCTTCCCATCAGCAGCAGAATTAAAAAAAAAAAAAAAGCATGCACTTAACTGGATGAATTAATAGAGATCCATCTGGAAAGACTCGTATTTTAATTTCTGTATTCTGTCCTATCACATGTTCATTTAGATACATTTTTCTAATGTTACTTAGACCCATTAGATTGTCACTGTGCTCTTTGTACTTCCATTCTTATCCCTTCTGATTAGCAATAGATCTGTTTTTAACAAGTAAAAGCTTTCTGTCTTCCATCCTAATCTTTGCTGGTTGTTTCAGTCTTAGTCAATAAGTTAGCCGTGTCATTTCTATCTCCTTCATTCCACGAATAACAATTCAACATTTGCCACATACCATTTGAAGGTGTAGAGAGTTGATAAGATAATTATTTCTCTCGGTGTAAACAACATAGATCAAGAATCTCTATTATAGAGGATCAGGTACTTCCATTATTGAGAGTGGCTGTTAACATAAGACAAGACTAAAGAAGACAATTGTACTAGAGTATTGATTGTAGAGAATTTACTGAATCCTATTAATCAAGTGTTTTATTAAATATCTCTCATAGGGTAAGCACAAAGCTTAGCAACCTTTAGGAAAAACGAAAGAAGTATCAGACGAAGCCCTTTCCAGAAAGAATAATCTATCCAGCGAGATGATTTGAACACAGAAAACTATTGGAGAAAGGACTACACTTCCAGGGGCACACAATAAATTTGGAGGGAAAAGAGATAAGTATGGACTATCACATCACCACAGAGTTCATTCCTTTGCCTCTTGGTTTGTAGAAGGTGTAAATGTACAAATTCCTTCAAGACACCTCATGACACCAGCCTATAAACCTAATATACTTTGGGGGCCCACCACCTCCAAACTTCAACATTACTAGTCTCTTCCTGTTAGCATGCTACGTTTCAGCTAGGTCAATAACCCATAGCCTAGGATGAGGGTTTGCTTCCTTCAGAATTCAACTCTGAGTTAGTCATTTCTAAGTAGAAAGTTGGTCTTATCTCCTCTTCAGCAGCTTTCCTTTTTCAGGTCCATTTCCCTTAGCCAAGGAATCTTCTTTGGCTTTTGATGATCAGTAACAATTCAGCCTATTATACTTTCTGGGCTTCTATTGTGGTCTGATGCAGATGAGTGGATAAGGACAAAGGTAAGAATACACCACCTGTGCTCAAGAGGCATGTTCATTGTCTCTGCTGACTTTTCACAATGTGTTCACATTTATGGACAATAAATTGGAAGCATAAGACAAAGCCCCTGCCACTAAGAAGCTTATAAGAAAGATAGGAAGACAAACTGAATACAAGGAAACAACTGGAAAACAAATAAGGGCTAAATTCTGTTTGCTTCATTCTAAATCGTGAGAGAAAAGAAATGAACATGGATTAAGAGTAACTGGGGTAGGATTTATGAATAACATGAGATTTGATATGAACCCTGAAGGATGAGATTCATTCATCCATGATTTATGTATTGTCTGTTCTGTGCAAGATACTATGGTAGTCACCAGAAAATATAAAGACGTACCAGAACAGACACAATTTTTATCTTAAAGGAGCTTACCTAAAGCAGGGTTTAGATTAAGCTATAGTAGTATCCAGGTGAAGGAAATGAATGGCACAACAAAGCACAGAGGCTGAATGCGCCTCAGTGGGACTATGAGAACAATGAATGACCAATGACTGACTAGATGGAGAGAAAAAATGTTATGGAGGAAACCAAGAAACAATGGCTGGCTATATAGCATGCAAAAGTTATAGAGCCACTTAAAAGTCAGATAGATGAGTTCATATTTGATTTGAGACACAACAAGAAACCATCATGGGCTTTCAAATAGGGGAGTAACCTGTTTTTATTTTTCAAGATGTATTTGAGAAATAACTATATTATAACTATATATGGGATGAATTAGTAAGAAAAGAGATTTCAGGCTAGGTAACCATTTGGGAAGTAATGGCAGCAATGCAAGTATATAGTGATGAGGCCATGGAACAAGATGGCAGTCATAGAAATGAAAAAGAAAAGAAAAATCTAAAAAACAAGTTGAATCCTAAGAAAAAAGAAGAAGAGAACTGGTAACAGAAAAAGGACATTTGGGAAAGGGAGTCATTTTAAGAGAAGGAAAAAAAAGAATGAGTTCAGTTTCAGAGGCACTGAATTTGAATGATAGTCATGAATAGCCATTCAAGTAAAGAGATGACAATATGGACTGGAGACAAAAAGAGTGATCAAAGCTAGAGGTAAAAATTTAAGAGTTACCCTCATAAAGATAACAATTGAATTCATGTAAAGTGATTTGAAATCAAATTGACAAAGCACTGTAAAAAAAAATAGCTAGCATTTATATATGCACTTTAAGGCTTGCAAAGCAATTGCTTGTGTTAATTCTCATAAAAACCCTGGCAGATAAGTTATCCCCATTTTTCAGATGAGGTAATTGAGGCAAACAGAGATTAAATGATTTGTCTAGGGTTACTCAGCTAATAAGTGTCTGAAGTCTAATTCAGATCTTTCTGACTCCAGGTCCAACAGCCTAACTTTTCACTGCAAAACATAGTAGGATATAATAAGAGAAGTTTAGGATGAAAGTTGTGAGGCCAAAGTTCTGGTCTCAGCTTTTAACAAACATTTCCATTTCAATTCAATAAATGTGACACTCCATAATCAGATCCGTAACTTTGGACATTACTTAGGTTCTCTATGCTTTGCCCAGGAGGTTGGCCCAAGGAAGCAAAAGCAGAAACAAAACCCTACATAGACCAAAACATTCATTGCCGCACTTTTTTATGTTTTATGATAGTAAATAACTGGAAACAAAGATGGTATGCTTGTTATTTAAAGAATAATTGACAAATGGCATAGGAATGTAATGGAGCTTCATTATGCAATAAATGATGGGAAAATCTAGGGAAACCTGCAAAGATTTGTCTGAATTCATACAGAACAAAAGAAAACAATATATACAATATCTGGCAGAAGGTAGCTGGAAGGACTAAGGAAGGAAGTAATTAGATAAATAGAAGGGTCCAAAAGAGAGGGATGTGGAAAAAAAATAATTTTGGAGTTCAGGCTGCATTGAGAGTAGAAGCTAGAGATTATGTCATTCACATGTTTGGGGCAAAATCCACACCTGGAGGCTGAACAAGATTGGACACAGAAGAAACCAGATTTCTCAATATAAAGGTCCCATATTGAGAATAGAATGGATTTAGGTGACTAGACAGATTTGAGGGTGTAGAATCCTGCCAAAATGTCTTCGGTGGTATGATTGTTAAACTGCCCAGTCTCCAGCATTCAAACAACAAGCATTTATCAAGCACCTACTACATTTCAGGCTGTGCTAAAAACTGGTACTTCCATTATTGAGAGTGGCTGTTAACATAAGACAAGACTAAAGAAGACAATTGTACTAGATTGTAGAGAATTTCCTGAATCCTATCAATCAAGTGTTTTATTAAATATCTCTTATAGGGTAAGCACAAAGACAAAAGCTAAGGAAGTTTATGTTCTGATGAGGAGGTATCAACAAAAGTGTGGTCTGGCTCATTCTCCCAGAGCTAAACTAGTACTTCTTCCTATCAGAGCTCAGGGGAGGTATCTGCAGAGTGTGAGAGTGTCTCATCTCTACTGCTATTGGCTCAAGCCCTCATTGGTTGGATAACCCCTGCTGTTAGGAGCTGTTACTATTCCAGTTTTATTTAATCGTTTCATATCTATCATCTTTTACAAAGGGACATTTCATTTGAAGATAATACAAGAACAAAGCATAAACATTTCCCTCCACTACCCAAAGGCACATCGTCATCTCTATTACCTTGGTCTAAGGAGACTCAGCTTAGCTCAGTTCCTATATAGCACTGGTCCCATCAAATTCATATCTAAATGAGGTTTGACTCCTAGAGTCTCAATCTGTTGGGTACAAAAAGGTCACTGTTTGCTCCTCAAGGTATCAACACTGTAATTGCTATACAAGCTAGACTTTAGAATGGCAGGTCCCACTCTAAAAAAGTTGAGGGATAGCATAAGAATGTTTGAAATGCTTACAACATGCAGGGAAGGGAGGGCATATAAATATGAAAAAAAGTGATATTCAACAAGAGATACAAAACATACATAAAGGGACACTTCCTGATCTTAAAAAAAAAAAAAAAAGATCAAAGGGTCTAATCCCTTCAGCTGGAAGGGAAAAAGAACAAATGTAGAGGCCCAAGACCAAGGACCACAACCCTGATGAAGAGAAAGCCCCAAAACTTCTGCTTTGACTCTCACTGGACGCCATCACAAAGGAAGAAAAATACTAGAGCACAGCTGAAGAAGGATGAGTTTTTCAAATCTTGGGTTGAAGCTGATTCAGGCTTTTTTTTTTTTAGTAAGTTTGTAGTTCTTTCCATATAATCAGTAGAAAAAGGTATCCTATTCATCATATGGTTAGCTGATCAGAGCTACTTACAGCATGGCTTACAATCTCTCCACAGCAATCTCATTATAACTCTTCAACATCTCTATAGGGGGAGAGGCCATCAAAGGCACTCTGTGAATAGACCAGAATCCAGTACAAAAGTATCTATTAAATTTGAAATGGGCAGAACCATATTCAAGAAAATCACTTTGGCACTTTGTGGATGTGGGGTTAGGTACTAGGTCCCCTTACCCAAATTGACTACTCAGAGGCATCTTCTGATACAAACAGAAAGCATTTATGCACTCCTTGCAAGGAGAGGCCCAAGCCTACCAAATGACCCACCTCAGCTTGGTGTGTGGCCCCGGGCTGGAAACGGGGAATCAATGATACAGCAAAAGACTTGGGTTCATTGGATGAATTGAAAAGGAAGTGACCATTGAGTAATGGTCAGCAATGCTGTCTACTTCCTGTGGGACATTTGACTTCCTGAAGCTTAGGCCTAGCGTCTGACCCGCTCCATCTTATAGACTATTTTTGAGAAATCTTCCCCTGATCCCATTCTTGAAGAATACGTTGGAATAAGAAAAGAGTTGGGGAAACCCAGAAGGAGGTCATTGCCAAAGTCTAATCAAGAGGTAATAAGAATCTAAATTAAAATTGTGGTTCTATGAATAGAAAGACAACATGTGAGAAGTATTTTGGACTTGGAAATGTCGGGTGAGTGAGAGTGAGTAGTCATGGATGACATTAAGGAACATGGGTGACCAAAAGATAGTGAAAACAATAGAGAAGTTCAGAAAAAGAGTGAATTTTGAGGTAAAGATAATGAATTTTGCTTTGGACATGTTGCATTTAAAATGCCCATGGGCACCTACTTTAAAATTCTAAATACTCATGACTGGAGGCACTGGCAATTAGAAAAGGGACTAAGGGTGGAAATCAGGATTCATCATCATCTTCAAAGAAATAATTGAATCCATGAGAGCTTAAGAATTAAAAATTAAGAATTAAGAATTTAAAAAATGATAGCCCATAGATAAGAGAGGAAGACTTGGGGAAGGACCTTGGAGTATACCTATTATTTGTGAGAATGATATGGGTGATATACCAGCAAAAGAATCTCTGAGAAGGAACAGTCTAGGAGAAGTAGGAGAGAGAATTGTCATAAAAATATGTGGAGGACTATTTATCCAGGTGAAGAAAGTGATCCGCAGTAGTGAAGTTTGTGGAAAGGTCAAGAAAGATGAAGACTGAGAAAAGACCATCATTGGCAATTAAGAGATCACTGGTAACTTTGGAGGTGAGGAAAACAGTTGAACGGTAGGATCAAAATCTTGAAAAGCTTACAATGTATCGGGAGGACATTTTGCCAAGCACAAAGGATATAAATATAAAAAAAAAAGAAAAATACTCCCTCATCTTGAGATGCAACATATACATAAATACATATGATACAAATTACTATGTAATAAGGACAAAGAAGAAATACAATCAAAGTGCTCTGGGTAATTTGAAAAGAAAGATATTATTTTCAATAAGGGAAGAAAGTGGAATTGGAGAAAGGCTTCACAAAGGAAATAGCATCTGAACTGGGCCTTACACAAAAAGAAGGAAAGAAGAAGTGGATTACAGGAATGGGGATCTGGCCTTCATAAGCATTATGCTTATGCTTAAGTACCTACTACATGTGTAATACTGGAGAAACTGAGGCGAGGCAGAGATTAGTTTTTAATATTTTAATAGTGGAAAATTTGGGCTAGCAATAGAACAGGACTCATGTCCAAAAGATGTTCCACCCCCAGCTTACTGAATGGGAACTCTTTTCTCAAAGCATCCAGCAAAGGAGCTGGATGCCAGAGACCTTTCTAGGGCTCCAACTATCAGGGAAACAAAGGCAAGGGATGGGGGCAGAACACTAGGTGAGTGGATGAGCCATAATTTCAAGAAAGGATCATAAATAGTTGTGACAAATTGGGCGTCAAGAAGGAGGTTGAGAGCAAGAGACAAGCATCTGAGACAGGAGATAGTGAGTAATACTCAAGCATTTGAGATGAGCCATGTGGAGTTTTATGACTCATTGGAATATAAGAGTGGCCAGAGCTTAATGGGGTAAGGAAGGGATGGTGGTAGCCATAATCATTTTATTCAAGGTATACCATAATAATTCAGAGAAACTGAGGCACTAAACATGCAGGACAATGTGCTAAGTGCTTTACAAATATTTTCTCATTGATGTTCATAGCAACCCTGGGAATGAGGTGCAATTATTCTTATTCTTATGTTACATTTGAGCAAATTAAGGAAGACAAGAGGTTAATTGACTTGCCTAGTGTCACACAGCTGAGTCCAAATTTGAATGCACCCACGAAGTTTTGGTAAAATGTTTTGTACTGATTGTTCTTGATAGGATGTTTGAACAAATGTTTGCGTATTGGACCTTCCTGATTCCACTTTACTGTCTCTAAGAAGAGACTGCAGGACAAGAGCAAGGAAGAGCTAATAGTTCAGTTTAGCCAGAAGAGAAGACAAAGGGAAGTAATATGACATAATTCTGTAGTTTAAAAAAAAGCCTAGATAGAGAACAAATTGCAAAGAACTTTAAATGCCAGGTGAAAGAGTAAAGGGCACAAGGGAACCATTGAAGGTTTTGCACACTGGAGTAACACAGCCGGATCTCTTCACTTAGAACATCTTCTGCCTGTAGTAAAGCAGTTTTTCTTGCACTCAAGAAAACTGATCTGGGCCTGCCTCAATACCCAGATCACTTACTATGAGGAGTTCTGGAGAAGAAATGGAGGGTAGTTACAAATCAAATATGACAAGAAGTAGCCTAAATGCCTCTTAAAGAAGGCTATAAAGCTCTAGAGTACAAAGTGTACTTCTCCTTACATCACCTTTGGCATGAGTGCCCTGACTCACCTGCTGCTGAATACATGCATTTATCTCTGCAGCCCAAGCTGCCCATTATTAATTGCATTTTCTCTGTATTTTAGATTAACTCAGAGAAAGACTAGCCGCTGCTTTGCAAATCTGTATTTTGAAACAGAAACTAAATATAGAAATTTAACATATTTGTGATGAGCAGCTCTAAGAAGAAATGTAAATGTGAGAATAAACTGGAGTTTAGGAGGGGGAGTGAAGAGAACACAAAAGTCTAGTACAGGGGAAGTACAGCTAGACGTGGGGCTGAGGAAGTTGTATACTAACTCTACCTACTCATTCAATCTTGTGAAAACTCTAGGGGAAGTCACTTTTGGCCATGTGCTGAGGCTTACTCTGTGTAATGATGAAAAGCTCTTTGGCTACTGATCGAGAAGTGATGATTCAAGGCCTTGCAATGGGAAATGACAGAGTTCCCTAATTGGCTACTGAGTCGGGACTTAGTACACATACAAAAGGGCTTACTTGCCTCTAGATCTCTCTCATTTTTTGGCTATGAAATATATGAACTATTTCAAACTGAGAGTCTAGTGAAGGAGGAGGAAGGCTGCCCTGTCTCCCATCCAGCTTCATGTGGGTTCAAATTACATGGCTGCTTTTATGGAAATTTTTTCCTGATCTTAAGCAAAAAAAGAATAGTTAGGAGATAGAAAAGATAGAAGTTTCTGGGTAGCTTTTTGAATCCTGAAAAGTCTGAATGATATGGAATATATTAGAGGTAATCCTACATTAAGAGCAGAGTACTACAAAAATAGACGTAAAGGAGGAGATATCTTCAGAGAGCATGAGTCCTTATGGTGATGAGGAATACTGGACACACTGACAAAACGGGAGCTATGAGATGACAGGAAAAGATAATGATAAATGTTGGAGAGGATGTGGGAAAACTATTACACTAATGCACTCTTGGTGGAATTGTGAAATGATCCAACTATTCTAGAAAGTGATTTGGAACTATGCCCAAACAGGGCCATTACTGGGTCTGTATCCCAAGGAAATCATAACAGAGGGGAAAAGATCCACTTGTGTAAAAATGTTTGTAGCACCTCTCTTTGTGGTAGCAAAAGGAAGTGGAAAAGAATGGGTGCCCATCAATTAGGGAATAACTGAACAAGTTGTGGTATACGAAGGTAATGGAATATTATTGTTCTATTAAAAATGATGAACAAGCTGATTTTAGAAAGACCTGGAAAGATTTACATGAACTGATGCTGAGCGAAACAAGGAGAACCAGGAATAAATGGTACACAGTAACAACAAGAATGTGTGATGATCAACTATGAAAGGTTTGGTTCTTCTCAGTGTTTCAGTGATCCAAATCAAGCCCAGTAGACTTTTGACAGAAAATGCCATCTGCATCCAGAAAAAGAACTAAGGAGACTGAATGTAAATCAACCCATGCTATGTTCACCTCTTTTTGTTGTTTTTTATCTCTCCCATGATTTTTTCTTTTTGCTCCGATTTTTCTTTTTTTTTTTTTGCTCTGATTTTTCTCTCCCAACATGATTCATAAAGCAATGTGTATTAAAAATAAATAAATTTATTAGAAAAATGGGGGAGCTAAATGAGAATATTATTTTAAAAAAGAAAGAATAACAGATCCTAAAGTATTAGGTGCACTGTGTTACCTTTTGCACCAAACATACATGATATATATATAGTGTTTATATGTGTATATTTATTTATATATATATAGTGTTTATCAGTGTATATTTATTTATATATATATGGTGTTTATATGTGTATATTTATTTATATATATATAGTGTTTATATGTATATATATATATCTAAATATATACACACACAATATATGTATTGCAATATATGTAATATATGTATACAATATTTATATAAACAATAGTTGTAAGGCATATATATGCATATATTTATACATATACACACATATATATATATGCCTTATAACTATTGTATTTCAAATCTGACCCTATTCCTTCAAAGGACATTGCATGGTAGGGTTTTGAGGGACAAGATTAGTAAGAGTGCTGAATTTGGAGTCAAAGGATCTAAATTAAAATTCTGGCTCTGTCACTTACTAATTGAATTATTTTGGCTTTTAAAAAATTTTAATTATTGTTTTATTTTTTCTGGTTATACATGAATATTAACTTTTAAGTGCACATTTCTTTATGAATCATGTTGGGAGAGAAAAATCAGAACAAAAAAGAAAAACCATGAGAGAAAAAAACAGAAAAAAAATCAACATGGCATATATTGACTTACATTTAATTTCCATAGTTGTCTTTCTGGTTGTAGATAGTGTTTTCTATCCAAAGTTTATGGGATTGCCTTAGATCACTGAACTGCTGAGAACCATCAAGTTTTTCATAGTTGATCATCACATAATTTTAATTGCATTATTTTGGAAAAGTTACTTAACATTTCGAGAATTCAACACCGCCTAGCTAGTTAGTGTCAGATTTGAACTCAGGAAGGTAAGTTCTATTTTTCAGGCTCCGTGTTATATCCACAGGACCCCCTAGCTTCCTATTCTTAGTATAGATTAATATTGTTAATTCTTAGTATAGATGAATTATTAAATAAGAATGCTGGATTTGGAGTTAAAAGAGCTGGGTTCTCCTTTCTATTTATTTTAGCCTCACAATACCTTTGTGCTCTTAGGTCATGACTTCCCTCTCAGGGTCAGTTTCCTCATCTGCAAAGCTATTGTAGATGCTTTCTAATGTCCCTTGCAATTTTGAATTCCATGATCCTAAGTTAAGTGTCACCTGACTTAGAAAAGGTCCTTAAAGATTAGGGCAGGTAATGTGCCACAGTTCCCTTTTATGGTCCTGCCTCAGTTTCCCTTAACTGTTCTGCCTCAGTTCCTTTTATTGTTCTGTCTCAAACCCCCTGGTTGCAACATCTCCCCCTCGTGATCATTAGGACTGAGATAATTAAGGCTTGGAGGTCTGGCCACTGGCATTCCAAAAGATAAAACTCCAGATAGCCTATCTCATACCTAATTGGTATCCTCTTCTTTCTCTAAATCCTAGACTTCCTCTAGTTGGACACCTCCTCAGTCCTCCCAATTAGTAAGAACTTATGGTCCTACCCCCAAGCTGTCAGAACCGGATTGATGGTCCCTGCCTGGAGATTCCTGATCATCAGAATTTGGGCTCTACCCCCACCTCTGTCTAGCTACCCGAGCTTAGAGTCATGTATATGTCTTTGAGAACTCACAGTGGATGTTGGATGATTTGAGACATCAGCCCTGGGGGTAACATGCCCCCAGCACAATCTCTCCCTTTCAAATAAAATATTAAAAACTCTCTAATCTCTATCTTGCCTCAGTTTCTCCGGCAATACAGTAACACCTAAGTTTTCAAGAAAGGGCTGGAGGTAACACCCCAAAATGGCAAGTCTCCATTAACTTTTACAGTGGAGTGGGAGAATGCCCTGGGAGAGAATCCAGGCTTTTGGGGGAGACAGTGATGGAGAGAGTTGCAAAATAAGACCCGGAGGTGCTGAAGGCAAGCAAGTTCTACCGACCTCATAATGCTGCATTTGACTATAAAACTAAGTGTTTTATAGATGTTTTATTGACTTTTATTTAAAGTATCACAGCCTCCTCTCCAACCCACCTAACTCCACTTCTGTAATCCCTCTCTTGTCACATAGAAAGTATTATGTAACAAAACCAACCTAAGCAATGACCTTATCTGCCAGCTTCACACCTTCCCCAAGTCTAAACCAAGACAAAGAAGGTGCTTTTTCTTCTTCTTTCTCCAAGGACCAAAGTTGCTTTTCTAATGCTACACATCAAATCAAGTTTCTGTTTATTCTGTGATTATTATGCAAAACGAGGCACTCCACTAACAAGTAGGACTAGTCCTTGCTCCAACTGAAGCTTTAACTGACATCCTTCCTTTTAAACACCCACTTCAATTTGTGCTTAAGTGGGAGTCAGGCAATTCATTTGTCATAATCAAGAAAGGCTCCCTGCTGTGAATCTTAGTCACCCCAGCAGCTCAGGGCCCTGCCAGGAAAGGAAAGTATTCAGTAAACCTACCATTAGCATCCTGCTCCTAATAAATCGATTCTGTGGCAGGCCCGGTTTTACTGACAAAATCATAGCAGAACAAGAGAGTTTCAGTTTGCACAGGATACCATGGCAACTGGCAATTATGTAAGTCGGGATACATAAAAGAACATGACAATCTCACAGAGATTTAGCAGGAAGAGAGACTCCCCTAGAGGATGGGAAATTGGGGTGCAGGCCTCAAAAGCAAAGTGTGCCTTGTGCCTCGGCGGGACCAGGTGGCTCATGTTGCACAATGACTCAGGTGGTAGTAGTTTAGAGAAGGGGGGGTACTAACCATTGGTGCACTGGTGCTAATAGATATCAGGAAGAAATAATGATTACAACAATATAAACAGAGCAATGCAATGAAACTGAGAAACTAATTAAAGTGAACAGGCCGAGTTTCCCTAGACCTAGAGAAATGGTGAGATAATATACCTCCTTTTTGTTGAATTGGTGAGGGATTACAGAAGTGTAATACTGCATATGCTCTCGGACATGGCCAATATACTGGTTTTGCTGAACTTTTTTTGTGTCTTTTATTCTAAAATTTGTTGTAAGGGAAGGTTCACTGGTAGGGAAGAAATGAATTTTGTATTTAGAAATGATATAAAAGCAAATGTATTTTTTCAAAAAAAAAGCCTGAGTGCCCAACATCAAGTAGATAGTAAATTGGTAGAGCATAGCTATAAACATGGGTCTGCTGATGACAAATGCAGAAACTTTTCTCCTGCAGTCTTAAGTTCATGTCCTAGCTCTGCCACTTAAATGGTACTGTTGATGCAGAAGGCACCCCAACGATGTCAGGATCCCTTGGTCCCTGTCCCAGTTTTGGCGGAAGAATTCACACTCTGTCTCAGTTAATGAGGCAAAGATTTATTACGCTGCTACCAGTGGGCTAATTCCAAGGGAATTTAGCAAAGAGTCAGAATGGAGATAATTATATTGGAAAGGGAAACAAAGATAAGGTCGATTTGCTTATAGTGTGGCTTAGAGGTGCAATTGAGGACAGGTAGGGGTGGGGTTGGGGTAGGTCCCACCCCGGAGTTCTACAATTTATTGACCAGCTGATTGTCCCGAACAGCCAGCACCCTTTGTGGTACTCCCCAGGCGAGTATTCTTAGGCTTTCTCAGGCAGCTCCCCAGGCTGGGTAGCCTTTGGGTTTCTCAGAAATTGCTCTTCAGGACTAGATAACCAAGTCGCCTGATTTCAATAGATCCTCCAACTCATCATTTATTAATTGAAGTAATAGGATCCAAAGACCTTCAACGTTAAATCTATAAACCTATGTTAGATGCTTGATGAGTCTATAGTGGTGCAAAGGATCTAGCTTGAACCGCCTTTAGAAATATCCAGGGGAACCTGTTTTGGACATCCTCCATTTTGTGATTCAGAATGGTACTTAATCTTTCCACTTCTACTTTATATCCTTAGAAATGTTTGTTTCTATTCTAAAATCTAAATACCTATTTCTGGACCCAAAAAGCTGGCGCCCTACACCCATTACTCCTTCAAGAGTCCCTCTGCTCTGAACCTAAATAGGTGGTTGGGCCAAGTTTAGCCCCCAGGGGAAAGCAATCATCCCCGAATGGGACAGATTAGACTGCTTTTTCATACTCTGGGGGGAATTCCTCGGGGCTTAAGGCTCACAGCTAGGGAGCGTCTGAGATCAGATGTGAAATCAAGATGAGTCTTCCTGATTCAGCCTGGAATTCTGGATTGTAATACGGTCTTTCATATTCCTCGTCAGAAACCAGAGTACCATGCTGCCAAATCTGGAGACTGTTCCTTCTTTTTATAACAGCTGAAGCAAGTCACTTAATCTGATTTGCCTCAGTTTCCTCATCTGTAAAACCTGGAGAAGCAAATGCTCTACAAGTTTTGCCAGTGCCCTAGTTTCTTCATCAACAAAATGACTGGAGTGATTGTTGTGACAACCAAATGAGATAATGTGTGTAAAATATCTTACAAACCTTAAGGCACTTTATAAAGATAGTATTTGTCATTCAAAATAATATTGCAGTATAGACAAGATGCATACACAAGTAGAGGCCGGACCAGGAGTGACATCCCCCCTCCCACATATGCTAATTGCATGGTAATGCCCAAGTAAAGGTACCGCAATTCTCAGTAGCCCCAGACAGCCCTCTAAGACTATGAATTGCAGATGGTTTGCCCATCTGCATCAGTACAGGGAGTTTCCACACTGGGCATTTCTCATCTTTTAATGAATTACAAATCTAGAATAATAAGAATAATAACCATTACTTTACCAGCGGTCCTCAAACTTTTTAAATAGGGGCCAGTTCACTGTCCCTCAGACTGTGGGAGGGCTAGACTATAGTAAAACCAAAAGCTCACACTCTTCGTCCCTCAGCCCATTTGCCATAACCCAGCAGGCCGCATAAACATCTTCAGTGGCCTGCAGTTTGAGAATCCCTGCTTTAGACTATTTTGCAGGTATTTGTATCTCCTCTCCCTTCCATGACCTTGCCTACAAATAATTAGAAACTTCATTTTTTATTTAGCTTTGGTAGTAAAACAATGAGGCCGCTAGGAGACAAAGCAGCTAGAATCTTGGGTGAGTTGTCAGAAGATTTGAGTTCAAATCTAGATTCAGACTTCGGACAAGGCCTCTTATCTCTACTTCAGTTTCCTTATCTGTAAAATGAAGTTAATAACATCTACCTTTCAGGATAACTGGGAGAGTAAAAGGAGATATTTGTCAAGTTCCTTGTCAATCTTAATATAAATGTATATCTATATTATTTTTCTTAGATTAATTGGGGTGATGGCTGAACAAATTATAGTATGGGAATAGAATGACTATTATGGTTCCATAAAAATGAGCAAAGGGATGGTTTCATGACTAGATAGGAAGACTTTTAAACTACTGGAGTCAAGTGGACAGATAGAAGAAAACAATGTATATGGTAACGACATCAATATAAAGCAGAACAACTTTGAAGCTTTAAGAACTCTTGATAAAGTAATCTGATTTCTCCCGGTGGAGAAGTGATGGATGGACTCAGATGCAGAATTTTTTTTTTTTTAAATAATACAGTTAACGTAAGAATCTGTTTTATCAAAAGCAAATTTGTCATAAGTATTTACTATATGTATATTTGTGTAAATCTATATAAATTTTATATAGATTTATCATATATATACATTTTGTGTGTGTATATTTCTATGTGTTTGTATATGTATGTATATGTTTATGGGTGCTATACACATGTTTATTTATTGAGTTACTGAATCTAGGCCACTGGCCCTAAGTCCGTTTACCTTCTATAGAACTCTGGAATGGGCGGGGCCTTTCTTCCCGGGCTCGAAACTCACGTGAGTAGGCGGGACTAAAGCACATTTGGGGGCGTGGCTAACGTCGCTCTCTTAGTGACCTGATAGGTGCAGGCGCTTCCGTTAACACCATGGAAACCGTTGAGTGGGCGGGGCCTCCTCCTTATATTGGCAATTGGAAGGGGTTTTGTAGAAAAAGAGTCGATAAGGCCGGCTTCCGATTGGTTGGACGGTAAGGCTATTGACCTCGGAAGCAGTTGGCTTGGCACTCGGAGTGGAGGCGGTTGCAAGGCGCCTGTGGGGCCGCCGCTTCCCTAGGCAAGTGGCAGGATGAGAGGCCGCAGGAAGCGCAAGTCCCGAGATGGGGCCGGGTCGCAGGTAGGCGCCGGGAAAAGTGGAGCCCGAGAGGAGCTCGGGGGCTCCGACGGCGGCTTTTAAGGACTGATCCCTGCGTGAGACCGCGGGGCCGATCGCGCGCTGGAACCCCGTAGCTCTCCCGACAGCCCTCCTTCACCTCCCCATCCCAAGCGAGGCCCGCTGAGCGGCCCGACCCCTGGCTGGCGGTAGGGGGACGGGCTTGGGCCTATCTCCTTCCCTGGGCCCAGCGTCACGGGGCCACCTCCCTCCCTTGATCTCCGAGGATACCTTGTTGGCGAAAGCTCCCGGAGGCCCCTTCGGGCTCTGGAATTCGATGACTGCCCGCTACGGGTCATTGCGGGCACGGAGCGCGGCTAAGTTCAAATGCAGCCTCGGCTGCTTCCCGGATGCGTGACGCCCGCCTAGTCAGTTTACCGCACTTTGCACGGGTTTCCTCTATTGTAAACACTTAGGATTGTAGCGAGCATCAAATGAGATACAAGTATAAAGCATTCAGCCCCATAGAAATATCAGTTGCTTCTCTTAGTCAAATCCCACTTTAGACCCCAGCCTTGTGACCCTGGGTATATCACTTAACCTCTGACTCAACTTTCTCTTCTGTGAAATGGGAGCAATAGCTCCTCTATTTCTCCGGATGGGACGTGTGGATGAGATCGTTATAAAGCACCAACCCCGAGGGAGAGCTGTGTAAATGTTCGTTGTGGTCGTTATCACTTCCTGGCGGCGTGGCCCGGAGTGAGTCTCTAACACTCGGCCCCCTCTAAAATGAGGGATTTGTTTTCAGTGGCCACTAGGTGGTGCGAAGAGATGGAAACTTGAAACCGGGAAGGAAGGCCTTAGAAATCGCAGGCTTGTCTCAGGCACTTCTTGCCAGTGTGGACAAGCTTCTTTTTAAAATTTTAATCTCCTTTCTTCAGTTTTCTGATCTGTAAAATGGGGATAATAGACCAGGATCACGTGAGATAATAACTGCAAATGGTCAGTCACATAGCGTTATATTCTCATTTAAGCCACTTAACTTTGTGAACCTCAATTGACTCCTTAGTAATATGAAAAGAATGGATTAGATGGAGTCCTTCCAGCCTTAAATATATGAATCTGTGGTTTTTATCTGAATCCTCATTCAGTTTTCCAGAACAATTGAGGGAGGGATAGAAATTCATTCACTAAGTAAACATTTATTAGTTTGTTTTCTGTGTCTCTAGTGACACTTCTCTTGGCTATCAGAAGTTTTCCGGAAGCACCGATCTGGCCTTGTTACTCCTCCCTTCAAAA
The DNA here is from genome assembly GCF_048593235.1 of Sminthopsis crassicaudata. Lineage (NCBI taxonomy): Eukaryota > Metazoa > Chordata > Mammalia > Dasyuromorphia > Dasyuridae > Sminthopsis > Sminthopsis crassicaudata. The sequence goes on along the minus strand of NC_133622.1, from coordinate 85,357,734 downwards.
GCACCTGTAACATATCATTGTCCCCAGGATAAAATAGAATTTGGAATTAAATCCCTTCCCACTTTAGTTTAAGCTCATCTTTCCGGCTTTTTACGTAATAGTCCTAGTACTTCTGATGTCGGTGAAACAAGTCTGCTTGAGTTTCTTAGATGCAGCGTCACCTCTTCTCTGTCCTTTTTCTGCAAGGGAACACCTGTTCTGGAGAATTGTTTCTCACCTCCACAGCCCTAGTCTCCTTCAAAGCTCAGGTCAAGCCTCACCTTTACATGAGTGCTTTCCTGATATACAACTCCCCTCCCCCTCGCCCCCAGCCACTAATGTGTCTCTGTATTACAGATGTTTTGTACTTGTTTTATAAATATGCCCGTTGTTTCTCCTGATAGAATGTATGCTTTTTTTTATGCTAGAGCCCTTTTTTGGTGTGTCTTCAGGACCTAGCACAGTGCTTAGCACATCTTAAGTTCTTCCTAAGTGCTTGACTAAATGCATCTTCTGCAATGCTTTGTGAACTGTACTTGCCCTCCAGGAGTTTGAGGGCTTCCCACTATGACATCTTAGAATTTAGATTCTCAAACCCTAGAGGTTTGGAAAGGATCTTGATCTCAGAGACCATTTATTTCAACTTATACCTGAACATTTTTGACAAGAGTTCATCCACCTTTGATTGAAAAATCCCTAGAGAGTAGGAGTCCTCTGGAGACCCTTCAGAAAGTTGCATTTTGATGAGTCCAAATCTTCCTTGGAAGAGAGATTGGCTCCAGAAAGTCAAGCTCTAGGACATTGGGTGGAAGTTTCAGTGAGGCAAATTTACACTTGATAGGAGAAACTTCCTAAGGTGGCCTTTTCTCAGTCTTCATTCTTTCCTCAACCTGTCTGTGCAGTCTTTGGTGGTATGGATCATTTTCTTTTTCTTAATACTTCTCTAGGTTTTCGTGATACTGCTCTCTCCTGCTTCTCTTACCTGTTTGAGCCCTCCTCAATCTCCTTTGCTGAATCTTCATCCAAGCCATCCCCCTTAACTGTGAGTGTTTTTTGTCCTGATCCTCTTCTCTCTATCCTCTGGATTATCTGGTATTTTTTTAAGTTCACAGACACTAAGTTAAGAAACCCTATTTTATGTTCTCTTTGCCTTTATCTACTTCTACCATCTCTTCCCCCCACCCTCCAGTAATGCATATGTGCTAATCTTTGTACCCAATTTTTTTTTTCTGTAGGCATAGGACAATAATTAGAAGGTAGTTGTGAATAACTACCTCAGAAATAGTTCCAGGAAGGATCCAGAAGAAAAGCCTCTGCTGCCTCCTTGATTCATGCCATCTCGCTTAGCGGCACTCTTGAATCATGATTAAATATGAAATCTATTCACATAAACCCCTTTGTAACACACAACTAAATAATCAGAGGGCCCCTCCTTTATTCTTTTGCTTTTTTTATTGCCTTTTTCTTTTCTTTCTTTTCTGTTGTTTTATATTAATCTTAATAAAGCATAAACCTTTCAGATATTGTCTCCCCTTTCCTTTCATTCTCCACTAGCAAATAAATCACTTCCCGGCTCATTCCCATGCCTCCAAAAGATTGAAATTTTACTCTTAATAAACATAAAACCAAACCCATTGTGTTTACAAAAAAATATATATATATTGAGTTTTGCCATACCCAGAAAAGGGATGGGAGTCTTTAGTATTTAGGGAAAGTTCTAATTATTGTCTGAGAATTCATATCTTTTATTATGCCAATTTGCAGAGTAAGAAATCAAAATATAGTAAGAAGAAAGGAACTACCCGGGCAAATATCTCAGATGATATTCGACAAGAAGTGGAAAATCTCTATAAGCTCTCAATGCCTGAAGATTTCTATCACTTTTGGAAGTTCTGTGAAGAACTTGATCCTGAAAAACCAGCTGGTAAGAAGCTTCAAAAATCCTTCTTAATGGAGATACCACTAAGGAAAAGAATGGCATACTCCAAGGGAGTCTACAAGGGAAGAAAAGGTTTCAGCAATAAGGGGAGTAGACAAAGGAGATAAGATCAAGAGGAATAAACAGTGGAGGGAAAGGCTGCTATTAGAAGTGATTAATAACTTTTAAGAGCAGTGGGATTTCAGTAGGATGATGAGAGTGAAAGTTGGGTTATCAAAAATTTGAATGGTGGGAAAGAAATTGAAGAGGTTCATTTCTAAAATATATAGAGAATTGACTCAAATTTATAAGAATTCAAGCCATTTTCCAGTTGATAAATGGTCAAAGAATATGAACAGTTTTCAGATGAAGAAAGCAAAACCATTTCTAATCATATGACAAGGTGCTCTAAATCACTGTTGATCAGAGAAATGCAAATTAAGACAACTCTAAGATACTGCTAACACACTTGTCAGATTGGCTAAGATGACAGGAACAAATAATGATGAATGTTGGAGGGAATGTAGGAAAACTGGGACACTGAGGCATTGTTGGTGGAACTGGAACTATGCTGAAAAAGTTATCAAATTGTGCATATCCTTGATCCAGCAGTGTTTCTACTGGGCTTATATCCCAAAGAGAGATTAAAGAAGGGAAAGGGATCCACACGTGCAAGAATGCTTGTAGCAGCCCTTTTTGTAGTGGCTAGAAACCGGAAACTGAGTGGATACCCATCATTTGGAGAATGGCTGAATAAATTATGGTATATGAATGATATGGAATATTATTGTTCTGTAAGAAATGACCAGCAGGATGATTTTAGAGAAGCTTAGAGAGACTTACATGAACTAATGCTAAGTGAAATAAGCAGAATCAGGAGATCATTATAAATGGCAACATCAATATTATACAGTGATCAATTCTGATGAATGTGGCTCTTTTCAATAATGAGGTGATTCTGGCCAGTTCCAATGGTCTTGTGACGAAGAGAGAAAAGTCTGTGGGAATTGAGTGTGGACCACAACATAGCATTCTCTTTTTGTTGTTGTGTACTTGCATTTTATTTACTTTCTTTCTTTGATCTGATTTTCCTTGTACAGCAAGAGAATTGTATAAATATGTTTTATACATACTGGATTTAACATACATTTTAACATTTTTAACATATTGGAGTGCCTGCCATCTAGGGAAGGGAGTGGAGGGAAGGAGGAGAAAATCCAAAACACAAGGCTATGCTAGGGTCAATGTTGTCAAATTATCCATGCATATGTTTTGAAAATAAAAAGCTTTAAAAAGGGGGGGAAAAATTGGATAGTTAACAACTTATCTTAGAAACTAGCACAGTGACTTCCACAAAATAGTTCCTTGATAAATATTTAAATTGAATTGACAATCTTCACATGCCCCAGAAAGACCCGTTTCATATTGAAAACTTTCACATTTTTTGGATTATTACTTAGAAGTACACAGTTAGATAGAAAATATTGTCAACACTGCCTTCCTGACAGAAATTATTTTTCCCTTTGTGTATTTAATTTCATTTACAGATGCACTATTAACAAACCTTGGACTCCAACTTGTTGGTCCTTTTGATATCCTTTCTGGAAAACACAAAGTGGAAAACAAATCGACTGACCTAAATTTTAACCTTCACTGGAGGTTTTACTATGATCCTCCTGAGTTCCAGACTATTATTACTGGAGATGACAAAACTCAGTTTCACATGGGATATTACAGGTAAGAAACTTGGTCTTCTCCCTTCTGCTCAGAAAGCAACTTGTATCTCTACTCTATCAGCAAGTACATGACTAACCCAAGGTCTTTCTGAACAACAAAATTTTATGATTCAGTGAATGACACATTTTCCTGTTTTTCTGAACTTTACAAGGAGAATATTATGGGCATCTCAAACATTTTTTGTGTTTAACAGAGACTCACCTGATGAACTTCCTGTATATGTTGGTGTAAATGAGGCAAAGATAAATTGTACAATTGTTCAAAATGGAGACAATGTATTTGCTGCAGTCAAGTAAGATTTAGTACTTTTTTTTTCTCCTCTCTGTTCTGTGATCGACAGTAATTTCATCTTCTTACCTTGGAGTACTGGGGGGAAAGATAGAAAAATTTTAAAAATCAATTTGTCCTTTATTACCAGTAAAATATTTGGTTGAAGGAAAACTGGGGTTTTCATTGTGACCTCTTGTTGCCCTGACCTCTGTATTAGAACAGAAATACTGAATTTTCAATTTTGATATGATTTATGGACACTATTAGATGTCCAAAGACAAACCTATCTGAAATTGCAGTATTTGTCAGACTACAATAAAATTAATTTTTATCTTAAGTGTCAATTTCTTTTGAATGTTATTCACATGGTTTTATGGTTTTACCATGTTTAGTGATAACAGTATTGTAATCAAACTATTTCTCAGTGATGTTACAATTTATCTAAAGATAATTTAGTTGGAAAAGAAAAATCTTGTACAAGTAATGTGCTATCTGATATTTTATTATTATCTTAGTTTTATTTAATTACTTTTTTTCAAGTAACTAGCATTTATTTTTTCTCCTCCTTGCAATTGAGAGGAAAAAAGAAAAGAAAAAGAAAACCTTTTAAAGCTATGCATAGGCAAAAAAAAATATTCTCACATTGATTGTTTTGAAAAATGTGTATCATTTGGCATATTTAATCTGTTGCCTCTGAGGAGGTATTTTGCCTCATCATCAGTACTGTGGAATCAATAGTTGCCCTTTGCTTTGATAAGAATTCTTAAGTCTTGAAAAATTGTTCATTGTTACAATGCTACTATAGTATAAATTATTTTCTTGACTGTTCATTTTACTCTGCATCAGTTCCTGAAAGTCTTTCAGGTTTCTCTGAAACTGTCTCTCAATTTCTTAAGGCACAGTAATCTTATATTACCTTCACATACCATACTTTGTTCAATCTTTTTCCCAATTGATGGGCACCCTTTAATTTTCATTTTTTCCATACCACAAACCTCTTTTTAAAAGAGTTCTAAAGATAGGTTTGTACACATGGGACCTCTTCTTTATTTGTTCTCTTTGGGATTTAGGCCCAGTAGTTTTATCTCTGGGTCAAAAGGTATGCACAGTTTAATAACTGATTGGACATAAAATCAGATTGGTTGGATCAGGTCACAGCTCCAATGTTGCATTTCAGTTGCACATGTTGCACACTGAAGCCACACAGAGGCACAGAGGCTTTTCCACAAAGCCACTCTAACATTTGTCATTTTATGTTTTTGTCAACTTTTCTAAAATGAGGACTGTATAGCTGTATATATAGCTGTATAGTGGAAACTCATTTGCTTCTTTTTGCATTTCTCTTAATTATTAGTGGTATGAAATTTTTTTTTTCATACTGTTGTTATTGATAGCTTGTATTTCTTCCCTTGAGAACTCCCTCTAAATACCCCTTGACTGTTTTATCAATTTGTAAATGTTTCTAGGAGCAGCTAGGTGGTGTAATGGATAGCACTCTGGGCCTGGGGTCAGAATTCCTTCTCCAGCTCATTTTGCAATTGAGGAAAACTGAGGCAGACAGGGTTAAGTGATTTGCCCAGGGCCATACGGTAAGTGTCTGAGGCTACATTTCAACTCGAGTCTTCTTGCTTTCATTCCACTGTGGCATTCATTCTACTGAGCCACCAAGCTGCCCTTTTTTTTAAAAGCAGATTTTTTTTTTTTTTAATTTAAGGAACCAGTAAAGTTATGGAGATAAGAGGGTTAGACATTTAGCCTCAGAAACTGGGATAATTTGAGTTTTCTTTAAGCATGTAGATCTTTTTATGAGGGTAATATTCGTCAGTTGTTCATATATGACTGAACAAAAGGTTCAAACTTGGAATCTTGTCTCCTCTGTCTTCCTCATCCTCCACATTCAAAACTGTTAAATTATTTCTATCTTCACAATCTCTAATTCTGTCCCTCATCACTTTTCCACCTGGATTATCACCATAGCCTCCTGTGGATCTCTCAGCTTACAGTCTCTGCTTTCTCAAATTCTTTTAATATGCAGGTTGCCAAATTGGTATTCCTTAAACAGATCTAACTCTGTTATTCTTGTCAGTCCCTCATTCTCCACTCCATATTTCCCATTCATTCTTCAGTCGCTTATCTTCTCTAGCATTAAAAAACCAAATTCTTAGCCAAAATTCTAAAACTCATCCTTATTTAAATTTCACCATTATTTCTAGTTAAACCTGTTGGTTAGCTCTTCTCTCTTTCCCATTTTTCACAAGGTATTCCTCATGTATAGACTCATCTCTTCATCTTAGAATCCCTCCCTTTCTCTAAGATATACCTTAAGTTCCACCTCCTTTATGAAATGTGTATTTTTAAAATTATGTACATGTTGTTTCTCTCCATCTTAGCCTCCAATTTGTATCTTTGTTGTCTTGTAATTAGTAAATGCATAATGAGTATTACTAATAAAAAATTTGTAATTCTATTTGTTCTCTAATATAGTGTAAACATATTGTATTTATTCCTCCTTCTAAACTGTTGCTGAACTACACTTTAGAGTGAATTTTATAGCAGAAATATTTCTTGTAAACATTTTAAATATCCTTATGACTTGGAATATTAATGACATCTCCCCTTTCTATTTTCAGATTATTTTTGGTGAAAAAAATTAAGGAGGAAACAGATAAAAAGAAAACTGATGTTTTGAAGAACATAGATGAAAAACTAACAGAAGCAGCCAAAAATCAGGGTTTTTCCTTGGAACAAAAAAGCATGAGCATGAAACAGAGAGATAAAAAAGTATGGATTAAATCTGTTCAAGTGATCCTTGGGTAGAAACTTGTTTTGCTTTCTTCCCACTCAACTTTCCTTCTCTATCTCTATCCTAAAGAAAGCTGGGTTTGGGGGCTGCCTTTTCATATTATTGACCAGAAGGGAACACAAGAGTGATTGGCTTTGTGAGGTTGTTAAATTTGTTGTCTTAAAGCCTTACCTCAGAAAGTAGATACTTCTTTATTTAAGAAGAGCCACGAAGTTTGGAATGAGGTGGAGTTTTATGGGATTGAGTATTCTATCATTGACTTTAAGTAATGGATTTCTTTACCATTTGCACAAGCCATTAGTTTTGTTTTGAAGAATGATGCTGAAGCTATTCTTTCTCCTGTGTTACTCTAAAATATTTTACCTCCTTTTTCCTCAGGACTAGTGATAGCTTATTTCCTTTGAATGTCTTTTCTGATGGACATTATACAAGCATCTCTTTTCTAAGTAGTAGATATTGCTATGATGTTGTTTCATTAGTAAACTCATTCTGATATTTAACAGCAGAATTTGCAGGCAACCAGAAAGATTCTGCTGTTTTGGAGAAAATTAAAGACATTTTAATTGAAAAGATTATCAGAGGTGGGGTTATGCTATTTAGGAATATAAAATATCTTGTTTATTATTCTCTTACCAGTGACTAGATAACTCATTTGTAGAGGCCAGGTGAGATAAAATATTTTATTTTTAAATTGTATATAATTGTACCTTCTTAATCCATTGGAACTATCTAAATCTACTTCATTCTATCCCCTAACATTTCATCTACAAGGGTGGTGTTCTGGTAGCAGAAGTATGTAGCTACTCCCACCCTGATGAAAAAAGTTATGTCAGCTCTCTGTTTTATCTTCAGACTTTTTTTTTCTACCATACCCTTTTTAATAAGGTTTCTTATAGTCAAAATTTTTAGAATTAATAATGATGGGAATTTGTGAAACATGGTAAAAACCCAATGATTTATCCTCATCATAATAATGGAAGGAGAGAGAAAATGTGGCTAACTATGGTACTTGAAGTAATAGTCATAAGTAGGAAAAATTGTTAGATTTGTGAATTGGCATCAAACTGACACTTAGGAAATCCACTGTAGTCATTCATTTCAGTTGAGAAAGCTAAGTTTGTTATATTTACTAATTGCTGGAATGAAAATAACGAGCACATCAGGTGAATTTTCCCTTGACTGAAAATAGACATTTTGGTACAGAGGGAAAAGACCTAGTATTTCAACTGTCCTATTAACTATGTGACTTTTGAGTTGAGAATTTAGTTTTTTCATCTGTTAATGAATGAGTTAAATTAGGTGAACTCTCAAAGTCTTGTCTAGCAGTACTATTTTATTTACTAGCAGAAATCCAGAATAACATCTTTTAGAATAACAAAGATTTTATGTAAACAAATCATTTCCAGTTATTAGTGAACTTAACATATGGCAAAAATACCTTGACAAGAAGGCATCAATTTTACCATTTTCTCTGATGATGTTGCCATTAATGAACCTTTCTACTTAGGCTCACCCACTACTCTCTAGCCACTGTTTATGCTTCTGGGATGATAACAGATTCTTATTCCATTTTCTTTTAGATACACTTTTGAGTTGACCTAAGAGGAGTATTAGGTAAAATAGTTTATCTGCTTCATCCTCAGTAAGGAATATTTTCCTTCCATAACTTTTTAGTGGCCCAGGGAAGGGATAAGAGGAGATTGAGTCCCATAAAGACTTATATAAGTTTTTAAAACTTTTATCTAAATCACAGCTATAATGCTATTATTGGCCTGCTGTCTGATTCAAATTTGGGGTAGGAGCACAGACATTGGCCATGCAGGTAAGTTGTCTTTTTGTTTTGTTTTGTTTTTTTCCCCTTTGGTTGATAGTTTGCTCAGTGAATTAAAAGCATTAAGCATGTAAGTATTGGGGGTGCTTTATCTAATAAGTATAGACAAAAGTACTAAGTTCAGAAAAAATTAAGTGTTATGCTGGAATTTAGAGACTAAGGAAACAGCAGTATTTTTATCATTAGAAAATACATGATTGGTACTCATTTATTACCTAGCCTTTAATTTGCATAATAGCAATTTATACTCTAAAAGCACATATTATTATTTGAAAAAAAGACCTTCCTCCCCTTGGCAAGAAGCTAATTATAACTAATTATAACAATATATAATTATAAATATAACAATATTCATGACACTTTGAAAGATTATAGCCTTAAAGTATGTTTGATCAAACTGGTAAATAGACTCAGAGAAGTCTGGAGAAATTTCAAGAAAGGGATAGCAACTTTGGAAAAGTTTAGGTTTGGGGGTTTGATGGTGACCCTTGAGGAGACAGGATAATATGAGAAGGGTTGAGGAATCTGTAGAATTCATGAGTTAGTCAAGTAATAGAGTAAGGCAAGAGAGTTGGAGGGGAAATGGTACAAGAAGGAAGAACGTATTCTATGGCTGGGCTATAATTTAAAAGTCATCTTTCTTTTCTTTCCATTCCCCTCCGTCCCCAAATCCAATAAAATATTACTTTGGTCATATCCTTTCACCTTGTAAATTGTACATTTGCCTCAAAAAAAGAATTTGAGACAACATTCGAAAATTTTGTGGATTTTTAAAGAAAATAAAAGATCTTAATTGTTTTTTCTTGGATTTCTGTTAAGAGATATTTAAAGTAGTTAAAGCAGATGATTTAAGGAATAGGATGGTGCCCTGAAGAGTTACAGATAGGGAAAATAGGATGAAGAAGAACTAAACTTCATTCTTGGAGAAGCTGTAGTTTATCAAATAAAGATATTGTGGGTGATGAATGGTAAATTCTTAAATGTTTAAATATTTAATAATTGAGTTATTGTCTCTTTAAGTCTTCTCATTTTGGCATTTTGAGAGCTCGAATTTTCCAAATAAAGTTTATTTGGTCCTTTCCTTCATTCCTTCCCTTTCCTTTTTAAAATTTCTTCTTTCAGATCTAAGTCTGACTTAACACTTCCTAGCTGTGTGACCCTGGGCAAGTCACTTAACCCCACCCTCAAAAAAAGAAGAAAAAAAAAAAACAGATCTAAGTCTGTATCACTTGAAGAAAAATACTTTGACTTTCTAGAAGTTCTAGAGATGTACTTTCTTCCCCAACAACAATATCTTGGCTCTCAGGGACAAACATGGTATATATTTGTGAGTGATCAGCATGTTGATTAATAAATTAGATGTTTTGCTATTTTATTCACACATTTGACATTCAACTAGGTTTGTTTGGAGGAAATTTTTGCATAGAATCCTTTTTGCCCAAGAAGCCATGGTCTTACATGGTCAGAAATATTTGAGTTCTTTCTATCAGGATTAATTTGAACCTTTTTTCCTCTTTGTTTTAGGTAGTGACAAAGACTTTTCACAGTGCAGGCCTGGTTGTCCCTATAGATAAAAATGATGTTGGATACAGAGACCTCCCTGAAACAGATGGTAATATAAGTGTGTGTTGTATGTTGTCTAAATGTCTTAATTCATAAAGTTTGGTAATTTGCCAAGAAATATTGATAGAGGAAGGATTTGTGAGATTGTTAGTGTGGAGCATTCCTTTCACCTAGGGAAATCCCAAGTGAAATGTCTGAAGAAGGAAGGAGACAAACATATATTAAACATCTGCTATGTGCTAGGCATACACTGCGATAAGTGCTTTATAGGTATCTCATTTGGTCTTCTGGGAGGTTTATACTATTCTTTTTACAGTTGAAGAAATTGAGACAAGTTAAATGACTTATCCAGGATTACATTACAAAACTAGAAAATGCCTGTATCTGGATTTGAACTCAGGCCCAAGTAAATGGTTGGATAAATTTGTTGCTTTTTTCTTGGTCCTCCATTGTATAAAACAATGGTTTCATAGAGAAAGACAGAATGGTTTTAACAGACGTGAAACCTTGTCATTCATTTTTAAAAGATCCAGTCTTTGTGGTTTAACATCTCTCATCATTTTTCCACTCTTCTCCCCTATTCTTCCTGGTTTCCTCCAGATTTCTGCCCCCATCAGAACTAGAATCCTGGTTCTTTCCAGCAGGTACCTTTTAGCAGCCCTTGGTTTAAATCTTCAACAAAGACAGAGTAGTGTGCTCCAAAATTGTACTAAAATGGAAATTATATGACATGTTGATGTGGGGAAAGGCTATACTGGTCTTAGAGGTAGAGGTTTAGGCTTTTCACTGCTTATTTAGAATAAGGTCACAGGATCTCTGAACCAAAGGCTTCTCCTTTGTGCTATCTGCTTCATGAGGTGGGATGGTTTGTAAATTGTAACGTCATAATACATATGTTATTACCTCAGTGCTCCTTTATCCTGTCACGCTCTGCACTAGGCCTTCACCAGCAGTCAGATTTTACCCCAGTGGACCTCCAAGCCTGTTGCTGCTGCTGTCTCTCTATCCCATAAGGATAACGAAAGGAAAAGAGGGTGTGAAGATGATTTCAGGAACTACATTCTGTTTAGAACCTCTCAAAAATTCCTGATTAGGAGATAGTTGACAAGTAGGTCCCTTCAAAATCTAGCTCTGCTCTTTACATATATATGTGTATATGTGTTGGAAAAGCAGTTTTTTTCTCATTTGGTAGTAAACTGAAGAGAGGTTCCTTTAAATCATAAGGGCTGCCAAAAAAAAAAAAAAAATGCCAATATTGTCCAAGTCTCCAGTTAGAAAACTTTCCATTATTTCTTCCCTATTCTATTACTGGTTTAGTAATTAGCCGTACTGTGTCTTTTCAAGGCCCCTATCTAGTCCTTCTAGAAATTGGCTAAGTAATAATTACAAAGCATATTCAGTAAAGTAGGAAATGAAATATTTGGCCTTCACCTGGAAGAAAATGGTTCTGCCTGTCCAGATCCTTCCAAAAATGTGGAAAGTGAAGAGAGTGCTTGGGCAAGAGCCTTAATTAAGAGGCTTTGATTTTAGAAAAAGTTTGACTCATTTAAATGTCTCCCCATTTTACACATGAAAATGCACAAAAATTACACTTATATAGAATAGGTAATCATATGAAGTAGTTCCCCATTTGCCATTTTTCCCATTTGTCATTATGCCCATTTTATCTCTGAGGAAGATGAAAGGACTTGTGTGTGAACACAAGTTAGAGCCAGTGGCTTCAATCCATATCCTTTCACTATACCATGAAAGTTGCTTGATATTTTAAAGGAAACAAAACCCTTTGCAGTAAACAGAGGAGAGGAAAAAAGCAGCTCATTTGGTAAAATCCATATAACACTTTGAAGATTCCCAGGTCAGGTAACCAATCTTCATGTTCTTTTCTGCCTCTTACATATCATACAATAGTTTACCAGAGTTTTGAACTGATCAGTTTCACCTGAGATTTTGTTTTCTTTCAGTATGTGCCTTACTGAGCTTCATACAATTTACATGGAATCTCTTTTTTCCTCTAAGGAATTCATGGGTAGTTTAAGAAGCCTACTATCTGTAGAGGTATCTGCTATAGCAGGAAATGGCTGCCCACACAGTTCAAGTTCAAGCCCAGGTCTCGACCTCCAATTCAGGATCCTTTCCGCTGTCACAAAAGACCACCAGAATAGGAAGCAGTAATTTTGGTGTTAAATCTGCATTCTGCTGCTAACTTGCTTAACCTTAAGCAGGCTGCTTAATGCCTCTATCATTTCCCCATCTGTAAAATGAATGCTCTCATTTAACTTCCTCAGTCCTTCATCTTTAGCAATGTATCTTTTTTTTTTTTTTTATGTTGGAATATACATTTTTTTTTTCCCACTGTGAAGGCTTTACTGCTAAAAGAGGAGCACAGAAAAAGTACCCAGGCAGCTTTTTTTTTTTTCAGTTTGAACTTTTTTTATGGTTAACAGTGGATGGAGTACGCTGGAGTCAGGAAGACTGCATCTGTCAAGAATTCCAATCCAGCCTCAAGACACTCTATTGGCTGTGTGACCTTGGGCAAGTCATTCAACCCTGTTGAACTCAAGAAAGTGGCAGATCACTCCAGTATCATTGCCAAGAAATTCCCAAATGGGGGCGTGAAAAGTCAGGCACAATTAAACAAAACATGGCTTAACTGCCCTCACAGTGAATTGCTATATCTTAAACATAAGGTTTTCCCGTATAATTTTCTCTCCTGCTTTTATGAAGTAGCTCTGTGAAAAGCTTTGCTACTGAAATCAAAGCCAGTGAAGGTAAAGGGGGTATCCTTTGTGTTTTGTTCTTATATCAGAATCCTAAGTGAAAGCAGTGTTTGAACAGGAAGACTAAAAAGATAACATTCTAGGTAATATTACAAATAAAATACTAAAGTCTACAAGTCTTTTTGCTGCTGAGATGTTTCTTATAAAATTTGTAACCTATTTATTAAATCAGATTGAAGAATTGAATTCTTATTTAAATATGATCTCATTTCAGCTAATCTTAAAATAATTTGCAAAATGATTGTTGAGGCTTCAAGTGATGAGCAGAGATTGAAAGCATTTGCCCCCATTCAGGAAATGGTGACTTTTGTTCAATTTGCTAATGATGAATGTGACTATGGAATGGGACTTGAGCTAGGAATAGACCTTTTTTGCTATGGCTCCCAGGTGAGTACTATACTGTGTTTCCCATATGAAAGCTTTGCAATTTGTGTATATGTACTTTAGGGTAGAGTGGCAATTCGGGTAATTATATTTATGTAATCTAGCAAATGCATTATAGATTTGATAACTCATGTGGTATTAAGTATTGATAATTTTTCATAAAATTGCTTCCCAAAGACTTAGGACACTTAAGTTTGTAACTTTTAAGTGCTTTTCATTAGCACATTAGGTTGTGCTTGCCATTCATTTCACTGAGCATTTTAGGTCCTTATATGATTCTTCATCATGGGGAAATACTCTCCACTAAGGCCTGCTGCAAACTCTATGGCCCGATAACTAAGTATTAGGGAATTTCTAGAAAGGAAATGTTTGACACTTGCCCAGTCACATAGTGAGTAAAGTATTATGTAATGTTTAAAACTAGATCTGAAACCAACAAGGACCTGTATTCAAATATTATTTTTGTGACCAGGTAGGGCAAGTCACTGAAGTGTTCTGGGATTCAGGGACTTCTTATGAGGTCCATTTCAGCCTTAACTTATCAGTGAAAGGTGATATTTGTAGTCTAGTCTTCCTCACCTACAGTCTATCCTATCTCCCTGGCATGTGGCCTTATTAAAATCATTATGTTTGAAATACGGAAAGGTAAGGAATTGGGGGGGAGACATCCTTTACACTGAGTTGTGATTAAGGAAATGCTGGTCTGCTGTGTTTCTAGTTATACAGTTAGGGAGAAATGAAACGCCAAGAGCCTTGTAATTTACAAGTCCCTTGAGTAATGTTATTCCAAGTCTTTGAATTCAGAGAGCCAAAGCAGAGCTGGGGAGAATTTTGCTGCATCAGTATTGTATTGGGAAGATAGACCTGAAGAGAGCCATTCAATCTTATCTTGCTTGTGTGGGAGTTTACAAATCTCCTTCCTTTTTCATAAAGTAGTAAGAGCAAGCCTAAAAGAAACAATTTAAAATTAAAAAATATAAATTTTTAAAAATAGGAATTTTTATACCTTTTAGAACTTAATTTTCAGTTTATATCATGTAATCTTGATGCTTTATTAGACTTCAGTATTTTCATGAATACACTTAAAACTTTTTCATATTTTTTTGTCTTAATAAAATATTTTTGGTTACATTTTTAATTTGAAGTTGGCTTCCTCCTCAAGCTAGAAAAGATCAGCATGATACACACACACAAGCACACACACAAAACATACTTGCATAATAACCAATTTTCTCTGAAGTTGGACAAACTCTTCCTTTAGAAATCTTTTGTAGTTGATTTAAATGATCATATTTTTCAGAATAGCGTAGTCATTCAGTTACTCTTCAAACAGTATTGCTGTTAGTGTTACAGCATTCTTAATTTTCCTTATTTCAATCTGCCTTATTTCATGAAAGTCTTTTCATGTTTTTCTAAAAACCAACTTGCTTTTTAATCTTGTATTTTGAAAATCTATGGGAAAACAATTTGTATTATAGCTTTGATTTAGTTTAAATCAGTAGCGCCAAACTATGAAGAAATGAATCTCCATAGGCCATAACTCACAACACAAAAATTGATTTGTGTTATTTTAACTGGGAATGTTGAACTAAAATACATTTTAGTCTGCCTCTATACTCGAGAGTTTTTCAGGCAGCAAGTTTGACCCCTTTGGCCAAATTTTCTTCACTCAATATTCTGATGTAAAAATCCTGCTTTATGTACAAAATAAGTTTTCCCTTTACCGTTTTCACTTATACTAGTGAATGAAGTTGCTTAACTTCTCTTTGTATGTTAATCATACAAATGCCAGTGGGATTGTAATAAATAGTTATTACAATCAAGTAACCTGTTTTAGGATACCTAAAATGCCTTTAAGAGGAAGGAAGCTTAGTTGTGCAGGGAGCATTTTCAACTGCTATTAACAGGCCTATTTTCTCTTTGGATGTGTTTTTATTTTTTATATTTTAATTTTCAGTATTTTCACAAAGTTATTGGTCAGCTTCTACCTCTTGCCTATAAGCTGTTGAAGAGGAATTTGTTTGCAGAGATCATTGAAGCTCATTTGGCCAACAGAAGCAAAGAAAATATAGATCAACTTGCAACATGAATAGAAAATGGTATAAAAGTGTTTGCTTTAAAAATGTTAAATGTAGAACTAACTTTTGCAACATGACAAAAAGATGGTACAAAGAATGTTTTTAAATGTTAAATGTTTGATGTTTAGAGCACTAAACTATTAAAGGGAGTTGGGGGGTTGTTTTGTTTTTTTGAAAGAAAATTTGAAAGCTGTGATTAAATAAAGCTTATAACAAATTGAACAAGGTTTTTTTCCTTAATATATATAAATAGTAAGAGAATTTCTTCAATAATGGAAGAACCAATTAAAAAGCTTTCAAAAGATGGTTTGCCAAGGGACTCGCCCTTCAGAGAAGAAAATTTCTGAACAAGAACCTCCCCCCCCCAAAAAAAAAAAATCAGACTGCTTGAAAGGTTTATTTCCTGAAGGAAATCCATTACCCTCCTGTGGATTTCTTAATATCTCTTTAATTGTTGGGGAGATTTTCTTTAGAGATTGTCTATGGTTCCCCTCCCCTTCTTCCCTCATTCCCCAAGCTACAATTCTCAATGTCCCAGACATTCATTTGGCTTGAATTTTAAGCTCCCAACCCATTTCTGTATTTATTATATTACCATGGGCAAGTCACAACTCCAGGACATTTCTGTGAAATGAAAATACTGGTTATAAGGCCTACCTCAATACTAAGTAATGCTTGGAAGATTTATGATTTTTACCAAATGTGTGATACCTGACCAATGCAGATTACAATCACTACAAAATTCTGTAGTTTTGTAAATTGCTATAGTCAGAGAATTCACACCTGGCCAGCCTTCTCTATACATATCCCATGATTCTAATTTTATTTATGGCTTTGTGAGATACTTTTTTTTCCTAGACTCACTGAACTTTTGTACTTTTGAAACAAATGCTGAGACCAGATCCAGTAATAGTATACTTTAAAAGGCATGGCCAATTAAAAGCAGCTGTTTAAAACTATAAATGATAGAATGAACAAATCTGAGTAGTATGAGACACTTTGGAGATCATTTTATCCAACTAATTTTTTTTACAGGAAGTTACACTGAGGTCCACCTAAATTGATTTACCTAATTATACACAGCTAGGATTACAATCTCGGCTCTTAAGTGCTAGTTAAATGCAAGAGAGCAATTTTTTTTGGTTACCTAACAAACACTGTTCCCCTAGTATGAGAGAGTTGTCAGGTGACTGTCAACCTAGGTATTTGGGATACATCCTTACAATTAAATCACCTACATTATCCAGGACCATGTATTTATACTTTGCACTTTCCAAATATTACACATAATAGGTTTTCAATGAAATGACCTGTCAGTCAGATGTAAAATTTTGTTCGTAACAAAGCATGAATCTGATACTTTAAATATTTCATTATTTAAATAGTTAAAAGCCCAGGAAACTTCACTTCTGACAAATTTTATAATGTTGTGAGTCATGTATCTTTAAAAGCTATTGATTTCTAGTAACTTCAGTGTGTACCTATTGTGCTCACTTTTAACATAAGCATCCAGACTGGAAATTTCACATTAACTGGTTCATGTATGCCTTATTTGAATAAGAATAGTATTTTTAAAATTCTATTCATCACTAGAAACCACTTCATTTTTTCCCCTGAAATTTAGCTCACTTCAAGGTTTTCAAAAATAATTGATAAACCATACATTCTTCAATATTGTTTGATCCAGCCAGTTATACTTTACTATGCTGCTATAACACTCCTCTGCGTGTTTGTCACTTGTTTATCAGGTAACAAATCAGCAATATATTACTCTCCTCATAAATAACTACAGAAAAAGTTAATTCGGCCAAATCTTTGTGCTTACAGCAGTTAAAAACTGATGACTCTGTATAAACAATGGCAGACGAATGTTGTTACTGAAGTTTTATATCCACTGTTGCTCCTTGCCTGAAAATTAGAAAATTTTCTGTTCTGAAAAAAGTTGTTTTGGGGACTCCATGGAAAGCAGCAGTACATTAATTAGGATGTGTTAAGTCTTTACTGCATAAATGGGAAGCGTTTTACTGAGTATAGTTAAAAACCAAACAAAAAATTGATTTTAATAGGCTTTCTGATTTAATCCCTTTACTGCATGATGTTATGCAGCTTTTCTACACTAGTATAAATAAAATTAAGATGAATATTAAATACATATCTAGGCAACATTGGATGAACAAACTAAGGAGTCTTCCTGAATGTGGATCAAACTTTTTGTTTGCTTGGGTTTTTCTTTTTCACCTTTTGATCTGAGTTTTCTTGTGCAGCATGACAAATAAGGAAATTTTAAAATAAGAATTGAACATGTTACAAACTATATCAGATTGGGAGGAAGGGAGAAAAATTTAGAACACAAGGTTTTACAAAGGTAAATGTTGAAAATTATCTTTGCATATATTTGGAAAAAATAAAATATTACTAATTTAAAAATACAACTATTAAAATACTTTTAAAGTAATCTTCATGAATAATGACTGAAACAGGTTGTCAAAAGCAAAAATTAAAGATGCTTACACCCCTGTCCCCTTCTCTTACCACAAAGTGAGGAATGCTTAAACGAGGAAGCTGAATAAGGTGGCTGCAATGATGGTCATTTAACTTAAACGGCACTGGCACAAGATGGGCATTGCATAGTCATTTCAGTTAAACTGGAGACCCACATCCCACCCTTGATGTCTCAAAACAGAAAGCATTAGTGACAAACCAACCTTAATTCTAACAAATGATCACAACAGAAACATGGCATTTCTTCTGTATTTCAGCAGGAAGACACACCAGGGTGACCAACTTGTTTTATTTCATGCAAAGGAACAGAATTAATGTACAGAATCTTCATCCTGAATTGTCATATTATGAGAAGGGGGGGGCAATGAAGATGTGGGTAGAAACCAGAAAATAACTTGGAAAATGAAATATATTTCAAGTTTAGGTTCATGATTAGTCACATGCTGGGAATTTGGTGCTTCCTTTAAAATTTTCAACTAAAGACAGGCAGCTATCCAGCAAAGCCATGGTGAGTATACACAGGCTGAGAGTCCCCAGAGTCCAGGGTGATAATTGTATATTGACTTTTGAAAAGTTAGAAATGTGCAAAACTAATTCAGAAATAGTTTTGCTGACTACAGATGTCCAAAAGAGCCTGAAAGGTGTTCTCTCTTTCAGCATCAGGCATGCCAATGGTTTTAAGCAACTAGGGTAAAATAATCATTTGCATCAAGAAAGCAAGCTAGCAGTGTTTCAAAATTGAGTATTGGAAAGGTTTAACTTCCAAAATTTCTGCCTGCCATGGTTTCACTGCCTTGTAGGTACATTGTTATTAATTAAAGAAAACAAATTGATGAACCATTCCTAGTTGGTGAAATGAACAAATTACCTCTCTATGCTTAGAAAACATTTCTCTATGACAGATTTTTCATTCCCCCAGTGGAAATACATCAGCACACAGTATAAATCCCCTGGGGTGAGTTACTTTTCCTTGTGCTCTTTTTCCTTAAACTATCAATTTTTATCCCATGATTTTAAGGCAGATATAATTGGGATTCTCCCCCTCCCTCCAAAAAAGCCATTTATCCCGATTTATTTTTTTGCCCATCCTACCAAATAATATGATTGATATGAATAATTTTAAATGCCATTCAAAGCTTCAAGTAAGTTTTACCCATTCCTAAAGATTCTATTTCAGTTGAAATTTTTGCTACTACAAATCTAGATGACCACAAAATAAAATATCAGACAATGGTTTGCACTTATTTATATGTATATATAAAATGTTTTGCAATATTTGCAGCTTTCCAGTTCAAATGTCACTTTTCAGAATGAACAGACCAGAAAAGATTTCCAATTGATGGCAGTGAAAGTTAGGACAGAAAAAGCCATTATATGCATATATTATTAGATCATAAAGCAAAATAACCACAACTTCTTTTCAAACCCTCATTCCCAATGTAAACTTTTGTTCATTCCTCCATATTTGTAAAGGAATCTGAATTAGTCTATAAAAATCACATTAAAAAGGTAAAATTATTTAAGTGAGATATTAACTGATCAGTATTTAATAAATTTTAATCCATAAAAATATAAATAAGAATGGTAAAATTTTAAGAAAAAAATATACATTTAGTGCAAGTTATGAATTACATTTTTTCTTCAGTATCAGCAATGGAACATTTTCCACTGTTTCTGAGGAAAAGAAAAAATGACTGATCTAATTTCAAGAAAAAAAAGTCCAGTGTTTTAGCATGCACTTAATACCAGATACAGCTATACAGAATAATTCCTTCTCTTTACTATCTGAGCAGCAGGACTTTTTTCCTTATGCTGCACAGCATTGGTATCATAGTATATCATAGTATTATCAATAATACAAAAAGTTTGCATAAGACCAGGTCACATTATCCATGAAGTCTGAGGCAAAAAAATAATAAATCCTAGTTTAACCTTGAAAGTCAAGTTTACTCTTGTTAAATTATTTTAAACCACAGCATACAAAATTTCATACATGCTTCATTCAAGGTTATACCTGTTGTATCAGCTTTTGTCAGTGTCTGTACTGTCCAAGCATTTGAGGATGTATAAACTACATGTTTAATGGCACAAGAAACACTCCCTTCTTGTGATGAAACCTCAGTAAAATCACAGAACATCTCAATATGAGAAAGGACTGCTTCAAAAGGGCACACCAATTTAAAGAGGCTTTGTTACAGCTCAGGAGAGAGAGAAATCAACTTCTTCTGGAATGTAGAAAGGTGGCGCAGAACAACTATACACTTCATGAGTCAAACACAACAATTTCAATGGTTATAAAAGGGGGAGGGGTACAGGGGTAAGACAATACAGTCTCAAAGATGGCTCAATTCAGAGTGATCCCTCCAGAAATAGGGACTGGCAGCACGTCTTGATCCCCGTTCCAGGCTGGGTCCTCTCGGCGGAAGCTCCCGCTGCACTATCATGGCGGATCGGACAGAGCCGGACGCATCCAGTGCAGAGCCGGGGGAGCCGACAGGCTGTTGCTCCCTATTGGACAGTGGAAAACCTCTCTATTCTCTCCTCTCCCTCCTCAAACCAACTCCTGCTTCTAGCGGACGGTTTGCATGTGCCGCCGCCAAAGCCCCGCTTTACACATGCTGCCTTGTTTTGAAGAAAAGAAAAAAAAAAGATTCCCTCAGGTTAAAGCGTTGTGCTATTCAACAAGTGCACTTCCTCTTCCGTCTGCTCTCTCTCCTCAGCTATGGGGTTCAGTTGAACATTATTGAAGCGGGGTCTTGGTTTGCCATCTGGGCCATATGACGGAGGATATCTTTTTTTGTTATGATACCAAGGAGGCGCCTGGAAAGGGACAAAGAGAAGAGGGCTCTTAGAACACAGCGGAGACAAAGGAGGGAGGCTAAATCTGTAGCCAGATCCTTTTTGTTGACAGGAGTAGAGAGCAAAGCAAGCGGCCTGATTTCTGTGTTTCAAACACAGAATTTATCCGATCAAAGTTATAAAAAAATGACAAGCAACCATCATAGAGTCAGACAAGAGCCGAAGCCCACCCAGCTGAGATGGTCGCTGATAGCGTGGTCTCCTTCCCGCTGAGACACACAGAGATCCGTGTCCCATTGGGGCGCTCGTTTTTTGGGCTTCGAAATTTTGTTCAATGTATGCCAACAAAAAAGGAACAAAAGGGGAGGGATAAAACAAGAAACAACAAAAAACCATAAGCATGAACAGAAAATGGCATCTACCCCATCTGGGAGAAAGAGTTATTTTCATAACACCATCAAGAAAATAGTAAAATATTTGAAAGCCAAATTATTTCCCACCTTTTAAAAGGTCAATCAATTCTCACTTACCCACCCCCCCCCCAAATTATTAAGGACTGTCCAGTTATTAAGATGCTGTCTTCATGAAAGCACATACATTTGAGATCAAAATGCTTAAGAGAGCCTCTACATATAGAACTTGGTTTCCAAACTTCAGAACTCCCCTCTGCCCCCAAGCAATCTGACACCCCCAGCGGTCTCCTGTGCTCACTGATATTTGCCTTTCTTGACTTTGGTCAAAGAATTCAATTACAGTGCTTTTATGAAAATCTTTGTTGGTTAGCTTGTATTAAAAAGTAAGTGAAAAAAATCAAAGCATAAAGCAACCCTAAAAGGTATTATCTATCACAGAGGAAGCAGAAGCAGAATGAATGAGCGGCTGCCCGAATTATTTTGGTTAGTACTGTGTTGTTTTTTAAAAGGATGCATGAAACACTTGTGAAATATTAGCATACAATAGGAATACACAATAAGTTGTGCGCTAAAGCAGCAAATTGGGTGGACAGACTTAATACAAGTATGACTGATGCAGGGAAAAGACAATTTTAAAGGAATAATTAGGGTAAAATAACAAAATTGTTCTTAGTTAACACAACAGCCAGAACATGAAGCCAGTAAAAACAAAAGTGCATTTGACCTCAGGAGTGGTTCATGGTATACTGGAAACATGTACATGGATCTAGGCACAATTCAATAATGAAATGGCAGGACATACATTGAATCACCAAAAGAAAAATAATTCATTCCTTTTTAAAAGACATGACTTGGAAGGTTATGGTGCATGGCAGAATAAACTAATAACAAATACATACAAATTATGCTCTGGTGCAATAACTGACAAAAGACCTCCAGGGACTTATCTTTTGCCATGATCAGCAATCCTTACATTGCTAAGATCAGTAAAAAGTAATTCAATAGACTGTTTTTAATACAAAAACATGATTGGCTGGGGAGAACCACTGCTAGCCAGGCTTCTTCTAAACCTGGTGCACCCACTAATTAAACCAAGCTGACCTGCCAGATGTCCTTTTTTAGGAATCTCCAATACTATTTTATACCTCCAACTTCTTGCACTGCACACATCATGACAGACAATTTTGATGAGAGAAACAGCTGTGGCTTAATTTCTATGCATGGAATTGCACACATTTCCAAGTTTATTTTACAGTTACAATCTGTCTGAAACAAATATAAATTGATTGCATGGTATGATTTTGGTTGTTCAGCAGATATCAGGGTTAAAAAGAACACTGAACAGTTCACAAGTTTCATGCTTCCTGACTTCTAGGGTGTCTAATTAGGAGATCTGATATATCTAATCACCAAGGGTTCGACGTGCTGCTTTAGTTGCTCGAGATGCTCTAATATGTTCTTCTTTGTGATGATCCCCAAGACAATCCTGAAACAGATCATGTTATGCTAATAACTGTGCAGGAAATTAAATGAAAGAAAAAAAAAGGTTCCAATCATAATGATAATGGATTAGAGAAAGAAAAATGAAAACATGAACTGTAAGAATGCTCTTAATAATAAGAGTTAGGAAAATTTAAAAAAAATTAAAATCAGTGCCATTAGATTTCTACCTCATTTACAAAGCATTGTTTTTAAAACATTAGAACAACAAAAAACCTTCAAAGAAATAGAAGTAAACATTTAAGATGAATGCAAAGAAAGATGAAAAATTAGCCTAAGTTTATATACATTTCAGGGACCCTCTAAAAATAAAACCAAATATTAACATGTTTCTTTTCCTTAAAAAAGGAAAAAAAAAATTATCATCCCCAGGTTAGAAATAGACAGCAATAATTCAGCAAAAATTCAGTAACAAAAGGAAAAATAAGAGGCTGTGACTATGAAGTTTGGGATACTATCATTTTAATATCAATTAGAATTTAGCTTAATCAGTGGACACTCAATTTTTTTATAGACAACATCCTAACTTTCATGTATTTGGTTTATACCATTTTAAAGTCTTTGGTAAAATCCTAGAATTTTTATGGTGCAAATGCATTTCTAAAACGTGTTCTATTCTAACAACAGAATTAAAATTAAAACATTAAATAAAGCTAACAAAATTAGTTTGATATAAATTGGTGTTACAAATCATCTGACTGCTTGTACCAACAAATAAAAATAAAACTTTTGTGCTTTGGAATAGCTCAGTGGGTTTAAATATTGTGTGTGTGTGTTTAATATAATATTTAATAACATTAAATATATATTTAAATCTTGATTATGTGCTTAGCTGCTTATTCTGCATATCAAATACTTGTCTCATTCAAATTTCATTTCTCTTGTCTGATTACTTCTGTTCTCAAATATTTAGTATAAACTTAGAAGAATTGGTTATTCAACTTTTGGAGTAATATGTACTGTAGCACTCCTAGAAAAATCAGCCCATAAAATGAGTGAGATATATTTTCCCCATTTGTTTTGTGAAGATAGTCCCAGATGAGATATAAAATGAAATTTAAAATATATAAGATAAATATAAAAAATAATATAAATAGTAAAATATGTAAAAATAGAATACAAAAAACAATCTCTCAAAGAAGTTTTGATTTGTTAAATTAACAAAATGACAGGGAAAAAGTGAGATGCTAAGTACATTTAAGAACAAAGAATATATGTCTTTTTAAAATTAAGAATATAAATATCAAAAGAAAATGACTCAGTCACTTCTATTAAAAATAAATAACCATCAATAGACAATGTTTGTAAGTCTTTAGTGTATTCTCTGAAAATGTGAAATGTGACTTTCCTTAATTTTCTGAAGTATCTTTGATACTATAGGCAAGCACCAAATGGGGTTGTAGGCAGAAAAGCATTTATTTGTAAGTGTTGTTTCAGTTTTGGAAGTTTCATTTCCCCCTATGATACAACTAACAGTCTAGTTCCATGTTTTACTCAAAGTCACCATTATAATTTTCCAAATCTAAGAATGTGGTTATGAACTATGAAAACACTCATGAGGTACTTAGAACCACTATGGAAAGACACTGAATTTCTTCCTAGGCTTTGTGACTATGATTCATATATTTATTTAACTTTTCCATTTCTATCAAACTGACTATAAAACATACTTGCTAATTAACCCCCCCCCCCAAAAAAGAGAGAGATCGATCAGCATGAATCAGGAAATATCTATAAACTTAAAATGTTAGATAAATTAGCACCTGAGGTCTCTTCCAGCCTTAGGTATAATCCTATAATAGATAAAATGAACGCCACCCAGCTGATTGCTCATACAGACATGTGAGGATGTGAGGATCAGGGCATTTTCTCAAAAGGCAAAAACAGGCAAAGTGTAATAAAAGCCAAATACATAACTGATGTGTGTATACACACAAACACACACACAAAAGTTTCTTACAGGGTTGTTATTTTAGTTTTAAAGGCCTCACAGGTTTTTTTTACACCATGTCATTTTATGCAAAAATACAATCCACTTTTTCTAAAAGAAAAATTAGCAAACAAACATTAAAATTAAATGAAGTAGTCCTTAAGTATGGTCAATACAATTTAGTATTTATTATATAAAAGTGAAGAGATGTCATGTCAAGTAAAAATAGGTAGGAATAAATTATTCATCACAATATAATCAATCACCAATACTAACTTCTATACTGAATCTATTTCTCAATTTAAAAAAAAAAAGCTTTTCTCAATCTTCTAGAAAATTTTAACAGTACAGCAAGAGGTGCTAAAACATTATAAAAGTGTTTTGTTGCACATCTCTTTTCCAATCAGCATATGCAATATTCAAAAGTCCTAAATTCTAGGCTTTAACTGATAGTCTTTCATTTTTACTAAGTGATATTTTCATTGCTTTATTCTGGCTATGAATGGGCAGAAATTTAACCCCACTTAACCCCAGCCTCAGGGCAAAAAAAAAAAAAAAAAAAAAAAAATGGGGCAGGTAGGTGGCTCAGTGGATAGCGCACAGGCCTTGAATTCAGGAGGACCTGAGTTCAAATCTGGTCTCAGACACTTAACACTTCCTAGCTGTGTGACCCTGGGCAAGTCACTTAACCCCAGCCTCACGGGGGAAAAAAAAAAATAAATGAATGAATGGGCAGAAATGAGATAAAATATTAAGTTTAATTCTGCATTGCTCTATGCAACCCTGGTTTTGTTGGTGCAAAAACATATAAAAGAAAATATTCATTCTGCTGCTCAACTTGGATCTTTGTCCAAAGGATTATTTGATCCTCCTTTTTGACTAAAAACCCAATTTTCTATTGCCAAATGGAGTTTTGAGCAGAATACTTTGGCAACTGTTCTTTTAATTCACAGTAACATTTCTTTCCTAAGCATAGCATAGGAACCCCAACCTTGTTTTATCTTCATCTATG
Source organism: Sminthopsis crassicaudata (assembly GCF_048593235.1). Taxonomy (NCBI): domain Eukaryota; kingdom Metazoa; phylum Chordata; class Mammalia; order Dasyuromorphia; family Dasyuridae; genus Sminthopsis; species Sminthopsis crassicaudata. The sequence goes on along the minus strand of NC_133622.1, from coordinate 85,332,238 downwards.
AATTAATTTTCTATGTGTCATCTTCAAAAACACTATTCCCCAATTCCGAGGACCCCGGTATAGTTCCAAAGAGCACTACCATTAAAGCAGAGAAAGGACATTAGTTAGCATACATAAGGAGCAGTATAGACTGTAAAAGGGTAGGCAATGAGGGATATTTAAAGTTATATTTTTATATATGAACATATTTTAATGTCCTAAAAACTTTGCTTAACATGGCATATATTTTTCCCCCTTTTAAATCACAGAGATTATAAGAAATCTAGTCCTAGTAACTATAACAAACAGGAGAGTCTAATTTCTAACCCTTGCCTAAGACATAAATATCTTCCTAGGGTTCAGAGTTTAGTTTGTACATCTCCATATCCCACTAGCTACTTGCACTCTGGATATTCTACTGACTTGCAGCATATCTACTCAGAGGTACAATTCTTACACTTATTTGTCAACCAATCTCATTCTGAAATTATGCCCTATTAAGAATGTGAATCTAAGCTTTGCAATTCATTGGTCCATAGTAATATTTCAGAGGTCCTTTCATAGATATTAAACCATAAAAACTACGGTAGCATTCCCATGCTCTTGATAACACATTTCTAGGAAAAAAGAAAAGAAAAAAAAAAAAAAAAAAAAAAGGCTAAGAAGGAAAATGTACTCAAGAAATGCAATGAGAATGGACAATGGATGGAGAAAAAGGAGATGAGGACAAGAGATGTCCTGATTCAAGAAATAATAGGGAAGTGGTGACATTGGGGAGCAGAGAATGTGGATAGCAAAATATACTGTCTATCATTAATTGCTACAACTCCAATCTGCATAGCCCTGGTGATATTTCATTACTCCCTAGATGTTTTGATGACTAGTCTGGTAAACAACTAACCCTTAGAGAAATAAGGAGACAGTGAAAATGTGTTGCTCATTAGTAGCTCTTATAAAAGATTTCCCAAAGTAATAGGAGACAAGAGAAGACAGGGAAGGCAATAGAAAAAAACTGGTTAAAATGAAATATTTGATTAACCCATGAATTTCATTGTCAACCTCTACTCTCAGGTTAAACAAAGTCAGGTGAAATAAGGATCCCAACAATATTAATGAGATAACCATGACAAAACTGACAAACAACAAAAGAAAATGGATTTTCCCTCAATGTTCTTAATGGGTAATTTTAAGTCCCAATATCTCTTAACAGGTATTATATAATCTGTGTTCAATTACTGCCAATAAAATTTCTTATAGGAAAATTACGTAGTATCTTTGCAAATACTAGGGTATCCTTTGGAACTGTCATTGTTATGACTAAGCTGAAGCTAACAAGTATAAACCCAGGTAAGCAGGAATCTGACTGCTCACTACTGAAATTCTAGGAAAAATAAGCCACAGCACCCCCATCTGAAATCCTCTGAGCAGCCTCATCCCTGCAAAGTGGGCATCCCCAAAGGCCAGAGATCCAAGACCCGGGGCTCCTGTTCTAGCCAATGTCTTGATTTTCTTGGTACCGGACTTACCCATTGTGCGTCACAAGGCACTGCCTCAGACCCAACTTTCGGAAAATATCCACCACAATCTCCATGGGGGTGTGGTCAGTTACGGTGAACGGGCTCATATCAAGAATGCTTCGCAGTTTCAGTGGCCGAGGACTTTCTGCTGGAAGAGATGGAGTGTGCTGGGCAAAACAAACCCGGGAGCTGCCAACAATGCCTTCTTGCTTTTTTCTGGCACTTTCTGAAAAGATAGAGAAAACCAAAAATACAAATGAAGCAAATGGGCTTATCATTCTATAAGCAACCTGCACATTCAGGAATAAGAACATTCACAATTTTTTGTACTTTTTATTTTTTAAAGACAATTGAAATCAAATGACTTTTGTAGGATCACATAGCTTGTGGCCAAATTTGAATTCAGGTTCTCCTGATGCAAGGGCCAGTGCCCTATCCAATGCTTTTTTTTTTAACTTTTTTTTTTTTTTTTTTTTTTTTTTTTAAGTTTTCCTGACTAAAAAAGAAACCAAGTTCAGAAGCTGGCTAAATTTTGATGGTTGGGAAGCCTACCTGCTTACTAATTTTTTAATCAAGTTTCATGTTCCAAAGCAAAGTATTTTTGTGGAAAGTGAATGTATATCACGTGTTGAATAAAGTGAATGTAAATCAACCCGTGCTATGTTCACTTTTTTTTCCTTTTTTCTTTTTTTCCTCTCATGGTTTTTCCCTTTTGTTCTTATTTTTCTCTCCTAATAAGATTCATAAAGAAATGTGTATTTTTAAGAACTGATGTACATGTATAACCAGGAAAAAAAGGAAAATAAGGAGGAGGGGAGAAGTATTTGGGGACAATTTTTAAAGTTTGATGTGCAAGATATATACCTCAAAAGGAAATGTATTCTTACTGGTATAGGGAACTTCTAAGTGAGGATTCCCTCTCAGTGTAGGCTGATATCATCTTTGCAGTAGAAGTCTTAAGAATTGCTTAACAACAAAGCCAGTATGTGTCAAGAGGTAAGACTTAAAACCAAGTTTTCCTGGCTTTAAGACAAATTCTCTTTGTAATACCTTACTCATCACATTTAGCTATAATTTTAGGGAAAAATACAAACATGAAGCAGATATTTTGGGAGGTTTATACACAAAGAAGAGAAAAAGTGACAGTCATATTCTTTATAAAGAGTAGGTGAGAAATAACATAATATGATGTTTATCAATACAGTAATTATGTTATAAAATTTTTTTTTTAAAGAAGCAATTTCATGGACCCCAGATTAAGAGAATTGCCGGGGTATTGAGAAGTTAAGTGATTTGTCTAGGGTCAGAGTTATTCAAGGGGATAACGTCAACATCTTCTAAGTAGACTGGTCCTCTCATTTATTATATCACACTAACTCTTACAAGAATTTTATCCCCCCCTTTTTAATTTTTAAAACATCTATCTCCCAGTTCTCCTCTCCTCCATAGAAGCCTCTCTTGTAATGAAAAAGTTAATTTAAACAAAACAAACGTGTAATGATCATGTCTGACCATATGTGTGTCTTTCTATATTCCACAAATTTTCAACCTCATCACCAGCTATCTGTAATCAAATAGTAGTCAAAACTAGTTAATAAACTGATTTGAATTCTGAAGTCTTTTTGTGCTGTTTTTCTTTAAATTAACTGTGGTCATTATGTATACTGTTCTATTTGCTTTGCTCTACAAGTTGTGCTTTTCTCTCAGTTCCTGATTCTTACAATACAAGTACATTTACATTTATTGAACACACTTTTTTCAGAAACCCCAGATAGGCAATTACTTCATTTCCAGTTTCTTATCATAAAAGTGCTGCTTTCAATATTTTGGTATATATATATATATATTTTTTCCTATGTCTTTGATATTTGAGGTGAATGCCTAGCAGTTCATACTTATGGATCAAAGGGATATTAAGAATTCAGCTTCTTTTTTTACTATAAGATCATTTTCTAGAATGGCTAGACCATTTATAGCTCCACCAAAAGCTTACTGTTTTCCCACAAATCATGTAATATCAGTTGTCTTTACTCTCCCCTCCCTCCTTCCCATATTGTCTAGGTTAGCTCTCTATTGGGCCTTGGGATCAGCCCGAGGCTTTGGGCTCATAGTGGGGAAGTAAAGTGAAGGAGGCAGGAGAGCAGACACGTGGCTGGTCAGAGATGGAGTCTGGCCTCTGGAGTCTGGAGCCTGAAGTCTCCTCTGTGGCTCAGATCACCGAGAGAGGGAGAGTCCTCTGTGACTCCTTTAAATGCTCCAGTACAATCACATCACTCCCTCACACAGAGCATGCCCAACCACACTTGAGCATGAGCCAACTAGTCAGGAGAGCCATCACATCACCTTATTACCTTAAGTATATGTACTTGACTAGAGTGAATACATCAATAGCTAGAGAATTATCATACTGAATCTTAAGTACACCTTTCCAAAGTTTCCCTCTATACCCCGCCTTTCTTATTTAGCTTTAAGCACTGAATGAGCTGTTGCCACAGTCAAACTGAAACTGTCAAAGAACTTAGCTTAAAAAACCCAAAGTTTACTGCATCCAGAGCCATCTTCAATTGTCCTGATCTATATCTGGCCAGATGGCTCCAGAAGAAAAAGAAGCTGGTAACTTTGCACAGCCCTCTCAAACTTAAATCCCATTTACTTGCATGTCATGGTATCACCTCCTTGTAGTCATGGTTATCCTCAAGAATGAAGGACAAAAACTTTTATTATCTTTGCCAATTTGTTGCTGAGGCCAAACCTGAGAGCTGGTTTTTTTTTTTATTTTCTCTTATTATTGATAAATTAGAACATTTTAATAGGATTGTTGACCACCTGTATTTCATTTTCTAAAAAACAGCTGCTTGTGTTCTTTGACCTTAATCAGAGACATCTAGAGCTCATCTCCTCTACCCAATCAATAGCTTCTGTTATTTAGAAATTATACTAATTTCACAGATAAAATTAGAAGGTACAGACCATCTTTATGCCAAAAACCAAAGTAAATTTTCTAAGCATAGAAAGACCAATCTCTCTCCAAGTGTAAGTACATAGCCCATTATTAGATCCAATCATCAAGTTCCATTTCTTAAACATACTATGGAATAGCAGACTCACTTTCTCTAAGATTATTTGAGGACAAATAAACCAGGGCTGCAATCTGAATCTTCCATTTCTCTAAGTCACAAAAGCTGGTTTCAGGAAAACAGTCTATCTCTAACAATTTTTGCAAACCAAAAGATCTTACGTCTAGTCTACCTTTTTCATCCTTTCTGATGTTAGGCCATTAAAACAGATCCTGAACTAATGACAACAGAGAAAAAAATAAAAGGAAGATTGATCTGTAAAGAGGATCCTATTAGGGAAGAAGCCAAAACTTTTGAAATATTATAGTTTCCAATTCCTTAGCAAAAAAAAAAAAAAAAAAAAAAGATTATTGATAGCAGTCCTGACCTTAAAAAACAAAAGACAAATATGGATTAAGTTTGAGAGAACTCTTTGGCAAATAACTAACACCTTAAGAGGACAGCAGTACCACCAATCTCATGGGAAGATAAATTTTTCCCCTTTATTATGTAACTACTCACTCTATGACAGATTTTTAAAGAATTTAGAACAGATAAAATACTGATTTCAAACCAGTGTCTGACCAAAATAAGCAGATATTCCTCTTTTTGGATTATGTATCTAAGTCAATATATTAAACCTAAATCACAAAATTGATGGTAAAGGCCACCAAATTTGAAATTCAATGGAAGAGATCAAAGAAGATTGAATTTAGGTTATCTAACAATGTTATTAAAGAGTAAAGGATCATGTAGCTATCTGAAGAAGAGCAACTGATTTTAACTTATAGAGTACTCTAAATAATATCAACTTACTCAGTTTTACTATATTTCCTTTTATTAAAGGAAGTTTGCCTTCTATTCTAATGACACCTAATACTGAAGAAAATGGGAAACTATAACCTATAACCTAAGAATAAAAAGTTTCTTGATATGCCATTGATCCAACAAACACAATCTACTTTTTCCTTAAATATGAACAAGAAAATAATCGAAAAACAATGAAAAACTCTTACCTATTGCAATAGTCAAGTCTCTTCTGAGGGCAAATCCCACTAGTCTCTGAGATTCTTTTGACATGATGACAGGAAAACCATTATAGCTAGTCTCGTTGATCATATTTTCTATGTCATCCACAGTCATATTATCTTGTGTCAAGACTGCTAGGGGTGGATCACTCCTTCGAGGTCTCATAACATCAGCAGCTAATGTTGTGTGGGTGAATTCTTCTTTTGCATCCAAGAAAGGATACCCATTCAACCGGATGTGTGCTTCATAAATGCCTTCCCTACCAAAGGCGTCACCTACCCATTTACTGGTCATTACTGCAGCCATGAGGGGCACAATATATTCCAGGCCACCAGTAAGCTCAAAAACAATAACCACCAGAGACACAGTCATTCTTGTCACACCACCTGTTAAGGTCAATAATAATCAGATAAGAATAAGATCTATTAGTATGCTTATTATTTTTCTTATTTTTTAAACTTTTTTTTTCTTAAAAGTAGGTTGTTAAGACTCAAATCACCTATTTATAATAGGACCAAGTCACTAAAAATAAGTAGCATAAAATTATACTTCAGTAAAACAGGAAGACAAAGAATTAAAAGCACATTATTACCGAATCATAACAGATATTATCAAAATTATTTCATGCCCCACTTGAAGTGATTTCATCTTTGAAGTTGCAAAGATTCCAATATGATATGACACATATCACACATTTGTGCTCTTATGAAAACCTATTTTTGTTTTTGTCAGGATTGGGAAACCACCACAACTCTTCCATTTCCAGTGACATACTAATCAAACCTATTACGAAGGGTTGCTAAAAGAGAATTTTCCTGCCTTTTATTTGTCTTACAGAATTTATCCATTTCAGTGACTTTATTCCTTCTGTTGCCAAATCTATAGTCTCTCTTCTGCTCTATTTGGAATTCTAATGATACACCTAATTATCTACTAGGCATGTAAGACTTACACAATCCACTATTAATATCAATATATTTAAATTAAACTCTTAAAAAAATTATAGAATTTAGGCCCTAAAATTAGACCCTTGAAATCATTCAATCCAAACTCCTCATATTATAGAAGGGAAAATGGTTGAGAGGTAAACCACCTTTCCCCAAGGTCCCATATGCAAAGTTACCCAATTTGCCTCACTCCAAATCTATGGCATTCTTTCCACTAAACCATCAACTACCTTCCACATTTCTGTACAAGTCAATTCCTACCTCAAACTTTCCAGTATCTATAAATGACACCGTCATTCCCAGGCTAGAAAGCTTGGCCTTATCTTTGCTTCAACTTTTCCTTCATCCTCCCTAACCAACAACCAATCAGAAAAAACAACAAACTCTACTTTCATGTCACCTCATTTCCCTGCTCAAAAGCCTAAAGTAGCTCTCTAATGCCTACTTATATGAAATCTAAACTCCTTTCTCCAACTTCAAAGTTCTCCACGATCTAACCCATCCTAACTTCCCAATACCCCCATGTATACTATCCATTCTTGTGAAGCTGATTTCCTTACTATCCTCATTCCCATTCTTGAACCTTTGCTACAATTATTTTTTCACTTGGAATTATCTTCTTCTCTTAACCAACCCCCACTCATACTTTATGCTATCTCAAAAATATCACCTTCTACAAAAAACCTTCCCTGCCTATGGAATCTCTCATTCATTTCCCTCCTGCCCTGAATTGTTACAATATAACAACACAGAGAATCATTAGAGAATTATAAGGACTCTCAAGACATTCTAATAGAAGCCATAAAAATTCCTTCCACCTTCTTATAACAAGTGGCCACTCAGCCCCTGCTTTAAAACTACAAATGTGTAGCAAGGAAGAACTCACTACCTTCTGAAGTAATAGTTCTTATAGACAATTATTAAGGAATTAACAAATTTAATATGCCTTTCTACAACTTCAACCTTTATTCCAAGTTCTGGCCATCAGCACTCTTCCTCATGACAGTTCAAATACTTATAACTCCTATGCTTCCTAATTCTTCTATTCTCTAAGCTAATCATCTTCAGATATTTTAACCTATCCTTAAAGATCAGTCACTCTTCTAGTTGCTCTCATACTCTACTTTGCCTAAAATCTGATATGCAGTACTCCAAATGTAGTATGACTAGAGAAGTATACATTAAAGTTATCAATTTCCTTGTTCTGAACACATGTGTTTCTTAATTAATGCAGCATTAAATTCTGAGGTCAACATTACATAGTATTCACTCATGTTAGACTAAAAGAAAACTTAGGTCTTTAGCTAGATAAAATGCTATGTAGTCACATCTCCCCAAATTGTGCTTATAAAGCTGATTTCTGGAATCCAAATCTGAACCCAAATTTTACATTTATCTTCATTAATTTTTATCTTCATTGATAAGACCGGCTGCTGTTCTAGCCTCTCTAAATCTTTTGGGATGCTGACTCTCAATTCAGCCTGTGAGCTACCCACCCATTCCATGTTACCTACAATTTGATAAGTATGTCTTCTAGGGATGCCTCTATATCAGGATAAAAACAATAAAGTTTTGAATATTAACATGTTAAGTACTAAATACTGTATCTTAATCACACATTTTAGTACCTACTGTTTTGTTTCTATATTAATATTAATTGCTGACATTTGGACCCTTTTTGTATAACTCAACTCCTACCAATGACAATTATATAGAAGATTTCCTTCTGAATGAAAGGGACTGATTCTTGTTTATGCTTATGATTATACAAAGCTACATGATATTTTACATACACTGTTAATTCACTTCTAAAGAAAGTTCTATGTTGAATGGAAAATACACATAAAATATTAGTAATACTTTCATAGTAAACCCCCCCCCCAAAAGGAGAAACATTTATGGCATTATATTGATCTTAGTGTATGTGTGTGTCTATCACTGGTGAAATTTGTGGTAACACAATCCTCTTGAACACAATCCAAAAATGGACTTGTATTAAAATTAAATTTTATCAAAGGATACATAAGAATGCATGATACTCTATGCACACTTATGAAATAGGTTGTTGAACACTGACATTTCTGTGTACAAGTAAAATTTTAAAATAAAATGTAATGTAACTGCAGGTAAACATAAATGGTGCTATCTATCTAGTGCCAATTAGTAGAACCATTACTTCATTTCAATTAATACCTTTAAGATAAAAAGCAATACATGTGGTTTTCTTTTAAACATAGTTACCTAAGCATGCAGCAGCGCCAACCATGGCATAAAGGCCTGGGGTAATACAATCAGCTCCGACTCCACACCACTCTTTAAAAACAAACCAGTCATGATGATAATAAGCTAGCTGCTCCACAGCAATTCCCACAATCCTTCCTGCTATGGCTCCAATCGCCATACTGGGAATGAACAAACCAGATGGAACCTATAAATTATAGCAAGAGAACTACTGGTGAGGTTCACATTTAAAACTTTATGGTCTTAAGTAAACAAATTTAAAAGTTCAATTCATATCATTCAATATCAAAAATATCAAATAAAAAAATCAAACAAGCAATGACTAAGCACTTCTATGTGCAACACCCTGGGTTGCACTGGGATTACAAAAACAATGTAAAAAAAATGCCTTTGGCAAGTTGATAATCTTCGCCAGCCTTGCTTTAATTACGATTCTTTGGTTCATTATTCCAATGACAGTCCTGAAACCTCTTTCTATGAGCTTGTGGCTACCAACATGACTGGTTTCCCTCACAAACACATATAACAAAATTCTGCAGGGTTACCATCTTATGTTTGTTTTTTCTGTTTTGAACAGATATATATGGGGAGCTCCTGATTGAGGGACTTCCTTCTTCCATGGCCAAACAGGTGCCTTGTCAATTAAGTCTAAGTCCCTGGGAGGGGAGGTGATCTACCCACAGCCTGGTCAAAAGCAGCTCTTAAACCCATTCTTTCTGACTTTCTATTTTTATTCTGACACTCTATTCACTATACTATGTCAAACAGCACTACATCCTATAATGGGATTTAAAGATGAAAGGGCCTTAAAGAACATCTAATCCAACATTTTATGTATTAGAAAAAATATAGTATATCCCTTCTCCTATTGCACAGGACAGCTACAGCACATGTTATCCTTTATTCAGTTCCATCATCTAAAAGTTTCTTTTTAATTTCATTCAGTGAAATACTTCACTGTTGATTCAAAAACTCTACTTTTCCTGATACAAAATAATAGATCTTCCCTGTTATATGGCTATGGAGGAAACAAATCTACCCACATCATCTAAAAATAAAATAAAATCTAAAGAATTATGAATTGTTAGAATAGCTAATAATTTACACCAAGTATGGTTTAGCAAGGCTAAGCTATAACATAGAAAACATCAGATCTGGCTAAACTAATGAAAAAAACATCTAACCTGGTATAAGATCACATTTGAATATCTCTGTCACCTACCACCTATGTGACCTTGGGTAAGATATTTTGCCTCTCTCTGTCTCAAGTTTCTTCAGCTGGAAAATAGGAAGGAAGGAGAATAGCTGCAGTATCTACTTCACAAAGTTGTTTTGAAAATCAAGTGAAATAATGTACTCAAAGCACTGTTTAAAGCATAAAGCAATGTTAGTTTTGATTATGATGATACTAATGCAGTCTTTGGCTCTGCTGTGGGAAAAGCACTGTGTTGGGGGAGAAGACAAAGCATTCCTACTGTGCTGGAGCTTTGATCAGATGTTTGGTTCTAAACACTACATTTTTAAATTATATTTTTATTATTATCTTTTATTTTCTATTGCTTCCTGTATTCTTCCCCCTGCTCCCCCTGAAAAAACGAGCTTTTTAATAATTTTTTTTTTAAAAGCAAAATGGAAGAAGGTGAGGGGAGAAGTTTACAGCAAAACCAATGAACACATACAAAAAAAAAAAAAAAAATCTAACATTACATGCAGTGTTCCACACCTGTGCATCTCTACTTCTGCCATGGAGCAGAGGTAGACATCTTCTAATCTTTCTTTATAATTTCACATAATTTCAGTTTCATTTATTCTGTGATCATTATTCTTTACAATTACATTGTTGGGGGCAGCTAGGTGGAGCAGTGTAAACAACACCTGAAGTCAGGAGGCCCTGAGTTCAAATCTGACCTCAGACTTCCTGGCTGTGTGACCTTGGGCATGTCACTTAACCCCAATTGCCTCAGAGGAAAAAAACCAATTACATTGTTGTCAGTGTTTACAAATCTTTCTGGCTCTGCTTACTTCACTTTGCATCTGTTCATGCTTTTGCCTGTTCTTCTGTATTCATCAAATTCATCTTTTCTTATAGCATAGTGACATTCCATTACATTCAAGTACCCTAATTTGTCCTCAACTGATGGGTACCTCATTTATTTCTAGTTTTTCAATACTACAAAAAGTGCTGCTATAAATATTTTGGTATACATGGAGTTTGTTTGTTGCTTTTTTTTTTTTTTTTTTTTTTGCCAATAACCTCCTTGGGATATATCCAGCAGTCAAAGTCAATCTTTGAGTCAAAGAGTATGAAAATTTTGGTTACTTTTTTTTGCATAATTCCAAACTTTCTAGAATGCTCCACCAAAATGTTTTAGTGTACTCATATTCACACAATCCTTCTAACATGAATTACTTCTATTTTCTGTCATTTTTCCTAAAAGGTTTTTGATCTGCATTTCTTTAATTCTAATTTAGAGCAGTCCTCCACATGTTGTTGTTTATACTTTGGATTTATTCACTTTTAAAACCGTCCCATCCTCTAACCACTTATCTATTGGGGAACAGAGGTGTCATATTTTAAGAACAATGATAAGAAAGAGAATGTCCAGAAGCTATCAAGTAGAATAGGGACAGGTGAGCCTCGTTATCTTAAATATGGTACAGCAGAAAGAGCATTGGCTTTGGAGTCAGAAGTTTTAGTTTCAAATCCCACCTCTGTGACCTTAAAAAGTTAGCTAGCTCTCTTTGCCTCAGTTTTCTCATGCATAAAATGGCCTCTGAAGTCCCTTCCAACTCCAATTATATCAATGTTAAGAACTTTTCATGAAGATTTAATTAACTACTGAGACTATTTAGCCTGAAAAAGAGCAGACTTTGAGGAAACAATACTGTCTTCAATATTAAGGATTATCATCTGCTTGGTCTGGAACTAGAATCAATGAGTAGAGATTACCAAGGAGATTTATCATTGTCTTAACTCCCTGGAAGGTAAAACTGATCAAAATAGAGATGGAGCTGCTGGTGTCACAGAAGTCTGCACCAATCATGACAAGCTGTTAAAATTCATCAGAATAATTTATTTCTAATCTTTATATAGCTAAAAAAAAAAAAAAAAAAAAATGTTAACAGTTCTTATCCTTCTTTAAGATTCATATCAAAGGAAAATTTCAAAATCCAGCTTCCCAATTATGAATCACTAGAAGACAAAGTGGCCCATATAATCCACAGAGAAAAAAGAACTTAATTAAACGTATTCTTTCCTCATTGATATATTATCATTTTGCCTTGCTTTTCTGCACTTATATTTTACTTTATGTTACTTATTTCTGTATAATTTCTACTTCCCCAACTAGATTTTATGATTCTTGGCAGCAGAGACCATGGCTTATATTCATCACCTTATATGCTTTGAAACCAATAAGAATTTTTTTTAAGTTATCTTTTTTTTTTATTATATATATATATATATATATATATATATATATATATATATATATATATATATATATATATATATATTTTATAATATTATCCCTTGTATTCATTTTTCCAAATTACCCCCCTCCCTCTATTCCCTCCCCCCGACGACAGGCAATACCATACATTTTACATGTGTTACAATATAGTCTAGGTACAATACATGTGTGCGAATATCACTTTCTTGTTGCACAATAAACATTAGAATCCGAAGGTACATGCAACCTGGGCAGACAGATATTAGTGCTAACAATTTTCATTCCCCTCCCAGTGTTTCTTCTCTGGGTGTAGCTACCTCTGTCCATCATTGATCAACTGGAAGTGAGTTGGATCTTCTTTATGTTGAAGATTTCCACTTCCATCAGAATACATCCTCATACAGTATTGTTGTTGAAGTGTACAGTGATCTTCTGGTTCTGCTCATTTCACTCAGCATCAGTTGATTTAAGTCTCTCCAGGCCTCTCTATATTCCTCCTGCTGGTCATTTCTTACCGAGCAATAATATTCCATAACCTTCATATACCACAATTTACCCAACCATTCTCCAACTGATGGACATCCATTCATCTTCCAGTTTCTAGCTATAACAAAAAGAGCTGCCACAAACATTTTGGCACATATATGTCTCTTTCCGCTCTTTAGTATTTCTTTGGGATATAATCCCAGTAGTAGCGCTGCTGGGTCAAAGGGTATGCACAGTTTGATAACTTTTTGGGCATAATTCCAGATTGCTCTCCAGAATGGCTGGATTCTTTCACAACTCCACCAGCAATGTATTAGTGTCCCAATTTCCCCACATCCCCTCCAACATTTGTCATTATTTGTTCCTGTCATCTTAGCTAATCTGACAGGTGTGTAGTGGTATCTCAGAGTGGTCTTAATTTGCATTTCTCTGATCAGTAGTGATTTGGAACACTCTTTCATGTGAGTGGATATAGTTTCAATTTCTTCCTCTGAGAATTGTCTGTTCATATCCTTTGACCATTTATCAATTGGAGAATGGTTCGGTTTCTTATAAATTATGGTCAGTTCTCTATATATTTTGGAAATGAGACCTTTGTCAGAACCTTTGTTTTTAAAAATATTTTCCCAATTTGTTACTTCCCTTCTAATCTTGTTTGCATTAGTATTATTTGTACAGAAACTTTTTAGTTTGATGTAATCAAAATCTTCTATTTTGTGATCAATAATGATCTCTAGTTCTCCTCTGGTCATAAATTCCTTCCTCCTCCACAAGTCTGAGAGGTAGATTATCCTCTGTTCCTCTAATCTATTTATTATCTCCCTCTTTATGCCTAAATCTTGGACCCATTTTGATCTTATCTTGGTATATGGTGTTAAGTGTGGATCCATATCTAATTTCTGCCATACTAATTTCCAGTTTTCCCAACAGTTTTTTCCAAATAATGAATTTTTATCCCTAATGTTGGAATCTTTGGGTTTGTCAAAGATTAGATTGCTATAGATGTACCCTTTTTTGTCCTTTGTATCTAATCTGTTCCACTGATCTACCGGTCTATTTCGTAGCCAATACCAAATGGTTTTGGTGACTGCTGCTATATAATATAGCTTTAGATCAGGTACACTTAGACCACCTTCCTCTGAGTTTTTTTTCATTAGTTCCCTTGCAATTCTTGACCTTTTATTCTTCCATATGAATTTTGTTGTTATTTTTTCTAGGTCATTAAAATAGTTTCTTGGGAGTCTGATTGGTATAGCACTAAATAAATAGATTAGTTTGGGGAGTATTGTCATCTTTATTATATTCGCTCGGCCTATCCAAGAGCACTGAATGTCTTTCCAATTATTTAAATCTGATTTTATTTTTGTGGCAAGTGTTTTGTAATTTTTCTCATATAATTCCTGACTTTTCTTTGGTAGATGGATTCCCAAATATTTTATACTCTCAACATTTGTTTGGAATGGAATTTCTCTTTGTATCTCTTGCTGTTGCATTTTGTTAGTGATATATAAAAATGCCGAGGATTTATGTGGATTTATTTTGTATCCTGCCACTTTGCTGAAATTTTGAATTATTTCTAGTAGCTTTTTAGCAGAGTCTTTGGGGTTCTCTAAGTATACCATCATGTCATCTGCAAAAAGTGATAGTTTAATTTCCTCATTTCCTACTCTAATTCCTTGAATCTCTTTCTCGGCTCTTATTGCCGAGGCTAGCGTTTCTAGTACTATATTGAATAGTAATGGTGATAGTGGGCAACCTTGTTTCACTCCTGATCTTACTGGGAAAGGTTGCAGTTTATTTCTATTGCATATTATGCTTACTGACGGTCTTAAATATATACTCCTGATTATTCTAAGGAATAATCCATTTATTCCTATACTCTCAAGAGTTTTTAGTAGGAATGGATGTTGGATTTTGTCAAATGCTTTTTCTGCATCTATAGATGATCATATGGTTCTTATTAATTTGATTATTAATATGGTCAATTATATTAATAGTTTTCCTAATATTAAACCAGCCCTGCATTCCTGGAATAAATCCTACTTGATCATAGTGTATTATCTTGGAGATGATTTTCTGAAGTCTTTTTGCTAATATCTTATTTAAAATTTTAGCATCAATATTCATTAAGGAGATTGGTCTATAATTTTCTTTCTCAGTTTTCGATCTACCAGGTTTAGGTATCAGTACCATGTCTGTGTCATAAAAGGAGTTTGGTAGGACTCCTTCATCCCCTATTTTTTCAAATAATTTATATAACATTGGGGCTAATTGTTCTTTAAATGTTTGGTAGAATTCACATGTGAATCCATCTGGCCCTGGGGATTTTTTCCTGGGGAGTTGATTAATAGCTTGTTCTATTTCTTTTTCTGAAATGGGACTATTTAAGCAATTTATCTCCTCCTCTGTTAATCTAGGGAGCCTATATTTTTGGAGAAAGTCATCCATTTCACTTAAGTTATCAAATTTATTGGCATAAAGTTGGGCAAAGTAACTCCTTATTATTTCTCTAATTTCCTCTTCATTGGTGGAAAGATCCCCCTTTTCATTTGTAAGACTATCAATTTGATTTTCCTCTTTCTTTTTTTTGATCAAATTTACCAAAGGTTTATCTATTTTATTGGCTTTTTCATAAAACCAACTCTTGGAAACCAATAAGAATTTAATAAATGTTTCTTAGTCTAACTGAAAGGTCCTCAAAAAGGTAATTTCAAACATGAAAGGAATCGCTAAAAACACCAAATCACCATTCTAGAAATTGAGCTACTCTTTTTTTTCTATTCACCAGGAAAATTGAATAATGCTTTAAAAATTCTGTGATAACAATCTATTTTTTTATTCTATTTAAAATTCCATTAGCAATATTTCTATTTAAAATCATCATTAACACTATCAGCATAACTGGCTAAAATGGTTAGTATTCTGTGATCAATCTAAATAGTGAAGAAATAGGTACTGTTAAGTAGCTGGTAATGATGCAGCAATGGCAATTTTAATCAATTCATCAATTGATTAAAGTATAAGACTAAAAAAAGAAAATAACTGTTTGCTTTTTCATACTTCACAAATTCTATAAAAAATTAAATTAAACATTTTTATTTTAAACGATAAATGTATGGATATTCACTTTTATGACATGTGATAAAATCTGTTCATATCATACATGAATTTTTAATGTTAAAGTTTATATCTGGCAAATCTCATGACAGTGAATGAATGATAATATTAATTATACACTAAGTTTATATCTATTTTTCCTTAGGAACTGAAAATACTAAACACATATAATCTAATTAAAATTCATTCATCCCATTCTATTCCTGTGAATTATGCAGTAGAACTGAATATATTTCAAAAATAAATAGATGTTTCATCATATGCTAATATCCTGAAAAACATATTTCTGAATTTTACCTAAGGCAACTTAAAATTAATAAAGATTTACTGATCAATCAACCAAATAAAATATATAAATAAATTCCCTAATCCCAAGGAAGAAGAGAATTGTCCAAGGTCACATGCTTATTACCTATGTGATCTTGGCAATTTACTCTTATATAAAATGAGGATATGAACAGAACCAGAAGATCATTATACACTTCAACAACAATACTGTATGAGGATGTATTTTGATGGAAGTGGAAATCTTCAACATCAAGATGATCCAACTCACTTCCAGTTGATCAATGATGGTCAGAAACAACTACACCCAGAGAAGGATCACTGGGAAGTGAATGTAAATTGTTAGCACTACTGTCTATCTACCCAGGTTACTTATACCTTTGGAATCTAATACTTAACGTGCAACAAGAAAATTGGATTTACACACATATATTGTATCTAGGTTATATTGTAACACATGTAAAATGTATGGGATTGCCTGTCATCGGGGGGAGGCAGTGGAGGGAGGGGGGGATAATTTGGAAAAATGAATACAAGGGATAATGTTATTTAAAAAAATTACTCATGCATATGTACTGTCAAAAAAATGTATAATTATAAAATAAAAAAAAAAATAAAAAAAATTTTTTAAAAATTTAAAAATAAATAAATAAAATGAGGATGCCAGCCTCTGATATGTCTTTCAGCAACAGATTTATAATCCCATGAGCAGAACCAATAGAGAACAGTGTCACAAAAACTAAGAATAGAGAGTATCTAGGAGGAGGAGGAGATGGTCACTGTCACATGCTGTAGAGAGGTCTAAAAAGAAGGCAGTCACTTAAATAAGAAATTACCAATAGTTTTGGAGAGAATTTTTAGTTCATGAGGGTAAAAGCTAGATAAATTATACAACAGTTTTTAAAGCACAGATTTGTGGAATATGAAAGCAAATTTAATACATAATAAATATGCTTAATGACGAACAAAAACACATGTGTTATTATTACTCTTCTAATTACTCTCAAACATTAATTTTTAAAAAATACTTAAAATAGCAGTGTTTAACATTAGCTAAATTTAATGAAGAAAAACAGAATAGTAGATAATAGGGAAAAGAATTATTTAAAATTCAAAGCTATCAAAAAGTAATGGCTTTAAACTGATCCTGCTATAAATAAGGAAATCACAAAACAAAAAAGATGTTATTACAGGACTAATTTATGTACAAGAGTTATTAAAATGAATATCTATATCTAAACAGTGATCAAATGCCAAATATCCTTCTTAAATAATGGATAGAAAATAAAGCCAAGTTTCAAGTCTTTAGCTAAAGTCTTTCAAGTCACAAACTTTCAGTGAATCTTCCTTAAGAAAACTACTGGAATCCAAATTTTACTAAGAATATCCTTACAATTTAATATTTTATAATTGAAAAAAATTACTGCATGGTGATTTCATAATCCTATTTTTGTGTCCATCTTTTACTATTCCTTCACAGTAAGACTTCAACAGGCCCCTTAATGACAACTTCTTCAGTAAACTAAGAGGGAGTGGTTGGGATTTATAGGTTATTTGTCATCTACAAAGGAATAAGACTCAACATCATCTTTTCTCTTCTCTACTTTATTCCTATGCTAAGTATAAGGATAGGACTATAAATCTCAAAAACAAGATCTTTTCATTAATTTTCAGATAAAGCCAAATGGAAGAAGAAGCTAAATCTGCTCCTGAGGTTCAACAGAAGATGGTTAAGA
The DNA here is from genome assembly GCF_048593235.1 of Sminthopsis crassicaudata. Classification (NCBI taxonomy): domain Eukaryota; kingdom Metazoa; phylum Chordata; class Mammalia; order Dasyuromorphia; family Dasyuridae; genus Sminthopsis; species Sminthopsis crassicaudata. Next base: position 85,314,393 of record NC_133622.1, on the reverse strand, counting down.
TGTAAAACTAAGAAGGCAAGTTATAACTTCAGTGGTGCTGATGATCAGATTTCCTCAATGAACAAATAGTGAAATTTCTTTTTTTTCTTAAGCAACTGAGATTAAGTGACTTACCCAGGGTCACACAGCTAGGACATGTTAAGTGACTGAAATCAAATTTGAACTCAGATCCCTCTGACTTCAGAGCTGGTACTCTATGCACTGTATCAACTAGCCTTCCCCAAATAGTGAAATTTCAAAGCAAAATATCTGTGACTTGTCACAAACTTGCCAAAGACAAAAAAAGGACACTTAGACCAAAAATCTGAAGCTTTAAATTTGTATCTATACAGATTTCAAACAGTTATAATTTTAGGCAGAAAATATATTTGATATTTACTTCCATAAACATTGCATTGAGCATGATAATAACATCCCAAGTCATATATCAGCCAATTGATATACAAGATAATGATTCAAAGTAAAACTAAAGAACTTTGAGAAGCTTTCTTTAATGACTCAGAAGTGTCTATAGTATAAATGAGCTCTCAAATCATATTAATAAATCCCAGTTGCAAACTTACAAAAATAAAGTATTCAAAGTGTTAATTTTTATACTTTCAGAAAACAAATCCATTATTTTAATTTATATCCTGGAAAATACTTCAATGTAGCAAACTTGATTAAATAACAAGTAATGTTAATGCTTACCTTGATACCAAAGGTGAAGACAGTCATTATAATTTTAAATATGAGTGCTAAGCACAGTTGCCATATGGCTGAATATACTCCAACGCCTGCTGGACGGTCAGGAATATCATCCACAATTTTGCTGACATTCATATCATTTCTATAGTCACAAAGGGAAGAGGATTCCAGAGGTCCACAGTCTGTAAAAAGCTCTTTAATCAGTTCACTAGTATTGAGTCTTGTATATGGGTTTGGAAAGGCTATCACAGCTGTAATAGCTGCAACTATGATGACTTCTAAAACAGGATATTTCCCAAATTTTGTAGATTTACGCCGACGGCACCAGGCAATATTTGCCCGAATGAAAAATGCTCCCCAGAGGCCTCCAAAAACCCCTAGGAGAATGAAAGGAAATAGTTCAAAAAGGTACCATGGAGTGTGATATTCCACATAAAAAAGGACCAGGCGGCTATTTCCAAAAGGATTGATGGATCTCAAAACAAAAGCAGCCACTAAAGCAGCAAAAAAAGATCTCCATAAAGTTTTCAAGGGAAAATAATAGCTAACCTGCAAAGAAACAAATGAAAAATTTCTAGTTATTCATTTAATCAAATGTTTCTTTTATTATGAAATAGTTGGTATCTTTTTTCTACATTTGGCTAATAAAGTTATATTGCATTGGTATCTATTCTACTTAGGTTAATATTCATACAATGCTTTTAAAATTACTGCTCTCTGTTCTACAAGACAGAGCAATAAAATATATTTAAATTGACTCTAAATACTTAGTAATTTTTATTTAAAGTATCTGTCTAGAATTATTTTCCTGAGAAGTTGTTTAAAATACTTTAGAGTAAAAGTACATTCACTCTTATTCTTTGAACTACTATATATTTTTTATTTTTTTGCTGAGGCAATTGGGGTTAAGTGACTAAGCTAAGAAAGTATTAAAATATAATATATTATGTATAAGAAATAAAATAAAAAATATTTTTAAGAGGAATGTTAAAGTTAATTCTATCTTCTAAGATCAATTTTTCCCAAACCAATTTAGTCGATAAATCTTTTTGGACTTGAAACATAACAAGAAGGCAGAGTTTAAATATTGACCCAGGAGACTGGGGAAAGAATATTCCTAGGATAAAATAAACATAATTAAGAATTTTAACAGCCATAAGCTCATACTTTATTCTTTCAAAAGGAAATATATATTACTAGCCTTTGAATTTTCTCATGGAATCCTTATGCTTGGAAAATATCAACATTTCATAGAGCAAAGTTTAGGAAAAGCCACTATAGCAAAAGTAAGTTAGAAAATACTTTTTCTACCCAGAGGTTAAGCCTGTCTGGGAAACAGAGAAGTAACACTACTCTGAATTGACTAAAATGGTTTTACTAACAAAAGTACAATTTAAATAATTCAAAAGAGTAACATGAAACTTTTCTTTAAATGTTAATTATGAATAGAAAAAAATATACAGACCAACATTTTGTTTTTCCGGACCCAAAAGCTAAAGAAAATGTATTTAAAGTCTATCAAAAGAATGTACTTATAATCATAAATCTTTGATAATCTGCCATTACAATTTTACCTACCTCCTCCAGACTAAAAAGGACTCCACCAATTGGGGCACCAAAAGCTACAGATACTCCTGCTGCTGAGGCAGCTGATAGCACCTAAAATAAATTAAAAAAAAAAAAACTGTACAGTTATAAATTCAAACATATAGAAAAGTCAGTATTTATTTTGAAACACATTAAGATTCCTTTGTGAAGTGAATACCACCCCATCTCTTCTTAAGTACCAAAAGAGAGTAATGGTTCATTCAATTCTTGTTGTAACTTTTTTCTATTTCTGACTAAGAAACTTTAAGAAGAACCTTCATGAATGTCATGAATGTTTACAAATAAAAGAGAAGGAATATGATGGGGAAGAGTACAGAAGGGTATATAGAGTAACAGAAATGGGATAAAGAAGAAGGGGAACAGTGAGAGGAGGGAATAAAGGAGGGGGATTCTGGAAAGGGGTTAAGTAATAGGAAGGCAAAGTAGAAGATAAAAGTAAAGTAGAAGAGTCAGCATTTTTGAAATGGAAATTGTTTCATATTTTGAATTCTCTCCTATTATGTTATGTATATTTTTTCTTTTGTATTTAGCTTTAAATAATATTTTTTAAAAGAATTAGAAATCAAAAGGATGTCCATCGATTGGGGAGAATGGCTAAACAAACTATGATATATGATTGCAATGAACTATTATGCTAAAATAAAAGATAAGGATGATTTCAGAAAAACTTAAATTTACATGAATGTAATGTATAATAATATGCATGATGTTGTGAAGTGAACAGAAACAGAAGAACACTGTACAGTAACAGCAATATCATTTGGTAAAGAACCTGTGAAATAACTTAACTATGTGCAGCAATACAATGATCCAAGATAATCTTAAAGAACTAATGATGAAGCCTACTATCTGCCTCCAAGGAAAGAACTGATATAGTTTGAATACAAATTGAAGCATGCTATTTTTCAATTCTTTTTTACGTTTTTTCTTTTATTCGAGTCCTTATACAAAATGACAAATATGGAAAAGTTTTACATAATTGCACATGTATAACTGCTGAATGCTTCCCACCTAAGGGAGGGAGAAAGAAAAGGGAAACAGAATTTGGAACTCAAAACTTTAAATAAAAATCTTCAAAATTTTTTTTTAAATGTATGCTCCAATCTAGAATATACTGTAATATATTTAACATATATAAGACTGCTTGCCATCTGGGGGAGGGGGTTAGGGGAGGAAGGGAAAAAATCTGAATAGAAGTAAGTGCAAGGGATAATGTTGTAAAAAATTACCCATGCATATGTACTGTCAAAAAAAAAGTTATAATTATAAAATAAAATAAAAAATTAAAAAAAAATTAAACAAACAAACAAAAAAAAATTGATGCTCCAGGACTGTCATATAGCCTCATCAAAAGCTTTGAGACAGAAGAGAGAATGTTTAGCCTGGAAAGATAGGCAGAAGTCAGATTTTGAGGAGTTTGAAAAGCTAAAGAAAAATTGTTGTGAGAAGCCTGAGGCTCAAGTCTTACCCAATTCTGCGATACTATATATAACAAGGAAGTACAAAAGATTGGAAGATGTTATGGGTTCTATCACTGCCTCTGCTATTTAAAAGCAAGGAGACAAGTTTATTTACTCTATCTAGTGCCTCAGGTTCCTCACTTGTTACACAGATAAGAATATGAACATAAGTTTTAGAATAAAATGAAATTAAATGTGAATATCTTTAAAAAGCTGAAAGCAAAGATTCATATTCTAATAAAAATAATGCACTGCCACTGAAAAAAAAATTATTTCTAGATGTTCCAACACTTTACAAAAGAATTCTAGATTCCTAATAGTAATTAACAATAACAGATGAAAATAGATTATTGGTTTTTGTCAAGGGGGTGTGGTTCTAGTAGTCAACATGGACCCTTATAAGCACACCATAAAAACCAAGATGAATCGCTGTAGGAAACACTCTCAGGCTTTAAGTTTAAACTGCAAAGGGATTTTTTAGTCCAAGGAGCTCTGGTTCCAAAGATGTCAGAGATCCAGGTTTGGGTCTAGATCATCTCTAGACAGACCATTTTGAAGCTAAAATGTGAAAAAAGCCTCAGGAGTTATCAACTCTCTAAAGCACAGGTGGGGATTTTTTTTTTTTTTCTGCCAAGGCCCATCTGGATATTTATAACATAATTCATAGGCCATAAAAAAATTATCAACTTATATAACTGAAATAAATTGTTCTACCTAGCTTTCAACCTATCATCGCCTGAGGTTATCATGTAAATGATTTCTAGGACTGGAGGTTCTCCAACCCTGCTCTAGAGTCTGTTTTCTGATCTCACCATGCAAGTCAATAGCCATTCATTAAGCACCAGACACATTTATTAAGTACCAGGCACTGTGCAAAGTTCCAGGAACACACAAAAAAAGGAGGGAGGAGGGAATTTCCTTCCCTTCCACAGCTTGCAATGTATTAGGGATAGTAACACTTCTCTCTTAGTCCCCCCTCTTACTTTCTGATTGCTCCTCCTTCTCAGGCTCCTTTGCTCAAATTTTATCCATGTCACACAAACTATACACAAATTCCTAAATTCCCTTTTCTCTTTTTTCTCGACACTGTCTCATTTGGGGATCTCATCAGTTCCCAAAAGTTCAAATATCATCTCTATGCATATGATTCCCAAACCTATATATCCATCCCATTTACAGTCCTGCATCACCAACTGCTTATCAGAACATTTTGAAAATGATGTCCAGTGGGCATTTTAATCTCAGCATGACCAAAACAGAAGTCATTATCTTTCTCCCTCTTTCCTGCCTTCTTGTATTATTGTTAAGGGTCATCCTTCCAATGACCAAAGTTCATAACATCACTGTCTTTATTCACCTTCGCATGCACATTTAACACAAATATCTCAGCAGTTACAAACTCTGATTCTATCTCTGCAACACTTCTCCTATACATTCCCTTTTCTACACTCATACAGCCACCATCCTAGGTCAGACCCTCATCTCACCACATATTGCCTATATATTAAATCAATGGCCTTCTAATTCGTTCCTCCTCCACACAGCTTGTCAAGTTGAGTTTCCTACAGCATAAGACTTGATGTTATCATTACCCCCTAACTCAATAAATTCAAGGATCAAATTCCCTGTTATCTCCAAAATAAAACATGAAGGCTTTTTATTGGACACTGAAAGGTCTTCACAATCTGGCCCTTTTTTACCTTCGCATTTTCCTTACAATTTATGCCCCTCCACATAATCTACAAACTGTTATAATGGACTATTTACTGTAAAAAGCAATCTTTGATTTTGTTCCTCAGAAAAATCTTTAACTGAAATCTGACTTTGGAATAAAAGAAAAAGATTTTTCTATCAAATAAATAAAGAACTTACCTCCCTTTTTTTAGCTTCATTTGTGCTGTACTTTGGAAAGAGGTAGGAAAAAATGTTTCCACAGCAACAGGCAACATGAACCAGAGGACCTTCTTTTCCTAAACTCAAACCTGATGCCACTGCCAGCACTAAAGTAATGGTTTTAATCATTAAAGTCCATTTTCCTAAGTATCCTCTAATGATAAAGCCACTCAAAATGGTTTTAATCTAAAAAAAAAAAAAAAAAAAAAAAAAAAAAAAATTTATTTTATTAATAACTTTTTGTTTGCTTATAACAAACTACATTAAATGTTTTTCAGACTATTATTTGATACTCTAGTACCTTTTTATTATTATATTATATAAATTGTACCATATTCTAATTTCTTACCAAGATGGCAACCACTGTAAAATAATTTTACAAAGAATGAATAGAATTATCTATAGTAAAATGAAACAATACCCTCAATGAAAGGAATATTACATTTTGTAAAATTATAAAAATGCCAATTCAAATATCTCTTAAACCAATAAATTATTCTGAAATTTTGTCCAGAGTTACCAAGTCTGGGATTTCTCATCCCCTTAGGAAAGTAAAACATTTATAGAAAGTTTAATTGTAAATACATGCAGAAAAATAATACTCTTACAACAATACTGATGAAAAGTGGCATAGTAGTGTTTGCTATTGACACTTTTTATTAAATTCTAGTTTAATGTGAAAAGTTATAAAAAGTAGATGCAAACATATTATGGACAAGGTTACTCTGATCCAAACACAGGTTAAATTAAAAGATGAAATCCATGTTACTTTACATTTACTGTTAAACTGATGTTTTAAAAAAAAATTCTTAACCATCACAATTCAACACCAAAGACTATCAGAAGTCTAAACACTAAATCGTGAAGGACTACTTTAAAAATTCCTTCAATAATGTCTAATAGTACTCTTAATTTTTTAAAATCCTATATGTAAGCTTATTTTACATTTAGTAAATCATTCTTTTTACTTCCTAACAGAAGATATCTTTCCTTAAATATTACTAAATTTTTAATACTGTTAAATTTTTCATATCTTACCTCTGGAATTCCAGAGCCACAGGCATATGGAGCAAATACCTTCACCAGGGAAACAGCTAAGAAAGCAAAACTCAGAGCCCAGAAAATGTACATTATGTAGTTCATTATATAAGAGCCTGGACCCTAAAAACAAAAAAACCAAAAAATTCGTTATTTAGTGAATTCTAAAATACATTATACCTATTAACACAATAACAAATGAATGCAGAATAAGAAACATATATCTGATTTGGAAAATGACCCAATTATACTTTTACCATATTGGAAATTCTATATGAAGTCTTGTATTAAAATAGTTTTCAAAAAAGAGTATGTATCCATATGCCAAAACACCTCAATCAATTTTTCTTAAGTTTTCTTTCTTCTTCAGTTCTATCACTACAAAGAAAGGTGCTCACTTTGCCTAACCCAAATACAAAAACACATACATACATGCACATGCATGTGCAGACACATACTTCAATAGAAACAATATAAAAAGAGTAACTACTTCTTATACTGCTATATAATTCATTGTATATAGATTATAGTGTTGTTAGGCCAAGTGAGGGCCTACTGTTCTACAGCAATAATAATGTTGATGGACATACTATTGTTTTTAGTTTTGTGGGGAATAGAGCGAGAGAAGGTGAAGGACTTACAGGAATGTGAATTCTTTTTCTGTATTTTATTTTCATTATTTCTGTGTTTCCCCTATGATCTGTATAATATGTGCAGGCCTATATTTACTTGAGCCTTGGCTAGCTATAATCATATTTACTTGACCTGAAATGATGACACTATTCAATGTTATCAATATTTAGACTATTAGTTGAATGCTGTTAGCTTAGTAATCTAAATTTTGAAGGTCTGTTAGCACCCATGTCTAACATTTGATTAAGGGGAGAGAGCACCTATTTCTCAATGCTCCCCAACTTATGATGTAATCCTTTGTAACAGAAACCTTCCATTCCAATCTCTCCAAATAGCAACAACCAATTAGATGCCTCCCCTTCCCCTTCTCAATTCTCTCTTACTTGTGATGTAATCTCTTATATAAAAGCTATGTATCTTTACTACTTCTTTAGCCCTCCTACCATGGCTATCCTCCAGAGGTTTTCAATAAACAACTTTTCTGCCTTCTACTGAGTGATCTCTGAATAGTCATTTTGGGTAAGGGTCTTCTACATCCCTCACAGTTTCAATACATGTGCATAACAAAAGTCTGTTTTAAATGCATACACACATATAGATATATACATATCTATGTTAATATACATGGTGTTTTAACTTAATTTTGTTCTTCATTATATAATAGACATGTGTCTATTATATTTATCATTATATAATAGACATACATATGTATACATAGTATAATATATATATATATATATATATTAAAAGTATAATCTTTTAATCATAGTAATGATTGACCCTTCCCTCTCCCTTCAAAATAAATATATATATAGTATCTCTTGGAGGAAGTTTAATTATTCTAATATTATTCTAGCATTCTAGTTGATTCAGTCTCTCCTGTTTTACAAATTTTAATGAAGCTATATAAGAAGTAATTAGAATTGCAACTTCACAAATTATTTTGTAAATATTATCAAGTGTGCTTTCTTCAACTTTATTTCCTACTGAAACGAATAAGACTTACTTCTGCTTGACCAATGATTAATTCTGCCCATGTTTTCCATTGTGGACATTTGTCTCTCTCTTCAAATGTCGTTTCATTTGATCCCCAACAGCACTGTTCATGATTGTACCACAATGCACTGAGGCAAATTCCCTCTTTTAGATCAGTCATCCAGTCAGCAGCAATATCTATTAATCCTGCCAAGGCCCCTGTTAGTCAAAAGAGTATCAATTCATCAACACCTTTATGCAGAGGATTATATCAAGTTTTGTTCCTTACTTATTACTGATTGGATTAAAAGACTAAACACTTAACAATTTATATTTGAAATGTTTAGTTGTCTTTCATATGTAAGCATCTTTATACTCAATTACTAAACAGAGCTGAAAGCTTTAAAAGGAGTATATTCCAATTTCCATATGTACTTTTTCCCTAGCAAAATTTTGTCACATAGTTTCAAAATTCAAGCAATCATCTTTCAATTCTCAATTGCATAGGAACCTCCTACTCAAATTTAACACAGAGCTACTATTGTCATATTTATAGCTTCATGATAAATTCTATTTCTTGATTGAAATTATCCATTCCTATTCAGAATGAGAGAGAGAGAGAGAGAATTTTACTTTCCAAAAACAAAGAAAAAAAAAAAAAAAAAACCTGTGTCTGTCTTTGAATGCACAATACCATCAAGTTTTTAATATTAAGAGATATGAATTTTCAACCTCCTATATAACTTTCAAATGCATAAAAGATTATGCCTATGTTAATAACGTGTTTGGCTACCTTGCTGTGGCAACTGCTTCACAGCAGTTAATGCTAACAATCTAGAAATTTTCTTTCTCTAATTGAGTTTCTGTATTAATAATGTATTTAATAGATTCAAGTTCAATCTGTTACAGTTGTATGCCATACTGCTTTCTCATTCTTGGTAAAGAAAATGCTCATGATATTATAATATCAGACTTCTTAGTAGGCTATTAGCTATAAGCCTCTATTCTCTTTTTGACAAATATTTCCAAAACTTTTCACTTTCCTACAAAACTCATTCCTTACAAAAGATACTGGCACATAAGCTACAATTGTCTTAATAATGACTGATTTCCTTTTGTTCATCATGATCAATGCAAAATAGCCAAATATTCTAAGAGTTTAAGGAAATAATGCTTCTTGTTGACTTTAGACACAAAATAGTATCAACTGTGCCAATTCCTTTGTCTGGTCTTCAGGAGAAAACATGTGAACATCCTTCCATTTAGATGTAATTTCCTTATATCTTCTGGTTTATAGTGAAATTATCAATATTGACATAATTCAGTTCTGTCTGAAATGTTGCTTCTTTGCTCACTATCTAGATAGGGATTTCACATTCAGAGTAATAGTTTAGCTAATGTCTTAGCCTATCTAAAAATTATTTTGTTCTTAACACCTTCTAAAGCTTTTTTCTGTCATTCAGATACTATCACAGTGAAAGTAGAATGAGAGAAGAAGGGCACTGGATAATATGTAATATCAAGAAACAAAATAAGTCCCCAATATGTTGAGTGAACCCTCTGCACAGTATTTCTAAGTCTCTCAAAAATGGAATATATGGACTGTAATCTATACTACTAAAACAATCCTCCACATCAAGGAAATAATAAATCCATTAAAGATTAACGCATAAATATATAACCTTGAATTTTAAGGAAATATAGTAATGATTATTCATTCTGAAGTCTTAACTTAGCTGACAACTGAATTTTGTACACTAAAGAATAGTGACATCATGATTTTTAAAATAAAAATTCTAAGGAAAACATTTCAGTGATTTAAATGTTGACTTTTGCATTAACATCACTGAATATTCTTATATAATTTTAATACATCTATTAAATGACTTTTTTAGAATATGATTACTATGGCAGTTTTTACTTAAATGATCAGCAACTGATTCCTTATAGTTGCAGTGAAAATAAAAAGGTATAAAGGAGAGAACATGTTTTTAAAATTTACTAATTCATGAAAATGACAGGAAATGACTTCTATTTCCAAAGTGGAGAAAAGACCTTTTAAAAATATTTTTACCTGATGCCAAACCTGTTAGTGTTACTACTAGCCATCCTGACCAAGCATCATACAAACTTTTTGTCATTTCCCATGCCGATTCTTTCTTTTTGCTGTTGATCTGAAATTAAAAAATATTTACACTTCATTTTTCAAACTGTGAACAAAAATCAAAATCAATATCTGATAATTCATTTTTTCAACCATAAGAATGGAATAGCTCTCTCTGAACAAAGCAAATATAAAAAATAGAAATCTAGCTTGTAGAATGGCTTGTAGAGTGTCAAACAAAACTAGCTTATAGAATAAACACACATAAAGAATGGTCATACACACATCTTTCCAAGCATATTGTACATATGCAAAATACTCACCAAATACATTATCTTCAAATATGAAGACTAAGAAGGATATCTTTATTTCAGAATAATATAAGTTCTTAAATGGCAAGAACTTTTTAGTTGGCCTCTGTTACTCCTATTCCCTAACCATAATACCTTGCACAAAACTGACACCTAATTGTTAAATCAGAAGTACATGAACCTCTGTTCTATGGTTTTCATTGGCTATTTGTTAAAAGCACAAATTATACATATCACATAATGATAAATTATACATATCTTTACTTCTTACTTCTGCAGCTAATTATAGTAAAATTTTAGAGCTGGAAAAAAATCAGAGACTGTCTTGTGTATATATGTGTACTTATGTATGTCTTTACTAATTTAAGAAGTGAGTACTACATTGACTAGTCCTGGAAGTATCACAAATATTATAAACAATGTAGTTTAGAGTTGCACATAGATACTTTCATAGAACAGTCATAAAAGCATAAAGTCATCAACTCTGAATTTCTAATAAAAATTAAAATTGAACTAATTGTTAAGCTACACAGTAGGAATATGCGGACAGTTACAACACTTAAAAAGGATGCAGCAACACTTCTCTTTATATTTCAACAGAATGATGAGTTTTTTCATGATGGGAGAAAGGCAACTCTTTTAGGAGTAGGGTGAAGTTTACATCACAACGAACTACACGCTGAAGTTCCAGGCTGTTCCATGATACTTTAACAAGGAAAAGCTTTTTTTTTTTCTTCATACAGGAATATCAACATGACTGGCATTTGTGCTGCCATACCCAGAAATTAATTCAGTCTTCTTTTGATGTACTAGAGACATGTGACTTGAAAATTAAGCTACTGCAAAGCCAAACATTTATCAGTGAAATTTAGCTTCAAATGATTTTACTGTGGTAATGCTTACAAGGCTAGATTTCACCAGGCTGCTTTAATTCTTTTGTAATTTTATTTTAAGCTAAATGCAACAAGAAGACAGAAGACTGTGAAAGTCGAATGGAATTAATGCTCTTTCTACTGCTAATAAGAAGCACCTAAAGGGTACTCTTTATAGGGTACTAGACCTGGAGTCAGGAAGACCTAAATTCAAAGACAGACTGTGTGAGTGACTCTGGGCAAATCACTTAATCTACCTGCCTCAGTTTCCTCTTCTGTAAAATGGCGATAACAATACTTACCTCCCAGAATCATGAGGACAAAATGAGATGCTTGTAAAGCACTTTGTTAATCTTACAGCACTACATAAGTGCTATTATTAGTTTATTTTTTATTTTTGCTAATCATTATACCAAATATAACTGGGAATTCAAAATTGGTCATTTTGATCACTGTTCCATTACCATTGACTATGTTAATTAGATATATTACTCATGGACTAAATTTTTGTCTTTATAGCAGCATCTATCATAGTGATACAAACAATTCAATATCTAACTTATATTTGATTAGCTTCTGAAACCAGAAATTATTTTACCCCTAACGTTGCAAAGGGTAGTCTCCCTTTCCACAACCCCATTCCCTTGTAACCATTTACTTTAGGCTGAAATCTGTGAGCATGCATTTTATCCATACCATAGTATAGGCCTTCGAGATAACCTGTTAGGATTACTAGGTGAGAAGAAGCCCTTGCATTATCCCACACCCATTCTCTGGGAGGATAAAAGAGGACAGCACTCCAGAGATAGGAGAACTCTATGCACCACATCAGGCTTGACGCGGCTCTCTGCAGGAAGGGAAGTCACTTCTCTGGACAAGAGTTAATGGCAACTGTCTGGAGACAACGATTCTCACCTAGTAATCCTAACAATAACCAATAAAATTTTTCTTGTTGCATTTGATTTTAGAACTCTGTTAGGTGGAAACTTTTTTTGATAATGCCCATTTCCTCTTGCTTCAAAGAAGAATAGGTACTAATATGGCAAATCAGCTCTATAAAAACACTCCAATTCCAAATTGAACTATTTTACACACATAAGACAAGTGGCTTACAATTAATCTAAAGGGCAATGGATAGAGATCAACAAGGCACAAGTAAGCTATAGCAAATTACCAAAAGCTCAAACGAGCAACATAAAAGATATCATTACATGAAGTAATAAAAAATGAAATGTAACAGGTGGATAGGCCTACAGCCTACAGAATCAGATAATGACAAGGAATTTTGACCTGCAAACTCATGGAAGAGTTATCTATAGAGATGAAGTCACAAATCTATAAAAGCATGACAAATAATAGCCATATTATATTCTCAAAAATACTATTTTCCTTTATACTTAAAATTGATTTTAGTCTTTATAGTATTGTTAGTACCTTATAGAATTTTATACTATGCAAAATTATGTTAGAAAGGAGATATGAATTTCATTTTGTTGGAAAAATTTGTCCTAAAATGATGTCATAACAGAAGAACATAAGCAAAATTTGTTATGTTTGAAAGGAAAAGGGAAAATTACAACCTCTTGAAATATAGCTGTCCAAGGTCATATAATACTACACAGTCAAGTTAAGCATATTTTAATAAAAACTTTACATTATTATAAATACTATCACATACCCGCCTGTGCCTTTCTCTGTCTTTACATTTTTCTCTAACCCAATCAATGGTGTGGAAATCATCATAGGTACCAACACCCGGAATAGGTTCATCCAGAAGATCCAGTAAGTGTGTTGAACTGTTAATACTGCCCCCATTTGTCATTGTATAATGTGTTCCTAAGGAGAAAAAAAAAAGAAAAATAATTGTTTTGTTAAAGATGATATAATGACTACCCATGAAATCTGATTATAAGTTTATTCATAAACAAATGTTTAAAAATTTTGAGGTTTTTTTTTTTTTTTTGGGGGGGGGTGTTAGACTATATTTATTATTTCATTCACTCAGAGAACTTCCTAACTAATGCAATCAACTCCTTTGCAACTTAGTTACCTGGAGCATGGAAAGGCTAAGGGATTTGTCCAGGATTAATGAGTATTACAGAGATGAACCACCAGTTTCCTCTCCTCTAAACCACACTGCCTCTCAGGTTAGTTGTTATCATTTCAATTTTTTTTTCCTTCTGGTACTTAAAACAATGCTCAGGCTAAATAGATTAAAACCCATAAGGAAAACAATCATCTTCTAGTAAGAGTTGACACCACAATCTCTCTTATGTAAAAATGTTTATGTGTATGTTTTACATTTGAAAACCACACAGAAATTTTTCCTCTCTAAGTACTAAGTAATTTAGGATTTATTAACAAGCAGTGTAAGGGATATAAAGATGTATGAGAAAATTCAAGTCCTTAAGGCATTTATAATCCAGTTGGGAAGGTGAGAAAAATTAATTTTAAGGGTATCTAATATCACAAAGCAATAAATAGCAAGTGATCCAAAAGGAATAATTACCTGTCAAAGGAGGACAAGAGTTCAGTGCATTGGGCATGGACATTAAGGAAAACCAAGAAAAAAGAGGGCTTATGCTGAGCCTTATAGGGCAAAGAAGTTTTTTTTGAAGGGAGAAGAGATGGAAAATGTTTCTATGAAAATATAAACAGCATGAACAAAATTATGGAGATAGGAATATGCAAAGAATATTTGGTAAAATACTAAATCCAGCTAGTTAAATGAGCTCTTTCTTGTTGGCCAACTAGTGACAAAACTCCCTTCTTTTCTACACCTTAGATTCTTTTATCTATGCTCTGCAGCAGGAAAAGTGGTATGGCAGTTAGATATGAATATGTAATTTTGCCCTCTTCTAAGCATTTATAATACATATCTTTCTCACTTTTATACTTTTAAATAGGATTAGAAAAACTAGCTCTGAGAGTCAACTAGATGGCGCAGTGAATAGTGTCTTGGCCTCAAAATCAGAGGGACCCGAGTTCAAATTCGACTTCAGATACTTAACACTTGGGCAAGTCACTTAACTCCAAATTGCGTTACCAAAATAAATAAATAAATCTATTTTAATTTAAAAGAAAAACTAGCTCAGGCTAGTACAAATTAATTATTAATAATAAAATTATCATATGATTTTTATATAATGGAATGTCAAACTGTAATTCATCTAAATGATTTTTTTATTTTTTTCACTACTGAGACAAAACATATGTGTAATAGATATACGACTGAGTTTCTGCACTCTAACACCTTTCATATCAGATTCATATCAATATGCATCATATATCATTACAGATGTCATTACTATTTATTTTTTAAACTGTTGTACTGATTCTCTTGATTTTTACATCACTTTCACTTTCTAAGAAAACCCAAACACCACATAATTCTACTTTGTAACAAAGAAAAATCCAAAACAAAACAAATTAAGAGTTGTAGGATCTGACAATGTATTTAACATTTTGTACTAGTATTTTAAACCTCCCCTTTTCTTCTGATAGGAGGGAAGTATCACCATCAGTCCTCTGGATTGGTTATTGCATTTAATCTGATTTGTGATTAACTTTTAGTGTCAATTTTATTTTCCTTTCATTACTGTGCATGCTGTGCTCTTGATCTAACTTCCTAATTCCTACATGTAATTGGTCTGTTCTCTGAGTTCATCAGCTATTGTTTACTATAGTCTAGGGTATAATAATATTCCATTCCATTAATAAATTATATAAATTATATTTATTCAACGATTCCCTAATCATTGAGTACCCAATTTGTTTCCAAGCTTATGCTATCACATATGAAGTTACGATGAAAATTTTACTATTTAAAGCACCTGCCTACCTCCTTAAGGCCAATAGTGGGATCACTAAGTAAAAGAAGAATTTAATCATTTTCTCAATAACAATTTCAAACTTTTCCAGAAAAACTGAAATAATTCACAGATTCCCCAAGAAGTATTAGTGGATCTACCTTTCCACAGCTATTCCTGCCCTGTTTGTTTGGGTTTTTTAAAATCATTTTTGACACTGATGAATGTTAAGAAAAAGCCCAGGGATATTTTATTTTACTGATTATTAGTTATTTGAAGCATTTTTCACAGAGTTGTAGATAGACTGTAATTCCTCTTTTAAAAATGTGTCTAATTTCGACCAGCAGCTGGTATTTTGACCACTTATACAATGAGGAATCGATTTTGGTACTATATGTGTCAAATTCCCAACATATCTTGATCAGACTTTTAGAAAAGATTTTTAACACAAAGATTTTCCTTTCCCTTCATCAAGTTTCTCTTCTTACTCTAACATCAATTCTGTCTGTTCAACAGCTTTAAAGTTTATGAAAAGTAGGAAGGGGTTTAAATGGCAATTCAACATTTGTTAAATTCCTGTTTAATAAACTATAGAAGTTTTTTACATCTGCACTGTATGCAAAGAAAAAATTGCTACAATCCCCTTTATTCTTTATTTGGTTACAAATCCTACCCCTAACTATAAAAGAGAAAAATATCTCCTTCCATACTCCTCTAATTATTTTTTGGTTTTATATATTTAAGCCATATAGCCAAATGGAATTTAATGTGACATGGTATAAGATGATATTCTAAATCTATTTTCCACCACCTTACTTTCTGGTTTTATTAGTAGTAGTATTTGTGCACACGCATGCTCACACACTCACATACACTCACACAATTAGATAGTACTCTATTGTTTTAGAAATGTTTAAATCATTTGAATATTTTATGAATTTGTTTTTTTTTTCTGAAAATCTAAATCTTCTCAAATTATCATTCTTGAAGACCTCAAACTTAATCATTGTTAATTTTGGAAGTAAATGGTACAAAGTGTTCAACATAATGGAGCAAGTTGCGAAACTTTAGAACCTAAACAATTAATCCTTAAACATTTATTAAATCCCTACTCTATGCCAGGTTCTAGGCTAAGTTCTGGAGATACCAAAAAAATTTCTTTTTAAATTAAAAAAGCAGAAGAGAGTCCCTGCCCCGGAGGAGCTTAAAATCAAATGAGGGAATAAACATGCAAATAAATATACATATAAAGCAAATTACATCTAAAATATATAGGAAGCAATTAACAGAGAGAAGCCAATAGAATTAAGAGGAACTAGGAAAGGATTCCAGTAAAAGAACTATAATTATAATATAACTATAAATAAAATACAAGTATAAATACAAATTCTATGATAGCCTCTCAACAAATAAACATTAATGGACTTTAAAGGATTGTTACAGACAAAATTGCTACCCACAAATGCCCAAATAAAAGTGACTCACACCAAATTTCATAACCTCCAAACTACATAGAATTAAAAAACTCTCAAACTGTAAAAGATCTAGCCCAAGAAATCAAAACCATACATAAAAAAAAAAAAATAAAAGGTCCATAGATCTAGAGTTAGAAGAAACCTAAGAAGCCAACTAATCCAATTTCCTCATGCTATAGTAAGGAAACAAATCCAGGAAAGTTAAGTGATTTCCTTAAGGCCACAAAGTATAGAGGTGAAATCTGAACTCAGTTATTCTTCCTACTTTAATGCAACCTCTTCCTCCAAAGAAACACCTGGCCATCCCATTTGACTCATAAATCCACTGTAGCATATCCATTCCAAAGCCCCTGCTTTCTCTAATTCTGTTGATGCCCCAAGTTTGAAATAGGTGATACACTAATAAACAAATATGTTTAATTTGACTCTCATAAATTCACTACAGCACTTCTACCCCAATGTCCTTGGAATCTTTCTCTTAATTCGGTTGATGCCTTGAGTTCAAACAAGTGATAAGGAGATAAGCAAATATGTTAAGTAGCAGTTACAGCAAATGAATAACTATTCCTTAAAGTTATTTATGAATAAAAATATACAAATACAATCTATATGTTATCTTTCTAGTGTAACCATGACCCTTGAGAGTCAGAGTAAGTATTTACTTTCTCCCATTGTAATCTCCTACATTAATTTTTATAGAATCACAGTTCAGAAAGGCCTCAATGCTAAGTAGTACAACTTCTACAGGAGAGACTGGCCATTGATCACACACACTTTCTTGAAGATCTTACAAGAGCCATGACACTCTGTACTCAATAGCCAGTTTCACTGCTGGATAACTTAAAATGCTAGGACATTTATTCTTGCTATCATGTTGCCTATTCCTTAGGCTCAATATACTTACTTTCTTCAACCTACCTCCATATCCCAAGATGAGGCCCTTCAAGATCCTCACTGCTCTCTTCTAGACTTTGGTATGTCTCTGTCCTTCTTAAAATGTGGCTCCAGAATTGAACACTACTCCTTAGATAGTCTGACTTGGATTGTTGATTGTCCTTCTTTCTCGAAGAGGACCATTACATCAGGGAGGTGACACCATGACATGCAAGTGAATTGGATTTAAGTAAGGGAGGGCTGGGCAAAGTCACCTGACTCACTTTGCTGGGCAGAACCATCTGGGTCCAGTGGCCAGATAGAGATCAAGAGATCTGGAGATGGGCCTGGATTTAGTGGGACCTCGGCCTTTTTAAGCTAAGGTCCTTAACAAGCTTCAGTTTGACTGGAGCCTCATCCATTCAGTAATTAAGGCTAGGTAGCAAATGAAGCAAAGAATCTCCTCTTTCACCTAGTTAAAAAAAAAATCTAAATTGAAATAAATAAGCAGCAAGTAGCTCTCTAAGCAGGTTTATACTAGATGATCTTTCAGTTGGGAACCTAAGTGTAATTTCCAATATCTCCAGAAATGTAAGAGATCATATTAAGTAAAGATCTACTCAAACATACTCACATACACCTCTATCATAAATAAAAGAACATCAGTGATTTTTCCAAGTATGATTCTTGTCCATAATCCCCCCTAAATCTTTGACAGAGAAACTACCAAAATATATGGGGAATATTTGGGGAATTTCCTACATTTCTTGATATACTACAAACTCCACTGAAACATAGGTTTCCCATAAATTTGTCTAGTCCACCTTCTTTAATCATGATATATCCTTCCAATGCTATCATTTGCACAATTCTTTGTTGAGAATATGTTATAGCTTATTCATGCTCACTACACATGGCTCTATAGTCCTTTGTGTGATATTCAACTTTAATTCTGTGGCATCCCAAGACGATTTATTGTTGTAATTTTATTGTATTGTCACTTTGATGGTAAAATATTCAAGGTCAATAAAAGTACTATAATGGCAGAAATTAGATATGGATCCACATTTAACAGCATATACCAACATAAGATCAAAATGGGTCCATGATTTAGGCATAAAGAATGAGATCATAAATAGATTAGAGGAACAGAGCATAGTCTACCTCTCAGACCTGTGGAGGAGGAAGGAATTTATGACCAAAGGAGAACTAGAGATCATTATTGATCACAAAATAGAAGATTTTGATTACATCAAATTAAAAAGCTTTTATACAAACAAAACTAATGCAAACAAGATTAGAAGGGAAGTAACAAATTGGGAAAACATTTTTACAGTTAAAGGTTCTGATAAAGTTCTCATTTCCAAAATAGAGAACAGACCCTAATTTATAAGAAATCTAACCATTCTGCAATTGATAAATGGTCAAAGGATATGAACAGACAATTCTCAGATGATGAAATTGAAACTATATCCACTCATATGAAAGAGTGTTCCAAATCACTACTGATCAGAGAAATGCAAATCACTACTGATCAGAGAAATGCAAATTAAGACAACTCTGAGATACCACTACACACCTGTCAGATTGGCTAAGATGACAGGAAATAATAATGATGAATGTTGGAGGGGATGTGGGAAAATCGGGACACTGATGCATTGTTGGTGGAGTTGTGAAAGAATCCAGCCATTCTGGAGAGCAATTTGGAACTATGCCCAAAAAGTTACCAAACTGTGCATACCCTTTGACCCAGCATTGCTGCTATTGGGCTTATATCCCAAAGAAATACTAAAGTGCAGAAAGGGACCTGTATGTGCCAAAATGTTTGTGGCAGCTCTTTTTGTTGTAGCTAGAAACTGGAAGATGAATAGATGTCCATCAATTGGAGAATGGTTGGGTAAATTATGGTTTATGAAGGTTATGGAATATTATTGCTCTGTAAGAAATGACCAACAGGAGGAATACAGAGAGGCTTGGAGAGACTTATATCAACTGATGCTGAGTGAAATGAGCAGAACCAGAAGATCGCTGTACACTTCAATGCTGTATGAAGATGTATTCTGATGGAAGTGGAAATCTTCAACATAAAGAAGCTCCAACTCCAGTTGATCAATGATGGACAGAAACAACTACACCCAGAGAAGGAACACTGGGAAGTGAATGTAAATTGTTAGCACTACTGTCTATCTACCCAGGTTACTTATACCTTCGGAATCTAATACTTAATGTACAACAAGAAAATGGTATTTACACACATATGTTGTATCTAGGTTATATTGTAACACATGTAAAATGTATGGGATTACCTGTCATCGGGGGGAGGGAGTAGAAGGAGGGGGGGATAATTTGGAAAAATGAATACAAGGGATAATATTATTTTAAAAAAATTACTCATGCATATATACTGTGAAAAAAAATTCTAAATAATAAAATATAATGTTTCAAAAAAAAAGTTTCTGTACAAACAATACTAATGCAAACAAGATTAGAAGGGAAGTAACAAATTGGGAAAATATTTTTACAGTTAAAGGTTCTGATAAAGGTCTCATTTCCAAAATATATAGAGAACTGACCCTAATTTATAAGAAATCAAACCATTCTGCAATTGATAAATGGTCAAAGGATATGAACAGACAATTCTCAGATGATGAAATTGAAACTATATCCACTCATATGAAAGAGTGTTCCAAATCACTACTGATCAGAGAAATGCAAATTAAGACAACTCTGAGATACCACTACACACCTGTCAGATTGGCTAAGATGACAGGAACAAATAATGATGAATGTTGGAGGGGATGTGGGAAAATCGGGACACTGATGCATTGTTGGTGGAGTTGTGAAAGAATCCAGCCATTCTGGAGAGCAATTTGGAACTATGCCCAAAAAGTTATCAAACTGTGCATTTGATCCAGCATTGCTGCTATTGGGTTTATATCCCAAAGAAATACTAAAGAGGGGAAAGGGACCTGTGTGTGCCAAAATGTTTGTAGCAGCTCTTTTCATAGTGGCTAGAAACTGGAAGATGAATAGATGTCCATCAATTGGAGAATGGTTGGGTAAATTATGGTTTATGAAGATTATGGAATATTACTGCTCTGTAAGAAATGACCAGCAGGAGGAATACAGAGAGGCTTGGAGAGACTTACATGAACTGATGCTGAGTGAAATGAGCAGAACCAGAAGATCACTCACTATACACTTCAATGCTGTATGAAGATGTATTCTGATGGAAGTGAATATCTTCAATATAAAGAAGATCCAACTCACTTCCAGATGATCAATGATGGACAGAAACAACTACACCCAGGGAAGAAACACTGGGAAGTGAATGTAAATTGTTAGCACTACTGTCTTTCTACCCAGGTTACTTATACCTTCGGAATCTAATACTTAACGTGCAACAAGAACACACATATATTGTATCTAGGTTATACTGTAACACATGTAATATGTATGGGACCGCCTGTCATCTAAGGGAGGGAATAGAGGGAGGGAGGGGAAATTTTGGAAAAATGAAGACAAGGGATAATGTTATAAAAAAAATTACTCATGCATATATACTGTCAAAAAATTTTATAATTATAATTTTTTAAAAAGTAATAAAATAAATAAATAAAAGTACTATATAATTTTTCAAAGATTATAATCTAGTTTACACTCCTATTAAATCCTAGTTCTACTGTGTTAGAATAAGAACTTATTTTAAGATTAAATGCTAAATGAAATATTAAAAATTATTAAAATTTGAAAATATTTAATTTATATCCAATTTCAAATAATGAAAAAGACTGATAACCTTGCCAAAAGAGCCTCTTACACTTAGATAAGGGGATCTCAACCTGAAGTCTGTAAACTGATGTTTTTTTGCAAATATTTTAATAATTATCTTTCATTTAAGTGGTTTCTTTTCTAATTCTATGTATTTTTCAATGTAATTGAAAACAATATTCTTAAAAGGGGATCCACAAGCTTCATGAGAATGTCAAAAGGGGCTATGAAAAAAACCTTAAGAATTCTCAGACTATTCTATCTAAATTTATTTCACATTAATAGCAGTATAAACAGTTACATAAATACTACAAAGACTGAATAGTATACTGAAATTTATTTGATCAGTCAATTATAACAGTTATCTTTATGTAATACTTATTGCCAGAATTAATTTCTCACTATGATCTTTAATGATTTTACAACTGATGAAAGACTGCACAGCAACTGAAAATGCTTCTTTCCAAAACATTATACAAAAATAGCAAGACATTACTGGACAGTCTTACCAGTAATGTTTGCCAAGATATTAAGATTCATTTTCCCATGACTGAAATCAGATGTATTCTCACTAATATAGTCTATCATCTGACCATCTTGTTTGCTTATAATATCTACAGACAGCATCTTCTACTGACAAAATAAGTTTTTATTGAAAATACCAGGCAGGTAGGTAGCACAGTGGATAAAGCAATAATAGAGCACTAGCCCTGAAGTCAGGAGTTCCTGAGTTCAAATATGGCCTCAGACACTTAAGACTTCCTAGCTATATGACCTTAGACAAGTCACTTAACCCCAATTGCCTTAGTTAAAAGCAAAAAAACACAAAAACCTAATAACTAAGTTATTAATTTTTAAAAACAATTTAATAATTAAACCAAGTATTGTACTACATCAACATATAATTAGAAATGGGTAGCTTTCAATATATTTGTGATGATGACCTAGATACAAGACAAATAAAAGGAGTATCATTAAAGAAATATGATTACAAAATGAAATGGACTGGTCAGGTAGGGAGAAAAATAAGAGGGGGATAATACCTAGCAAATATAAAATGAAATCAGCATCTACCTCATGAAGTTGATGCACTATAAGAGACTGAGAAAGAGCATATATAGATAAGAATCACAGAATATAAGAGATGGATGAATTAGGGTCTACATGTTAGTATTACCATAAAACCATGTAAAGAGTTCATAAATCAACTAAAGCACTTACTCATTACTAATTATTTAGCTAATAGCTAAATTTTATTCTCTATTCTGAGAAGAAAAGATCTATATATTTGCCCAGGAGCCACATATAAACTGAAGATCTTCCTGACTCCCAATCTAATGTTCTATCTAATGTACCATAGCTTATCTCTTAATAATTACATTAAAAATTAATAACTTATTATCATTAGCTTAGGGTTTATTTTACTGAGAGTCACTGAAATACAAAAAGGTTATGAAAATCAACTTAACAAAATTAAAAAAAAAAAAACCTCTTATGCTACTTATTTTCTTTCTCTTTCCTGAGGGAGCTAGGGAATTGTACATACTAACAAGTAATTTTCATCTTAAAATAAAGGACAGAAGAAGAAATTGCTTTAGCACCTTTTCAGCCAAGTTATGTCACAATTCAGTTTTGTCTTGATGACTATATTATTTCTGAAAGTATTTTTTAAAGTAATATAATTCCATTTATATCATTATTTTATCAATAATGGAAAAGTGATTACTCCAAAAGAAAAAAAAAAATTCTATCTTACTGTTGCTGGAGAGAAACTTCTCTCTTCAGAAGACAAAATGCCTAGATTTCACAAATATAATAGATTTGGAAGATTATGTTATTTAATAAAGAAGGGTAGTGGCAGAGGGGAGAAAAAGACAAATAAATATGGGGATCTAAAAGGGAGTACATATCCCCCTTTATACTACCTTGAGGTATGCTTAATTTGCATTAGACTTTTTGATACTTAATTTTGTTATTTGTAAACAGAACTTTTTTTTTAAAGAATGGATAAAAATCTGTCAATATTATTTTCATATTTCTCATCCTCCTAATAGTTACAGTTTCTTCTTTACCACTTACATGTACAAACATACTTTAAGACTACTGAATAAAATTTAATTTTAATAATCTTCCAAATGGTTTTGCCTGCCTCTAGTATCTTTCCCCTCAAATTTATTATTGTTGTTGTTCACTTGTTTCAGTTGTGTTCAAATCTACTCTATACAAAGATTTAAAACAAATTATCTTTCTAAAAGTTCAATGTTTCTTCACTATTCAAAACCCTTAAATGCCTTAAATGCTTCTTAAGCACTAAATTCTTCTATAATCCAACTCCAAACCACCCTTGTTTCATAATACTCTCCTGCATACACTGAATCCCAGTCTAACTAGACTATCAGATACTCTATTTCCCATCTCTAACTTCCACCTCTACACAATGAACAAGCTATCCAATACCTCTCCCCATGCACTTTTTCAACTGCTTGATAAGATGTTTCTTTCTTCAAGGATAAGCTTAAGTACCAAGCCCTAATTCCTTCTTTTGTTCTCTACCATGTGCCAGACTCACAGTTAGATGCAGAAAACAAAAACAAAACAGTCCCTAGTCCCCAAGAAGTTAACATTTTCTTGGAAAGAGCCCATAAACATGGCTAGTAAATACATAATAGATATAAAAAAATCTTTTCAGGACACAAGTATTAGGAGGAAAGGGAGAAGAGATTCTTTAAAGAGAAGTAGGTAACAAGCACAACCTTGAAGGAAGCTAGGGATTCCCTAAGTAGAAGGGATGTTCAAAAATAGCGAAATAGTCTGAGGAACAAAGTGGCCATTTTGCTTGCAACATAGAATGTCTAATAGGGAAAAAGTGCAGGCAATTAAGAAAAATAAGCTGGAGCTAGATTGTGAAGGATTTCAAATACCAGAAGTTTTTATTTTAATCCATTTATAATTAGCTATGAGAAGAGCTTCTTGAATCTGGGATACAGAATCAAAAATGTTCTTTAAAAATATCAATTGGGAAGCTATGTGGATGATACAGCAGGGACCAATTAAAAGGCTGTCCCTGTGTCTTTGACCTTCTATTTTCCTTCAGGCCTGTCTGCCTGTAAATAATTTAATGAAATCATAGACAACAGTTTTGGGAGATAAGTCATTGGCTTTTAGGACATAAACCAGTGTTAGATTTCTTGTAGCCTCTAGAAACTTTTCTTCCCAATAAAATTCAAAATTCATTTTACATTTTTATAAGAGTTCCTTTTTATAGTAACTAGAAGGGCTTTCTACTAAAGTCTTATTCCAATGCCTAATCATTGTGGAGGGGACTCCCAGGTTGTAGCAGTTATGCCAATGGAACCACTCTTTGACAGTTTCTATCAGGAGGGAGAGTTTCCAATAATAGATTTAATATTATATTTAATATGCAAGTACCAGCCTTGCAAAATGCAAAAAAGTTCATGACCAGGTCGGCTAAAACAATATTTCGTTCATGAAGACTATTATACTGAGTCAGAGAAGCACTAAAGTCTGAATCAACAAAAAGAAGTATCCATATAGATTACAGATCCTTTGTGTGTTAAACATATGTAACAGAGAGTGCTTCTGTGATCATCAGAATTTCCCAAATAAGTATGTCCAAGACCAACTTATCAGTTCTCTTAATGTCTTTATTGTTGATAAAAGTACCACTCTCTTTGACCTACTTCTATATCTCTACCTCTTAACAAACTGGCTAGCTCATTATAGGTATTTAATAAATATTGAATGATTAATTTATTAATTCATTTATTCTCTCCTACTTATCCCCTCCTTTCTTAAATTCTTGCTGGCCTTATCTCTCATTAAGAATACACAAATCAATCTAATAAAGATGAGAATGAAAAGTCCCCAAGAGATGTATAATATGCCATGTGATCAAATGAAAGAATATGAAAGGGAGAGGAGGTAGGAAAAGGGATAAGAGTTTCATTGATAGGTAAAAGCCACTGTTCCCCAAATTTTTAATGTTACATACAACCAATATCAGAAAATCAACCTATTAGCACAATTTCTTGCTTATAATAAGTTTTAAAGGCATGTTTCTAGTCCACTTCATTTTCAAAGTACAGGAAGTTCTTGGTTCATGTTCATGTTATCAGTCTCATCTAATTGGTAACTTATCACTCACAGGCAAGGTCATCAGGGCAGAGTAGCAGAAAGTACAATGAGTTCTATCAAAATTCCTTCAAACAGATCTAGAAAATGCACCAGACCAGAGGGTGGGACCAAAATGAGTGAAGGCATGGACTCTCCTAAAGCTCCACTAATTAGCCAACAAAAGGTCCCAGGCCAAGCCGACTAGGTCTTTGTCTCAGCCCAGATTGCCTCAGAGTGAATGTAAATATCAATTTTTCAGGTTTTAACCAGAGAAACCCTGAGGGGTTTTCATCTCCCAGATTTCTTTTCTTTTCTTTTCTTTTCTTTCCTTTTCTTTTCTTTTCTTTTCTTTTCTTTTCTTTTCTTTTCTTTTCTTTTCTTTTCTTTTCTTTTCTTTTCTTTTCTTTTCTTTTCTTTTCTTTTCTTTTCTTTTCTTTTCTTTTCTTTTCTTTTCTTTTCTTTTCTTTTCTTTTCTTTTCTTTTCTTTTCTTTTCTTTTCTTTTCTTTTCTTTCCTTCCTTCCCTTTCCTTCCTTCCTTCCCTTTCCTTCCTTCCTTCCTTCCTTCCTTCCTTCCTTCCTTCCTTCCTTCCTTCCTTCCTTCCTTCCTTCCTTCCTTCCTTCCTTTCGACTAGGTTTAAAAAGATTTCTTACCTAGCCTCAATCATTGAATGGGTCACAGAATCAGTCAAACAGAGAACTGTTGAAGACCTGGCCTTAAAAAAGTCCAGGGCCATCATCTCCAGTCCTCAAGTCTATTTTTGGTTGACTGGACTTAAATGGTGTGTGGGACAAAGGCACCATCTCAAATAAGTTAAGGAGATTTCTCAAGTTAAATGCAGAAATTAATTTTATTAAGCTCTTGAGACAAAGGGCATCTCCCTTCCAACAAGCAGTTAGGCAAGGAGAGGTGAGGCCCAGTTAACAGACAAGAATTATAAAGATGGCTGGGGTAATATTTCCTATAAGTTGGAGCTTTGCCCTGATTAACCAGAACAAATGGCCTCACATTCTAAGTCATAAATGGACAAAAACTTCTAACCCAAACACGTCTTTAGGATTATCTTATATGGGAGATTCAGTGCCAAAGTGGCCCCAACTTAGTCTCACAAAGATAAGGGCTGGGTGGTCCCACTCCTTGTAAACCCCGTGATCTCTGGAAAAAGAAACTTGGCCCTGGGGACAGTCAACCTTCACTCAATCTTTAGAACACAGTCTCCATCTTTCGAAACGGCTTTCATAGTTCACTTCATTCGGTGGTTCCAGAGGAGAAAGTAAGGTTGCTGGCTTTGCCAAGCCCTCCCTACTGAAATCCAATTCATTTGCATGTCACAGCATTTGCCTCCCTGACAAGAGTCCTCTTCCAGAAGGAAGGACAACCATCAACCCCTCCCCCCCCAAACCCTTACAAATATTTTTAAATAAAGATTCTAAACAAATTCTAAAGTTGCAAAGCCCACAAAAAGATGGAGTAAAACTATTATTCAAGTCAAGGCAAATTAGACAGCAAGAAAACGTCTATGTGGGACAGATCTGGTGCAAGGCTCCCTTCCCAATTAACTAATCAGAGACATCAGGTACAAAGAGAAAGTATTTATTTAAGCCCTGCAGGGAGAGGCCCAGACACACCTGGGAGCCATCTCAACTCCCACCATGTGCTCCCGGAACCTGGCCACCTTTCAGCTTGTCCAGGGTTTAAAAGCAAAAGACTAGAGCCATCTCATTGGATAGACTAAAAGGACCTAACCATCCTTCACCAATGGTCACCAATGTTGGCTACCTCCCACAGATTCCTGCAACTTCCTGTAATTCAGAGTTCAAAGTTCATCTTTCCAGAGATCAAATGTCCTCTTCAGGGTCCCAGTTCTAGGAAAAGGGATCACGTGACTCAATACTGAGAAATACTTCGTCCAATAAGTCCCATTCAGGTCTGTTGCACCAGGGTGAGAGAAGAACACAGTCCAGAGAGCCATACCAGAACAGACCAGGCCCCAGGAAACCAGAAGCAGGCCAACTGAATTAGTGGCAGTAGTGATAGTTTCCAGACCTTTAAACCCAGATAGTAAAGGGACTGGTCAACAGTCAGGGGTACAGGACTCCCTTTGCTGAGCAGGTAGCAGAGGCAGGTCTCTGATGGAAATTGTGTATACTTGGCTCTGGATCTCAGTCTTTGGTCTTACTTTGTAGCTCCAGTGGAACAGTGACACTGGTCAGTTTCAAAATGAGAAAGGATGCTTGTGTTTTGTTTACAGTATGGAAGAATGGTAAACATACCTCTCCCTAAATCACACCACCTTCAAAGAGCCTCTAAAAACAGCTACACAAACAACTTGAAGCTTGGGAAAACTCCTGCACTTGGGAAACATCCCCATTATACAATAGAGTGAAAAGACAAAATAGGTTAGGAAATTAGCAAACAACAACAACAAAAATTCTGACCTTAGAAAATTACTATAGTGACAAGGAAAATTGAAACATGCACTCAGAAGATAACAAAGTCAAAATTCCTAGCTCTGAAGCCTCAAAGAAAAATATTAATTATTCTAAAGAAAATAGCCAGGGGGGGCGGAGCCAAGATGGCAGAGAAGATACATTGAATCTGTAAGCTCCCTTCTTCCCTCATTACCAAATAGTTAAATCAGCCTCAAAAATAAGGCTGGACTGATAAAAACCACAAGGATTAGAAGCACAACTTACCAGCTGAAGAGAATCTGGAAATTCAACAGAAAAGGTCTGCTCCAAGGGTAGGAAAATAAAAAAGGCCAGCACAGATACTAACACACTGTGCCGATCGGGCTGGGGAGAACTTTGGGATCAGAGAAGCCACTGAGATAGAGGAATCTGACACAGTCTGTTAGCTCTTCTCTGCTTATAAAACAGTACTTCAGAAGAGAAATCAAAGCCACTTTAAAATATAAAGCCAGATACTAGAACCAACCCAATCCGGAAGTGACCTAACAGATCTAGGCACAGCGCCTTCTACTGCCTGGGGCTTCTCCTTGGGGTAGTTAAGAGCCTGAACAGCAGGGACACAGCCTGAGGCAACATGTAATCCATATAGTGCCAGGGCTTGGCCTGAGGTTGGGGGACTCTAGCAGGCAAGGAATTCCCAGAAAAGCGGAACTCCCAGAGAAGCAGGAACCTTTGAAATAGGGACCTCGGTTTCTGGGCAGACACTTCCGGTTTGAGGGCAGGGGATTTTCACATCAGCTGCTGATAACCACGCCCCACAGGACCCATTGGCCGGGCTTTGTGTCGCCTTTACGGTTCAGACTTAAACCTCAGGAAAGTCGCTAGGCCACATAGCAGGGTCCTTCACTGGGCAATCCTCACAGCGCAGTTGTACAAATCACCTCTGAGTCACTTCCTAGGGGGGAGGGAAACTCTCTCCCAGAACTCTCTCTTAACTCAGGAATAGGAGCCACTGCATCCATGGGTCTGGGAGGAAGCCAGTAAATAAAAAAATAAATAAACTTCTTACCCCAAGGGCAGACCCCAAAAGATTTTTAACCATGAGTAAAAAGCTAAAGAGAACCATTGCTTCCTTCTACAAAGAAAAAGAGTGGGTATCCAACCCCGAGGAAGTTAACAGCAGAGAGTCAGCAGATAACACTCTAAAGGGGAACGATACCTGCCCCTCATCACATAACTCTCTCCTAGAAGAGACTATTAAAAAGTTAAGAGAGTTTGAAGAAAAATGGGGAAAGGAAAGAGAAGCTATGATAGATAGAGAATAACAACATTCTGAAATTTGACTTGGAAAAAATAAAGAATTCACAGGAGATGCAGGGAAACAAAATTTGTGAATTAGGAAAGGTTAAAAAAAATCACAGTTAAGTAGGATTTCTGAATTGGAAAAGATAAAAAAGGTCTCAAGAAAGTAGGATTTCTGAATTGGAAAATGAAAATGACTCTCTAAAAAAAATTAGAAAAATGGAAAAAATTCAATAGAGCAAAATAATTCATTTAAAAACTCAATTGGGCATATACAAAAAGAACTAAAAAATGTGAATGAAGAAAATAATTCATTAAAAATCAGGTCAGAACAAATAGAAATGAATGATTCATTGAGAACCCAAGAATCAGTCAAACAAAACAAAACAAAAAAAAAAAAAAAAAAAAAAAAAAAAAAAAAAAAAAAAAAAAAAAAAAAAAAAAATGAAAAGATGGAGAATAATGTCAAATACTTACTGGGAAAATCTATAGACCTGGAAAATAGATCTAGGAGAGATAATCTGAGGATCATTGGACTTCCCGAAAGCTATGATCAAAAAAAGAGCCTAGATTCTATTTTACAAGATATCATCAAAGAGAACTGTCCAGAGATAATAGAAACAAAAAATTCATTGAACACCTTCTGAAAGACCCTAAAAAAAAGAACTCCACGGAATATTGTGGCTAAGCTGCAGAACTACCAAACAAAGGAAAAAATATTGCAAGCAGCTAGAAAAAAACAATTCAAATATCAAGGTGCCACAATAAGGGTCACTCAAGATCTGGCTACTTCCACATTAAAAGATCGAAGGGCCTGGAACCTGATATTCTGAAAGGCAAAAGATCAAGAATTGCAACCAAGAATAAACTACCCAGCTAAGTTTAGCATTTTCTTCCATGGAAGAAGATGGTCATTCAGTGAAACAGAGGAATTCCATTTGTTTCTAAGAAAAAAGCCAAACTTAAACAAAAAAATCTGATCTACATCCACAAGACTGAAGAGAAGCAGAAAAAGGGAAAAAGATCTCTTGAGAACTGTATCTCTGTTGTAGATATACAGAAAGTCCACATGGATAATTAGATTTGACTGGTATTAAAAAAGGGGAGTAGTAAAGGGAAGGGGGTAATATCAGAAAAAGGGGAAGGAGTGATAAAAAGAGGGAAACCACATCCCAGGAAGAGGCATAGAAAATCTACCACATCTGAGGGAATTTAGAGAGGGGAAGAAACATTGTGTGAATCTTACTCTCACCAGAGTAGGCTCAAAGAGTAAATAATTGATATATTTGTTTTTCAGAGAATTGTCTCTCACCTCATTAAAAGGGGGAGAGGAAAAGGGAAAAAGAAAAAGGGAATAAGGGAAGGGTACAAGAAAAGGGAAGGGTCTTAAAAGGAGGGGGGAGGGATACTAAAAAGGGAGGGCTGCGCATCACAAGTGGGGTCTAAAAAGGGAGGGCTACATATCACAAGTGGGGTCTATAAATTAAATATTGGGGAAGAGGTTCAGGGGGGTCAAGGGAAAAAAAGCATAATCAGGGGATAATATGATGGCAGGAAATACAGAATTAGTAATTTTAACTTTAAATTTGAATGGGATGAACTCTCCCATCAAAAGGAGACGGATGGCAGACTGGATCAAAGGTCAGAACCCTACAATATGTTGTTTACAGGAAACACACCTAAAGCAGGGAGATACATACAGAGTAAAGGTAAAAGGTTGGAGCAGAATCTATTATGCTTCAGGTAAAGCCAAAAAAGCAGGACTTGCAATCCTTATCTCAGATCAAGCAAAAGCAGAAATTGATCTAATTAAAAGAGATAAGGAAGGAAACTATATCCTGCTAAAAGGTAGAATAAACAATGAAGCCATATCACTACTAAACATATACGCACCAAGTGGTATAGCATCTAACTTTCTAAAGGAAAAGTTAAGAGAATTGCAAGAAGAAATAGACAAACTATAATAGTGGGAGATCTCAACCTTGCACTCTCAGATTTAGACAAATCAAACCACAAAACAAATAAGAAAGAAATTAAAAAGGTAAATAGAACATTAGAAAAACTAGGTATGATAGATATTTGGAGAAAACTGAATGGTGATAGAAAGGAATATACTTTCTTCTCAGCAGTTCATGGAACCTATACAAAAATTGACCATATATTGGGACATAAAGATCTCAAAATTAAATGCAGGAAGGCAGAAATAATAAATGTCTTCTTCTCAGATCACAATGCAATAAAAACTACATTCAATAAGAAGTTAGGGGTACATAGACCAAAAAGTAATTGGAAACTGAATAATCTCATCTTAAAGAATGACTGGGTGAAACAGCAAATTATACAAACAATTAATAATTTCACCCAAGATAATGACAATGATGAGACATCATACCAAAATCTGTGGGATGCAGCTAAAGCAGTAATAAGGGGAAATTTTATATCTTTAGAGGCTTATTTGAACAAAATAGAGAAAGAATAGATTAATGAATTGGGCCTGCAACTTAAAAAACTAGAAGACCACCAAATTAAAAACCCCCAACCAAAAATCAAACTTGAAATACTAAAATTAAAAGGAGAAATCAATAATATTGAAAGTAAAAAAACTATTGAATTAATAAATAAAACCAAGAGTTGGTTTTATGAAAAAGCCAATAAAATAGATAAACCTTTAGTAGTCTGATCAGAAAAAGGAAAGAGGAAAATCAAATTGTTAGTCTTACAAATGAAAAGGGGGATCTTTCCACCAATGAAGAGGAAATTAGAGAAATAATAAGGAGTTACTTTGCCCAACTTTATGCCAATAAATTTGATACATGTGAATTCTACCAAACATTTAAAGAACAATTAGCCCCAATGTTAATATAAACTATTTGAAAAAATAGGGGATAAAGGAGTCCTACCAAACTCCTTTTATGACACAGACATGGTACTGATACCTAAACCAGGTAGATTGAAAACTGAGAAAGAAAACTATAGACCAACTTCTTTAATGAATATTGATGCTAAAATCTTAAATAAGATATTAGCAAAAAGACTTCAGAAAATCATCTCCAGGATAATACACTATGATCAAGAAGGATTTATACCAGAAATGCAGGGCTGGTTTAATATCAGGAAAACTATTAGTATAATTGACCATATTAATAATCAAATTAATAAAAACCATATGATCATCTCAATAGATGCAGAAAAAGCATTTGATTAAATCCAACATCCATTCCTATTAAAAAAGCTTGAGAGTATAGGAATAAATGGACTATTCCTTAGAATAATCAGGAACATATATTTACGACCGTCAGTAAGCATAATGTGTAATGGAGATAAACTGGAACCTTTCCCAGTAAGATCAGGAGTGAAACAAGGTTGCCGACTATCACCATTACTATTCAATATTGTATTAGAAATGCTAGCCTCGGCAATAAGAGTCGAGAAAGAGATTAAAGGAATAAGAGTAGGTAATGAAGAAATCAAACTGTCACTCTTTGCAGATGATATGATGGCATACTTAGAAAACCCCAAAGACTCTGCTAAAAAACTATTAGAAATAATTCAGAATTTTAGCAAAGTTGCTGGATACAAAATAAATCCACATAAATCCTCAGCATTTTTATACATCACCAACAAAATGCAACAGCAAGAGATACAAAGAGAAATTCCATTCAAAACAAATGTTGAGAGTATAAAATATTTGGGAATCCATCTACCAAAGAAAAGTCAGGAATTATATGAGAAAAAATATGAAACACGCCACAAAAATAAAGTCAAATTTAAATAATTGGAAAGACATTCATTGCTCTTGGATAGGCCGAGCGAATATAATAAAGATGACAATACTCCCCAAAGTAATCTATTTATTTAGTGCTATACCAATCAGACTCCCAAGAAACTATTTTAATGACCTAGAAAAAATAAAAACAAAATTCATATGGAAGAATAAAAGGTCAAGAATTTCAAGGGAACTAATGAAAAAAAAAGTCAGATGAAAGAGGTCTAGGTGTACCTGATCTAAAGCTATATTATATAGCAGCAGTCACCAAAAACATTTGATATTGGCTAAGAAAGAAATAGACCAGTCGATCAGTGGAACAGATTAGGTACAAAGGACAAAAAAGTGTACATCTATAGCAATCTAGTGTTTGACAAACCCAAAGATACCAATATTTGGGATAAAAATTCATTATTTGAAAAAAACTGTTGGAAAAACTGGAAATTAGTATGGCAGAAATTAGATATGGATCCACATTTAACAGCATATACCAAGATAAAATCAAAATGGGTCCATGATTTAGGCACAAAGAATGAGATCATAAATAGATTAGAGGAACAGAGGATAGTCTACCTCTCAGACCTGTGGAGAAGGAAGTGAATTTATTACCAGAGGAGAACTAGAGATCATTATTGATCACAAAATAGAAGATTTTGATTACATCAAATTAAAAAGTTTCTGTACAAACAATACTACAAAACAAGATTAGAAGGGAAGTAACAAATTGGGAAAATATTTTTACAGTTAAAGGTTCTGATAAAGGTCTCATTTCCTAAATATATAGAGAACTGACCCTAATTTATAAGAAATCAAACCATTCTGCAATTGATAAATGGTCAAAGGATATGAACAGACAATTCTCAGATGATGAAATTGAAACTATATCCACTCATATGAAAGAGTGTTCCAAATCACTACTGATCAGAGAAATGCAAATTAGGACAACTCTGAGATACCACTACACGCCTGTCAGATTGGCTAAGAGGACAGGAACAAATAATGATGAATGTTGGAGGGGATGTGGGAAAACTGGGACACTAATACATTGTTGGTGGAGCTGTGAAAGAATCCAGCCATTCTGGAGAGCAATTTGGAACTATGCCCAAAAAGTTACCAAACTGTGCATACCCTTTGATCCAGCAGTGCTGCTATTGGGCTTATATCCCAAAGAAATACTAAAGAGGGGAAAGGGACCTGTATGTGTCAAAATGTTTGTGGCAGCTCTTTTCGTAGTGGCTAGAAACTGGAAGATGAATGGTTGTCCATTAATTGGAGAATGGTTGGGTAAATTATGGTATATGAAGGTTATGGAATATTATTGTTCTGTAAGAAATGACCAGCAGGAGGAATACAGAGAGGCCTGGAGAGACTTAAATCAACTGATGCTGAGTGAAATGAACAGAACCAGAAGATCGCTGTACACTTCAACAACAATGCTATATGAAGATGTATTCTGATGGAAGTGGATATCTTTAACATAAAGAAGATCCAACTCACTTCCAGTTGATCAATGATGGACAGAAACAACTACACCCAGAGAAGGAACACTGGGAAATGAATGTAAATTGTTAGCACTACTGTCTATCTACCAGGTTACTTATACCTTTGGAATCTAATACTTAACGTGCAACAAGAAAATTGGATTTACACATATATTGTATCTAGGTTATACTGTAACACACGTAAAATGTATGGGATCGCCCATCATCTAGGGGAGGGAGTAGAGGGAGAGAGGGGAAAATTTGGAAAAATGAATACAAGGGATAATGTTATAAAAAAAATTACTCATGCATATATATTGTCAAACAAATTTTATAATTATAAAATTAAAAAATTTAAAAAAAAAAAAAAAAAAAAGGGAAAAAGAAAATAGCCCAAAGTTAGAATTGGCAAATAGAAACTAATGATTTTAGGAGACATCAAGAAACATTAAAACTAAGTCAAAAGGATGCAAAAATAGTAGAAAATATGAAATACCTGACTGGAAAAACAAGTGACCTGAAAAATAAATCCACAAGAGATAATTTAATAATTATTGTTCTACATAAAAGTCATGATCAAAAGGAGAACTTAAATATCATCTTTTAAGAAATTATTAAGGAAAACTGCCCTGTAGATTCAGAGGATAAAACAGAAATTGAAAGAATACCCAAATGAAAACTTCTAGGAATATGGTGGCCAAATTTCAGACCTGTCAAATTAAGGAGAAAATACTGCAAGCAGCCAAAAAGAAATCATTCATATATCATTGAGCCAGAGTCAGTGTAACATGAGATTTAACTGCTTCTATATTAAAGAATTGAAGGCCTTAGAATATGATACTCCAAAGGGCAAAAAATTACAACCAAGAATCACCCAGAAGGACTAAATATACATCACAAGAAAAAAAAAATAGATATTCAATGAAATAATACAAATTTTTTTAGCTTTCATGATGAAAAGACAGGCGTGCAATAGAAAATCTGACTTTTAAATATAAAATAAAAAGGTAACTAGGAAAGAGAAATCATAAGGGATTTGATATGATTAAAGTGTTTTCCTATATGGGAAAATGATACTTATAAGTCCTAAAAACTTTCTCATTATTAGGGAAATTAGAAGATGTATACATAAAATAGACGTTAGTTAAATAAGAAGGCATAGATATTTTTAAAAATCAAATTAAGGGATAAGGAAGAATGCATAGGGAAAAGGAAAAAGGGAGAGGTAGAATGGAATAAATTATCTGACAAAAAATTATCTGATAAATGTTATAGTAAAGGGGAAAATGGGAAATAAGAAAGGGAGCACATGAAACCTACTTTCATTGAAATTGGCTCAGAGAGGAAATAATCTTACATATTCAGTTGGGTGTAGACATTTTATCTTACCATAAAGGAAAGTTGAAAGGGAAGAACATAAAAGAAGGGAGGAGAGAGCTAATAGAAGGAAAGCAGTTTGAATGAGATAAAAGTCAGAAGCAAAACACTTTTGAGAATGGAGGGGGTAAAAGGAGAGAAAGTAGGGGAAAATAGATGAAGGGAAATAAATGGTTGGCACTCATTACTGTGAAGAAAATTTTTCAGTGAATTTCTCTGAGAAAGATGTAATATCTCAAACATAAAGAAAACTGAATCAAATGTATAAAAATAACCATTCTTCAATTGAAAAGTGGTCAAAGGCTAAGAAAACAGGCTATTTTCAGACAAAGTAATCAAAATGATCTATCGGTATGAAAAAAATGCTCTAAATCACTATTGATGAGAGAAATTAAAAGTAAAACAATTCTAAGCTACTACAACTCATGCCTGTCAGATTGGTTAATGCTAAGAAAGGAAAATGACAAATGCTAGAGGGGACTGAGAAAGTTAGAGTATAACAATTCAACCATTATGGAAAGCAATTTGGAACTATGCCCAAAGAGCTATAAAATCTTGCATACCCTTTTAATCAAGCAACATCACTACTAGGTCTATATTCCAAAGAGATCAAAATTTTAATATTAAAAAAATTAAAATTTAAAAAAAAAAACTAAAAAGGAAAAGAGTGTGTGTGTGTGTGTAATATGTATAGCAGCTTTTTAGTGGTAGCAAATAATTGAAAATTGAGGGGATGTCCATCAACTGGGAAATGGCTGAATAAATTATTATATATGATTGTAATATGATTTTTAAAATCATATTCCTTAAACAAGGAGACTATTATGCACTTAAGCATTAAATAATTTGCTTTAGACAGATATCTTAGTAGAAATAAATTGTTTTCAGAAAACTTACAATTCCAAACTTCTTAGAGCAGTATAGACTTAAAAAGAATAAAAATAAAACATGTAAATGTAGGCTGTTCCCTGTTCCTTTTAAAAAGTAGAAGCAATGTTTGAACCAGCAAGGAGCTGCAGTTGTTTAAAAAAAAAACAAAAAAAAAAAACCACCATCTTAATGGGGGGAGAGGAATTAGATTGTTCTTTTCCATGTGGTCACCCTTCCCTCGTTCCACCATGCTTCCCAACCCCAATGTCTCACAGCTAACCTTTTTAGGGTTCCATTTCCCCAGGATCCAATCTGCCAGCTAAAGACAAACCCCAAACTCATGGGGTATCTCCTTTCCCATAGCAGACTTGAGCGTTTTTGTTCCTCATTTCTGGAAAGCTATTTTCCTCTCTTCTTCCACACCATCTCTTCCTGTCCCATCATCTCTATCTCTCTCCTCCCAATGCTAACTTGCTCAAACCTTATTCGACATGCTTTAACCAACATCAGATTCTCCATTTAAACTATTAATTGCTTTTGCAAATCAATCTTTCTTCTCCCTTGTCTTTAAATCACTTTTAAAAAACTTTAAAAACTAAATTTCATAAAACTTAATACATATACCTAACAGAGCATAGTTTACAAATTACCCAATACTTTTAGAAAGCAACATATCTAAGTAGGGAGATACAAACACGACCTCCCCTAAGGTAAGCATTTTGTTTTAATAACCTATATTTTGACTTAAAATCTAATCAAATACAGTTGTAAATTCCCAATAATATAAAACTGCTTTTGCCATCATATTTAAAATAATGAATTTCACTAAATATCAGTTTCTTTCCCCCTGGCCCCACGCACCCCTGCTCTAATCAGGACACATGGTAGGGAAAAGAAATTACCATCTTCACTCTCTCTCCTCATGATCCTCCTCAACTTAATTGAATTGCTTTAGAATTTTGAAAAGACCAATAGCCAAATTCCCTAACCATTATTCCCAATGGACTTTTCCTAAAGTTCCAACTTTGGCCAGAGTTGGAGCCTAAAGGAAAACCTCTCTTTTTCTTTCCTAACAAATTCTAGCTCACAGAAGAAACATGACATTCTGCACAAAGACAGACAAAAATCACATGGAAGAGACCATCTCTTCTTCACTTTCTCCAAATACAACAAAAAATACCCAAGTGCACTTTTTATTTCCTTTTTGCTCCAAAGATTTGAATTGGGCTACTCTCTCTCAGAGCATCCAATCACAACCCTGGTCTCCAGCAAATGCACAGTCAATTCCCCCCCTCCTGTGTTGTGGCAGACCAGGGTCAGGAGTTGCCTGCCTTCATAGCCAACATAGAGCCCCTATCCTGTATCATTAACAAAACCCCTTAATCTGGATCATCCAAGGCCTGATGATCCCAGGACCCACAAGGATAATTCAAGGGCACATTAACAAAAGGTGCCTCTAGGATTACGCATGCATAAATTACCTGGCTTTATCTCACACCCAGGCAGTTTCATCTTCAAAGCTTTGTGCCTTCTATTTTATCTGAGTCTCTCCTAGATCCATTCTTCACAGAAAGGGAGGCTGAGAATCTGATCTCAAGGTCGAC
The DNA here is from genome assembly GCF_048593235.1 of Sminthopsis crassicaudata. Taxonomy (NCBI): domain Eukaryota; kingdom Metazoa; phylum Chordata; class Mammalia; order Dasyuromorphia; family Dasyuridae; genus Sminthopsis; species Sminthopsis crassicaudata. The sequence continues at coordinate 85,275,941 of NC_133622.1, read as the reverse complement.
TGGAGAACTCAATCTGGTGCCTACCTTGAATCAGGAGCCCACCAGCCATCTCTCTGGGAAGCCAGATCCTGTACAAGCCCCCATAAAATGTGTAAGACTGGTTGGGTGTAAGACCCCCGCCCTTTCCCAATCCAATTAATTAATCAGAGACATCATCAGATACAAAGAGAAAGCATTTATTTAATCCCTGCAGGGAGAGGCTCAGACACACAGCTGGGAGCTATTCCAACTCCCACCAAGTGCTCCTGGAACCTGACCTGCTTCTGGCTTCTCCAGGGTTTAAAAGCAAAAGACTTGAGCCTTCTCACTGCATATACTAAAAGGACATAGCCAATGTTGGCTGCCTCTCCCAAGTCACATCACTTCCTGTATCTAACGTTCAAAGTTCATTACTCCAGAGACTAAATGACCTCCTAAAGGTCTCATTTTGGGAACATGTGACTCAATAGTGAGAAATACTTCATCCAATCAGTCTTATTCACTAGGATACAACTTCTTGCAGGATGTGTGAATATGTGTCAACTAACAACATCATAGCTCACTACTCCATTCTGGGTCACAGATCCAGGAAGCTTTGAGGACCTGAACACAGGGCTTAAGGAAATGTCATCGGTACCAGATCTGTTTACGTAGGAAAGAAATTAAGCAGTAGCAGTGTAATTCAACCCCAGAAGTTGAATGGAATCTCAGTTCCAGGTTCTAGGCTGATATGAAACATGTAAGAATAACTAGAGGAGGAATCCCAGACTAAAGGGAAGTCTTCAATTCCATTACTCTGATCCAAGACAGTTTGCCAATTATCACAAGTGACTAAATCCATCATGTTGCTCAAACTCAAATCTAGATCCAAAACATATGGAACTCAGACTAGAGGGAATTATAAGTCTTTTCTCTGGATCAGACCACTTTGAGCATAATGAACTGCAGGTCCTCAGTCTGAGCTGTCCCTGAGAATATGAAGTAACACAACAGTCAATACTCCAAGAAAGCAGCAGCAGGACCAGCCCAAACCTTCTGGGCCCTCTGATGAGGTCATCAGAAGTCAAGTCTGAAGTAAGGAAATAGGATGAAAGAATGAGAAAAATACACACACACACACACACACACACACACACACACACAAAGTATTGTGACAATAAGGATGCTGAAGACAAAAACATCAAAAAATGCAACTTGGAGACAATTTCAACTAAAATTCCTGGGAAACATGAAGCAAGTACTTTTCTTTTTTAAATTTATAAATGTTTTTATCAATTAAATAAGAATGCTGGAAGGGAAAGGGTGGGAAAAGAAATAAGAACTATAGGAGAAAAAACTGGAGAGAATAATTAATAGCTTAGCAAAAGAAGTACAAAATCTTGCCTAAGCAATAAAACTCCCTAAATGTTAAAAAAGATATTAACCAATAAACCAATAACTCAATGAGACTTTAAAAAATACTAAAACAAAGTCAAAAGACTGGGAAAAAAATAAAAATACTATAAGCAGTGAGAAAGAAAATAACCTAACTACTAAGAAGTGAGGAACATATGCACTCTAGTAGCCACCACTATAAAGAAACAGAGAGAGCTTAGAATACAATATTCGAGAAAACAAAGGATATGTATAGATTTACAACAAAGAATAACCTATCCAAGACTCACAAGCATTTCTTATGAAAAGAACAGAGTTTAGAATATGAAAAGCAGGCATTAAGAGAAAGGTAAAAAGGCAAAAGCAAAAAAAAAAAAATAAATAAAAAAAATAAAAAATAAAAAAAAAAAGCAAAGGCTAATCAAGGATCAACTAGTTACATTCTAATGTGGGACAATGTAGGTAGCCCCTCTGAAATGCCCCATCTCAGCAGTCATAGAGGAAGTTTAATTAGGCAGAAAAAATGGGAGTGATTCTGCTACTTCTTTATAAAAATTGGAAAGTTAGAAGAGCAATATAATGTAAAATGGAAGTTTGGGAAAGGAAAGTTAAGGGAAATTATCTTATATAACTGGGAGCTACAAATTAAAGTCTAAACAAACAAGCATAAAGGGATAGGAAGAACTTGTGACACTTGGAGGAAAGAATATACCCATATAAGGTGTTGTTCAGAAATATTCTTTCATTCAACAAAGAAATAGTAGAAAAAAGAGAAAAGGGAGAATGCATATAGCCAATAGAAAGAGTACATGTTTGGAAACAAAGTGTAAGATCATCAAAAAGATGAGGAAGGGGATGGGTTAAGAAAAGCCTTTTTAAATGATAAATAGAACATTTCATATTTGTTTTAACACAATGGGAAGCCAAAGTAGGAAAGAAGGAGGAAGAGACTTAGCAGAGTAGGTTCTAAATTGCAAGCTCTTAGATTTCCTCCACAGTGGAGACAAAATAGTGACTCAAGATGAATGCAGAGAAGCAAAAAACAAACTAACCAGAGTTGGAGCAGAACAGTGATTATTCTCCTGGGACAACCAATCTGAAGAAAAATCCCAGAGCTGAAGTTTGTCCAGAGTTAAGTATAAACACCTCAAGGCTAACTCTGCAGCAGCCAGAGCCCTGGAGGTAGTTGGATTGGGAGATAATCTTTGACTCAGTGAAAGAGATAAGGTGAGATCTTTTAAGACAATTGTGAAAATTGAGTAAGGCTTCATCTACTTCAGAGTTGGAGAAGGCCTGAAAGTCTTTGAGCATTGACTCAAGGGCATAAAGTCCCCTCCCTGCTATATTCCCATGTCATCATTTCTTCCCATTTGGATCAAATATGGGCAATTATGTACTTATTGGTTACCTTCAATTTCTTGGGTAGTACCCACATTTAGAATGTAAGACTGATGAGAATTAGGTAAGGGGTACCTAAATGAAATTAGGGTTAATTGAGGTCTAGTGGCAGGTTCGGGGTACAGGGAGTCAAATAGAGCTCTCCTGCAACCCCTTTGGATTTGGCACAAGGATACAGAGTTAAATGAGGTCTAGTAGTTGTGCAAGAGTCCTCTGTAAAGGAATTTACAGACCCGAAAACCTAGATTAATAAAAAAAAGTTTATTGTAGGGTTTGGAAATAAGGTTAAAGGTGGAAAGACACCAGGGACACCAGGGCCAGGGCTGGCACTGGGTGGGCAGGAACCCTTGATATAGCCGGCGTAAGGATGCCATGTTTGGTGCTCCTGCAAAGAGTAGACTCCAGTTTCCCTCTTTTATAATGGGGGGGGGCTCTTGGTAATCTTGAAGGGGCTTGTGAGTGAAGTTCCAGGTTGGCTCCTGGCTGGTTTCAACCAGGGTTAGAATTTGAATTGAATTCAATGGGTTTTTAGCTAAGGAACTGTTTGTACTTGGGGTGGGGGTTGGGAAACCTGAGCAGATCATTAGAATGAGGGCTGGGACAGCCCAAGTTAACTCAGATCCGATGGGGGCTGGGAATTAGAAAGGAATATTAACCCACATCAAGAACCTCAGCCAATGAGGTCCTTGGTGGAGGGATGTTTGCATTAGGGACTATTTAAAGTGTCAAAACTGTCCTAAAAGGTGCCTTCTTCCTTCCATTGCTCAGTCGAGGGGATACCCTCGCCAAAGAACATACAATAAACTTTTGCTTTACTCCTAGAGATCTCTCCAGCTTTTTATTAAATGGTGACCCCTTTACCATTCTGAGCAACACATCAGAAATTTTTATCTCTGGGGCAGTGTTGAGATCTGGAGTCTGAGTCAGGGAAGACTTTGGGAATCTCTAGAAACACTAGGCTCAGCTATGCTGCCAGGATATGGTCCTGGGTGAAAAGGAATATTGAAGTGTGTTACAGCCACTGCAGGGTCCTCGGAGAGCAAAAGTATTTCCAGTACAGCATGTCAGGAAGACTAAAGCTAAGTAAGTCTTAGAAGATGGAAAAGAGTGCAGAACTTGTGGCCCAGTACAAAGTTCAAAAAACAATAGTAAGAAAGACCTGGGCCCAGAAGCAACATCCCCATACCCCAAAACTAAAGGTGATTATAATAACAAGTTGCTATATATTTTTTAAAAATAACCCTGCCAAAAATATTATAGAAATAGAAATGACCAAGGTTCATCTTCAGAGGAGCAAAAAAAGCCTCTCCTAATCCAAAGAGAAAATAAAATCACCAACCAGTCACTCAACTATCAACATTTATTATGTTTATTTTATTATTTAATAATTATTTATATATAATATAAATATAAATAATATATAAATTTTATTTATAAATATATAATATATATTTAAAAAATAAATATTATATATAATATAAATATAAATTTATATATAAATAAATAAATTATTTATTTAATGTTACTATGTAACATTGTGCTAGATGCCAGGAATACAAATACAAATAATGCAACAAATAATGAAAGAATCCTACTGTGAAGAAATTTACATTCTAAAACAGGAGACAACAGGTACATACATAAATATATGATTAATAAATAAATATAAAGAGAATACACAGTAGTCAAACTGATGGGAGTTGAAGTCCCTTTAAGATTTCTTTCTGATTCCCAACCCCCCCCCCATGGCTGAAGAAGCTAGGATCTTTGATTCACAAATCCTGGTCAAAAAACACTCTTTTGAATTCCTATGATATTGGGCTTTCCCAGCCCCCACCAGATCTGAGCTAACTTGGGCTTTCCCATCCTCCCACTATCTGCTCAGGTTTCCCCAACCCCCCACAAACAGCTTCTTCCTATCTAAAAACCCATTGAATTCTATTCAATGCTAACCCTGGTGGAAACCAGCCAGTAACCTGGGCCTCCACCCACCTTGAAGATTATAAAAAGGGGAACCCTAGAAGTCTGCTCTTTGCAGGAGCCCCCCTCCCCAAACATGGTATCCTTCAGGCCATGTAAGGGTTCCTGTCCTCCCGGCGACCACCTCTGACCCTGGTGTATTTCTATCTTTATCCTTACTTCCAACCCCTACAATAAACCTTTTTTTTATCAATCTAGGTTTTCAGGCCTGTAAATTCCTTTACAGGGGACTCTATGAGTCACTAGAACTCATTTAACTCTGTATCCTTGCACCGAACCAAAAGGAGTTCCCCCTTTCCCTAACTCTCATCAAAACATCAAGTACTTAGAAACTGGAGTCAGTAAACACTTCATGTAAAACTCAGGTTCAATACTTGCAGTGTACCAAAAAATTTAGGCTGCTCAGTATGTATACACCCCCAGTTTTAGTCAAAAAAGGCAATACTCTGCCTTCTTGTTTCAGCTTTTATAATGTCAACAAGTATTCTTTTCATGGTTTTTAGTACCATGTTTTTCACATTTTTATGCTTTTCTAGTGATAATTTTGTTGTTTAAAAATGGACCCCAAACATAATGATAAAGTGCTGTCTAATTCTAAGTACAAGAAGGTTGTGATATATGTCTTATGGAAAAAATGTGTTAGATAAGTTTTGTTCAGGCACGAGTTGTTGTGCTGTGGCCCATGAGTTCAATATTAAAACAACATGACACATATCCAGAAAAAAGAAGATGAAATTCACTAATCTGTAGGTGAGGCTGCTCTGGAAGTTGCTAAAGTAAAGGGGGTAATTAGATGTTCACAGGGATCTATCTCTGTGTTACCACTGGATGGGACTGATTAGATGAAGTACTTCTCAATCTTGTCACATGATCCTTGTTCCCAGAGCTTTGGACCTTGGGGGAGGTCATTTACTCTCTGGAGGAATGAACTTTGAACCTGAGTTACAGGAAGTTGCAGGAAGTGATGTAACTTGTGGGAGGCAGCCAGGGTTGGTTATGTCTGTTTAGTATATGCAATGAGAAGGCTCAAGTCTTTTGCTTTTAAACCCTGGAGAAGCCAGAAACAGGCCAGGTTCCAGGAACACATGGTGGGAGTTGTAATGGCTCCCAGGTGTGCTTGGGCCTCTCCCTGCAGGGATTAAATAAATGCTTTCTCTTTGTACTCTGATTAGTTAATTGGATTAGGAAGGGGATCTTGCACCTGACCTGTCCCACATACCACAAGCAATGGTTCCAAAAATTCAGTGTTCAAAGTGAATATGTAAACCATAATTGCTGACAGTTACAAGAATCTATTGTATCTTACCATTTCATCATGATGATTTTTAGTCACTCTAAAATAAATACAATTATGTCTGGTTTGGTATTTAAAATTTTTCTTAACAATCAAGCTGTAGCCTAATTTACCAGACTTATCATACATCATAGTCACTCATACATACTATGCTTTAACTAAATAGGCCTATCATATCAAAAAGTTAATCTCCACTCCTTTTTTTACCCCGGCATCTTTGGGACCTTATCTCCTTTTAAAGTTCAGTTTAAGTACTACTTCCTTTCAGTATTTCCTAATCCCCAGATTTAGTGTATTCATTCCATCACTCCATATTTACTTTGTATATATCTTGTGTTAAATTATCTAAGTATATGTTGCATCTCCTCACCTAGAAGGTGCTGTTGCAACTGAACGAGATTGGAGTGAGATCTCTAAAAGACAAGCTGTGAAAATCAAGTAAAGCTTCATCCACCCCAGAGTTGGATAGGCCTGAAGGTAGTCCTTGAACATTGACCCAAGGACATACCAACTTCTTCTTCCTGCTATTCTTCCATGACATCATTTTCTTCTTACCTCAATCAAATATGGACAGCTATGTAGTTATTGGCCAAAGTTCAATTTCCGGGGTAGCTCCTGCATTTAGAATGTAAGAACCTCAGCCAATGAGGATGAGGGTCAGTGGTGGGAGGAGTATTTGCATCTGGGACTATTCAAACTGTTAAGCCTGTCCCCAAGGCTTTCCATTATCCTTTCTTTCCAAATCTTTTACTCCACTGGAGGGACACCCCACCTTCCCCTTCTAGAGAACACATAAGCTGCCTTCGTTTTGTTCCTAGAGATATCTCCAGCCTTTTTTTTTTTTTAATTATTATTATTATAATATGGTGATCACTCACCATTCTGAGTTACACTCAGACATTTGAGAGAAGAACTACCTTCACTTTTGTCCAGCACAGTAACTGGCAGAACAGGTCCTTGATTCCTAGGAGCCAGAACTATTTTAAGGGAGCTTCCTCAAGAGCCTGTTTGGTAATGTAAATATATGTCTTGTAATTTGCAAAACAGTACACACTGTACTTAGAAAGATCACACCAAAATAAAGCTTAGTAGTGCATTTAAAGTAAGTATTGAGCTAAAAGAGAAAGGATAAGGGAGAATCAATGCCAGAAAAGAACAAAGCAAGAAAAGACATTGAGCTTTCTCTGAAAGGCTGTTTATTTTCCTTTCACCTTAGCAAAAGAAAATTAAACAGAAACAAGGTACCAATAGGAAACATGTCTGAAATGGTCTCTCTCTTTTTTACGGCCCATTTTCTGCCACATATATGTCTGATAAATGTTTTCTAACAAATTCTTATTAGAAAAATAATATTTTTTCATTACTCCATACTAACTCATTTGAGATATATATTCAGTTGGAAAAATATCTATAACTGTATAAGTAACACTGAAAGAATTTCTTAAAAGAAAAAGTGGTTTGTTTAAAGTTATATGATGAACAGAAAAACATGTTTATAAAAATAGTATTATTAAAGCAAAAGTAATAAAGTATTAAATTGCATGATTCAGCAATTAAATTCTCAGGGAAAAAAAAAAATCATCAATGCTATTAGTGCCAGTGATAGTGATAGTAAGTAGAAAAGTGACTAGCAAGTCTGCTACCTGTAATTTTTTTTTAAAGCAGGTCGTTAAACACCTAGTTATATTAATACATAATCTTAAATAATTAAGTCCAGAAGATGTACAGAAAAAAAGTAAAGAAAGACTATTTGCTTCTTTCAAACCAAGAACACAGTCAAAGCTCCAATGGGAATCTGGTTTTCAATATAATGTAGATTTTTAAAATTAAAAATGCAAATGCATAATAAAATCAAATATTTTGTGTTTTCTGGCAATGTAACATTCCATGTTTAATAAATGAAAAGCAGCATGACAGAAGACTAAATCAGAGTTAGGAAAACTTGGGTTCAAGTCTCTCCCTGCCCTTAATATATACTATGTAACCATGACAGATCACTTAATTTCTCAGTATCATGAGTGTAAATTCTCTAAAACCAATTTTAGAATTGTTAATTTGGGAAAGAGTTTCATCACTGGGACCTGTCTACGTCAATCAAATTGCAGGTCTAGACTTAAAAATAAATTAACCTTCCCTTTTATGATCCTAAAATATACCACTCTCTTACCTCACATTAATTCTATGAAAAGTACTTTGAAAATGTCTACAAAAAGTCCTATGTTAGATAAAAACTGGCTCCTAGAGATAATATAATTTCATTCCCTTACTTTATAGGCAGGAAACTGAGGCCCAGAAGTTGTCATTTTACCCCCCCCAAAAAAAACAAGTAACAAACCCAGACTTCTAAATTCCCAATTTTTCACTTAAACTCAAAATGAGGAGGGAAACTGAGGTCAGAGACCCCAGAAGTTAGTTAACTTAATCTCGACCTAGAAGCCAGCCTGACCACACCTCTGTTAAGTACCACTAATTAATCTTTCTATAGAGTTCAGCAAACACTACCCAAGTTTTCCAGGAGCTGAACTAAAGCTAAGTACTCCTAACTTAACTTTCAATATAACTGAATTAATGTTAAGTACCACCACTTAAGCTTTCTATAGATTTGAACTATTACCAATCAAACTTTCTATAATTTTACTGAAGCCTATTCAAACCCAAAAGTTCTTTATTGTCTCAAAAGCCCTCAAGACCTAACTCTGATCATATAACTAAGTACTCTGACTCTACTAAAATGGGCAGAACGGACAGAACTCTCTAATCTCATTTGGGAGTTCTTGTCCACTGAGATCTCTCGGTGATTTAAAATAAACTTTTACTTTTTATTTTGAAATTGAGTAAATTCTTTTCTTCACCCACATCTGGTCTCACGCACCATAAGCCTGGAAATCCCCAACAATAACTTTGAGTACTTTCTAGCATACATTTTTTCTGATATAAAAACAAGTCATCAAACATTATGCTGCAAGAAAATTTAATCTTAATACTTAACTTTTAAAAATAAACTCCTCTCAAGACATAGTAGCTTTATGAATACTATAACCACATGGTCAGAGATTTCTGTGCCTGTCCATATTTTCCTATTCTCACCGAAGAACTCACGCAAAAAAAACTTCCTTTCTGTTCCCATGTACTCTGAATGTTGCTATAATCTCAAAAGGGAAAAAAAAAAAAAAAAAAAAAAAAAAAAGTTACATAAAGCTCAATCTTTTTCCTTCAGTTCCAAATTCAAATTACAAATGCCTATCTATCACATAAAATACATTTTCTATTAAGTTGCTAATATTCAGAGCTGCCCAAAAGTTTAAAAAAAAAGCACCATCATCTAAAGTAGCTGTCCAAAAGTTGGATGGAGTAATACCTCACTTAAGGTAGTGTGTCCAGTCATACCCATCTTAATTATTGTATTCAGTTCTGGTTACCATATTTAAAAAGTATTGGCTTTTGTCAGTGTATACAGAAAAGGATGACTACGAGATAAAAGGACTTAAACTCTTTCAATTGAAGACTATCTTCCCAAAAAAAAAAAAAAAAGTTGGAAATAAAAAGAGAAAACTGAGTAGAGAAAGTAAGATATTATAGTATTCAAATGTTTGAAAGGTTATCATAACTATATTTTTCCATGTGATTTCAATAAAAAGAAATGGTAAGGGAATAATATTTTCTTCAATAAAAGTATTGCCTCCCATAAGGCAGTGATTTTCTTATCATTTGATATATTCCAACAGCCTGCATATTTACTTGTCAAAAACATTTTAGAGGAGAAAGATGCATTAGAGAGGTGGGTTATATTATATAATTTGTTCTTGATTGTGATTTCATCAGTATAAAAACCTTTTGATAAGGAAACTCTGCCAATGAAGTTTTATATTCTTAAGAGTTGCCTTCTAGGGCAATGAATCAAAAGCAGAACTTAGACTGAGATCATCTTGACTTTGACACTTATTCTATATCGATTGTCCCAATTTCTTATATGAATTGTAAGGTCCTTTGCAACTTCAGGATTCTATGCTTTTATTAGTTCTCTCCGTATTAAGGAGAAAATTTCTTTTGACTCATTTATGTGATTTAAGGATGAGGAAATTGTAGAAAGACAGCAGGTGAAATATATAAAAAGGAAATGCAATCAATTTCAAAGTAATATGTCAAAGGTAATATTAAGGAAAACAAATTGAATCAGTCAAATGCACAGCCAAATAAATCTGAATGAACTTTTGAATAAACTATTACTCTTTGTATTGAACTTTTCATTCACAGTGAAAACAAAACACGAAGTACAACTAGGTAAGTAGAATATTATAGATTTGAACTAAGCTACTCAAAGAGTACTCCAAGATTTCTCATGGGTTGTATTTGGAATATAAGACAATTTATCATTTATATTACATATTTCCTAATAGTGCATAATTCCTAAAATCTGGAATGTGTGCACCATACCAAAACTAAATCACTATGCCTGGCATACCACATAAGTTCTTATTATCAATCTGCTGGACCTTATGTGAAGTCTCATAGGTAAAATAATTTGAATTTCTTAATATCAGTGATTTAAAGTATGTTTACATTTGGTCATGTACAATCTGCAATTCTTTCTGCCCATAATTTTTAATTACTAATCTTCTGAGGTTTGGCTCCTGATATTATATATCTACTTCAATTTCCTATGTTTTGGTTGTAAGTCTTGGTAACATGTGGTACAGAAAGATAGACACAGACAATACATAATACACACATTTTAGTTATAATGTAAATTTTTTGCACACTATTTCTTTTCTAGTTTTGTCTTCAATATTTTATTCATACACATTAATTCTTAAAATTTTACAGCTAAGCCAGTTTATTTTTTTCTTTGCTCTCTTTTTTAAACATGAGAGATAGACAATTTTACAACAGTTTCTAGTGGCTTTCATTGAAGTTAATACTAGTAATTTTAGGAAATGTTTAGTAGTCCTATTACCTATAACAGTGGTCCTCAAACTTTTTAAATAGGGGGCCAATTTATTGTCCCTCAGACTGTAGGAAGGCCGGACGATAGTAAAAACAAAATCTCACATTCTATCTCCGCCCCTCAGCCCATCCTTTAGGATTCTATCCAGATCCTTCTCCCACATATATAAAGATCTTGACATAGAAATGAACTGTGAGGATTAAAAAAGTTAAGACAGAAAGTAAAAAACTTAGGATCAGGAGTAAGGTAAGAGGAAGAAAAGAGTTATAACAATAGAAATAGGATGTTTCATTTACACATCCAAAATGCCAGATAAAATTTTTTACCATTTTCTAATTTGTGAAAAGGGGGATAGGAGCAAAGAGAAGAAAAAAGTAAAAGATGTCAGGAAAGAGGAAACTATATAATTGCCAATCATAAACATGAACATGAATTCAATGAAGCCACCTATAAAATGGAAAAGGATAGCAAAAGGGACTAGCAAACAGAATCTAATATGTTATTTACAAAAACATATTTGAAATGAAGATTCACATAGAAAAATATAACAAAATACATTATGCTTCAGCTGAACTCCAAAACAAGGATATTTCAGAGAACAAGACAAGATGGAAAGAGATAAGCAAGGAAATTTCATTCTGCTTAAAATCAGCATCAGTTTTAATATATTACACACCAAAATGTGCAATGTATAAATTCTTGAAGGAAAAGTTAAATGAATTAAAATGGAGGATAGTATAATAGTAGGGACTTCAATGAATAGATTCGGACAAATCTAAGCAAAAGGGCCCTTGAAGAAAAACTGAAAAGTAATTAGAAACTAAGCATAATTCTAAAGAAAAGGTGAATAAAGAATGAATTACAGGGGGAAAAAATAACCAATTTCATCAAAGAAAGTAACAACAATTTAAAAATGTATCAAAACTTAAGGGATACAGATAAAGTAGGTGGGGAGGATAAGAAACGCATATCTCTAAGTGCTTTCATCAACATTAAAGAAAAAGCAAATCAAAGCTTTAGACAAGCAATTTTATAAACTTGAATAACAAGTTTAAGACAACACAAAGCAAGGGAAAATTAGTAAATTCCTGAAATTTATTACACAAAGGGCTTTTGTCTTAATTCATATTGGGAAATAGAAGGCTCTGTAAAATTCAAATTCAAATATATCTCTGGAAAGGCAAATATTTTTATTTATTAATGGATGCAATAAAAATTAACTTCTTTTACGAATTTAATAAGCTCCATGAGAAAGTGTTTTTGTTTTTGTTTTTTGGGGGGGTAGGGAAGAAAAACATAACATGTTATTCTACATTGTATTTCCACCTACATTATTGTAATTATATTGTAGTTTAAACTAAATAAGGGCAGGAAACTGTTTTAAAATAAATGAAAGCTAACAAAGTTGAAGTGAACTGTAGCTACCTATCTCCCACCTAAATACCAAATTCATTTCTAATACAACTGATTTTTAAAACACCTATAAACCCTTTCCCCAAAAACTGTCAAAGGATTTTTAGGAAATACAATACTTCATTTCAATATATCCTTCCCTCATAGAAAAAGCATTTGGGGATATGTGGACATGAGAAGAGCGGAGATACTCAGCATATTTTAAAGGGGCACTGTTCTACAAAGATCATTCTATTCAACAGACATTGTGTGTGAACAAACAGCAAGGGTTTTACTAATTTCTTCCAAGATGCTCACCCACATCCTTTCTTTTTAACCCCAGAGCAGAATTTCATTATAATCATGATAAGAACTTAAGACAAAGAATTTTAGACTCTTTTAAAAGATATTATCAATGTAGGAATTTATTTAGCTTGACTATACATGTGCCACTGCTTATTACAGAATTTTTGTTTTGCTTCAGTTGTGAGGGGAAGAGGGGAAAGGAAGAGGAGGAAGAAGAGGAGAGAATAAATACTTATCAATACAATAATACAAGGCAATTCCAATAAACTTTGGATGGAAATTGTCATCCACAGGCAAAGAAGGAACTATGGAGACTGAGTGTGGATGGAAGCATACTATTTTCACCTTTTTTTGCTGGGTTTTTTTTCCCCCTTTTTCCCCTTTTGTTCTGATTTTTCTTTCCCAATGTGACTTATATAGAAATAGATTAAAAATTAATGTACATGAATTACCTGTATCAGATGGCCTGATAACTTGGGGAGGAGGGAGATAGGGGAGGAAGAAAAGAAAAAAAAAAAATTGGAACTCCAAATCTTACAAAAATTAAAGTTGAAAACCATCTTTATATATGATTAGAGACATAATATAATTAAGATTAAAAATTTTTCTTGGAAGAAAAAAATAAACACTTGTTAATTTTTTTTGTTAAATAAAGTGAAAAGTTAATCCATCTCCAAGTACTAAAGGCAAGGGGCACTATGATTATACTCCAAATTTGCTCATAAAAAATATCAGTCACCACACCTTCATCATGATTATGCCTTTTTGTAAAAAATAACCAATTTATTGTTTCATATCAAACAGATTCACAGTTATAGGATAAAGACAGCTTCTTATTGCCTTACAAGAATGAAATAACCTGTGCCATTAAAGTTTACTCTCTACATAATAACATATAAAACTGCATTTTATCACACACATTTTATTTTTTTTAATTATAGTTTTTTATTTACAATATATATGCATGGGTAATTTTACAGCACTGACAATTGCTGAGCCTTTTGTTCCAACTTTTCCCCTTCTTCCTTCCACCTCCTCCCCCAGATGGCAGGTGGCCAATACATGTTACATATGTTAAAGTATAAATTAAATACAATATATGTATACATGTCCAAACAGTTATTTTGCTGTACAAGAAGAACTGGACTTTGAAATAGTGTACAATTAGCCTGTATCACATACATTTTAAAAATATTTAGAAAAAAAAAAATCAGTGTTCAAGCATTCTGCAAGCAAAATAAGAAGCACTTCTTGACAAGCACGTTAAATTAGTAAATGAAAGACAAGGGTCTAAACCTCAGGTTCATCTAGTATGCTCATTTGGCCTTATACAAAGAAATAGCCAACATAGATTAGTTGGTTGATAAATACAACTCCAGGATTTAGGAAATAAAAATCTACTCAATAAAATAAACTACCAATTCTCCATGGATAACTTAATTATATAAAGTATAATTTTATATAAAGTATAATTTTATATAAGTCATTTAATATGTCAACATTATTCTCAACGTTAAAATGTAAGCAAAAGGCATGATGTTGGAGACATAACTAAGCTTAAGAATTCATATTATGAAAAACAAAGAAATCTCCAGAGTTGGAAAAGTAACATGATTTAAAAAAAAAAAAAAAAAAATCCTACGCCTATGAAAAAAGACAACTCCCCAAAAAACCAAGACCTACAAGGAAAGACATGGCAGAGGTCCCCTAACAAGTTGGAAGGTCATGAATACTCAAGTCTTCTGAGTTTGTGGCACACCATGATTTAGTATAAAATTAACCCACATTCGAATACCAATTAATTTTAGAAAGCAGAGTACAAAGAATTAAGATTGGCCTCATGTACTATAGCTATGTCATCATATTCTTATTTCAGTAGAAAAATAAAATTCCTGATAGCAAATATTATTTCTTCTGATTATACATAATTAAAATGATTAACTTTAATAGATTAGGTTCCAGAAATATTATGGAATGAAAAATCACTAGGAATTTAATTTTCTATTTAGATGAAGTTACTTTATTAAAATTGTTTCCACAATAGTCCCATGGCAGTATACTAAATGAGCTACAAGATCTCCCTTTGGAGTTATGAGCATAGATCTACCTGGAATTCTTAATGAAGTGAACCAACAAGCTGTATTCCTACCTGTCTCAATGATAAGAAGTATGTGAAGCTTTATCTAAGAAGATGAAGGATCCAAAGCTTTTTTCTCCATTTTAGGGGTATACATCTTGTCAACAAAAACTTATCAAGTACCTAAAATGTGTAAGACCTCTCCAATTAGATCCTTGTCTGCTTCTGCAACCTTATTTCCAATACATTTGTAGAAACATTTGGCTCTTAAGCAGTTAAACATGCTTTTTCCTTTACCATTTCTTCACTTTGGCTCAATCAAGCTAGGCTGTTCATCTGATGATTCTTCTCCTAATTCAACTTATGAAATTCTTCCCATTCTTTAAAGCTCAGCTTGAATGCCATCTTCCTCTATGAAGTATTTTCTAATTATCCAGCCAGATGTGAACATTTCTTTCTCCGAATTGCAACAGAACTTTGTATCCACACAATTCATCATACCATTTTATTGTCCCAATTTTGTAATAATCTGTATATATATTATATACACTACTACAGTGTCCTCCTGGAAAGGAAGGATTTGCATTTCTGATAGTCTAAGGAAATTGTCAATTATATATTTAGCTGTCATTCAAACATATTTTTTTTTAATTAGTGGTTATATCTTTAATAGGTTAAAATAAAGCTGAATGGTCAATGGAACATGAGTTATAGGATTTTTAAGTAAAGAATTTTTATTACAGTTAGTTTGTTTAAAGAAGAAAAAATAAAATCAATCTTTCAATATTCTCTCTCAAATCCACACATGAAAGCATAGAAAAAATTAAACTGTGACTATTATCCCTTTGTACAGATTCTGGCTCTGTTAACACAAATGAGACATCATTTGGGTGATGACAGTAAATACTTTTCAAACCTATTCTTAAAAAAAAAAGAGACAGCATTACAAACAACCTGACTTCCATAAAATAATACAATATGTGTCATCCATTTATATCTTTTTCAAATAGCCTCATTATATTCTTAGCCTATATAATATATTGGTTTAGAGACTTTTAAAAAATCCTTATAGTAACCCTCTTGTAAAAGTAGTGTCACAGAAATCTTACTGGAGCTTAAAGCTTTAATGGCTTAAACCTGCCTCATATTATTTTCTGTCATAAAAATTATTTTTCAAGTTTTGGAAATAAACCCTCCTCCACAGCCCCTTTAATATTGCTGAAGCTGGTAAGTAAACTCATGATCATCTTACTCCTAATCTTTAGGGACCTTACAGACCAGTGAAACAATCATTTTTATCTAATGAATACAGTTGGGCAAAGTCTGTAAAAACCCTTCTCAGAATATTTCAAATGCATAAAGTAAAAAATATAGCATTAAAACAAAACCCAAGTAAATAAATAGCTATCAATTTTTTGTTTGTTTAGGGACTTCAAGTTAAGATCTCCCATCATAGGCATTGATAAAATAATCTCAAGAACTCAAACAGGCTTGATATTAAAATTGGCACGATTATTAAATACTGGTTAAAAATATTACAAATTAAGTACCTCAGAGTGGACTGCTAGTAATGATTATGTTAATTTCCACAATAGAATCATGGTGTTATTTACATTAGTTGATCATAAAAAATATACTATAAGAAAAGTATCATAGGGACTGACAGGTTTTACATTACGCGATTCAAATGTCTTGATCCCCCTACCTTATCATTCATAGTGAAAGCATGTCCTATTAGCCCAGAGAAAACACAGGCTGTCTAGTTTTATTGCTTGATTATCATGCAGTGAATAACATTACAACTGGTGAACAAGTTCACCTTCTTTTTAGCTTTCACCTTTTTTTGTTAAAAGGATGGACTGTTTGTAAAACTGCAGTTGAGAAACATGAGATATTTGTGAACAAAAAAGTCATTTAAGATTAATTGTTTAAAATTAAGTCACTGGTACACAAGCTCATTATTTTATAATGGAGAAATCATCTAAAACATTATAGGATAATAAAGAGTTAATTCTCACTTAAATTGCTATCAAAATAAATAAAAGAAATACAGGAACCCACAAAATGACCTGAAATTATAAGCTAAAAAAACAACAACAAAAATCTAATTATTTTTCCATGTAAAAGTCCAAATAAACTCAAAGTAAACTTGGAATTTCAATTTAAAAACCATGTTCTGTTCCTAAAAATGCAAAGAATGCCATCAGTGAATGTCAAAACCTTTCTAAAACATTAAAAGGTGGCAAGACTTTTTGCACTCATCAATTTAATGAAAATGAGGCCAAAAAAATCCACCATTAGTAACATAATGAACTGCTGACTAAAAAACTTATGCCAAGAAATGCAATGTGATTTTCCTTTTTACATAAACCAAACTTATTTATCCAATATGCAGCGCTAACAACAAAAATTTCCCATTATGTTTTTACAATGAAATTCATGGCAAGTTGTTTTGTTTTTTTTTTCTAAGCTTCACCTGGTTATAATGTAGAGGGGAAAAATTGTTGCCAAATTTTAAAAAATGTAAAGAAAAATAACAAAGATATGTTCTCCATTATCATGTAATTTAAAAGAGAATCAAAATTTTACATTAAATGTAAAGGGCAATTCAAAAGCTTCAAGGTAACTGGATGTTCCTAATCTATCACAAAGACAACGATGAGGTTTTTTCACCAATATTAACCAATAGAGTCTTGGTAAACGAGTAAAACAAGTAATAAATACGCGTGCTATACTAGGAAGATGGAGGAATTTCCAGATGTGATTAGAAGTAACATTAAATTGCCACGGGGAAAAAAATCAGAGACTGCACAAAGGTCTGAAAAGGCTGGAATCCCGAGCCCTTCCCACCTCCCACCACCACAGCCAAGAGCACCGAAAGCCTCGGTCAGGAGGAGGAAGAAGAGGGCGAAGGGAGGGTGAAGGAGGAAGAGACAGAGAGAAGGACGAGGACAGAGGGAGGAGGGAGGGAAGGAACGAGGGAAGAAGGGAAGGGAGAGGAGGGAAAAGGAGGAAGAGGAGGATGGAAACGGGGGCTGCAGGAGAGCCGTGAGGGCTAGTTCAGGCCCCCCGCCCCGCACAGCCGCCCGCACGCGCGGCCCCCGACCCCGGTGTTACCTCTTTTATGTAATTCTCGGAGAGGAATGTTGTCTCCTCCCCCATCGTAAGGCAAATAAGGATCGGAAGAAATATCCATGAGTAGAATTAAAATTGGGGGAAAAAAAAAAAAAAGGCAGAAAAAGAAAGAGGAGGAGTAGAGGGAAAAAAAAAAATAGAAAGAAGGCGGACTTGCTTGCTTAAAAGCCCGAGAGCCCCAGCTCCACGGCGGCAGCGGGCTGCGAAGGGGCCATATTTGATCCGGCTTAGAACGGCGGCAGCTCCGCGGCTACAGCCACCGCCGGCCCTTCCACTGCCAATGATGTCATCAAAGGGAAATTATTGCAGCCTGGTTGCTAGTGGCTACAATCTAGCAGAGTTTAGGGGCGGTACAGCCTTCTTAATGGGGCTCAGCTACGTAAAAGATGACTAAGCTCCAAGTAATAACAGCCGAAACTGGTTTAGGGGAAAAATAAGAAAGCCACCTTTAACTTCAGAACTAGCTACAAGAAGAAAATGCATACAGTGTTTTACTCTTGCGGTTTTTCTTAACATTAAAAAATAATTATACTCTTAATATACATTAAAAAAAAGTGGTTTTGGAAATGGACAATAACCATTTTCAATTGATACATACTGTGCATCTGACATGTTGCAATGTATGTGCAATTTGCTTCACTATAGATATTTTGCCTATAAAAATATGACCTCAGTTGAAGAATGAAGAAAAATAGGATTCTTGCCAATTTCAGGCTCTAATATACCAAGAGGTTCCAACACCTTTGATAAAGAAACTATGCTAATTTTATTACAGCCATACTAATAAAAAGCTCAATGTACAGCACTCTTCCATAAACAAAGGTCCAAGTTCATGCTAGTGAATACAGTATTTCCATTCTCTGGCTATTTTTTTCAATGGAGTAGCTACTAAAATTTAATAATAGTGAAGAGAAAATGAAAATATAAAGAAGAGGATGCAATAATTTAATCACAGGTGAAGGTAAATAATATGTAAGATTACAAATTACATATGCATATAAAGCATACATATACACACATGTTCCTTAGCAAAAACAAAAACAAAACACATAGACAAAGTAATATTATCCTCATTTTTACAAATTTGGGAATTGAGGCTCAGAGAGAGGTTGAAAATAATATTCACATGTCACACAGCTATTTAGTATCTAAACTAAGCTTCAAATCTAGACTCCTGATTCCATTATACCATGTTGCCTCTCTCCATTTATCAAAATTAATATTTTACAGAACATTTAACTTATATGTAGTATAAATGTATATGCTACATATGTGTATATATGTTGTGTTGTGTATTGTAATATGTCATAATAAAAGTTAGTATTTCTACTCATGCTAAATCAAGGTTTACCTTAAACCTTCATTCATAACAATCCTGTGAAGTACTGTTTAATCTACGTTTTGCAGAGAAAGAAACTGAGACTCAGAAAGAGAGTTAAGTGATTTTCCCATAACCACTAAGAAGTGGTGGAGTCAAAAACCCAGATCTTCTGACTCCAAGTTAAGTGTTCTCTCCACTAGAAAAAAAAAAAAAAAAAAAAAAAAAAAAAAACCCTACTAAAATCCACTATAATATATATGCCTATGCAAAATATGTGTATGTTTGCTTCAGTTTTCTTTTTTAGCACATGTTTACTATATGTTTACAGATATGTACACATATTTGAAGCACACATGTGAGCTTGTTTCTCTCAAACATACACATTGAAATTAGTAGGAAATGTAGTAATATAGTAGGAAAAAGCAACTAGATTTGATGTCCTGAAGACCTAAGCCAAAACCCTGACTGTTTCTCAATGATTGGTGCAAATCATGTAGCTTTAGGGTTTTAGTTTCTTTCTTTCTTTCTTTTTTTGCTGAGGCAATTAGGGTTAAGTGATTTGCCCAGGATCACACAGATAGGAAGTGTTAAGTGTCTGAAATCAAATTTTAACTCAGGTCCCCTCCAGACTTCAGGACTTGTGCTCTATCCACTGTGCCACTAGCTGCCCCCTAGGGTTTCAGTTTCTTTATAAAATAAGAAGAAAGCATTGTCCCTTCAAACTCTAAATTCCATGACTCCAATTGTTTCTAGAGTACAAGTGCAAATTCATTGAGAAGTTTTGTGGATTTAAGAAATAAAGCAAAACTGTCCTTATGATGCCCCCCCCTCCCAAAAAAAATAATACTGTTGGGGGGTGTTTTAAAATCTAAGACCAAACAATGAAACTTTACTAAGAGATATATACTCATTTCCCAAAAACTATACTGGTTATTACTACAGTTCTATTAAACAAAAGGATCTATTAAGAAAGATCATGAATGATCCAGAGTCAAATATAAAGAAGTTAGTGTAAAGACTGTTCTCCTTTCCATTCCAACTACATGTAGAATCTGTTCTTTGCTAAAAAGCAATATTAATAAAGCTGTTTTGTTTGGTATTATAAATTATCCTCATCTGTAAATGGTTTTCTCAAAACTAGTACAGTTATAGTTACAGATTTTTAAATCAACAGAGTGTTATCACCACTAAGAAGAAATATTAAATTTATGGCTACTATGTACAGTCGCTGTTACAAACGAGATTATTTTTTATATCATGATTCTGATGCCACTCCCATCCAAATTAAAATGTGTTTTACTGTTATTGTTAGAAAGCTTTACAAGTGGCTACTTGATCCACAGTTCAGGTTTACAGGAAAATTAAAAGAAATATTTTGAGTACTAATTAACAAAGTAATTTTTTACATATCAATAATGTCCTTAATATAGAATATACTGGCCAAGTATACATAAGAAACAGTTTTATCTCAACTTAGATTCTTTTAAAAATATAAATCAAACGTTGCAAAAAGCCAAAATGGATCTTCTAAACTTATTGATTCTAAGTGAAAGTACTTTCCATTTGCAGAATTAGAAAGGACAACAGATTAAAAAATGGTGGTGTAAATGAGGACTTTGACTCAGACTAGATGTAATTAACTTATTAAGTAGAGTTAAATGATGCCTAAAGTAGTGGGAGAAGAGAGTCTCAGCCACAAACACAAGAATCTTATGCATATTCTTAGGAAATAACTTAAGAAGCAATCTTTAAGAAGAAACAGAACAAAATAGAAAAATAGTAATACACAAATTAATGAGGGATTCAAATTTAAGATTTTCACTCTCAAATATTATGCACAAAATATTTAAACTTAAAAATTATTGTTTTTACTTCTATAAGTTCAGCTAACTAGAAAAAAATTTTTTTCTTCTACAAACATTATGAGATATTATTAGGTTAATATACTCTATTAGCTAATAAGTCCTATTGTAGTTTTGTCATGACTTTCCTGCCATATTTATTTAACATTTAGACAGGATATATGTTAAGTTATTTTTAGGAACTTATATAATAAAATAGTCCCTATGGGTGAACAAAAATAGAAACTGTTTTATAATGTTCATCCATAATAGCATTAGGGAAAGTATTATCAGTCTTTAATTACTTCATATATTACTTTTACTATGAATATTAAAAGTCTTTTTGGAAATAAAAAAAGAGCACATTTTTTCTTAAATTTAAATGAGAGCAACTAGATGGATCAACAAATAGTACCTTGGGACTAAAATAAAAAAGACTTGAGTTCAAATCTAGCTTCAGAAACTTAATTGTATGACACAGAAAATAACTTCAGCTCTGCCTGATACAATTTCTACATTTGTAAAATGAACTAGAGAAGGAAATGGCAAACTATCCCAGTATCTTTGCCAAGAAAACCCCATGGACAGTATGGTCTCAAGATCACAAAGAGTCTAGACATGATTGAACAACAACAACAAATATTTAATATAGTTCAAAAATATTTATCAAGTATCTAGTATTGGTGAAATATTTGCAACCACTAGAGAAATATTAAGTTTGGATAATACAAGGTCTCTGTCCTTAAAGAGCTTAGAGCCTAGTAAAAGAATATAACATTAATGCAGACAACTTTTAACACCTGACAGCGTTTTAAAAAGAGAAAAAATAAAGGACTTTTAAAGGTCTGAAGGGAGAAAATTTTTTTCTAAGATTGAGTAAGAAATGATTGTTAAAACATAGTATCAAAGTTGAACTTTAAAAGATGGATTAAATTTTAGGAATCAAGAGGAGAAAAAAAGCATTTAAATCATTAGGATATAGAGATTTAAGTAAACACAAAATATATCTGAAAGATAAGTAGTGAAATTTAGATAAAACTATGAATAAAACATAACTTTTTATTTTTAACATTACTTCTAATAAATGTACACTTTCAATAACAGAAAAATTCTACTTTTCACTGTAGTTATAGATATTATAATAAGTCAAGTCACATATTGAAAAAAAAAAAAAAAAAAAAAAAAAAAAAGATTTATCTCCAATAGAGAGTATTACAATTTCACTAGTGCACAATGAAGGAAAATTGGCTTGATTGACTAAAATATTTTTTTCCTCTTATGTAATGTTGCATAATACAAATGAAGTAATGCAAATGTTCTTATAATTTGTTGCAATGTATTACTGAGTGAAAAGCAACTTCAGAAAAAATTGAAATAATTTAAATTATTTAAGATCATTATGAATTAATTTAAAACATTTATTAATAATAGTTATTATTTATGTAGCATTTCAAAGTTTTGCAAAATCCATTATATATTATTTCATTTCATCCATATAGCAATCTCATTGGGATAAATTTATTATCCCATTTTAAAAATTAGAAAATTGAGGCTAAAAAGTTAAATGATTTGCCCAGGATACTGATATCTTTTGTTTTCTGACATAATCACTATTTCTCCCAGTATCCCTCTCTTTTCCCCTCCCAAAGAACCATCTCATATAACCCTAAATACATTTTAAATATTTTAACAGAAAATAAAATATTAACTGGAAGAGAAAAAAATTCACAAAATCTATCAATACAACAAAAAAGTTTGAAAAATACATGCAATATATTATTTATACATTTTCGTACCACCTCCTCATCTCTGCAAAGGATCTAGATGGGGGCAGTTTTCCTATTTCTCTTCTTTGGGTCCCTATTAGTTCTTTGTAATTTACAAATTGCTTTGTGGTTGTTCTTTCCATTTATACTGTTGTAGCTTTACATTGTTGTAGCTATTGTGTATACTGTTTTCATAGCTCTGCTTACTTCATTCTACATCATACTGTGTAAATCATTCTTCTCTGTATTAATATTTGTAATTTCTTATAGCATGGTAATATTCCATTATATTTATGCACCACACTTTGTTTTGTCATTCCCAGATCAATTTTGCTTCCAATACTTTGTCTCACACACACACAACGTGTGTGCATGCGTGTGTATGTATGTGTGTGTGTGTGTATAAGATTTTCTTATCAGTGACCTCCTTGGGAATATAAGCCAATTAGTAGTTGATCAAATACACATTTTAAGTCACCTTACTTGTATGATTCCAAATAAACACATTAATTTTTATGATGTAGCCAATTACTCTAAAGTCATTAAAGCAGAAATATGGTACTGTAACTACAATTAAACATGCTTTTATTTTATATCAAGAGGTAATCAATATATACCAAATACAATTCTAACCAGCACAAATACAGTCCCTGCCACCTCAAGAAGTTTATCATTTTATCAGAGGAGACAACAATTACACATTTAGATATTCATAAAAATAGATAAAAGTAATTTTGGAGTGGAAGGCACTAGCAGCTAGAAGAATGAGGGAATGCTTATTGTAGAAGAAAGCACTTGAATTTAGAGCTGGTGAAAATTGGCAAAGAACGAGTGAATTCTAGGCATGAGCAATTGCAAATGCAAAGCACAGAGGTAAGAAATAATGTGCTTGCACATAAAAACTAGTAAAAAGGTAAGTTAGTTTAACAGTAGAGTGTGGGAAGAGAAGTAATGAGTAACAAAACTAAAAAAAAAAAGACAGACAAGAGCTTTAAATGCCAAACAGAAAAGTCTGATTTGACCAAGGAAACCAACAAATTTTCTTGAGTAGAAAAACATTGTTAGACATTGAGCTTCCAGAGAATCACTGCCTCTAAAAAAGCTGTTACAAATATTTTTATACTAATAGATCTTTTTGTAATGGCCAGGAATTAGAAATTGAGCTGATGCCCATCAATTGGTGAATGGCTGAATAAGTTGTAGTATATAATTGTAACAGCACATTACAGTATTATAAAAAACAACAAACAGCATGCTCTCAGAAAAACATGGACTTAGATGAACTGATGTAAAGTGAGCAGAACCAGAAAAACACTGTGCACAATAATAACAATATTGTACAACTGTCAACTATAAATAATTTAGCTATTCTCAAAGCAAAGGGTATCAACAAAAACATTTTAAAAATAAAAAATAAAACCATGGAAGCTAAATTTATTTAACAAAAAAGTGGCAACCCTACAAAAAAAAAGTTAAACATTATTTAACTTGCAAACATCTCAAACATAAGAATGGTAAATAAGTATAATTAGAATGAAAAGATTAATAATATCATTTATAAGTTGTTGGGGTTTTTAAAAATGAAATTGACCCAAAGAAAGAATAAAAGGATTATCAAAGTGCAAAAAAGGTCTAAGGGAAATTTAAATAATCAGAAGAAAGGAAGGTAAAAAACTTGAACAGGAATAAGTCTACTATGTGCCAGACATGTACTAAGGCTTTTACGAATATTATATCATTTGAGCCTCAAAACAACTTTGAAAAGTAGGTGCTATTATCGTGATCAGTATTTTATAATTGAGGAAACTAAGTCAAACAAAGGCTAAGTGACTTGCCCAAGATGACATACCTAGTTAAGTAACTAAAGGCAAATCTGAATCTAGGTCCAGGACCACTCAGACTTGGCTCAAAGTTAAGTGGTCTTATTCTACTGTAAATCTAGGCCTGGGGGCAGTTACAACATTTCATTCAATTGATCTCTTATTAAAAAAAGGGAAATTTGACTTCCGGCCAAGATGGCGTTGTGGAGGCAGACAGCTGCTTGAGCTCCTCGTATTCTCTCAGAACTTACTTCATGACAAGCCTCTGACTTAATGCTTGACCCAGAAAGAAATCCACAAATTATCACCAAGAGAAGACATCCTTGAAAGTCGCCAGAAAAGGTCTGTGTTTGTTCGGGGGAGGGTCAATCAGACTGGGCGCAGACTGAGGGCAGACAGCCAGAGCAAGACAGGCAGCTCACACAGCTCAGACCGGAGGGGGAGGGGTGTGATCTCTGCCGTTTCTGTGAAAGGGCTTTTGCCCCAGTGTGGATGCTCTGTCTTGGCAGCAAGCCAGGAGCAGCGGAGAGGGTGTAAACACCGGAGGTGAAGATTAAAACCCCAGAAAGCCAGCGGCTCTCAGAGCCCGGCCACCCCCAACCCCACCTGGACTGACTCGGTGTTCTCAGAGCCTCAGAGCGCAGACTCAGTACAGTCATTGCTGTTCTGTTAGTGGCTCTCTGCTGCCCTACCCCCAGTCTGTAGAGGAAGCCCATTAATAACATCCAGCCCTATCCCCCGCAAAACAGACCAATTGTTTCTCTTGTCAGTTTGTTTTCTTTGATTCATACTCTGACAAAATGAACAAAAAATTCAAAAGGGCTCTAACCATTGACAGCTTCTGTGTGGAGAGGGAGCAGACTTCAAATGCTGAGGAGACTAGGAACAGACTGTCCCCAGATGTATCCCCTGGGAGGGATATAAGCTGCTCCTCAATACAAAAGAACCTCATAGAGGAAATCAAAAAGGCTCTCACAAGACAGCTGGAAGAGAAATGGGAAAAGGAAAGGGAAGCTTGGCAAGAGAGCCTGGAGAAGTCATCCCATGCATTCAAAGACAGAATGGATAAAGAAATCAAATCATTGAGAAACAAGATTAGTGAGCTGGAAAAGGTAAACAACTCCAAGGAAAACAGGATTAGTGAGCTGGAAAAGGTAAACAACTCCAAGGAAAACAGGATTAGAGAGCTGGAAAAAGAAATCAGCTCTCAAAAAAATAAAATGGATAAAATGGAAAAAAATTCCATAGAAGATAAAAACTCAATTGGACAATTACAAAGAGATATAAAAAAAGTGAGTGAAGAAAATACATCATTGAAAATTAGACTGGAACAAGTAGAAATGAATGACTCAAGGAGAAACCAAGAGGGAGTCAAGCAAAACCAGAGAAATGAAACAATTGAAAAGACTGTCAAGTACCTTACCAGAAAGACAACAGACCTGGAAAACAGATCCAGGAGAGACAATTTGAGAATAATCGGACTCCCTGAAAAATGGGAGGAAAAAAAGAGCTTGGACACCATTTTCGAGGAAATTATCAAAGAGAACTGCCCAGACGTTTTGGAAACAGAGGGTAAAATAGACATTGAGAAAATTCATCGATCACCTACTGAAAGGGACCCTAAAATCAAAACGCCAAGAAATATAGTGGCCAAGTTCAAGAACCATCAGACAAAGGAAAAGATATTGGAAGCTGCTAGAAAAAAACAATTCAGATATGGAGGATCCACAATAAGGATAACACAGGATCTAGCAGCATCCACATTAAAAGAACGCAGGGCCTGGAACATGATATTCCGAAAGGCTAAGGAACTTGGTATGCAGCCAAGAATAACTTACCCAGCAAGAATGAGCATCGTTTTCCAGGGAAGAAGATGGACATTTAACGAAATAAATGAATTCCATCTATTTTTGATGAAAAAACCAGAACTACATAAGAGGTTTGATCTTCAAATATAGAACTCAAGAGACTTCTAAAAAAGGTAAAAAGAAATCTTGAGAACTATACTTCTGTCAAAAAATATGTAAAGAACATATGTACAATTTGTCTTAGAAACTAGAGGTGGAAAGGAGATTATATCATAAAAAAGTATAAAGTGGTGGTACTACATCTCATGAAGAGGCAAAGGTAACCTATTATATCTGAGAGAAAGAAAGGAGGGAGATGAACATAGCGTGTATCAATAGACATATTCGATTTATGGTGAAACTTCTTCCACTTCATTGAAAAGTGAAAGGGAAGGAGTAAGCTAAGGGGAAGGGAATACAGTAATTTCGAGGAAAGGGGGTAAAATAAGGGGAGGATCTTTAAGGTGGGGGAGGGATCCTAAAAAGGGAGGGCTGTGAAAAGCAAGTGGTGTTTACCAGTTTAATACTGGATAGGAGGGTAAAAGGGAAGGAAAGGGGAAAAGCATAAGCAGGGGTTAATAGGATGGCAAGCAATATAGAATTAGTCCTTCTAACCATAAATGTGAATGGGGCAAACTGCCTCATAAAGAGGAAGCAGTTAGCAGACTGGATTAAAAGTCAGAATCCTACTATATGTTGTTTACAGGAAACACACCTGAAACAGGATGAGACATTCAAACTAAAAGTAAAAGGGTGGAGCAGAATCTATTATGCTTCAGGCAAAACCAAAAAAGCAGGAGTAGCCATCCTCATCTCAGATCAAGCAAAAACAAAAATTGATCTAATTAAAAGAGATAAGGAAGGGCATTATATCCTGCTAAAGGGAAGCATCAATAGTGAAGCAGTATCAATATTAAACATGTATGCACCAAGTGGTGCAGCATCTAAATTCTTAAAAGAGAAATTAAGAGAGCTGCAAGAGGAAATAGATAGCAAAACTATAATAGCGGGAGATCTCAACCTTGCACTATCAGAATTAGATAAATCAAACCACAAAATAAATAAGAAAGAAGTCAAAGAGGTAAATAGAATACTAGAAAAGTTTGATATGATAGATCTTTGGCGAAAGCTAAATGGAGACAGAAAGGAATATACTTTCTTCTCAGCAGTTCATGGAACCTATACAAAAATTGATCATATACTAGGGCATAAAAACCTCAAAATCAAATGCAGTAAGGCAGAAATAGTAAATGCATCCTTTTCAGACCATAATGCAATCAAAATAACATTTAATAAAAAGCCAGGGGAAAATAGACCAAAAAATAATTGGAAACTAAATAATCTTATACTAAAGAATGATTGGGTAAAACAGCAAATCATAGACATAATTAATAACTTCACCCAAGAAAATGACAATAATGAGACATCATACCAAAATGTGTGGGATACAGCCAAAGCAGTAATTAGGGGAAGTTTTATATCTCTACAGGCCTACTTGCATAAAATAGAGAAAGAGAGGGCAAACGAATTGGGTTTACAACTAAAATTGCTAGAAAAGGAACAAATTAAAAACCCTCAGACAAACACAAAACTTGAAATTCAAAAAATAAAAGGTGAGATTAATAAAATTGAAAGTAAAAAAACTATTGAATTAATTAATAAAACTAAGAGTTGGTTTTATGAAAAAACCAACAAAATAGACAAACCCTTAGTAAACCTGATTAAAAAAAGGAAAGAGAAAAAGCAAATTGATAGTCTTGAAAATGAAAAGGGTGAACTCACCACTAATGAAGAGGAAATTAGAACAATAGTTAGGAGCTACTTCGCTCAACTTTATGCCGATAAATTCGATAACTTTTTTTTTTTTTTTTTTCCTGAGGCTGGGGTTAAGTGACTTGCCCAAGGTCACACATCTAGGAAGCGTTAAGTGTCTGAGATCAGATTTGAACTCAGGTCCTCCTGAATTCAAGGCTGGTGCTCTATCCACTGCACCACCTAGCTGCCCCCTAAATTCGATAACTTAAATGAAATGGAAGAATACCTTCAAAAATATAGCTTGCCCAGATTAACAGAGGAAGAAGTAAGTAGTCTAAATAGTCCCATCTCAGAAAAAGAAATAGACCAACTTCCTAAGAAAAAGTCCCCAGGACCAGATGGATTTACAGGTGAATTCTACCAAACATTTAAAGAACAACTAACTCCAATGCTATGTAAACTATTTGAAAAAATAGGGATTGAAGGAGTCCTACCAAATTCCTTCTATGACACAGACATGGTACTGATACCTAAACCAGGTAGATCGAAAACTGAGAAAGAAAACTATAGACCAATTTCCTTAATGAATATTGATGCTAAAATCTTAAATAAGATATTAGCAAATAGACTTCAGAAAATCATCCCCAGGATAATACACTATGACCAAGTGGGATTTATACCAGGAATGCAGGGCTGGTTTAATATTAGGAAAACTATTAGTATAATTGACCATATTACTAATCAAATTAATAAAAACCATATGATCATCTCAATAGATGCAGAAAAGGCATTTGATAAAATCCAACATCGATTCCTACTAAAAACGCTTGAGAGTATAGGAATAAATGGACTATTCCTTAAAATAATAAGGAGCATATATTTAAAACCTTCAGTAAACATCATATGTAATGGTGATAAACTAGAACCTTTCCCTGTAAGATCAGGAGTGAAACAAGGTTGCCCACTATCACCATTACTATTCAATATAGTACTAGAAACTCTAGCCTTGGCAATAAGAGCCGAGAAAGAGATCCAAGGAATTAGAGTAGGAAATGAAGAAATCAAATTGTCACTTTTCGCAGATGACATGATGGTATACTTAGAGAACCCCAAAGACTCTGCTAAAAAGCTATTAGAAATAATTCAGAATTTTAGCAAAGTCGCAGGATACAAAATAAATCCACATAAATCCTCAGGATTTTTATACATTACCAACACAATCCAACAGCAAGAGATACAAAGAGAAATTCCATTCAAAATAACAGTCGATAGTATCAAATATTTGGGAATATATCTACCAAAGGAGAGTCAGAAATTATATGAGCAAAATTACAAAACACTTGCCACAAAAATAAAGTCAGATTTAAATAATTGGAAAGACATTCAATGTTCTTGGATAGGCCGAGCGAATATAATAAAGATGACAATACTCCCCAAACTAATCTATTTATTTAGTGCTATACCAATCAGACTCCCAAGAAACTATTTTAATGACCTAGAAAAAATAACAACAAAATTCATATGGAAGAATAAAAGGTCGAGAATTGCAAGGGAACTAATGAAAAAAAAGTCAGAGGAAGGTGGTCTAAGTGTACCTGATTTAAAGCTATATTATAAAGCAACAGTCACCAAAACCATTTGGTATTGGCTAAGAAATAGACTAGTTGATCAGTGGCATAGGTTAGGTTCACAGGACAAGATAGTGAATAAAAATAGCAATCTAATCTTTGACAAACCCAAAGATCCCAAATTTTGGGATAAGAATTCATTATTTGACAAAAACTGCTGGGAAAACTGGAAATTAGTATGGCAGAAACTAGGCATGGACCCACATTTAACACCACATACTAAGATTAGATCAAAATGGGTCCAAGATTTAGGCATAAAGAACGAAATCATAAATAAATTGGAGGAACATGGGATGGTTTACCTCTCAGACTTGTGGAGGAGGAAGGAGTTTGTGTCCAAGGGAGAACTAGAGACCATTATTGATCACAAAATAGAACATTTTGATTACACCAAATTAAAAAGTTTCTGCACAAACAAAACTAATGCAAACAAGATTAGAAGGGAAGTAACAAATTGGGAAAATATTTTTACAGTTAAAGGTTCTGATAAAGGCCTCATCTCCAAAATATACAGAGAATTGACTTTAATTTATAAGAAATCAAGCCATTCTCCAATTGATAAATGGTCAAAGGATATGAACAGACAATTTTCAGATGATGAAATTAAAACTATTTCCACTCATATGAAAGAGTGTTCCAAATCACTATTGATCAGAGAAATGCAAATTAAGACAACTCTGAGGTATCATTACACACCTGTCAGATTGGCTAAGATGACAGGAACAAATAACGATGAATGTTGGAGGGGCTGTGGGAAAACTGGGACACTGATGCATTGTTGGTGGAGTTGTGAAAGAATCCAACCATTCTGGAGAGCAATCTGGAATTATGCCCAAAAAGTTATCAAAATGTGCATACCCTTTGACCCAGCCATACTACTACTGGGCTTATACCCCAAGGAACTACTAGAGAAGGGAAAGGGTCCTGTATGTGCCAAAATGTTTGTGGCAGCCCTTTTCATAGTGGCTAGAAGCTGGAAAATGAATGGATGTCCATCAATTGGAGAATGGTTGGGTAAACTATGGTATATGAATGTTATGGAATATTATTGTTCTATAAGAAATGACCAACAGGAGAAATACAGAGAGGCTTGGAGAGACTTACATCAACTGATGCTGAGTGAAACGAGCAGAACCAGAAGATCATTATACACTTCAACAATGATACTGTATGAGGATGTATGCTGATGGAAGTGGATTTCTTCAACATAGAGAAGAGCTAATCCAATTCCAATTGATTAATGATGGACAGAACCAGCTACATCCAGAAAAGGAACACTGGGAAATGAATGTAAACTGTTATTTTTACCTTCTGAATCCAATTCTTCCTGTGCAACAAAAAATTCGGTTCTACACACATATATTGTATCTAGAATATACTGTAATATATTTAACATATATAAGACTGCTTGCCATCTGGGGGAGGGGGTTGGGGGAGGAAGGGAAAAAATCTGAATAGAAGTAAGTGCAAGGGATAATGTAAAAAATTACCCATGCATATGTACTGTCAAAAAATGTTATAATTATAAAATAAAATAAAAAATTAAAAAAAAAAAAAAAAAAAAGGGAAATTTTAAACTCATAATTTGCAGAAGCCCTATTAGGTTCTTACTAAGTGCTAATGAGATAATGAGATATTAGGTTCTTACTAAGTGCTAAGTCGGTACTTGACAATTCTCTAGTTCTGGCCTTTCCTGGGGAAGAGCTTGCATGCTTAGGAGGAGCAAGTTCATTGATTGAAGTAATTCTTCCCAGAAGCCCTTGCATTATCCCACGCCCATTCTCTGGGAAGATAAAGAGGGCAGCTCTGGAGGAAAAAGGACCAGACTTGAGGCTGCTCTCTACAGGAAGAAGAATCTGTCAGAGAGATTTGAGTTGACACAGCAGATCTCCTCCCAGATAGCGATCGGCAGCTTCTGGAGACAACAGCATGTTACAAAGCCCAAAGCAGGACAATGTCTTGTCAAGGAACTTCTCTTCTTGGCATAGTTGCCTGTCAAGACTCCTGCCTGCTGTGAAGATATTCTCTTTTCAATGTTAACACCTCTCTTTATCTCTCTGTCAGGATTTCTCTGCTAGGACCTTTATCTCTTTGCCAGGACTGACTTCTCAGTGCCAATAAAACTTCCCTTTTCAAACTTTTCAGGTTTGTGAATTCTTTCACGTTGAATCTACACCGGGGGCAGCTAGGTGGTGCAGTGGATAGAGCACCTGAATTTCAGCCCTGAATTCAGGAGGACCCAAGTTCAAATCTGGTCTCAGACACTTAACACTTCCTAGCTGTGTGATCCTAGACAAGTCACTTAACCCCAGCCTCAGGGGAAAAAAAAAAAAAAAAGAATCTGCATGGACCAGTATCACACCCTAACTCTCTGCACTGCCACTAATCACATCATTTGGTTCCCTAACGCACCAGGTGCAGCAAGTTAAGCTAGTGTTTCAGCTGATCATTTAACTGAGATCAATGATGATGATACTGATAGATAAAATAAATGTGGACTCAGTGTCATAAACCAGTGTGACAACTTGTGTGTTGTAAATTTCTGGTACAGAGCTGTATAGATTTGAGATGAAACTAGGAAAAGATATAAATTTCTTGATTATACTTCTTAATAAGGTCCTCAAAGCTATTATTTTTGCAGGGAAGACTTACATGAACCAATCCAAGGAAAAGCAATTAAGAACCAGAAAAATAATTTTTATAATAATGTAAAAGGAAGAGAAGGGAACAAGCATTTAAATGATACCAACTAACCAGGTACTAAATGATTTACAAATATTGTCTCATTTGATTTTTCTTAATAATGCTATTATTATCCCCATTTTACAGTTGAGGAAAATAGATTAAGTGATTTTATTAGGTCACAGAATATTTGCATAAAGAATATTTGAAAGGGACAGCTAAGTGGTGCAATAGAGCATGAGCCCTGAAGTCAGAAGAACCTGAGTTCAAATTTAGATTCAGACACTTAACACTTCCTAGCTGTGTGACCCTAGGCAAGTCACTTGACCCCAATTGCTTCAGCAAGGAAAAAAAAAAAAAAAGAATATTTGAGGTCAGATCTTTTTTACTCCTTTTTGATTCTATTCACTGAATCCTTAGCTGAAAACAATATTGACTCCAGAAGTGGTCAGTGCAGTGATCAATTGTGATGTAAGAAGACTTGAAGTATGCTTCTAGCCTTCCTTATAGTTGCTGAATAAAACAGATTTTCCAAATACAACCAATTTTGTTCATTTATTCTACTCAGTTTGTTGCAAGAAATCCTTTTTTTGAAGAAGACAGGAAAATGTCATTGGAAAATGATATTTTAAATAAAATATTTTTTATTTTTCTTTTTAGTAAACATTAAGTTGTGGTGAGAAAGGTGCTTAGTAAGTTTTAAAGCACTGTATAAAAGTGAATTATCAGTTTTTGCTATAAAGTATATTATTATTCCACCAACCTCAAGGTTTTAACAACTCTGATTCTTTTGAGAGAAATGATTATTAAGTAACAAATTATTGGGGAGGTACCTGACCTTTCCTAAAAACTTACCCCACCTAAATCATCTTATCTAGAGTTGTTGTGCTACCCAATTAGAAAATCTTTTTGTATCTTATTTTTTTCAAAAACATATAAAGATAGTTTTCAACATTCATTTTGTAAGACTTTTGTGTTCCAAAACTTTTTCCTTCCCTCCCTTACCTTCCTCCTCCCCAAGACAGCAAACAATCTGATATAGGTTGATTATATACTATTCTTTTAAAATATTTCCATATTTGTCATATTGTGCAAGAAAAATCAGATCAAAAGGTGAAAATACGTTTCAGTCAATCCATATTCAGTCTTTATGGTTCACTCTTTCTTCAGATGTGGATCACATTTTCCATCCCTAATCAATTGGAATTGCCTTGATCACCTCATTGTTGAAAAGAGCCAAGTACATCACAGTTGATCATTACACAATCTTCTTGTTATTGTGTACAACGTTCTCCTGGTTCTGCTCACTTCATTCAGCATCAGTTAATATAAGTCCAGGCTTTTCTGAAATCAATCTGTTCATCACTTTTTATAGATTAGTATTTTAGTAATACTAGTAATAGTAATACATTCATGTACCATAATTTATTCAGTCATTTCCCAACTAAAGGGCATCCACTCAATTTCCAGCTCGTTACCACTATAAAAAGAGCTGCTACAAACATTTTTGTACATGTAGGTCCCTTTCCCTTTTTTATGATCTCTTTGGGATACAGACCCATTAAGACACTGTTGGATCAAAGGGTATGCACAGTATGATATCCCTTTGGGCATAATTCCAAATTGCTCTCCAGAATGGTTGGATCACTTCACAACTCAACTCTACCGACAACAAATCAGTGCCCCAGTTTTCCCACATCACTCCAACATTTATTTATCTCTCTCTTTTCCTGTCATATAGCCAATTTGAGAGGTATGTAGTGGTACCTCAGAGTTAATTTAATTTGCATTACTCTGATCAATAGTGATTACGTGAATTATTTTCATACCACTAGAAATGGCTTTAATTTCTTCATTTCAAAATATGAATAATTTTCAGATGAAGAAATTAAATCCAATTAAAGAATCTTACAAAGGGGCAGCTAGGTGGCGCAGTGGATAGAGCACCAGCCTTGAATTCAGGAAGACCTGAGTTCAAATCTGATCTCAGACATTCAACACTTCCTAGCTTTGTGACCTTGGGCAAGTCACTTAACCCCAGCCTGGGGGGGGGGGGGGAAGAAGGGGGGGAATCTTACAAAGAATTTAATCTGAGGTGTATTCCAGCAAATTGTGTTCCACTTCTATGCTACAGTTTCCTTTATGAAGAAGTATAGATGCTTTGTTTAGATTGCTTGAGGCTGGAAGAAGTCTGAGATCATTCATCCCTCAGACTCTCCTTAGAATAAGTTTACCTCTCATTATAATATTCATTCTTAACTCATTGTTAACCAGAATTGATTGCCATTCCCAGGAACATCTACTCTTCTAAGGATATATAAAGGTTGAGTCACTGATCTCTTTTATCAATTATCTGCCAAAATGATTAATAAAATGATTAATTACCCAGAAACCATGTCTCTCAAACCTTTTAAACATCATGCTTCCCATTTTTTTCCCTCTGGTTCCTGAAGCCAGGAGCTACAATAAAAATGGCTCAAATCTACTTCAACTGTCTTTCCAAATATTAGTCTTCACATTTTGCCAATTTCCCAATATTATTAAGAATCAAATTTACAACATGTGATATACCCACTAATATAAGTGCAATGTAAATATTTTCCCATTATGGTCAACCATGGAAATTTCAGGTTTTTTATTAAAACAAATAAAAGGGTAGTAACATGGTGTCACAGAAAAAGCAGCAGCTTTGCAGTCAAAGAACCTGGGTTCAGATTCTGTTTCTTTATGCATTCAATGAGGAAGTTAGACTAGATGTAACTTCTAATGTCTCTTCTAGCTCTAAAACTATTACCTATGATCTTAAATCTCCCTGTAATAGCAATATGTAATTTTACAATTGATATTACAATGCCCCCCAGAGGCAAGACCAATAGGCCTATAATTTTACTCTACTTCAAGTTTGAGCTCTGTAAAATATTGTAATATTCTGAGATGATATTCCTTTACATAAAGTCTCCCAAGATTTTATTTTTAGAAATCATTTTGGATGAGTCCATTCTGAGAGGTATTTTATTTATCATTTAAAAATAGTTGTTTTTTTTTTTTTTCTTTTTGGATAAGATTAAGTCCTCAGGGAAAAAAAAAGAAAATAAAAAATTTCTCCTGTGACCTTCCCATTGCTATCCCCAATCCACTTCATAAAAAGAACTATAAGCAAGGTGAAATCCTATTAGAGTTTGTCTATAAATTTATACCAAGTTCTTTATCCCTCAGCTTTGGAAAAAGTAATTTACTTATTTCAAATGCAGTTTATTTTGCTATTCATTATTTCAATAAACAAATATTAAATATCTACCGTGTATAGACTACAGTATACCAGAAAGAATAATCTTTGTATTAAACAAATGGTAAAGGTATTAGAAAGGAGCTAAACCAAGCTATATGGAAATCAATTATGAATTCTAAAACAGCATAGAAAACATCCTGTAAAGAATGGACTAGACACTAGAACATAAAGCAAGTCATTCCCAATAGATATGTGGTCAAAGGATATGAAAAAATTGTTTTTCAATAGAAGTGAAAATTATGAAAATATGTATACATTTTTACATGAAAACACTTGCCAGCAAATCACTAATGGCAAAAAAAAAAAAAAAAAAAAAAGAACATTAACTCATACCCAAAAGCCTGGCAAAGATGACAAAGATAACAAAATATGGGAAATTAATATTGAAGAGACTAAGATGGAGACTGGGGGATAAAAGGAAATGAATGACAGAAGAAAAGACAAAAGGTATCAATAAAAGCTACTCATATATCCATAAAGAAAACAAATCTCTGAAAATTCAAGAATGTATCATTTACTACATTACAGGATCATAAAATTCTATAGCTGGGAGAGTCCATGTATAGTCTAACACTTTCAGAGAGATGAGGAAACAAATCCAGAGAGGCAAATAAAGTGACTTGTCCAATATCACGAAGACAAAAAGTAGCAGGGCCAGGAGTCTTAACTGACATCTTCTGACTCCAAATCTAAGGCACTCTCTATACTATCCTATGCCCCTAGACAAGAAGGAAGGAAGGTGGTAAAATGATATCAACACTCCCATTGTGCATCCTCCTCAAATCATTCAGCAAAATAATGTGAGTACTATATTTGCATATAAAATATTAACACTCAAATTTCCTTAACATGATCCAAAATGAAGAGCTTATGGATACCATTTGCCAATGGGCACATACAAGTTACCTCCAATAAACTTTTTAACTTTTCTAAGAGTAAAATAAACATCTCTGAGTGTATTACTATAACTATTTGACAATACTGATTTCATTATCAATAAGATACAAATTATATGGTGACTCTTGCTAAAAAAAAAAAAAGAAAAAAATGTTAACACCTGTGATGTAGTTTATGACCTTTTTAATGACTAGCTTAACTGGGCTGACAATCTAAATCCCCTTAAGACTTAAATACTCTTTAATGCAAAATATAGCATTTAAAAGTTTGAGCCAACATGAATTCAAGACTGGCACTGCATCAAATATATCTTCAACATCTTTTTTTAAAAAGAGATTATTGGAACCAAATAACTTAGTGATTTTTAAAACAAAGTACAATGGTTTAAAAACAAAATGTCATAATTAAAGAAGTCTTGATGACAATAATATATTCTCTTAAGAGATAAAGTTTCATCAAAAAAAGTGAATTCAGAGCCAGATCTCAGGTTGAATCTTTACCCTGAGCTTACTACCTGTAAGTCATGCGAATCAATTAACTTTTAAAAATTCCACTCCCTAACCCATAAAATGAGGAAAATGGAGTATATAATGTCTTAGATATCTTCCAGATCAAAAATGATAAGCCTATGAACAAATTTATATACAATTTTATGCTTTATAAAAAGTAGTTGCGAAGTGCAAATATTATGCCTTACAGATGAGAATGGTAAAGAGAAGTTAAATGGCTTGTCTGATTATCTACATAGTGAGACATAGTGATCACCTCTGGCTCCAAGTCCACTTCAAGCAACTAATGTTCAAGAGCTTAAATCTGTGATCCCAGGAAAACAGACTATTTCATTTGTCTTTCTCTTTCCTCAAATTAATATAATTCTCTGAACTTAATAAATTGTTGTTGTATAGAATCAATTCTAATCTTACACTCTGAAGCTGCACAAAATTGGGTCTCCCCTTCCACATTGAATCAACACAGACATTTAGGATTAATTGGGTCTTTAAAGATTATCTGCTCTAATCCAGATAAGGAAATTAAGAAACAAAAAAAAATTAAGTGAATTTTACCATTATGTCTAGCTAATAACAAGATTTAGATTAAAAGTTGGGTCTTTTGAGTTATAGTCCAGAAAAAAAGGACAATTTCCAGAAAGATGCAGAGACATCTAAAAGGAATCAAACTCTTTGAGATCCTCCTCAAAAATAAAGAGAAATACTGAAAAAGGAACAAAATTACCATTAGTTTATATGAGAAATTTCAACTTACGAAAATGACAAGTCAACCAAAGAAAATCTCCAATACAGAAATTACTATGGAGTAAGAGAAGTAAATGAAAATGCATCAAAGGAATTGTACACAAAATAGCATCAAAAATAAAATAGAACGTTATAGTTAAATAGATAACAAACACATTGAAAAAAATTAAGAACTCTGAGGTCATCTTTCTTCCCTCTTTCCCATCTACTATATATGAACAGCTATAAATCTAGTTGCTCATTTTTGCACAGCATCACTTATATCCATTTCCTTCTTTCCACTCACTCCACTATTATGGTAGTTGAGGCCTTTATAACCTCTTCCAGCTATATTATAATAGCCTCCTAATCCATTTTCCTATCTCTAGTCTCTCTTGTCTCCATGATGCTATTAACTTTATATTCCTAAAATAGAGATATGACCATATCATTATCTTATTCCAAAATACAGCTCTGGAATAGAATATAAACTCATTGGTTTGGTCTTTACAAATCTAGCTATGCCACTCATTTTTACTAGTCTTATTTTATATTAATGCCCTTCATACATTCCACAATTCAATCAAACTAATCTGCTAACTGTTCCCAAGTACATTTCCTGCCTCTATGACTTTTCACATGAGACTCCCCATGTCTGAAATTCACTCTTTCCTTATGTCAGCCTCAATGAATTCCAAAGTTGTTCCAAAGAATAATTCAGGTACTCTTCCCTAGGCCTTCCTCTCTCAAAGGTGTTTTTGTTTACTTGTCTAAATGCACATTGCCTGACCTCACCACTTTGAAGAATGTAAGTAGGACTAGAGCTTCCCCAAGTAAAGCTACAATTTATTTCCTTTTTAGTCCTTATGTTCCCAGCACTCCACAAAGTTCAGGACACAAAGCTGAGACTCTGAAAATGCTGATTGGTTATCTTTACTGTGATCTTTGAGAAGAATAATTTTCCACTATTTCTTTAGCCTATGTATAAAACGTCAAGTTTGTGTTCAAAGTATTTAATACGACTTTTGATTTTGTTATTCTCAATATCACAAATTTCAAAAATGCAAAATATTTTTAAAACATTTCCAAAATTTTAAGAGTATTACTCTGCCAATAATGTACTCTTTCCATCAACCCCACTAGCTTCTTCTACTTAAGGCAAAGACACAAGGGTAAAGAGCTTCTTTTTCCTACTGATAGTTTCCAAAGCCTTAACTGTATTGCAAGAGTTACACAAAAGATCAATCATGTCCAACTAGTTGGTCTTACAGATGATAGAAGCCTGTGAGCAGCTGCCATTATGATACGCTTTCCATAGCCTCTCCAATATCTCAGTCAACAGAAAAAGGTGAGATGCTTTAAATAGACTCTTGCTGCTAATTCCAGGAATTCTTGGTACCTCTTTGCTGATCCAAAATTATCAATTTCTCTTTCCTCACAATATATTCCTTCCCTATACTTTACATTCCCCAAAAGACTATCAGTGACACTTCTCTCCTATAGTAAATCACATAATTTCAGAGAGAAAAAGTTTAGGAACAACTGAAAAAAGTTTAGGAACATGAAAGGTTTAGGAGCAACTATTATTTTATCAGATTTGCCAATTACACAAGTTCTAAATATATCATAAACCAAGTAAAATGAAATTAAGTTAAAATTAAAGGAAAAATTATTAAGTTTTGAAAATAGGTTCGGAACTACTACAAAATAGTAAAATATTTATTCTTGGAAAATCTAGCATTAATTAAATCTTCCACATAAGTACTTCAAACAATATACATCATCCAAAATAGAAGCTACAACCAATCAGACTCCCAAGAAACTATTTTAATGACCTAGAAAAAAATAACAACAAAATTCATATGGAAGAACAAAAGGTCAAGAATTTCAAGGGAATTAATGAAAAAAAAAAAATCAAATGAAGGTGGCCTAGCTGACCTGATCTAAAACTATATTATAAAGCAGCAGTCACCAAAACCATTTGGTATTGGCTAAGAAATAGATTAGCTGATCAGTGGAATAAGCTAGGTTCACAAGACAAAACAGTCAATAACTATAGCAATCTAGTGTTTGACAAACCCAAAGACCCAACTTTTGGGATAAGAATTCATTATTTGACAAAAACTGCTGGGAAAACTGGAAACTAGTATGGCAGAAATTAGGCATGGACCCACACTTAACACTATATATATATATATATATACCAAGATAAGATCAAAATGGATCCATGATTTAGGCATAAAGAACGAGATCATAAATAAATTAAAGGAACATAGGATTACCTGTCAGACTTGTGGAGGAAGAAGGAATTTGTGACCAAAGAAGAACCAGAGATCATTATTGATCACAGAATAGAAGATTTTGATTACATCAAATTAAAAAGCCTTTGTACAAACAAAACTAATGCAAACAAAATTAGAAGGGAAGCAACAAACTGGGAAAACATTTTTACAGTTAAAGGTTCTGATAAAGGCCTAATTTCCAAAATATATAGAGAATTGACTCTAATTTATAAGAAATCAAGTCATTCTCCAATTGATAAATAGTCAAAGGATAGGAACAGACAATTTTCAGATGATGAAATTGAAACCATTTCTACTCATATGAAAGTGTTCCAAATCAGTATTGATTAGAGAAATGCAAATTAAGACAACTTTGAGATACCACTAACCACTTGTCAGATTGGCTAAGATGACAAGAAAAAATAATAATGAATGCTGGAGGGGATTTGGGAAAAATGGGACACTGATGCATTGTTGGTGGAGTTGTGAACGAATCCAATCATTCTGGAGAGCAATCTGAAATTATGCCCAAAAAGTTATCAAACTCTGCATACCCTTTGATCCAGCAGTGCTACTACTGGGCTTATATCCCAAAGAAATACTAAAGAAGGGAAAGGGACCTGTATGTGTCAAAATGTTTGTGGCAGCCCTCTTTGTAGTGGCTAGAAACTGGGAAGTGAATGGATGCCCATCAATTGGAGAACGGTTGGGTAAATTGTGGTATATGAATGGTATGGAATATTAATGTTCTGTAAGAAATGACCAACAGGATGAATACAGAGAGGTTTGGAGAGACTTACATCAACTGATGCTGAGTGAAATGAGCAGAACCAGGAGATCACTATACACTTCAACAACGATATTGTATGAGGATGTATTCTGATGGAAAGGGATATCTTTGACAAAGGGAAGATCTAATTTGGTTCCAATGATGGACAGAATCAGCTACACCCAGAGAAGGAACAATGGGAAATGAGTGTAAACTGTTTGCATTTTTGTTTTTCTTTCCAGATTATTTTTATTTTCTGAATCCAATTCTTCTTGTGCAACAAGAGAACTGTTCAGTTCTACACACATACACACACAATATATGTATCTAGGATATACTATAACATATTTAACATGTATAAGACTGCTTGCCATCTAGGGAAGGGGATGGAGGGATGGAAGGGAAAAATCAGAACAGAAGTGAGTGCAAGGGATAATGTTGTAAAAAATTACCCAGGCATATGTTCTGTCAAGAAAAAGTTATTAAAAAAAAAAAAAAAAAAATAGAAGCTACAAATTCAACTTACCAACTGAGGCATCACCATCTAACAAATTGTCATCTTCAGAGGTCTGGAAGTCCATAATAACACCTGCTCCATCTAAAAGTTCCTCGTCACTACTTGCACTTGTTATACTGTTGTAGCTGTTTCGATAGTAACCTCTATGGAACAGTTGCTCAGACTCCATTTAGTTATTTGATGAACTAAAGAAAATTTTAGAAAGAACTTTATTTTAATATTTTCTTATTAGATAATACTACACTATGTAATATATAACAATAACAAAAGACAAAACTTAAATGAGATTTCAGAGCTTAAAGGTAAAATTACATTGTATTGTTATTATTATTATTCTATTTACCTATTTTAAATTCAGTTTTTATAAGATAAAAATCTCCTGGTGAACCACTATTTTTTTGACTCTATAATATCCCTTCATTGTTCTTTAATTCATTATTTATATTCTATGTTATTATTATATTCATGGGTTAGATAAATGGTTACTATTTAATGAAAAATTAAGTCAATTACATTTTTCAAGACCAATAACAACAAATAACATTCTTATTTTCAATACTCTCATTTTAATTATATAGAGAATTCATTATTTACTATGTTCTTTTAATACATTTCTAGCTACTTACTTTTTATCAAGGAGACAAGTATTATTATAAAAAGGGATTTTATAAAGCATAAGAGTTCCATATAGAGTGGTATATTCTTGGCATATAATGTTTTTGTCATTTTAAGGTGATCTCAGAGATATTAGGTATTAATGAAACTCAATGAATCTCACTTTCCTTGTCTGTAAAATGAGGATTGGACTAGATGATTTCTATTGCCCTTCTTAGAGCTAAAATTATATGACTGTAAAAATTTGCATCTAACAGAAATGTACTACTCAAAAGTCTTAAAAGTTCTAAGAATAAGAGGCTAAAAGACAGTCTTATACAAGCAGCCAGAGAGACCATAGCTTTGTAAGAGATATTAAATGACCAGCCACAATTTTAAAGAACTGAAGATAAAACATGCTACTCACTTCCAGAAAGAATTGAGAGACTCAAAAGTACAGATTGAGACATTTTTTTTGGACTTAGCCAATGAAGGAATCTGTTTTGCTAGACCATATATGTTCATAACAGGGATTTTGTCTTTCTTTTTTCAATGGAGGAGAAAGAGTGAAGGTAGGGAAAAATATGTATCTGACCAAATATACATTGTACCAAATGACATACTAAAGGAAAGGAGTAAAAAGAAACTATTATTCTAGAGCTTAAATTTTTTTAAACAAACATTACAAAATAGAAATACCAAAAAAAAATATGCTTTTGGTAAAGTCCTAAAATAACAACTAATACTTTTCTGATTCTGTTTATAAAAACAGAATCAAATAATAATAAAAACAGTTATGTTTATGTGCAGAAATATAAATTTCATGGAGAAAACAGAATTGATCAAAGACAGAGTAATGTCACCAGTTGTTAATAGTATCTAACTTAATAATTTCCAACATATAATTATCTATATTTTTAATTATCTATATTTTCTAACTTCTTGGAAGATATCAAAATTATAATAAAAATCATCAAAGAAACATGACTATTCATTCATTTTTTATTTGGATTGCCTTTTATTTGACCTTTATGGAGCTGTGAGGAAAGCATTAAATATCAGAATGAAATGAGGCACCTATAGGTCTCTGAATAGTTAACACAATTTTCTAATCTATAAAATTAATAAAAAAAATTTATAACAACAATATTATAAAGAAAATAACTTGCAAAGGCTTAACTCCGATCAAAGTAATAATCAATCAGAATTCCAAAAGGTTCATAATATTTCCATATTAGTCATGTTGTAAAAGATAAGTTTAAAAAAAATCCTCAAGAATATTAAAGCATTTTTTTTTAAAGAATATGTTTCAATCATTCAGACATTACCAGTTCTTGGTCTGGGGATGGATAGCATTTTTCATCATAAGTCCTTCAAAATTGTCTTACATCACTGTATTGTTATGAATAGTTAAGTCATTCACAGCTGTTGATCTTACAATCCTGTTGTTACCTTGTACACAGTACATGTCACTTTGCATCAGCTCACGTAAGTTTTTCCATATTTTTCTGAGAACATCCTATTCAGCATTTCTTATAGCACAATAGTATTCCATCACAATTACACAGAACAATTTGTTCTCCTATTCCCCAATTGATGGGCATCCTCCCAATTTCCAACTCCCTACTACCAAAAATGAGCTGCAATAAATATTTTCATACATAATAGGTCCTTTTCCTTTTTGTTTTTTATCTTTCTTCATACAGACCTAGTAGCAACACTGATAGGTCAAAGGGTAAGTATGCATAGTTTTATAACTCTTTAGGCATAGTTCTGAATTGCTCTAAGGTATTATTGAATCAATTCATAACTCTAGCAATAGTGCCTTAATGTCTCATTTTCCCCACATTCCCTCAACAACTGTCATTCTATTTTTCTGTCCTATTAACCAGTCATAAGGTAGTAGCTCAGAATTGTTTCAATTTTTATTCTTCCAATCAACAGCCTTCCCATATGGCTATAACTACCTTTGATTACTGTAATGTTCTCTCTAAAATGTAATGTTCTCCCGTTGAGGTTTTCTTGGGGTCACTGGAGGCAGTCTTCGTTTCTGTTCAGTTAATACCACAAGTAAAACCCTGTGTAAAAGTCCAAATCCTTTATTATCTCCTTCAAAGTCTTGTCTCCTTTCCTGGGGCCCGGCTAGCTATCCTAGAGGCCTATCTCTCCTTGGTTCCGAGAGCTTAAGCTCCTGCTGCCAGTCCTTTGCCTTCTCTCCAAATGTCCATCCTGGCTAAGGCTCCTAGTTTATAAATGCTCCACACTGAGCATACACCAATCATTATATCACTAGAAAACCATTATTTGTTGTAGGATTAAATCATTGCTAAACTAGATTTAACCATTGTCTTCTCAATTCCACTTAGTACCTTGTAAGCATCCTTTGTTTCAAGTTCAGAGTTCTGGCCCATAGTCTCCTCAATTCCACTTAGTACCTTGTTCCT
The DNA here is from genome assembly GCF_048593235.1 of Sminthopsis crassicaudata. Taxonomy (NCBI): domain Eukaryota; kingdom Metazoa; phylum Chordata; class Mammalia; order Dasyuromorphia; family Dasyuridae; genus Sminthopsis; species Sminthopsis crassicaudata. The sequence goes on along the minus strand of NC_133622.1, from coordinate 85,231,377 downwards.
GGCCCATAACAGATTACTTCATCTGAAAACTGTTTGTGGTTCTTGATCATTTCTAAATTAGGGAATGGCTCCTATTTTCTATAAATTTGACATAGTATTCCATGTATTTGAGAAATGAGACCTTTATGAGGGAAAGGGACTCACATGTGCAAAATTGTTTGTGGCAGCTCTTTTTGTATGGCTGGAAGCTGGAAACTGAGTGGATGCCCATCATTTGGAGAATGGCTGAATAAGTTATGGTATGTGAATGTTATGGAATATTATTGTGCTATAAGAAATGGTCAGCAGAATGATTTCAGAAAGGCTGGAGAGATTTACATGAACTGATGCTAAGTGAAATGAGCAGAACCAGGAGACACGGCAACAAGAAGTTGATCAATTCTGATGGATGCAGCACCCACCAACAATGAGATGATTCAGATCACTTCCAGTGATCTTGTCTTTTTTTTTTTTTTTTTTTTTTTTTTTTTTTTTTTTTTTTGGCTGAGGCAGTTGGGGGAAAGTGACCTGCCCAGGCTCACACAGTTAGGAAGTGTTAAGTGTCTTGAGAACAGATTTGAACTCAGGTCCTCTTGACTTCAGAGCTGATGCTCTATCCACTGCACCACCTAGCTGCCCCTCCAGTGATCTTGTTGATGAAGAGAACCATTTGCATGCAGAGAGAAGACTGTGGGAATTGAGTGTAGTTCACAACATAGCATTTTTACTCTTTTTGTGGTTGTTTGCTTGCATTTCATTTTCTCATTTTTTTCCCAGTCTAATTTGATTTTTCTTGTGCAGCAAAATAATTGTATAAATATGTATGCATATATTAGATTAAAAAAAAATCCTAAACTCAAAAAAAAAAAAAAAAAAAGGAAATGAGGTTTTTATTAGAGAAACTTGCTTCAGTTTTTTTCATAGCTACAATTACTAAATGCATTTCCTTAATCCTATCCCTCTCATCCCATTTACTCTCCTCTCTCTTCTCAAAAGTGTTTTGCTTACTATCATCCTCCCTTCTCCTCTTACCTTCCTATAGCGTGAGACAGATTTCTATACCCAATTGAGTATGTATGTTATCTCCTCTTTGAATCAATTCTGGAGAGAAAGTTTCACTCACTCCTACCCCTTATCTCCCATCTTCCCTTCCACAGTAAAAACTTTTCCTTTCCTCTTATATATAATAATTTGCCCCATTCTACCTTTCCCTTTTCTCCAGTACATTCCTCTTTCACCCCTTAACTTTATTTTTTTAATATCCCTTCACATTCCATTCACACTTGTGTCCTCTGTCTACATGCATATGCCTTCAAACTGCCCCAATAAATGAGAAAGTTTTTAGCAGTTACAAGTATCATTTTCCCATGTAGAATGTAAACAGTTTAATCTAATCATATCTCTTGTGATTTCTCTTTTTTGTTTACCTTTTTATGCGTCTATTGAGTCTTGTATTTGGAAGTCAAATTTTCTATTTAGCTTTGGTCTTTTCATGGAGAATGATTGAAAATACTGTTTCATTGAATGTTCATTTGCCCCACTGAGATTATATTCAGTTTTGTGAGGAGGTAATTCTTGGGTGTAATCCTAATTCCTTTGTCCTCTGGTATATCAGATTCTAAGCCCTCCAATGCTTTAATGTAGAAGCTACAAAATCTCGTGCTATCATTATAGTGCTTCCACAACACTGAATTGTTTCTTTCTGGCTGCTTGCAATGTTCTCTCTTTGACTTGGAAGGTCTAGAATTTGGCTATAATATTCCTAAGAGTTTTCATTTTGGGATCTTATTCAGTGGATCCTTTCAATTTCTATTTTACCCTTTGGTTCTAGAATATCAGGGCCGTTTTTCTTGATAATTTCCTGGAAGATGAAACCTTGGCTCTATTTTCCAGATCAATTGTTTTTACAATGAGATATTTCAGATTTTCTTCTATTTTTTCATTCTTTTGGTTCTGTTCTGTTATTTCTTGGTTTCTCATAAAGCCAATAGTTTCCATTTGCTCAATTTCAATTTTTAAGAAATTATTTTCTTCAATGAGCTTTTGTACCTCCTTTTCCATTTCTCCAATTCAACCTCTAAAAGAGTTTTTATTCTTCAGTGAATTTCTGTGCTTTTTTGCATTTAACCAGTTCTGCTCTTCAAAGCATTCTTCTAATTAGCTTTTTATACTTCTTTTACCATTTCTGTTTTACCATATTATGTTTTTTAAAGTATCCTTTTCTTCAGTATTTTTTGTGTATCTTTTATCATGCTATTGAATTTTTTCCTGATTTTCTTGTGTCACTCTCATTTCTCTAAGACATCACTAACAGTCACAAAGAATATCCAAATTTATTGCCAAGTCTTGTCATTTCTGCTTTCACCAATTTCTCTCATGTCTTCTCTCCACTTTTACAGCTGCTACCCTAGTGCAGGCCATTGCCTATTACTGCACTACATTCATTTTTTACCTGGCTGATCTCCTTACCTTAGTTTATTCCCACACCAATCCACCCACTAAGCAGCCAAAGTGATCTACCTAAAGTTGGGACCTAATAATTTTCCCCTCTGCTCAAGTCAATACATTCAAAAGGTTCTCTATTACATCCAGGATCAACCCATGTGTCTTCTTTGACACTCTCTCCACAGTTTTCTAATCCACACATGAAAATAAGGCTGCATTATAATAGTATAGAAAGAGATGATTCAGGAAATATTAGGGAAAGGTGATCAAAATAGTCAATACATGAGTAGTATGAAGTCAAAAATTACTATAAATTTCCTTGCCTGGAAAAGATCAGTATCATTACCTGAAAGTTCAGGTGATCATGTCTCATTTTTAAAATGAAGTTAAACAGTATAAAGATTATAAAAAGCAACAGCTTTACCATGTTAGTCACAAGGTATGAATTTGGAGATCTTTTGTAGATGTGAACGAATCAAAGAAAGTTCAGAGATGGACCCAACAAATCTTTCTGATATCCATTTATGGATCAGAAATAAACCCTTAAGAGAAAATAGTATGGCTCAAAATCTTTGTACAATTGCCCTGACAGATAGGGAGAAGATCTGAGGAAGGACAGTCTTGAGGGATTCTTTCCTCACCTTGTCCAATTTAATGAAATATAAAGTCAATCTTATTTATGTGTGTATATGCTTACACGTTAAAAGAAACCTGGAATTAGGGTCTTATATGTACATATACAGACACAAGCATATATATACTAAAGTAACATCTTGAATCATTTTATTATATTTAAATTGCTCACTGTAACAGCTATGTTAATAATGTCATTGGATTAGAGAAATCTCATATACATTGGTTTAACAGCAAACAACATTTTCAAATACTAATAAATTATTGAGATAGGTATAATGAATAAAGGCCAGGATTAATTAAAAAAAGGGAAAAAAAGGAAAAAAAGAAAACAGATTTGGAAGGATATAAGGCGGAGGGAAGGAGAAACACAAGGATAAAAATGATGAAAAAAATGCACATAAGCAAAGGCAGTGTCTGCCTGTCTAACCAAAACATATTCATTCTGGAAATATTTATTTGGTATCCTAATCACGTAGATTAGTTTGCTCTAAAACAGCAACGAGTGGCTTTTTAGCACTGAGCACACTAACAGAACTGGCAGTGTCCATGTCACTGAATGTCATGAGTAGGCCTAATGGAAAAGGACCTAAGCACCTCTGCAACCTCTTTCAGAGTCACAATCTTTCTGGGCCTCAATTTCCCTCTATCTAAAGGGAGAGGACTGCACTAGATTACCTGTATGACCTCCTTAATTCTTCTTTCTATAATCAATTTCAAGCCCACCCATACTCTGCCAAGCCATATCTTGACTCATTACTCCAATGCAGACTTCCACTGATCTAAAGTAAATAGATTAGACAATTATAAACCTACCTCCACCATCCATTGGAAGAAACAATCTGTTCATTTCAAATTTTCACCCCTCCTCTCCCACAAAAATCGTCCCCAAAATCGAAATGGCTACTAACTAAAAAGACACATGCAGGGGTTCTCAAACTGGGGCCTGCGGGTGCTGAGGTTATGGTAAATGGGCTGAGGGGCGGAGACAGGGTGAGTTTTTGTTTTTACTCTAGTCCGGCCCCCAACAGTCTGAGGGACAGTGAACCCGCCCCCTATTTAAAAAGTTTGAGGAGCACAGAGGGAATCCTGTAACCGGATGTCAGACATCTTTCCCACATTTAAAACACAAATCACAGTAACATCTTTTATATAGTACATGTGAACCTGAACTTATTTTCTAATAACCTGCAAAAAGAGGTTCCTTTACTTCAGTTAAAATATCCCCACTCTGGCCTAGAGGATTAAAATGACCTAGAAGACCAATTCTGAGATGAAAAACAGTATTTATTTCTGAAAGGACCTCAACCAAGTAAGCCAATTATATAAATCACAATGATGACACTGTATTTAAAAGCTGGAAAACTTTCAAATCTGTTTTCAAACAAAGAGTTCTATCAATTCTTAAATAAGCAATTTGTAATGAACTGGAAGTAAAAGGTCTATAATTATCTTTAATGCCCGAAACTTTAAAGAAAAAAAGGAGGGGAGGGTGTTGCGCTCGTATGTTTACTGCAAAATATCAGGCTTGCCGTAGATGTGTGTATGCACACACTCATACATATCCACACCTATGTACACAAACGTATAACATACGTAAACATACATACATATATTCGAATAGAGATCGAATGAAATGGCAAGTGTTAAGCGCTCTGCAAGCCTTCAAGTGCTCTATAAACGCTAGTTATTTTTATTAGGGCCCAACATCAAAAAGGATTCATTCCCAAACCGGGGAACGCTTAACACACGATTAAAAAGCCAACCCAGTCAGAGCACAAACTTCGTTAACATATGACTCTCTTCCAAAGCCGCGTAAAAAAAGATTCGACGAGGTCTCCGAGAGCGAACTGGCAAGGTGTAAATAGAATCCGTCAGCGTTCACTGTCACGTGGGCTCATCTGTCACCCAGCGCGCAGCAGCTGGTCAGAGCGAGCTCCGACTCCGGGCGGCCCCCCCTCCTTCCCGGCCCCCAGCCAGAACGTGACAAGCACCAGGGGCTCTTTATGGCTAGACGTTTTAACTCACCTCACAGCTCAGAGGCATAGCAAAACCCGTGGCTGGACGTGGAGCGGCCTCGGTGTCCTGCATCTGATCACCCTGGAGACTAGCTACTCGGGGGGCGTCCGCGGACTTTTAAAAAAGCAAAACCCACCCAAACACTTGCGGATGAGGAGATACCTGAGGGTTTCTACTGAGGAAGAGGACACGGAATGTTTGCAGGTGGGACTTTTTTTTTTTTTGGTCCTCCTCCAAGCTCGGGAGCGGCATGAAGTCAGCTGCTTCTCGTACGCGGTTCACCCACTTCCCACACAAAAAAATGAACCCCTCGCGGGAGCCGTCAGCGGATACCAGCGGGACCCATGCTGGACCTCCCGGGGGGAGGGGCAAGGGAGGACCGGCCCTGCGCAACCCGACGAGGCCCGGCCCAACGCCACGCCCTCCGGCCTGCCTAGTCACCCCAGCCCCCGAGGCCAGGCCGCGGACCTAAGCGACCACAGCAGGATAAGGACCCCGACTCGCGCCAGCCCGGACTGACCCAGAGAAGCCAGAGGAGAAGGAGCCGGAAAAGGCCGGGCGGGGCGTCGGCGGCGTGGTGACGTCATCGCGCAGGACGAGGACGTGAAAGGAATGTCCGTCACGTCTCGTCGCCGGCCGCAGGTGCTCGATGGAGTTGCTGAAGAGAGGACCCCGGGCTTGCACTCTGACATCCTCGAGAGAAAGGGCTTGGACGTGCTCCGCGCTTTGCCAGCGTGGACGCGTTGTACAAATATTGCGCTGCGCTCGTAACAAGAATTAAGTAATAGTAACAAATCTGCAGCGCCAAACGGTGACAGGCACCCGAGGGTACGCTGCCGGAGAGCACCGAAAGTTGGGCTTCAGTCACGTGAAGGAGTCACCAAGGCCGTTCTCTTGGCCAAGATAGATTTATTCAGGGGGGCAGACTGCAGACTAAATGACATCGGGAGTGTGAATATCAAAGAGAGCTGGCAGAGCGTGGAAAGGGGCTTTCATAATTAATGACGGAAAGGGCAGGTTTCCTAGTGGAACTTAGGAAAGGAAACACCCCATGGGCTAGGGGCATGCTCGGAAAGGGAATTAGCATCCCTAGAATTCAGCTAGCTAGAGAGAATTGGGGTCAGGAGGGAAACCGCCAGTCCTGGGGCGCGGGGGGCGGGAGATACCACGTTTCATGAGGGAGGGGTAAGGAGAAGACACTACCAGGCAGAGGGCTGTGAGTGTGGCGGGGTCATAAGTAGATTTTTATTTTTGATTTATTTATCTTTTTTTTTTTTTTTTTTTTTTTTTTTTTTGCTGAGGCAATTAAGGTTAAGTGACTAGCCTAGTGATAAGTGTCTGCGGTCACATTTGAACTCCGGTCCTCCTGATTTCAGGGCTAGTGCTCTAACTACTGCGCCACCTAGTTGCCCCCATAAATAGATTTTTAAGGGAAATTTAATCTGACAGGAGATTTTCCCACAGAGAGTGGGCCTCAGGGTTTTGACATAATTTGGATTTCAAACTGAAAGACCTCCACAGTGCATGGGACCAAGGAGCTAAACTGACCTCTATCAGAGCTTTCTCCTTGCCTACCTCACAGATCAATTTTATCAGTTCTTCAATTTCTCCCTGTCTAACACAAACACTGAGGGTCTCATCAATCACCATATTAGAAAAAGTCTGGACCAGAGCTCAGAGCGGTGGTTCGGATCCCACCCATAGGAGTAAAGCCGGTGATCCAGTACTGTGCGGGTGGCTGAGAGTCCCAGGTCCCATACTCCATCGTGGTCAATCCTCTATCTTTTACTTTTTCGATTATTTATATTCATCCCACATCCCACATCACGGTCACTTCTAGTCAATTCCTCCTCCAACCCCCCACCACCGTGTAATCCTTCCTTGTGAGATGGAAATTAGTTAAGCCAAGAGAACTACCAAGATCTCATCTGACAATGTATGCGGCATTATGGCCTTGTAGTCCCTCTCCTCTATTTGAATATTTTTCTCTTCATTTCACTCCATATCAAGTCATTAAAAAAAATTCTTCCCCGTATTTCTTTGATTTCCTTACATTTATTTCCTGTGTATATTTCACTACATTTTCATACCAATTTATAAGTGCATACTAAGATCATAGATTTGGTAGCAGTCTGCTACCACCAAAAAGTGCTACTTTGAATAAACAGTGTGTGTATACACATACACATGCACACACAGATAGGTATATGTATATATACAAATGTATGTACATGCAAACATATATACATATACATAAACTTAGTGTTACAAGAGATATAGAGCCAGTTCTGGAATCGGGAACACCTCAGTTCATATCCATTCTCAGTCTTGAGGCGTGTGTGACCCCAGACAAGTCATTTAACCCTGTTTGCCTCAGTTTCCACATCTGTAAAAAGCTGTAGATGAAAATGACAAACCACACTAGTAGCTTTTCAAGAAAATCCCAAATGGGATTATCAAGAGTCTGACATAACTGAACAATAATGTATATGTATATATTCTGTATTCAACATATACGTTTATTTATATATACAGAAATAAAATCAAAGATTCTATATTACAACAAACTTCATAACACTTTATATGTTATATATATATATGTGAATAAGTAAAGAAATATAAAGTAGCACTTTTTACTGAATTAAAAACAGAGTATATATGTGTGTATATGTGTACAGCAGTGAGATATCTAGCTAAAAGGTTATGGACATTTGAGGTCCCTTTTTTACATAATTACAAATTGCTTTCTAAAATGCTTTATATTGTAGTATTCTTTCTTCTACTGCACTCAACAGTTATATTTTGCATCATAGTTATCTATTAGCATCTTCACTTGAATGACCCTCATCTAGTCAGAGCCCCTATCTTATTACCTAAACTTTCTAAGACCTCCAGTGCTTTTTAGCCTATTGTTCCATTGAAGTAATGTCACAGAAATTAGAGTTGTATTGGATCTTAAAGTCATCTATTCCAAATGCTTAGCTTTAAAGACAGGGAAACAAGTCTGGAGAAGTGACTTGTCTAAACTCGCCAAAAACCTTTGATTCCAATTTGATACACTTTTCTACTATATCAGCTGCCTCTTTCAATGAATGCTTGTGTAATTGAATAATTTGAATAACAATTTGCTTCAAAGAATGAAATGTACCTTCTTTCACTCAGTACAAGTGGCAGACAACAGAGCTGGAATGAGATGTATTGATCTTTCTAAAGCACAGGTCACTCCCCATTCAATAACCGCCCATGACTCTATATCACTCCCAGGATCAAACAGAAAATGTCTTTTACCTTTCTTTGTAGTCTCAGGAATTAGTACAGTACCAGGTACATATTAAGTACTTAATAAAACTTATTGATTAATTAATTATATCATCTGACATTGTCAATGTGTTGTCTTGTTTTGGCTTGATTATATTAATATACTGTAAGTAAAGAACTATAGGAAAAAGGAATGATTGAAAATGACAATTTTGAAAGCATCAAAAAATATTTAAAATAATAGTTGAACTTCAAAAGTGTTATTATTTTTTTCCTTAAGAAACCAAATCCAAAGAGATCATAAAAGAGGGGAAAGGACCCACATGTGAAAATGTTTGTAACAGCTCTTTTTTTTGTAGTAGAAAGGAATCAGAAATTGAGGGGATGTCCGTCCAACAATTGGAGAATGGTTGAGTAAGTTATGGTATATGAATATAATGGAATATTATTATTCTACTAGAAATGATGAGCAGGCTGATTTCAGAAAAGCCCAGGAAAGATGTACACGAACTGATGCTGAGTGAATCGAGCAGAACCAGAAGAACACTGTACATAGAAACAGCCAGATTATGTGATAATCAGCCAGATTATGAGTATGTGATAATCAACTATGATAGTTCTCAGCAATGTAGTGACCCAAGACATTTCCAATTAATTTGGGTTGGAAAATGACATCCACATCCAAAGAGAGAACTATGGAGACTAGATGTGGATCAAATCACGCTATTTTTCACTTTTTAAAAAATTTGTTTGCTTTTTCTTTCTCATTTTTTCTCTTTTGGTTTGATTTTTCTTGTACAAGACAAATTTGGAAATATGTTAAAAAAGATTGTATACATATAATCTATATCACATTGCTTGCTGTCTTGGGGAAGGAAGAAGGAAGAAGAGAAGTAGGAAAAAAATTGGAAAGTAAAATCTTATAAAAAAAGGAATGTTGAAAACTGTGTTTACATATATTTGGAAAATAAAATATTATTGAGGAAAGAAAAGAATACAAAGATACACATACTGAACAAAGGCTTCAGCTAACAATTGTCACTGTTATCCATAGATAAGCATTTAGTGTATTTTTTCCTTTAATTTTGATTAACTTACAATTTCTTAAACTTCTGCCACAAATGGATTTGGAATTTTCTTGATTTGTTTTTATAGATTTAGATTTCTAGATTTAAATTTAGATTTAAAGTATGAAAGTATAAAGCAGATGGTAAGTACTTCTAAATACTTATATAGTAAGTACAAGCCTTGTTGAATTTAATTGAATATGTTTGTAAAACTTCATGAAAAGAGTCTATACTACTTCAGAAATAGTATACCAAGGTTAAACAATTTTTTTCTGAGCCACGAATAATGACATGATGGAATCAGGGAAAAGCTAGAATAATGAGCCTGTCACCATGCCAACATATTATTATAGAGAGAAAGTAAGAAATAGAACCACAATAAGCAGCTCTGGGGAGGCAAGTTGAATCAGTCAGCTCCATAATACTCTTTTATATTGTCTCCCCATTTAAAATTGACCTAGCCAGGTGAAATTTTATTTTATTGGACTTTTTATTTTACATGTACTTGGATCTCAATTCATGACTTGGTTTTTTTACATAAAAGTTGGGGTATCCATTACTTTCATTGGCACAATTACGTGCCCTAATCACCTCAGGTAGGATATAAAAGAAGCGATATATATAAGATATATATAAGAAAATCAGCTTGGATAGTATTTTATTTATCCTCCTCCTCCTCCTCCTCCTCCTCCTCCTCCTCCTCCTCCTCCCCTCCTCCTCCTCCTCCTCCTCCCCCTCCTCCTCCTCCTCCTCCTCCTCCTCCTCCTCCTCCTCCTCCTCCTCCTCCTCCTCCTCCTCCTCCTCCTCCTCCTCCTCCTTCCTCCTCTTCTTCTTCTTCTTCTTCTTCTTCTTCTTCTTCTTCTTCTTCTTCTTCTTCTTCTTCTTCTTCTTCTTCTTCTTCTTCTTCTTCTTCTTCTTCTTCTTCTTCTTCTTCTTCTTCTTCTTCTTCTTCTTCTTCTTCTTCTTCTTCTTCTTCTTCTTCTTCTTCTTCTTCTTCTTCTTCTTCTTCTTCTTCTTCTTCTTCTTCTTCTTCTTCTTCTTCTTCTTCTTCTTCTTCTTCTTCTTCTTCTTCTTCTTCTTCTTCTTCTTCTTCTTCTTCTTCTTCTTCTTCTTCTTCTTCTTCTTTTTGCTGAGGCAATTTGAGTTAAATGACTTTACCCAGGGTCACATAGCTAGGAAGTATTAAGTGTCTGAGGGCAGATTTGAACTCCGGTCCTCCTGACTTAAGGCCCGGTGCTCTAACCACTGCAGCACCTAGCTGCCTCCGCTACTTACATTTCTATAAACTTCAGAAAAAGAAGAAAATGAAAAACAAGAATTCCTATCTCTTTAAATATAAAATATAATGAATAAGTCAATCACTCAACTAGTATTTGCTTATGTGTGACTGGGCCAAGCCTAGGGATATGAAGGCAAAACTAGTCCCTACTCCTGAAGTATATATAACCAGGTACATAGAAAATACATATAAAAAAAAAAAAAAAGGAAAACAATCTGAGAGGGAAAGGCTTGTAGATAATAGGGAGCTTTAGAACTCATTCAGTGGAGGGAAGAGGGATGGTTGACATAGTATACTCAGTGAAGAGAGAGTAAAGACAGACAGACTAGTTAGGAGACTATTACAATAGTCTTGACATGAAGTGATGAGTATACTAAGATTGTAACTGTATCAGGGGAAAATAGAAGAAATAGATAGGAGTAATGTTAGACCAAATATATTGGCTTTGTGAAGTTAGTATGAGTGAGAAGTTAAAGATAACACCTAAATTTTCAAGCCTTGGTAACTGGAAGGATGATGGTTCCCTTAATCATAAGGGAAAGAATGGAAGAAAGAAAGACTTGGAGGAAAAGATGGTAAGTTCATTTTTGGACATTTGATGATAATGAAATAGCAATGATAAATAAAAGATGAGTTCTATTTTATAATTTAAAATGTTGTCAACCAGATTGGACTAGCGTCAAACCTGTGGACGGCCAGAGCTGAACAGAGCAGGCTAGGGACAGGAGACTAAGTAATCAAACAGGTTTAATTTCAAAGTGTGGGAAATTACAAGCAAGGACATGTGCTGAGACTCCTCTCCTCCCTCCCCTTCCCCCCACTAAGGGGATTCTAGGTAATGTGGGGAGATCGCAGTACTTACTTATACCACTGTTTGCACAATGAGGGATAAAACAATAGTGTGACAAGTTTGATTCATGACCAGAATTTGTTCAGGCTTGTCCAAGATCAGAGAACATCTAGTGCTAGTCAAAGCAATATAATAATTATGGGATTTTCAAGATCATCCAGAGGGTGAGTGCAAAGGATTGTTGTTATGCCACATTCCGGACACAACCTGCTTGCTAGGTCTTAGCTCTAGAAAAAAAGGGTGTCTCCTAATATCTTGACAATGCTTATAGAACATCTATTTTGTGATATCTGAAAGGTAATTGGTGACTATAGCCCAAGGAGAGTAAAGATGATTATAAAGAACAAGGAATTAACCTGATGAAGAAATAATAATTGAAGTCATGGGAGCTAATGAGATCATTAAATGGGATAATAAAGAACTAAAAGAGAAGAGGGCCCAGAACAGAACTTTGGGTGACACCCAGACAAGCCTTTTTTATTGCAGCTTCCTCTGCAAATTTATTTACATATATGGAAATATATTAATGATTGTACAACCTATATCAGATTGTTTGCTGTTTTAGGGAAGGAGTTGGTAAGGGAAGGAAGGAGAAAAAAACTGGAATTCAAAATCTTACAAAAATGAATGCTGAAAACTATCTTTACATGTAATTGGAAAAATAAAATACTATTAAATTAAGACAAACAAAATAAATTTATTTCTAAAAGAGGTAGTTTATGAGCAACCATTCCACTATCTTTGCCAAGAAAACTTCCAAAAGGGGTCATAAAAGTTGGAAATGACTGAAAGTATCTAAATCAACAACAAAAGTCTATGAACAGGGTACCTATTTGGTGTAGTAGATAGGTTGTTGAAAGACTCCTGCTTCTAAGTTCAAATCTGCCCTCAGATATTTATTAGCTGTGTAACCTTGAACAAGTCACTCAACTCAATTTCCTCATCTGTAAAATAAGCTGGAGAAGAAAATGTGCCAAGTATGTGCCAAGAAAATCCCAAATGGGGTCACAAATAGTCAAACACATCTGACCAAAATGACTTAGCAATAACCTAGGGGGGGCAGCTAGATGGTTCAGTGGATAGATCACTGACCCTGGGTAAGGAGAACCAGAGTTCAAATCCAGGTTCAGACTCTTTAATACTTACAAACCTGTGTGACCCTGGGCAAGTCACAACCCAAATTGCCTAAAACAACAACAAACCCCAAACCAACAAAAACAGCCTATATGCAATGTCATGAATAGATTGGGAAAATGAGCAAGTACATTTGAGCAAGAAGAAACTTAAAATTTGCTTTATGTTTTAATATAAGTAATTCCCAGCTTTAATTCAACTTTCTTATTTGTTTACAAATCAGATAAGAACTATTACATTTATTCCATAGAAACAAGTCTAAATAAAACTTTGACTAAAATTTGTCTTGGTTTTTAACTCAGAATTTATCTCAACTCTAATATTCAACTATTAAATTTTGAAACCTAATCAGGTATAATTGTTTCTATGGTGGAAAAAAAATGTGTTCAGGGATATATCTAGGAAAGAGATTTCCCCTTATTTCTCTTTACTTTTGTAACGTGCAACTGGCAGGTCCTGTGGTCTAGTTGGTGGTAGAAGTTCAAACATGGAAAGAATAGAAGGGAGGAATGACAGGAAGGCTAGTAAAGAACTGAAAGGCAGGGTTGGATTAAGTCAGAAGCTGAGAGTCAGGGGCTTAAAAAGTCAATCCTCCCCACACTCACCCAATACCCAATTTTATTTTCTACTTGTTTCTACCCATAGGGCCACTTACTGCTTTTTGACCAGTTTCTCTCCTTCCCTAGCCCAGGATGTAGGGAGCTAAAGACACACACACTTCTCAAATTCATTCTTTCCTTTTTTCTGCTATACCAAAAAGTAATCACATATGTATGTCTATATAATGAACTAGAGAATCATTTATAATTTCTTTGAGAAAACAGGTTAAATCTTTTGTCAACAGAATAAATGCTTTTGGATAAAAAGTAAGCAGAACAAGGAGAAGAAGCAGAACAAGGAGAAGTCTTAGAATTGGGGTATGAATAGATAGATATGAAGTAAGCTTAGGCTGGGATAGCTGGTAGTGTAGTGGATAAAGTTCAGGGCCTGGAGTCAGGAATACCCAAGTAAAATGTAACCTCAGACACTTACTAGCTGAGTGACATTGGGCAATTCACTTAACCCTCTTTGCCTTAATTTCCTTATTGGTAAATGAGCAGGAGAAGGAAATGGCAAACCACTCTAGTATCTTTGACAAGAAAATTCCAGATGGGGTCACCAAAGTTGGACATGACAGAATAACATCAAAACTTAAGGTATCAGGTGCAAGAAAGCCAGCAATATTTTAGTGAAGAAAGAAAAGGCTATGAATATTTACTTTGTAAAGTTTTAATTTCACTTTTATTTCTACATCAGTATCATGTTTACACCTCTACCATAAATTTTTGTTTTTTAAATTTCTTTTTGGATATTTTTTCTTTTAAGTAACCTGTTCTGACTGAGGAACATAGTTCCTTTTCAGTATTATTATGAAAAAGTTAACATATATGGGTTGATTTGGCCATAAGCTCTATAAATGCCTCTGTATTTTGGGAGCTTTGATGTCAAGGATATATTTCATAATGATTATAAATTCCATATCTAAATCTAAAGTTATACATTTCTCTTTGAATTTTTGATCCTGTGCAGCAAAAACATCATTCTTTATAAAATAGTGATCCTATGCACTAGCAGTCAATTCTACCTTTAATTCAGTGGAAAGGAACACATTGTTTCTAATGCTAATTCTAATCCTACATATTATAAAAGAAGAAAAAGGAAGAGGAGGAGGAGGAAGAGAAGGAAGAAGATGAGGAGGAGGAAGAAGATAAGAAGAAGAAGTAAGGAGGAAGAAGAAGATAAGGAGAAGTAAGGAGGAAGAGGAGGAGGAAGAAGAAGAGGAAGAAAAGAAAGGAGAAGAGGAGGAGGAAGAGGAAGAAGAAGAGGAGGAGAAGAAAGAAGAAAAAGAGAAGGAGGAGGATGAAGAAAAGGAGAAGGAAGAGGAGTAGGAAGAAGAGGAAGAGGAGGAAGAAGAGGAGGAGAAGGACAAAGAAGAGGAGGAGGAGGAAGCACTTTTTAAATACTTGTTAACTTTGAGATATTCATGTTGTGAGTGGGCAACTTCCCAAATTATCTTGGAGTGAATTTAGAAATGTAAACCTCTAGTGGACTCCGGTACAATATATACAATGGGTAGGGGAATCCCTGATAGACCTTCCAACTTTTTGAAATTTGCAAACTTGTAATCTGGTTGCTTTCCTTTTCTGGAAAGAATAAATAAAAAAGACCCAGAGGAGGCAACACGTATACTTGGATACATGATATATGGGTGATATCTTTGGACTTGAATGATTTTGTGGAGTTTTTCAGATCAAATACATTTTTAATGATTAACTGGGACAGCTCATAGGAAGAATATGATTTAATTTCCATTATTGAGTTGGTACTGCCAGATCTCAGTCTTGACTAGATGGACCAGACAATAACTGTACAGGAGGAAGAAAAAAAAAAAAAAGGAAGGAATGCTTAGAGCAGAGGACAGAATTCTAGGTATCCATCCATATATAATAGATATAGAATAAACTGGGCTCATAGAAATTTGGTAATTCTTATACACAAGTTTTTGAACTTTATTATTGTATAGGAATAATGGCCTACTTTTGAGAAAAAAAATCTTAAAAGGGAATGGGGTGGTTCAAGAGAAAAAATTTTAGATGTGAAAATGTAGCACTTTTAACTCAACTTGCACTATATTGATGGGATAAGTTCCCAGAGGGGAAAATACCTTTCTTCTCTCAGGATTCTAGCTATAATGTATCTTAATAGGAATCAACCAAATGACATAAGTAATCTTTTATTAAAAAACAAAAGGTATTTATTGAGAGTATAGTCAGGAGTCTAACATTTGTTAACTGCCTATAACATGTCAGTATAGTAGTTATGAAACAGTTCCTCCAAAGCAAGACACAAACTCTCTTCATACATACAAATAGCAGTTTTGCATTCAAACTTGAAGTACAAAGATAGATAAATTGCAGATTGGTGTCTTTGAAGAATCTATGGCCAATAATACTCTTTTCCATCTGACCATTGTCCTTGAGGAAAAACCTCTAAGGAAAGAAAAACTCATGTAAGGGATGATTCAGCTTCTAAAAATGTTTGTTTGGGAGCCCTGTAGACCTAGATATATTCATTGTAGAGATAAAGTATATCTAGACTGAGTGACTGTCTCCACCGTCTTCAACTACTGCTGCTACCATGTCTAGTGGGATTCTGTTACTGTATCTAATGGTTGGGGGCATCTCTGATGGATCTTCCAACTTATTGAAGTTTGCAAACTTGTAACCTGGTCGCTTCCCTCTCTAGATATGTATCCACTTAACATAAGGAAAAAATAAATAAAAAAGACCCAGAAGTAACATATATATTTGGTTACATGGTGTGTGGGTAGAAAATAGACCAGTTACTATCCCTTTCTCTATCAGTTCCCAGAAATTCTTCCTTTGATTACTGTAAAGCACACACACACACACACACACACACACACACACACACATTTACCCCCAGCAGAGAGAGGAACACGTCACATATTTTGTGTATGAATTCATTTCTGCATAGAAAGAATACCAGCTTATCATTTAGAATGGACTAAAAGTAGATTCCTAACCCTTCATAGGCATACCTTATTTTATTGTGATTTGCAAATGTTGAGGTTTTGGTTTTGTTATTTTTTTGTTATTTAGCACCATTTTTTCAACTGCATGTGCTCACATCATGTCTCTGTGTCACATTTTCGTAATACTCATAAAATTCAGGCTTTTTCATCATTATATCTTTTACAGTAGTCTGTGCTCTTTGATTTTTGATATTAACAATTTCAGTAATAATACTATAATACTGTAATACTATTGTATTATAATGGTAATACTATAACACAGTAGTATGTGTTCTGACAGCTTCATCAATCAGCCATTCCTGTCTCTCTCCTTCTCCTTGAACCTCCCTACTCCTTGAGACACAGAAATATTGAAATTAGGCCAATTAATAACCTTACAATGACTTCTAAGTGTTTAAATGAAAGGAAGTCAGTCAATGTGGCAAACTTTATTGTTGCTTTATTTTAAGCAATTGCCAAAGTCATCTCAACCTTTAGCAGACCTTCCCTGATTAGTCAGCAACATTGACATCAAGGCAAGACTCTCCACCAACAAAAAGATCATGAGTTTCTGAAGTTCAGATGATGATTTACATTTTTTTTTTTTTTTTTTTTGCTGAGGTGATTAGGGTCACACAGCCAGAAAGTGTTGTGTCTGAGATCAGATTTGAACTCAGGAACTCCTGACTTTAGGGCTGATGCTCTTCCCATAACACCTACTAGCTGCCCCTGGTAGTTTACATTTTTTAGCAATAAAGTATTTTCTAAGTGATGTATTCCATTGGTTTCTTAGACATAATACTATTGTATACTATTAATAGAGCACAGTATAGTGTAAACATAACTTTTATATGTGCTGGTATTCATGAGACTCACTTTTTGGCAAAATTTGCTTTATTGTAGTGCTCTGGAACTGAACTTGCAATATGTCCAAGGAGTGCCTACACATGGTTGAATTGGAAGCAAGATAGAAAGTATCTGCACTAACTTGATATAACAAAATCAACTTTGAATATGCTCTAAGGACCCGGCCCTCTTTGGTCAGTTCCTTCATTGAAAGAGTAAAAAATTAATATTTCCCACAGTAGAATAAACTATAGAATCTGATATAATGAACAGTTTCTTTTTCTTTCTTTCATTTTTTTTTTTAACAAAGAACAGGTTTATTAAAGAATAATAACAACAATAAAAGACAATAGAATAGGATTCAATATGGTAGTCAACTTCCTTCCCTTCTTGAGGTCCAGCACCACATATAAAGGAGGAATCTCCTGGTTGCTCACTCACTTCTTGTCTAAAAAGCTCACTTATTCCTCCTTGCATTGCTGGCACCAATTCAAATATTTTAAAATTAATTTTATAATTATAAAAAAATTTTTTGACAGTACATATACATGAGTAATTTTTTTTTATAACATTATCCCTTGTATTCATTTTTCCAAATTTCCCCCCCTCTCTCTACTCCCTCCCTTAGATGACAGGCAATCCCATACATATTAAATGTGTTACAGTATAACCTAATACAATATATGTGTGTGAATCCAATTTTCTTGTTGCTCGTTAAGAATTGGATTCTGAAAGTATTAGTAACCTGGGTAGAAAGTAGTGTTAACAGTTTACATTCACTTCCCAGTGTTCCTTCTCTGGGTGTAGTTATTTCTGTCCATCATTGATCAACTGGAAGTGAGTTGGATCTTCTTTATGTTGAAGATTTCCACTTCCATCAGAATACCTCTTCATACAGTATTGTTGTTGAAGTGTACAGTGATCTTCTGGTTCTGCTCATTTCACTCAGCAACAGTTGATTTAAGTCTCTCCAAGCCTCTCTGTATTCCTCCTGCTGGTCATTTCTTACAGAGCAATAATATTCCATAACATTCATATACCACAATTTACCCAACCATTCTCCAATTGATGGACATCTATTCAACTTCCAGTTTCTAGCTACAACAAAAAGAGCTGCCACAAACATTTTGGCACATACAGGTCCCTTTCTCAACTTCAGTATTTCTTTGGGATATAAGCCCAGTAGTAGCACTGCTGGATCAAATGGTATGCACAGTTTGATAACTTTTTGGGCATAGTTCCAAATGCTCTCCAGAGTGGCTGGATTCTTTCACAACTCCACCAACAATGTATCAGTGTCCCAGTTTTCCCACATCCCCTCCAACATTCATCATTATTTGTTCCTGTCATCTTAGCCAATCTGACAGGTGTGTAGTGGTATCTCAGACTGTCTTAATTTGCATTTCTCTGCTCAGTAGTGATTTGGAACACTCTTTCATATGAGTGGATATAGTTTCAATTTCATCATCTGAAAATTGTCTGTTCATATCCTTTGACCATTTATCAATTGGAGAATGGTTTGATTTCTTATAAATTAGGGTCAGTTCTCTATATATTTTGGAAATGAGACCTTTATCAGAACCTTTAACTGTAAAAATATTTTCCCACTTTGTTACTTCCCTTCTAATCTTGTTTGCATTAGTTTTGTTTGTATAAAAGCTTTTTAATTTGATGTAATCAAAATCTTCTATTTTGTGATCAATAATGATCTCTAGTTCTTCGCTAGTCATAAATTCCTTCCTCCTCTATAGGTCTGAGAGGTAGACTATTCTCTGTTCCTCTAACCTATTTATGATATCATTCTTTATGCCGAAATCATGGACCCATTTTGATCTTATCTTGGTATATGGTGTTACGTGTGGGTCCATATAATGAACAGTTTCATGGTTGCAATCCATAGAAAGAACATTACTCTTGGGACCATTAAAATTAAAATTAAAATTTACAATTAAATCTCACCTTTGATGCTCACTAGCTAGGTGACAATAGACAAGTCTGCTAATCTCTCTGAGAGGTTTCCTTATCTATAAAATTTTTTGATTATACTTGTAATGTCATTTATTAGCTTTGAACTTGTTGTACAGGTCTCATTTTCCTATTAAAAACCTCTTTTGGGTAGTTTTTTTTTTAATTTTTAATTTTAGGTAATTAAAACTCCATATCTAGAAAATCTAGAATCTAGAAAAAGAAGAAAAAATTTAGTCTAATTAGTTTGAATAGTGATCTAACAGGGTGAGATTATTTCTATCTCCTCTAAAAATTGAGAAATGGTATTGAGAATGTTTCCTAATGAATGGGCTCCCTCTAGTGATTTGATAAGGGAAAATACTTTCTAGCTAGAATGAACTCACTGGATCCATTCATCATCTCTTCTGTTCTATGACTAACCTTAAAAAAAAGGCATTCGCAACGCATTTCTCCACCTTCTTTCTCTCACTTTCTTCTTACCCTTTCCAGTCCGGTTTCCAATATCAATATTCCACCAAAACTGCTTTTTTCAAAATTACTAATAATCTTTCTTGCCAAATCAATGGCCTTTTTAAAATCCTTATCCTTTGACCTCTGAAATCTGATACTATTGGTCACTATCTCCCTCTTGATACTAGCTTTTTAGGTTTTTAGGAAACTAATTTATCCTGGTTCTCTTCCTGCAATCTGACTGTTCCTTCTCAGTTTCCTTTGCTGGAACCTCATCCAGATCATGCCTTCACACTATTGTTGTCTCCCAGGGTTCTATTCTGTTCTGGGCCCTCTTCTCTCTCCACACTTCTTTACTTAATAACCATCTCTATGCTGATTCCTAAGTGTACCAATCCTGCTCCAAACTCTTTACTGACCTCCAATCTCACACCTCCAAGTGTCTTTCAGATATTTCAAACTGGACATCTGAAAACTCCACATGTACAAAACCAAATGCATTATCTTTCGCTCTCCAACGTTCCCTATTTTTGTAGAGGGCAACACTTTCTTCCCAATCCCTCAGGCTTGCAATCTAGTTGTTATCCTCAACTCCTATTTCTCATTCCTCGTATCCAATCTGTTGCCAAGACTTGCTATTTTCACCTTTGCAACATTTCTTGAATATGCTTCTTCTCTTGGACATTGCCACAAATCTAGTGCAGACCCTCATAACTTCACACTTGGACTATTGTAATAGCCTGCTGGTGTGAAATATCTGCCTCAAGTCCCTCCCCACTCAAATCCATCCCCTAATCTTTTGCCAGAGTAATTTTCCAAAAGCTCAGGTCTGATCATGGTATTACTCCTACTCAGTAAATTTCAACTCAGTAAATAAAAACTATGTTGCCTCCAAGAGTAAATACAAAATGCTGTTTAGCATTCAAAGATCTTCATAACCTAGCCCCCTCCAACCTCTCCAGTCTTCTTATAGCTTACCATATCAAATGACACTAGTTTCCTATTATGGAACAGAAGTTCCATAACAAAATACTCCATCTCTAGTCTCTGAGCATTTTCTCAATTCTCTTCCAATTCCAACCCATTTTCTATTTAGCATTTCCTGATGCTCATGCCCAACCATTTCACCCCCTCTACTCAATAAACTCTAGTGGCTCCTAATTGTCTCCTATACCTAGAGTGATCTCTCTCTTCCCAAGAGTAATGGCTTCCCTGGCTTCCTTTAAGACCAGCTTAAATCAAATCTGCTACGGAAAGCCTTTCCCAAATTCTCTCTCTTCTAGCATCTTTCCTCTCTTAATTCCTATTTGTTTGCTTGTTGTCTCTCCTGTTAAATTCCAAATTCTTTGCAGGGAGAGGCTGTAGGCGGCTAGTGGGTCCATGCCCATATTGGCTCACCATTTCCTGGGATGTAGAGAGTAGTAAGTCCATGCCCATGCTGGCTTACTATCTCCCTAATTATTGTAAATAGTTGTGATGCTTTATCAATATCAAAGTACTTGTTGAAACAGAGTAGTAAATAGGAAAAATTATCATACTAATGTGCTTACCTCAAATATGTCCTTAATTCATTGTTGAGGAATAAATAGTAAAATTAAAATATATCTTGTTCCTGTTAAAGGCATTCTTTACCAAGATTATTCCTATTTTTACCAAATATATCTTTACAATTATTAGGGAGATGGTAAGCCAGCATAGATGGACATAGACTTACTGGCCCTCTACATCTCAAGAGATGGTGAGCTGATATTGATATAAACCCAATGGCCTTCTACAAGAGGCTATTTTTTGACAGTTATGGGAGGATGAGAAGACAAGGGAGGGATTCAAGGGTGGGGGAAGGCTTAGTAGCAGCAGGGCAAGTTAAAGTAGAAGAGTTAGCAGGGATAAGAAAGAAAATATATGTACACACATTACAACAAGGAACAGGAATAGAATGTATTAGGAAAAAAAAGTAGGGCTAGTAATCATTGATCTTAGACAAAGTCAAACTTAAAGATTCAATTAAGAGAGAAGTCTACATTATATGTCAGCCATACTAAAATTGTATAAGAAGCATGGTTTACATGTGTGTGTATATATATAAACATACACACACACACATATATAGGTATAGATATACCTCAGCTTCCCTGAATTGTTCTGCCTCAATTTCCCTGGTGGCCATCCCCCCCCCCCCCCTTCCTTGCCCCATTCAGACTGAGAGAATTGGGGCTTAAAGCTCTGGCCACTTTCACATTACAAAGAGTTATAAAACTCCAGATTGTTTTTCTCAAATGCTTGGGTATCTCCTGGTCTCAGATTTCTTGTCTCCTGTTCAACCATCTTCTTGACCCCTAATCATCTGTCAGAATTAAAAAGTTATGTCCCTTCCTGGAATTTCCACTTACCCAATGCCCTCCCCCCCCTCCCCATAAACACACACTTTGCCTTTATTTCCCTGAGAGCTGAAGCTCTATTTAAAAAGTTTCTGGAATTACTTGCTGGTTGCTGAATGCTTTGAGACAAGTCACATTCAGCTGGCTGGGAGTTGGACATGGGCCCTTTTTGGCCACTAGTACAAATTCTCCACTATTAAAATATTAAAACCTCTAATCTCTGTCTTGCCTCAGTTTCTCCAGCATTAAGAATATGTGTCTGAGTACAGGTAGGTATGTATGCATGTAGCTCTATGCATGTATGTATATTGATATATGTTTATGTGTAGGTCTGTGAATGCATGTGTGTGTGTGTGTGTGTAGGTATATATATATATAAATTGTAGCCTGGTTAGGAAAAGTGGGGAGGAGGGGACAAAAAAGAGAAAAAAGAATAAAGTAAAAAAAAGTGCATAGCAGAGAACAAAAGAATAACCTATAAGGAAGCAAAGATGGACACTCAAGATCATAATTTCTTTTATTATCATGTTTTCTTGAAATGCAAATTTATTATTATATATTTCTTATACCTTTCTTCTTACCTTTTCCAGTCCAGGTTCCAATATCAATATTCCACCAAAACTGCTTTTTTCAAAGTTACTAATAGTCTCTTTCTTGCCAAATCGATGGCCAATGATTTATTGGGCACATGCCAATACTATGTTTAGTTTCATTATTTTCTTTTTCTTTTTTCCATTGCTTTTTTTCTCATTTTGTATTTAGTTTAAAAAAAAGAAAAATTAAAAACGATTTTTAAAAATTGAGTTTTTGTCTTGTCATTTTATTATTTAATCTCACCATTTCCAATGATAATTCTAATATGTTTTTCAGTTGTATTGCATCTGATAGACTTTCCAGCACTATATGTAATAATGGTAAATGTAGGATCCTCCCTTGCTTTAGAACTTTTAATGAAAATACTTTTATGCTGGCTTTTGGTTTGAACGATATTTTATTTTCATGAGGACAAAGCCCTCCATTCCTAGATTTTTAAAATGGGTATTAGTCAACTGGATTGTATCTGATGACATCTTTCCATGTGCTGACATAATCACATATTATTTTTAAGATCCAGGCATTAAATGTTGTATTATGTCAATGATTTTTCTACTGCTGAACCAGCCTATATCCATAGAATGTTATGACTGTTTTAAATGTTTTAAAATACATAATTCTGTATTATTAGCTCACATTTTATTCAGTATTTTTACATCTTTATTGATTAAATCAGTATGAAACATTTCATTTATTTTTGCCAGGTTCTAAAAGTACTAGCACATTTGTCTATCCACAAGCATTAGAATGATGTTCCATCTTTGTATTTGTAGTTGTTCTTAAGAATGAGGGAGTCTGAATTCAGTTCCAATTGATCAGTGATGAACAGAACCAGCTACACTCAGTGAAAGAACACTGGGAAATGAGTGTGGATCACAACATAGCATTTGTACTCTTTCTGTTGTTGCTTGCTTCCATTTTTGTTTTTTTCCCAGGTTATTTTTACTTTCTTTCTAAATCTGATCTTTCTTGTGCAACAAGAGAACTATATAAATATGTACACATATATTGTATTTAACATATACTTTAACATGTTTAACATGTATGGGACTGCCTGTCATCTAAGGGAGGTAGTGAAGGGAAGGAGGAGAAAAGTTGGAATAGAAGTGTTTGCAAGGGTCAGTGTTGAAAAATCACCCATGCATATGTTTTGTCAATAAAAAGCTATAATAATAATAAAAAAAGAATGAGGGAGTCTGGATCTGTGATTATCTTTTACCTTAGGAGGTGTTGCTTGAGGAACTAAATTGAATGACTATTCCAGTCACACAGTTGCTATCATTCAGAACTTAGCTCATATAGACTTCAAATCTGGTTCTGGATCCATTCTACCAAATCTATTATATTTTGGAATAGTCTATGTAAACAGGAATTATCTGTTCTTTAAAGCTTTTTTTATATGAATGACTAGCTTCCTGTTCTGAGTTTGGATAATTTTTATTTTTAAGTTTAGTAGTTTTCAAGATCTCTATGAATATATGGACTGTCTCTATGACTTCAAAGGAATGCAGGTGGACCCCTCTACATCTTAGTCTAAAAGATGCCTGAGCAATTGTGGAAGATTCTTCATTAACTCTAACGTCACCCAGCTATCATGTACCAGAAACAAGACTTGAAATCAGGTCTAACTCCAAGGTCAATTTTTTATCAACATTATACTGCCTCTCTACTATCTTTAATTTGTTCAATTAAAGGGGATATATAGGCTGACAAGTCATCTCTATGAGCCTGTGCAGGTGATAGTAATTTACTCAACTGGGGAGATGGCTTACAGAATTCTGATGAGAAATATAAATACCTTGGCGGGAACTCCAAGCATGAATATAAATCCTTTAATTGGTCCCATGTGGGTAATGGAAATAGTCTATTTGATTAATTTCATATAAAAAAATAAGATTAGGGGGAATATTCAAAAAGTGTTAGGTTGACCTAAGACCTCTGTTTTTGATTTCTTCACTAATGGCATCTGATCAAAGATGCTTTAACAAGAAAGACGCTGAGCCTTTTTCTCTGGGCTGACACAAAAAGAATGATTTTTATGATTCAAGTTGCCAGTAACTGAGACAGGGGATCATCTGACAACAATAACACATTTGGACATAAAGTTGGGAGGATTGATGTTAGGTTCTTACTAAGTACTAATGAGATAATGAGATATTAGGTTCTTACTAAGTGCTAAGTCGGTACATAACAATTCTCTAGTTCCAGCCTTTACTGAAAGTTTTACTTGTGAATTCCTGGGGAAGAGCCACAGGTAATCCTAGAGAACTTCTAAATTTAGTTCTATACCATTAATTTTCTAATTTTTGACAAAGATGCACTGGCTCCGGCAGACAGGTTTTATAACCCACCAGAAAGGCAGTGTCCAGTGCAAGCAGCTCCACTGTCCTTAGATAATCACCAGGTGATGTGGAGAGATGCAGCACGTTACATATTGCCGCCCAACGTGGGGCGCCAATATGTAACGTGCTGTTGTCTCCAGAAGCTGCTGATCGCTCTCTGGGAGGAGATCTGCTGTGTCAACTCAAAATCTCTCTGACAGATTCTTCTTCCTGTAGAGAGCCGACTTCCCTTCCTGGAGAGAGCAGCCTCATGTCTCGTCCAGACAAAACTCCCTCTTTCCTCCAGAGCTGCCCTCTTTTATCCTCCCAGAGAATGGGCGTGGGATAATGCAAGGGCTTCTGGGAAAAATTACTTCAACCAATGAACTTGCTCCTCCTTAGCATGCAAACTCTTCCCCAGGAATTCACAAGTAAAACTCTCAGTAAAGGCCGGAACTAGAGAATTGTTAAGTACCGACTTAGCACTTAGTAAGAACCTAATATCTCATTATCTCATTAGCACTTAGTAAGAACCTAACAGATTGATGCTATTCAGAAACTGTGACCAAATCTTAGCACATTCTCCAGAGACAAAGGTGGCATGAGTGGGCCCCTATGGTACTGGCAGAAAATATATGCACTTTTGATATTTTTATTCTCATAGTAAATACACTTTTGTAAAAGATTATTATTGTTAAAAGGTAAGGGAACTTGGGCCCTAGTCACAAGTAGTCTAAAAGTGGAGGAACTACATCATGAATGAGTTAGTAACATTAAAGAGATAAGACACCCCAACTCCTCAGTTATGTCTTTACAACAATGAGATGTTGCTAGCTTTGTCATAGAAATGATCTGTCAAAGAGCAGGTGTCAAAAGCATAAGGCATTTGATAAATAACCTGTAATGTTCTTGTCTCTAAATTGTAATCATTCTCTGGGAGCAGGTTTCTTGGGGAGCTTCTGGAGGGAGCCTTAGTTTCAGTTCAGTTCAATAATCTCAAATGCAGCCAGGGGTTAAAGTCCAAATCCTTTATTGTGTCCTTCGAAGTCCTGAAAAGTTAGCTTGAATAGAGGTCTATCTCTCTCTCCTTGATTCCAAGAGCTCCTTCTGAATCTCTGCTGCCAGCTTCAATGATCCTTGCTGGTTTTCAAGTCCTGCAACAGTCTCATCTTGTGTTAGGGAATCCAATGATTCCTGCTGGTTTTCAAGTCCTGCAATAGTCTCATCTTGTGTTAGGGAATCCAATGATTCCTGCTGGTTTTCAAGTCCTGCAATAGTCTCATCTTGTGTTAGGGAATCCAATGATTCATGCTGGTTTTCAAGTCCTGCAACAGTCTTTATTATCAGCCATGCTCTTTCAGTATCAGATGTTTCTTAGATCTTCTACTTTGTTTTGAGGTTTTTCTCCTTTTCTGTCTCTCTCCAGGTGCTCATTGCCACTCATCTCTTTCCTTCTCCATTTGTTTCCTTCTCTGTCTGTAAAAATACAAGCAAACCCCTCGCCCAGGCAGTTAACCTATCTAATTCCCTTTTATTTACCATTTTCTAGGTCTTTTCTCGTCAACTGGCAGTTATGTTGAAGCTGTTTGCACTGGACACTGCCCTGTTGGTTTAAAAACCTGTATTCTCCCCAGTTGCAATCCATTTCTGCCATATGATTGCTTTTCTGCTGGTTGATCACATCAGAGTCCTGACCTTCTAAAGACTCTCTAGGTGTAAACTCAGTTGCCATCATGCCCCTACCTGCCTTTTGATTGATATCTTGGAGCTGGCTCCGCCTCTCATTTTACATTCTACATTCTAAGGCCCATTGGAAGCCCTTGTGGCATTTTGGACATGAGGTTTTAGGTCTTCTTTTAGCCTGTCTTCTCTATCTCCATTTCTACAGTGAGCTCTTAAATATCCAAGTTTTCCACATTGAAAACATTGACGATTTTCTCTAGAAGTCTCTTGCCAAGAGGGATCCTGTCTTCCCATGTTCAGCATGGTCTGGGTGTAATAAGCATTTGTGCCCACTAATGCACAGCATCTTATGATCTCCTCTAAAGGAGCATCTTTGTGTAGTCCCCATGTAATTCTTTTGCAAACCTCATTGGCATTTTCCATAGCCAGATGTCTGGTCATTATTTCTGTAGCTGCATTTTCTCCAATGGTCCTTGTTACAGCTGTTTGCAAACGTCCCACAAAATCCCCAAAAGGTTCATTGGGACCTTGCTCTATTTTTGTGAAGGCTTCAACTCCATCTTTCTGTCTGGGTAGGGAACCCCAAGCTTTTATTACAGCCTTAGAAATTTACTCATACACTGTTATGGGATAATTAATCTGTTCTGAATTCTCTCCATACTGACCTTCACCTGCTAGTTGATCAAAAGTTACTTGTACATTAACTCCTGTTTGCCTATTGTGTTGGGCTTGAATCCTACCTAATTCATGATATTCCAAAAGCCACAACAAGTTTTGTCCAGGTTCTAAACATGTTCTTGCTATGGATTTCCAATCACTCGGGGTTAGGATTTCATAAGCCAAATTATCTAGTAACATTTTAACATAAGATGATGTAGTCCCATAAAGAATGCAACTTTTTTTCAAATCCTTAATTTTATCCAAATCAAAAAGAGTGTATTTTCTCCTTTTTTGACTTGAAGAGCCAAGCTCTTCAATCACAGGGTATGCATCTATAACATCAGATATATCCTCTTCTTCATTTTTTGCCCTAACCAATGCTTTTTCTAATCTTGTCATAGGCTGCTTAATAAGTGGTTTTGATTGTGTTACTGACTCTCC
This sequence comes from Sminthopsis crassicaudata, assembly GCF_048593235.1. Classification (NCBI taxonomy): domain Eukaryota; kingdom Metazoa; phylum Chordata; class Mammalia; order Dasyuromorphia; family Dasyuridae; genus Sminthopsis; species Sminthopsis crassicaudata. Next base: position 85,203,798 of record NC_133622.1, on the reverse strand, counting down.
CCCTTCTTCTTTTCCCTCCACCCATGAATTAAGGGAAGTAAGTCAGGGGATTGGAAATGATCTAATTTCTCCTGCTGTGAATTCTTATCTGATTCTCCATCCTTTTCACCTAATTTAGTTGGATCCTCCCCCTCCTGCTCTTTCTTCTTTTTCCTTAGTCTAATACATATAATTTCTTAAAGCCACTTGTATTAAATTGTATGAAGTGTATCTTTAGAAATTGAATTTGGATTGGAATTGTAGTATTCACCTAGTTGCTCTCCTACTAATTTTTAGTTTTAATTTAATCCACTCATCTGGATTCAATTCTTTTTCCTTAGAGAACCAAGGAGATGAGTATTGTACATTTTTAAAAGTTCAATAATCTCCGCCCAGGTTATAATTACACCTTGATTTTTTATCAGTCTGACCAAGTTTTCAACACATCTTCCTTGAACTGAAAAGCAGGCTATTTTCTAAACATCTGCCCCATTTTAGCTGAAATTCTACTTTAGCTCTTTAACAAAGTTTCCTTTCTGGGTCAGAGAGATTTTTCCACTGGATCAGAATCGTGACTGCCCTACGTTGGGTGCCAAAATGTAATGTTCTTTTCTCTAAATTGTAATCATTCTCTGGGAGCAGGTTTCTTGGGGAGATTCTGAAGGTAGCCTTAGTTTCAGTTCAGTTCAATAATCCCAAATGCAGCCAGGGGTTAAAGTCCAGATCTTTTATTGTGTCCTTCAAAGTCCTGAATCTTTTCCTGGGCCTGGTTAGCTTTAATAGAGGTCTATGTCTCTCTTTGGTTCCAAGAGCTCCTTCTGAATCTCTGCTGCCAGCTTCAGCCTCTCATCTTCCCAGTGTCTCCAGCCAGCACAAAGGTGGAAATTGGAATGAATCTTGACTCTGAATCTCCCAAAGTCCTCCTCGGCCTTGAGAGCTTCTAGCGTATATGCTGCCCACTGAGTACACACCAATCATTTCATCACTAGAAAACCATTATTTGTTGTAAGATTAAATAAATGCTAAATTAGATTTAATCATTGTCTCAATTCCACTCAGTGTCTTGTTTCAAGTTCTGGCCCATAACATCTCCTTGTAGGATCAGATCAACCATGGTAAATTAGATAATTATTGTCTCTATCCATTCCAGTGACTTAGCACCTTGTAAGAATCCTAACAATAACCCTGTTCAGCCTGTATGAGATTAACATGTAGTACCTATCTGATTTTAATGTGTTGACTTATTAATAAAATAAGAAATACTCATTTTCTAATTCAATACATAGCCTGCTGGAGGGCTCTTATGTAGTTTAGTGGCCCTCCATTTCTGATACTTCTGGGCCACAGCATATTTGCTTTATAAAAGTATACTGTATAAATCACGCAATGTTTTTGTTGTGATTACTTCATCACTGATAGTTTCCCCAATTTCAATATTATTCACTTACAAAATATTAAAGTTTACTTTGCCCATTTAATTAGTCTTTGGGGAAAAAAGCAACTTTATCAATTCTATTTTTAGTTTTGTATTTGTTTTTTTTTCTTTAAAAATATTTTTAGATTGATTTATGCTTTTCCAAATTGGATCCATCCTTTTATTTATATAGGTAAGATAAAAATTTGCCTCTAAGAATTGCTTTAGCTGTTTCCCATCAATTTATGTATATCATTAGTCCTATCTTTTAGTGTTTCCATATTTTTCTGCTTTCCATGTAATTTTTCTAACTTTTGTTATTGAATTTTATTGTGTTATCCCACAATTCTCTTTTATTGTCCTTACCATCCCTAATCATCCTCAGTCCTGCCTCGGTTTCCCTGCTTCTCAGTAGAATGTCAGATACCGTCTTATCAAGGTGCCTCTCCCCATGTCAGGGATGCCTCCCCCTGATTATGTCATCCCATCTCCAGTGGCTCAGCCCATCCTATCAGAGTCCCATTCCCACTCGAGGTACCCTGACTCTGCCCCTGCCTCAGTCTACCCTCTGCATCTGAGACACATGTATATATGTCATTGAGAACTCTGCTGGATTCTTGGAGACGATAGTCTCATTCAGCCCTGGAACCAGATCATGGATCCATTTGATCACAGTATACCTCTCCATTTAATAAATTATTAAATACTCTCTAATCTCTATCTAGCTCAGTTTCTCCAGTATTACAATAGCAAAGTAATACCAAATAAATGTATATGAACTATGTTTGCAAAACATGCAGTGCTCCTACAAAGCTGTTGCTTTTTGAATTTTGCATATTAGCTCTCTATTCCTTTTACATGATCAATTTTTTGTGAATATTCCATATACACTTGAAGAAAACCTGTATCTCCTGATCCTCCTACTTTGTTAATTCCATCTATTGATTGCAATTTACTTAGTTCAGATCTGATTTTGGCTTAGTACATGATAAATACTTTAAAAAAAAAAAAGTTTGTAGTCTAACCTAATATTTTCTAGTTTTAATTCTATTTTATCAGGTAACATCATTACAAATACTGAAATTTTAAGACATTATTGTTGAGGTTGGGAAAGGGGAACCCCAAAAGTTTGGGATCCCAGATCGGTATTTCCAGGTGTCTCAAAAAAAATTTGCAGGTTTGAACCCATCTACTTAGCCAAGGGGCAAAGCTTTATTGTAATAGTAAACCTACAAGAATTTTAAGAGAATTCAGCAGAGAAACAGAAGCAAGAAGACACATTTATCCAGCTTTTGGGCATTGATATGCTAATTCTATGGCTCATAGGTAGGAAGGAATTTGATCCTCATAGACCAATAGATTATCACTATTGTCTCAGGAATTTGGTCCATGGGATTATCCTGAGGCCAGAAGCTATCACATAGTCAGCAAAGAATTGAGCAGTGATCTATTCAAAATCAGATAGATTGTTGTTCTTAGATTGGAAGTGAAGGAAGGAAGTCCCTGAGGCAGGCTCCAAAAACCAGAAAATTTAGGATTTCCTGACTTATTGTTAGAACAGAAACCCTCCTCCTAAAATCAAGAAACCACAAAATCATATTACATCAATTATCATGGTATATTTTAGAATAGTTTCTTGGTTTAAATGTAGACATGGGATTTTAGAATAAATGTATTTCTTAGAAGCAATATTTCGATGGATCTTGTTTCTTGATCTCTTCCCTACCTTCCTTCTTACTGAAAAATTCAATTTTGGTATAAGTTTTTCTACTAACATTTTCCTTTTGCCATTCTTTAAGTTGTAAAAATTTGCAGGATTTGAACTTTGGCCCTGAATTCAAGACCAGTCAGAATGGTTACATCCATTAGCCATTCTAACTACCATTTATAATAAACAGCTTTAAAAAAAAAAAATTCAAATGGTAAGACTCTAATGAAGTGTTGTATAGTGAAAAAAACAATGATTCACACAGATTATAACCACCTCACCCATAACTTCCTATCATAAGGAGTTGCTCTAAGGTTAAATGACCTGCCCCCAATGGTAGTTATGCATCAAAGACATGGCTGACATTAGATCTTATCCAAGGCTGCCCCACACTAAACTTCTTTTCAGCAGGGAGGGGATAGAATTAATTAAGAGTTGATATATGACAACTCCAAGTTTCTCCGGAATGTTGTATTCTTTTCTTTCTTTTTTTTTTTTTAAATAACTTTTTATTAACAGTACATATGCATGGGTAACTTTTTACAACATTGTGCCTTGCACTCACTTCTGTTCAGACTTTCCCTTCCCTCCCTCTGATGAGGTCTAGAATTGGAGTACCCAAATGAAATTAGGGTTTGAGGTCTAGTGACAGGTTCGGGGTACAGGGAGTCAAATAGAGCTCCCCTTCAACCCCTTTGGATTCGGTGCAAAGATACGGAGGTAAATGAGGTCTAGTGGTGGCGCAAGAGTCCCCTGTAAAGGAATTTACAGACCCAAAAACCTAGATTGATAAAAGAGGTTTATTGTGGGGTTTGGAAGTAAGGTTAAAGTCTAGTTAGTAAAAGGTGAAGGTAGAGATAAGAGGGAACAAGAAACAGTGTTCCAGTGGGCAGAGATCCTTGGCATGCCATAAGGCTGTCATGTTTGGGACCTCTGCAAAGAGAGAGCTCCAGTTTGGCTCTTTTATGAGAGATTTAGCTAAAGGGGCCTGTGGGTGGAGTCCCAAATTGGTTCAGATCTGATGGGGGCTGGGAGAGCCCAGATCTTCTATTGGAATTCAAAGGGATGCTTTTGACCAGGATTTGTGAATAAAAGGTCCTAGCTTCTAAGAGGGTTTGGGAGTTAGAAAGGAATATATCAATCTGAAAGGACTAGTTTCTTAAAGGGACCATAACCTACATTACCTCCACCCCTCCCCTAGATGGCAGGCAGTCTTATACATGTTAAATATGTTATAGTATATTCTAGATACAATATGTGTATGCAGAACTGAACAGTTCTCTTGTTGCACAGGAAGAATTGGATTCAGAAGGTAAAAATAACCTGAGAAGAAAAACAAAAATTCAAACAGTTCACACTCAATTCCCAGTGTTCCTTCTCTGGGTGTAGCTGATTCTGTCCATCATTGATCAATTGGAATGAATTAGATCTTCTCTTTGTCCAAGATATCCACCTCCATCAGAATACATCCTCATACAGTATCATTGTTAAAGTGTATAATGATCTCCTGGTTCTGCTCATTTCACTCAGCAAATTTTACTCATGTAAGTCTCTCCAAATTCATCCTGCTGGTCATCTCTTACAGAACAAAAATATTCCATAACCTTCATATACCATAATTTACCCAACCATTCTCCAATTGATGGGCATCCATTCATCTTCCAGTTTCTAGGTACTATAAAAAGAGCTGCCACAAACATTTTGGCACATACAGGTTCCTTTCCCTTCTTTAGTATTTCCTTGGGATATAAGCCCAGTAGTAGTATGGCTGGATCAAAGGGTATGCACAGTTTGATAACTTTTTGGGCATAATGGAATGTTGTATTCTTGTATTTTTGTCTTATATTCTTATATGAAATTTGCATATTTAAAAAATTATGAATAAAAATAGCTATAGTCATCCTTGTCCTCACTTAAAAAAAAACACCAAAAATTCATTGAAACATGTTTTGTTAAAAGATATTACTTTTAATGTAAAATATCAATTTGCTACCTACTCATCCTGGGTGGGTGGATGGTCCTATCACAGTCATGATGACTTTTGTGATCGACAAGGTAGAATCTCAGACCCTCAACTCGGTATGGTCTAGCCTTTTTTCCCTTCAGATGGAAAACTCTACACCTGAGTAGGTAATTAAGACAAATTTTATGGGTTGTTTCCTCCAAAATGACCTCTTCAGAACACTAATTTGCATTCATAAAGAAGTGGGCCTTGGTGATCCTTGATCATCAGGTCTATACTAAGAACCCTGGGTTTTTAGCCCAGCAGCACAGTTGAGACTTCCTTTTCATTTCACCCAAACACTGACCAGTCAAGTGAGAATAGGATCAGTTAAGGTTGTTTATACAGCCTGACTCTGACCTCACACCTGGGAGAATTTAGTTGGGATAAGACAATCTTGCTTTAATTGCTACTATTCCATGAATTCCAGGACCAGAGTATGAAAAAAAACCAAGGTTCTTGTTTAGCTCAAACCCTGTCTTGATCTTGTTCTTATAGGGGAAAGGAAATGGGAAAGTTCCAGCACAGAAAAGCCCAGGGCTATAGAGCACCTGACAATTATAACTTAAAAGGATAGGCCAGTTTAGTTAGAAAGTACCAGAGACAGAAGACCATTTATCTTGTAAACTAGCCTGTGATGCCTCTAGGTCCCTCCAAATAGTTATTGCTGATGCTGCAGAAAAAGTGAGATGAGATGGGACTGTGCTATGTAGAAACAAACAAACAAAAAGGCAAAAACCATATTCTGAATAAAAAATAGTGTTCAAGGTGTAAAGTATGGATTAAGTTATTATAGCAGCTCTCTATAATGGCAGAAACAATAACCAGTCATTCTGGTGATACAAATGTAATGCCAGAGAATCTGAGGCAAGATAGAAATTAGAGAGTTTTTAATATTTTATAATTGGAGAGTATAATTGAGATTCTTGTCTCAAAGTATCCAGTGATGAATGTGTGAATCCCAAGTCTTTTTATACTACTTTTAAACAAAGAAAGAAAAGAGCGGGAAGTTTTCATAACCATTTGATTCTTTGGGAATGGGGGGAGGCTATAAATTCTTACTAGAAGCCAGAGTCAGGATGTCTGAATAAATAAAAGTAAAGATGTCAATGAGGTATCCAGGATAGTCTTATCTTTGGGAATATTTAGAGGGGCAGTGCCATAAATTCTTGAGGGCAGAAGGAATTAGGAGCCAGGAAGTCTGATCTCCCTTTCATCTTGAGTCTCACATTGACAATTTATGTCAATAAATTAGAGCAAATGGTCCTCAGTCTTAATGAACCAGAGGGGGGTTTTGCAAGTAAGGGGACTGAGGCAGAACAGTTACGAAAACTGAGGTAGAGCAATTCAGAGAAACTCAGTCAGGACAATTAGGGAAACTAGTACAAGGAAACTAAGGTAGAACAGTTCAAGGAGACTGTGGCAAAACACAAAGCATAACAGTCAAGTTGTATCTCTGGTGTCCTGTCGGTTCTTCTGGCTGCCCACTAGATTTGAGAAGTGGCTATACAGAAATAAACCTTAACTTGGAAGGCAATCTTCAAGGTGGAACAAAAAAATAAAAGCAATGAATTCCTTCACCCAACATGGGGCAAGACTGAAGACCCAGAAGGCAGATGTTTTGAAAAGTCATCAAATACACTCACTTAGCAAGGTCTTCCCTCAAATGGTTGTTACATCTGAGAGTAAGAATCTTATGCCTTTTGTCAGATCAACTTGAAGAAACTGGTTGTAAAATTTTCTAAGCAATTGCTTGCCTAGAGGGTAGGGGACAGTGGTGGTGGTGGTAAATGCTTTGTCTTCCCCGTTGGAGGATGTTTGTTCATGGTGGAGACTTGGGACATATACTATGGAGCAAATGAATTGGCTGAAGAGAAGTCCTCTTTATCTTGTTGTCATTTGGCCTGGTTAGAAGTGCTCCTATTTCTTGAGATGGAATGAAGTTATAGCAAAGGCCCTTTGCAAGTGAAAGTGCCAGGTCTCAAAAGTCATCATCATGGTTAGCATATCTTTTCCTGAAGTTTCTCACCCAAAGTTGCAAAGTTTAGGGTGCTGCAGATAGCTTATGTATAAACAAATATGCAAAGAGGTTGGATACCAAAGGGAAGAGTTATGAAGAGAGTAACCTCTACTGGCATATTAGGGATATTTATTTCCACAACAAAAGGCTTTTACGGACTAGCATCAGTGCCATTTTGAATCATCTTTCTGCTTACCTAAAAGGCTTCTTGATGGTTGGGGTCCAGTGAAAATTCTTTTGAGTACTGGAGTATTTTATGATATATGGGATCAAACCAGAAAAGTTTAGGATGAAGAGGTTGTAGCAAATAACGGTATTGCTGAATGGCCACAATGATCCTTGGTAACTTCCAAGGCTGTAAAACATCCATTTTTTATGGATCTATTTGTATGCTCTCTCTACAAGACTTATTTTATGTACAAGAAACTCCCTCTTATTCCAAAGTCATGACTGCATTCAGTAATCACTGAAATATTGGAGGGGCAAAAATCAGTTCAAAAGGCATGAGGTTACACTCAAATTGTTTCTGAAGTGTCTGAAAAAAACAGGGTCCACACAGGGTCCCATAAGAGGAAAGAGAAGGTGAGATAAGACCTTGGGAGGGGGGAGGGAAGAAGCATTTCTTATATCAGAAACACCTGTATTGACCAGAAGCTGTCCATAGCTGAATATACTCCTAGAAACAAAGAAGATAAGAGTCAGCATCACACATATTTAGCTTTCAAAGTTAAAAAGCATCCTTTACAAATAAATCAGCAAGAATTTATTACATACCTTTTCTGTTCCAGTAGCAATATATTATCGCTATATTAAGAACCTCATAGAACAAAGGCAAAAACACACTTTCCCTGACTCCACTGGGAAAAGTACTTTATAGATAAACAATTATAACTATAATTCCAAACTTCCTTCTTTTCAAGCATTCGATTTAACTCTTAAAGATATGGATAACAGTACAGTTAAATTCTGTCATGACACAACATAAGAGATTCTAAAATCATGGAGCCATACAGAATCTGAAAATAAAAACCACAGATCTCATGAGAAAAATGTGGCTAGGGTCACAATCTTCAAAAACCTCATTAATAACATTAAAAAAGACAGGCACCTAGTAAAGATGGTAGCATAATTTCATACACCTTAAGTGGTGAAGGAATACTACAATAAACAGCAGTGGCCTCAGGAGGCTGTACCTCAATTTTCAGGAACAGAGCTGGCAAAATCAACAGAAGGCTTACCAGCCTGAGGGCAGTCTCAGGAGTACAACTGCAGAGAGGGGGCTCAGAGACATTGGAGAAGGTCATGTGTAGAAGGCAGAACCAATGAGTTAGAACCAGCCTTCCACAAATCCACAATTTCCACCATACGAGAAGATAAGTCAATAAATAAGGCACTTTACCTTCAAGAATAGCTAAGGTGTCAAAAGATTGGAAGTGTTGAAAAGGATGCAGTTACGAACTATCATGAAGTAGCAGAAGCAAAGTTATTTGACATCAGTTATAAAAGCAGATATGGAAAGATAAGGCTCATTGCTTTTTTTTTTTCTTGTCTTTTTTGCAGATGAGAATAGTCCTCTTCATTCATTCTGTTTCTCCTGAATAAAACAGCATAAGCAAACCATTCATGTTATGTTCAAACTATTCCCTAATTTATCAATTGCAGTGGAACCAATTTTCATTTTTAAAGTACTGTTTCATAACCAAATGTATCTATAGTTTGCAGCATGGCTTAAAATATAACTGCATTCTATGACTCTGGTCAGATACCAATTACTGTCAGTTAATGACAAATCTGGTTTTTTGTTTGTTTGTTTTGTTTTTTAAAATCATGTATATATGCCATTGACTGACATCTGCCCTTTCCCCCTCATCACCAAGACATTTCTACATTCCTCTACCATTTGAACTTTAGGCAATAGTCTTCTCTCCAACCTCTGAAAAAATTCTTGGTGAATTCAATATTCAAATTGTCTCTGTTAAAAAAAAAAATTTCTATGAAGCACCTACTATTTGCAAGGTGTTTGGTTAGATTCTGGGAACAAAAAGATAAAAACATCAATCCCTACCTACAAAGAGCTTAGATTTTATAAAAGATACAACATTTAAACAACTATAAAGGGAATTTACAAGAGGTGAGGTACACAATATGTTCAAAAATACACATTTGAATACCAAGACAATTGGTATTCAACAGTTGCATAGACCAGTAAAGGTTATAGAAAAGCTGGCTACTCAATGAATCCTTTAAAAGCAAATTAAGATATCTGAAAAATGTAAATACAGGCAGGTGTGGGGAACAGCCTATTCAAATACATAAAGGGGAGGAGACAGTTCTTCTATTTTGAGGATTAGCTGTTATAGTTTCAGACTAACTGAAAGACAATTCTTGAATATGAATTAATGTTGGAAAGACAAGTTTAAATTAGACTGCAGGTCTTAAAAGACTGTATTTTATTCTAAAGAAAAAAGGTAGCAACTAAAGGTTTAAATGAAAAAAGACTCTGTGAGGGTGAAGTAAAGAAGGAATGTGTTAAAGGAATGGGGGAAAAACCAGTGCAAAGAAATGGAGAGAAAGAATGTCAAGTGTGGGCAATAGAGAGAAGGCTGGTTTGCTTAGTTCACAGAATTCTGAAGAGATTATAAGGTCCAATGAAGTTAAGATGATAGATTGTAGACTGGATGTTTAGAGCTTTAAAAGCTAAACAGAAGAGTTTACATTTTATTTTACAATCAATAGGAAACCTCTAGAGTTGGTAGATCAGGGGAGTCAGTCATAATTGCACTTAAGAAAAATTACTTTGGCAGTAGCATGCTGAAAACAAAGTCTTCCAGGTTCATTAAGGGGCATGCCTGTTTGAGCACCCTAGGGCTTTCAGGTATGTAGCTGGAATGCCTCCAGAGCTACACTTAACTCACTCTGGGCTCCTGTCTGGAAGGTTGTTGCTCAAGTTCACAGACTTAGGAGTGTTTCCTTTTTCCACTTTAGACTGGATGAAGATATTCACTGTAGTTTCTCTTTTCCTAATCGTTCAGCATGAACTTTTTGCTTTACATTTTTTTGGAGTACATAAATGGAAACTGCTATTCTATTTCTCCCTTTTATTGTTCTATTGTGAACCTGACCAGATCTTTCCATTGAAGCTTTCTGAATTGGGGTGATTTAATCAAGCCTGTATTCTGTTAAGATGTATGAAAGATTGAATGAAAAAGGAGTGAAACTGGATGCAGACAGACCAATTAATACCTTATTAAAATAATTCATTTCTATGCTAATTAGACATATACAGAATGGTGGCTTTATGAGTAGACTGGAGGAGATAAAAATACATTCTTTGGAAGAAGAATCAATAGGACCAAACAAATAGAGATGAGAGGTAATAGAAATAGCCAAAAATGATTCTCAAGTTATAGATCAGGATAAGTGGCAAGATAGTGGTGCTCTCTATGAACAGAAAAGGAGTAAGTTTAGGAAGGGAGAGGAGTTCAGTATTGGACATGCTGAGTTTAGGTACCATTGGGACATTCATTTTAAAAGGAAGAGGCAGACTGTAATGTAACATTAGAGTTTGGGAGAGAGATTAGGGCTAAAAAAATCTGAAAGTCAATTACATAAAGAAATCAGAGGATATAGAGATGGCTGGGACCTCAGAAGTCAATTAATCCTCTCCTCTCATGTTATAAAGAAATTGAGGGCCAATAAGATTAAGGTATTTTTCTAAGATTGAACCATATGAAAATCAGGATTTGAATACAAGTTTCCCAAAGTCAGAGTCTTTTTCACTGTCACCTTACCTTGCTAATAATTTAAAATGCATGAGAAGACAACATCACCAAGGGAGAGAATGCTGAGAAAAAGAATGTTCTTTTCATCTTTTTTTTTTTTTTTTAAATCATATTCAGATGGAAACATTTGGAGATTTGGAGGACAAGTTGATACCCTGCTCTCGAATTAAATGTACACTAAATGTTACTTGGACCCAGAGATATTACTGAGGCCCAGGGATAGGAATAAGGATTGTAATTTCATTGGCATAATGTACAAGGAATTCCTCAATGATGAAATTCCCTGTACCAAAGCAGGTTTGACACATATTCTGAAACTGATAGTCTTAGCACCTTGGTTAGAGCACTGGGAGGTTTAGTGACTTACTAACAGTTATAGATATAGGATCAAAGGTGGGAACTGGATATGGGTTACCTTGACTACGAGCCCAGTTCATTAATGTTCATTAAATTTTTCCTTAAAGAAAAAATCTACAAGGACAGCCAGATGGATTTACAAATGAATTCTACCAAACTTTTAAAATTATTGACTGTTTTGTCCTTTGAACCTAACCTATTCCATTGATCAACTAGTCTATTTCTTAGCCAATACCAAACGGTTTTGGTAACCACTGCTTTATAATATAATTTTAGATCTGGTACAGCTAGGCCACCTTCATTTGATTTTTTTTTTCATTAATTCCCTTGAAATTCTTGACCTTTTGGTTTTCCATATGAACTTTGTTGTTATTTTTTCTAGGTCATTAAAATAGTTTTTTGGGAGTCTGATTGGTATAGCACTAAATAAATAGATTAGTTTAGGTAGTATTGTCATCTTTATTATATTTGTTTGCCCTATCCAAGAACATTTAATATTTTTCTAATTGGTTAGATCTGACTTTATTTATGTGGAAAGTGTTTTGTAGTTTTGCTCATATGGTTTCTGATTTTCCCTTGGCAGATAGATTCCTAAATATTTTATACTATCGGTAATTACTTTAAATGCAATTTCTCTTTGTAACTCTAACTATTGGCTTCTGTTAGTGATATATAAGAATGCTGATGACTTATGTGGGTTTATTTTGTATCCTGCAACTTTGCTAAAGTTGTGGATTATTTCTAATAGCTTTTTAGTAGAATCTCTGGGGTTCTCTAAGTATACCATCATATCATCAGCAAAGTGATAATTTGGTTTCCACATTACCTACTCTAATTCCTTTAATCTCTTTCTCAACTCTTATTGCCAAAGCTAGCATTTCTAATACAATATTTACCAAACTTTTAAAGAACAATTTAATTCCAATACCTATACAAGTTACCTGTGATAAGAATTCACTATTTGACAAAAATTACTGGGAAAATTGGCAAATAGTATAGCAGAAACTAGGCACTGACCATTAATCTAACAGTTTATACTAAGATGAAGTTAAGATGGATTCATAATTTAAACATAAAAGATGATACTCTAAGCAAATTAGGAGAACAAGGGATAGTTTACCTTTTTGATCTGTGGAGAAGGAAGAAATCTATGGCTAAAGAAGAACTAGAAAACATTATGGAATGTGAAGTACATAATTGTGATTACATTAAATTAAAAAGGTTTTGTACACACAAAACCAATACAGCCAGATTAGAAGGGAAGCAGAAAGCTGGGACATTTTTTTTTTTTTTTTTTACATGCAGAGATTCTGATAAAAGCCTCATTTCTAAAATATGTAAAGAACTGACTCAAATTTAAAATAAGACATTCCCCAATTGTTAAATGGTTAAAGGATAGGAACAGACAATTTCCAGACAATGAAATTAAAGTCATTTCTAGTTATATGAAAAAATTCTCTAAAACATTATTGATTAGAGAAATGCAAATTAAGACAACTCTGAGGTATTTCACACCTCTTAGATGACAGGAAAAGATAATGATAAATTTTAGAGATGTGGGAAAATTGGAAAACTAATGCATTATAGTGGAGTTGTGAAATAATCCAATTATGGGTTCTGGAAAGCAATTTGCCATTGGGCTATCAAACTGTGTATACCCCCATTTTTTTTAAAGTAATGATTTTTATTTTATTTATGCACGGATAATTTTTCAATGTTAACCCTTGCAAAACCTTGTATTCCAATTTCCCCCCCTTCTCCCACACCCACTCCTAGATGGCATGTAGTCCAATATATGCTAAACATGGTAGAAATATATGCTAAATGCAATATATACATACAAATTTGTACAATTATCTTGCTGCACAAAAAAAAAAAAAAGTCAAATCAAACCAGAAAAAAAAAAAAAAAGAGAAAGAAAATAAAATGCAAGCAAACAACAACAAAAAGAGTGAAAATGCTATGCTCTGGTCCACACTCAATTCCCACAGTCCTTTCTCTAGCTGTAGATGGCTCTCTTTATCAAAAGATCATTGGAACTGGTCTGAATCGTCTCATTGTTGAAGGGTGCCACATCCATCAAAATTGATTATTGTATAGTCTTGTTGTTGCCATGTATAACGGGGTTCTGCTCACTTCACATCAGTTCCTAAGAGACTCTCCAAGCTACTCTGAAATCATCCTGCTGATGGTTTCTTATAGAATAATAATATTCCATAACATTCATATACCATAATTATATTCATAATATATTTATAATTCTAGCCACTACAAAGAGTTTATGTTGATCCAGATCCTATCAGTACTGGTCTATATCCCAAAGAAATCATAAAAAAGGGAAAAAGACTCATTTGTGCAAAAATGTTTGTAGCAGCTCTTTTTGTAGTGTCAAGAAATTGGAAACTGAAAGGATGCCCATCAGTTGGGGAATGGCTGAACAAATTATGGTCTATGAATGCTATATTAACAATAATATTTTATTGTTCTAGAAGAAATGACAAGCAGGCTGATTTCAGAAAAAAACTAGAAAAACTTGCAGGAACTGATGCTAAGTGAAGTGAATAGAACCAAGAGAACATTGTACACAGCAATAAAATTATATGATGATCAACTGTGATGGACTTGACTCTTTCCAATAATGAGATGATCAAGGCAATTCCAATAGACTTGTGATAAAAAGAGCCATCTGCACCCAGAGAGAGAACTATGGAGACTGAATGTTGATCACAACATAATATTTTCACTTTTTGTTGTTTTTTGCTTGCTTGTTTTTTTTCTTTCAGTTTTTCTTTTTTCACCTTTTGATCTGATTTTTCTTGTGCAGCATAACAAATATGGAATATGTTTAGAAGAATTGCACATGTTTAAACTATATTGGATTGCTTGCTGTCTATGGGAGGGGAATAGGAGAGGGAGAAAAATTTGAAACACAGTTTTGCAAAGGTGAATGCTGAAAACTATCTTTGCATGTAGTTGGAAAAATTTCTAAAAAGCTATTTTTAAAAAGATAATAGCCTTCATACAGCATTAGTCTATCACATTTCTATCTTCTCCCACTGTCATAACAACATTATGGACCTGATTACATAGACCCATAGGCACAAGTACAAAACAATTCCAGTGGCACTGGTATCCATAAGAAGTATTGTCACAATAAATCTTTTGGAATTCTTTTAACTCTCTGGTTTAATATTTCATTTTCCTTCTCTTTATTGTTATTAACAAAAAGGTTTTCTGTGACTAGAAATTATTGCTTTCTGCAATAAATGCCAGAATAAGAATATCATTTGCTTTAAGTGCATTTCAGCAGCATTAGAGCCATGTCAAGTGGACTTAAACGAAAATCTTCAGAATCCTGGGTAGCCAGGAATTATGCTAGGGCATGGACAAAAATCGCACAGAATGAAAAAGCATTGATTAGTATTTCTGTTGGTGAGTGTACACACATATAATACATTTATCAATTTTGGAAATTTTAGTGTATCTCCCAAGAATGACTACAGATAGAAAAGGTCAAGAAATATCAATCATATAATATATACATTATGGAGGCCAGACACTAGGAAAGGCATCTGGATCAACGTACACCCTTTGTAATGGCTAGAATTATGAATATAATTATGGTATATGAATGTTATGGAATATTATTATTTTATAAGAAATCATCAGCAGGATGATTTCAGAGTAGCTTGGAGGGTCTCTTAGGAACTGATGTGAAGTGAGCAGAACCCCGTTATACATGGCAACAATACCTAGTTATCTCAAAGGATTAGAAAGCCAAAAGTAATAACAAAATTCATCTAGACAAAGAAAAGTTCAAGAATCTCAAGAGAAATAATGAAGAAAAAAAAAAAGGAAGGGGATAACATCAAAACTACTACAAAACATCATTCTTCAGAGGTATCTGGTTATTGGTTAAACCTAGAAATCTAGATCACAAAATAGAAGATTTTTGATTACATCAAACTAAAAAGTTTCTGTAGAAACAATACTAATGCAAACAAGATTAGAAGGGAAGTAACAAATTGGGAAAATATTTTTAAAAGTAAAGGTTCTGACAAAGGTCTCATTTCCAAAATATATAGAGAACTGACCCTGATTTATAGGAAACCAAACCATTCTGCAATTGATAAATGGTCAAAGGATATGAACAGACAATTCTCAGATGATGAAATTGAAACTATTTCCACTCATATGAAAGAGTGTTCCAAATCACTACTTATCAGAGAAATGCAAATTAAGACAACTCTGAGATACCGCTACACACCTGTCAGATTGGCTAAGATGACAGGAACAAATAATGATGAATGTTGGAGGGGATGTGGGAAAACTGGGACACTAATACATTGTTGGTGGAGTTGCGAAAGAATCCAGCCATTCTGGAGAGCAATTTGGAACTATGCCCAAAAAGTTGTCAAACTGTGCATACCCTTTGACCCAGCATTGCTGTTATTGGGATTATATCTCAAAGAAATACTAAAGAGTGGAAAGGGACCTGTATGTGCCAAAATGTTTGTGGCAGCTCTTTTTGTTGTAGCTAGAAAATGGAAGTTGAATGGATGTCCATCAGTTGGAGAATGGTTGGGTAAATTGTGGTATATGAAGGTTATGGAATATTATTGCTCTGTAAGAAATGACCAGCAGGAGGAATACAGAGAGGCTTGGAGAGACTTAAATCAACTGTTGCTGAGTGAAATGAGCAGAACCAGAAGATCGCTGTACACTTCAACAACAATACTGTATGAGGATGTATTCTGATGGAAGTGGAAATCTTCAACATAAAGAAGATCCAACTCACTTCCAGTTGATCAATGATGGACAGAAATAATTATACCCAGAGAAGGAACACTGGGAAGCGAATGTAAATTGTTAGCACTACTGTCTATCTACCCAGGTTACTTATACCTTCGGAAGCTAATAATTAATGTGCAACAAGAAAATGGTATTTACACACATATATTGTATCTAGGTTATATTGTAACACATGTAAAATGTATGGGATTGCCTGTCATCGGGGGAGGGAGTGGAGGGAGGGAGGGGATAATTTGGAAAAATGAATAAAAAAAAAAAAGATACTTTAAAAAAAAAAAAAAACCTAGAAATCTACTGAAATAAATTACAAATAGGTTAAAAATAGAAATAAGATATAAAATAGAAATAGTCTACCAGTACCACAAATTATGATCTAATAGATCATAAAGAATCAACCATAATAACTTACACTTTCATAAATCCAAAGACAATATCAATAGCAAGAACTCATTATTCAAGCAGAATTGCTGGGAAAACTCAAAAATAGTGTCACAGAAATCAGGTTTAGATCAACATATCACACCATATGCTACAATAAGTTCCAAATGGATACATGACCTAAATGCAAAAGGCCAAATAAATAAATTAAATCAGCCAGGAAAGTGATATCTTTCACACTAAGGATGGGTAAAAGTCATGACTCAACAAAATTTGAAGAGCATAAAAGTAAATAAAATGGTCAATTTTGATTAATTAGAAAGTCTCTACACAAACAAGCTCAAACCATCTAAAATTATAAGGGAATATTTAACTAAAATTTTTTTGCAACATCTTTTTTTGATAAAGGTCTGCTATCCAAGAGGTAGAAAGAAACTGATTTAAATATGTAAGAATATGAACCATTCTCCAAGGAATAAATAATTAAAATATGTGAAGAGGGAGTTTGCAAAAGATAAAACTTAAGTTATCAACATTAATATAGAAATGTTCCAATAATCCCTAATGGTAAGAGAAATGTAAACTCAAATTCCTTTAAGGTTCTACCTCATAATCCTTAGATTGGCAATGATGGCAAAAAGGACAATTATTTGAGAGTATTAGGGTATGCCAAACTCAGGATGATCCAACAAAGACTTATGATCAAACAACACTTAACAAAATAATGTAAACTAAAAGCTGTAATAGTAAGGTATAGCTTCTAAGGAAATACAGCAGTGGTTTTGGGGTTCTCTCACCTCGAAGGGCTTCTATTCTGACAATCTGATATTCAATTCATTCCTGACAGATGGATAATCTGTTGGTAAATGATAACCAAATTCCAGAGACCACTCCTCAATTCACTGCTATCACATAGATAATCTGTTGGTCTGTAATAATCAAATTCTGGAGAATACTCCTCAGTCCTACCTATGGGCCATAGAATTAGCATGTCGATGATAGAAAGCTGGATAAATGTGTCTCCTTGCTTGTTTCACTGCTGAGTTCTCTTAGAATTCAGTCCACTTGTAGTAGCATTACAATTACAATAAACTTTGCCTCTTGGCTAAGGAAATGGGTTCAAGCCTGCAAATTTTTTTAAGACTCCTCAAGCCATCAGTCTATGACCCCAAACTTCTGGGATCCCCTTCCCAACCTTAACAGTAGCTTTTAGTCATTTTCAGCAATAATACTCTATCACTTAGCTTAGAAACAATTCATTTCCATATGGAAACAAGTTTGATTCTAAAGGCAAGGTGTGGTGACTCCAAAAGTCTTTGGACTTTCACCAAGTCAAGAGGGCCCAAGTGGGTAAGTTTTGTAAGTCCAAAGAAAATCTAGACAACACCTCAATATGTAGGCTATCAAGAAACTACATCACAGGAAATGCTGCTTAGCCTTAGCTCCAGGGCCAATCAAGCTAGTTGGGTTTTCAGCCTAAAAATTAGTTTAACTTGCACAGTCCAAATGGTCAGGATAGTGTTCCCATCTCTGTGTGTGAAGGGGGTGAGGTAAAGGGAGCGTAAAGACAAATATACTAATGCACTGTTCATTGAGCTGTGAATTAGTCCATCCATTCTTGAAAGCAGCTTGAAACAATCATTCCTAAATTCTATATATGCTTGGAGTCAGAAATACCACCACTATGATATAGATCCCAAAAAGAACAAAGAGGGACAGAAACCAAACATAAAAAAAATATTTATAGCAGTTTTTTTGTTGGAGCAAGGAGTTAGAAACAAAATGGATCCCCATAAGTGGAAAATGACTAATTACAATACATTAATGTAATGAAATATTATTATGCCATAAGAAATAATGAAAGATATAATCAGAGAAATCTGGTTAGACTTATATAAGTTGAAACTGAGTGAAGGAGAACTAAAAATATTTCTATCTATATACGATAAATATATATTTTCCAAGTCCCATGTTCCACGTGGGAAAAGAAGTAAAATAGTCAGGAAAGCAGGATTACAGTGGTAGAAAGCATCAGTCTTCCCCTTCTATCAGCAGAAATAATTCTTAATAGCTGCCACTCTTGGAAATAAAGATCTTCTTTGTGTTCCTTTTCCCCTCTCAAACCTAGGATTCAGATTATGTCCACAGACTAGTCAATGACAATCCTGTTCACCAACCACTAATCTTAAACCACTGCTACAAAACCAATCACCACAGTCCCATTAGTGCTAATCTATTTTCATCAAAGTCTGATAATTAGGCCTGCACAATAGAGGCTTCTGACATCCAAAGGAAGTGGTTGGCTCCTAATCTCTGGGTTACTGGAAGGCCAGGATGGCTCATAATAGCTGATAGGTCTTCTCAAGTTCTTCCATGAACATAGGAACATACTGCTCCTGGCTTGCTAACATCAGGATTTCCCAGGGCCTTGTTCAGTAGGGGGTGGGGATGGTCATAAGGTCATTCACTTGGAGTTGAACTGAATTTTGGACTTGTTGCAAATTCTGGAGAACTTCATCTTTGTAAGTAGGTCAACTGGTATTATAATGAAGATTATATATACATGTTACCATACTTTCTGGACTGAAGCTGCAAAAACCTCTCTCAAACCATATCTGGCCTTTTGTGTCATGGGGTCTTTGAAAGCAATTTCAATTTAAATAACTTAATGCACCTATTTAAGATCAACCTTCAGAAAATTGAGGGGAACAAAATAAAGAGAAGCAGTTAACCAGATCTGTTGTGATTTGTTTCTGCAATTTCCCAAATGGTGAGATAAAATAGTTCCATGAACAATCTAAAGCAAAAAAAAAAAAAAAAAAAGTGCAATCATTTTGTCATCATAAGAAATCTGTTTTTCAAACAAGAAACTTGTAATAATTTGACTATTTGTTTCCTTTAAATGTGTTTCTTTACAGTTATTTCTAAATTGTTAAAATTGTCCCTTCATTTTATACATAAATACAAGGCTATGGTGAGAAATCTAATGGTCCATAACTTTTTGTTACTTGTATTAGTATTTTAAACAGTTTGTGATATTTAAAGATATAAGTAGGTACTACTAAATATTTAACTGTTTTCTAGTGTGCTTAATAAGATCTTAACTCAAAGCTTCTTTGAGTATTTATGATATACTCAGCTCCTGACTAAGGCACTTGGCAATACAAAGAGGTCCCTGTCAAGCTTATAATCTAGTTGAGGAAACAATACACAGGCCCATGAAAGAACTGAATCATATACTGTGTATTGTTAACTTGAGGTCTGTTTTTATATATTAATTTCAATTCTGTTTAAGAGTTTTAATCTTGTCATTATTTTTAGAAACTTAAAGAACTGAGTTCTCCCCTAATTATATGTAAATTTTCTAAACTTGAGAATGAATATACTTCAAAAAAAAAATTTTTTTTTAAAAGAGCACACACACAAAGAAGAAACAAATTTCAAATTTGAAACAAAAAGGGGGGAACTAGTCTCCTAAATCTTTGCAATGCAGCTTCCAACCACATTTCTTAATTAAAGCTGCTCCCTCAAAGGTCACCAAAAAGCTCCAAATTATCAAATACAATGGCTTTCTTTTCATCCACAATTTCCTTAACCCTTCCATAGCTTTAGAAGTTGTTGGTCACCAACGGGATGACTTCAGAAAGGCCTGGAGAGACTTACATGAACCGATGCTGAGTGAAATGAGCTGGACCAGGAGATCGTTGTATACTTCAACAACAATACTGTATGACAATCAATTCTGATGGACGCCGCTCTCTTCAACCATTCGATGAACCAAATCAGTTCCAATAGAGCAGTAATGAACTGAACCAGCTACACCCAGCGAAAGGACTCTGGGAGATGACTATGAACCACTACATAGAATTCCCAATCCCTCAAATTTTGTCCGCCTGAGTTTTTTATTTCCTTCACAGACTATTTCAAAATCCGATTTTTTTTTTTTTTTGTACAACAAAACAACTGTTTGGACATGTATACTTATAGTATATTTAATTTATACTTTAACATATTTAACAATTGGTCAACCTGCCATCTGGGGGGCAGGAGGGGAAAAATTAGAACAAAAGGCTTGGCAATTGTCAATGTTGTAAAATTACCCATGCATATATCTGGTAAATGAAAACTATTAAAAAAAAAAAAAGTTGGTCACCCCCTCTATCCATTCCTATTGGGCATTCTGTCCTCCCTTGCTTCCAGAGAGAACTTTAAGAATCTTAATGTTTCTTCCTATCTTAGAACTGCCCCTTGATGTGAACCTGCTGTTTACATACATTTCCTTCCTTTCTTTTTTTGGGGGGGGAGGGAGGAGAAAAGGAAAAAAAAAAAAAAAAAAGCTAAGGCGACTGCCTTAGCTTACCTAGGCTAGAAGTGCCCAAATTCAAAAAGAAAGAAAGAAAATCCCTGCCCTCATGGGACTTCCCTTCTGAAGGTTAATGTGCCCAGTTCTGCGATCATTGTAACATCCCGAGGCTACATGGAGCACGTGAAGACAAAGTTAAATGAGGTAAACAGCGCTTCTGGGGTGCTAGAATGCAGGTACTTCACCGCTATCAATCAAGTTCACAACCCTGGACTCTATTCTTCTCTACCCCGAATAGAAAAGAATTGCCGGTTGTTTATACTTCAACCTCAACAACGGAACTTCAGTCCCTCTCTTGGGTGGCTATCACTTTATTTCAAGCCGTTATCACTTCTTTCCTGTTCTTCCTGATCCTGTAGTGGGAGCCCTTCTCAAGTCAAGAGGCGTTTATTAAGCGCTTATTTTGAGGATAAGAAGAAAAAGCAAAAACAGTTCTGGTTCTCCAAAACCTCAAGATCTGAGAGAGGTTTGAAAACATGCCAACGACCACGTATCCACAGGAAAGAAGTGCAAGTGGTCCCCAAACCCAAAAGCTGAAGCTGCTGAAGCTTAAAATTGCCCTAAGGATTTTGGGACACACACACAAAATAAAAATTGGGGGATACAAAAATAATTGTGGATAATCACAGAGGGATAGCACTAGTCCCAGTGTCTTAGAAGGTATGCTGCCTGCATTCATAATAGAAAGGCCATTTTAAATAAAGATTAGTAAAAATAAAGATGAACAATATTTCCCCTAACCCAATTCTCCACTGACCTCAGATTAAAAACTGGTCTGTGACCGGGCTAACTTCCGGATTTTCTCTAGGACCCGCTGCCTTCCTTCCCTAAGTCTTCCTCTGCACCTAAATGAAGAGCTAAAATTTATCGAGTTCAAAGCACTTGACTTGTGCGACCACCTTACTTACAGGGTACCCTTATATCCATTTTACGGATTTTACTGAGGGTCTGAGGAGAACTCGAACTCAGGTCTTCGTGACTTCTTACAGGCCTCTTTTGTGATGCTCCCTCCTCCGGAAACTTTCCGAGCTTTCCTTCTCCGAGAGCCCTCCCTCTTCCACTCTTCCCGGGGCGCCTTCTCCCCAGCTCGTCCCCGCCCCGTATCACCTGGCCCGGCCCCGACTGGGAAAAAACTCCTTGAAATACCCTCCAGCATATAGAGAGGCCTGGAGAGACTTAAATCAACTGATGCTGAGTGAAATGAGCAGAACCAGAAGATCACTGTACACTTCAACAACGATACTGTATGAGGATGTATTCTGATGGAAGTGGATATCTTCAACATAAAGAAGATCCAACTCACTTCCAGTTGATCAATGATGGACAGAGGTAGATACACCCAGAGAGGAAACACTGGGAGGGGAATGTGAATTGTTAGCACTAATATCTGTCTGCCCAGGTTGCATGTACCTTCGGATTCTGATGTTTATTGTGCAACAGGAAAATGATATTCACACACATGTATTGTACTTGGACTATATTGTAACACATGTAAAATGTATGGTATTGCCTGTCGTCGGGGGGAGGGAATAGAGGGAGGGGGGGTAATTTGGAAAAATGAATACAAGGGATAATATTATAAAATATATATATATATAATAAAAAAAAAATTTAAAAAAAAATAAAAAAAAAAAAAAAAAAAAAAAAAGAATTGGATACATTAAAAAAAAAAAAAAAAAAAAAAAAAAGAAATACCCTCCAGCAGACCGGGTTCCCTCCATCCTTTTCCCGGCCTCGCCCCCCCAGCCCCGGCCTCGAAGGTCCTCCGCACCTGCCCACGTGGGGAACCCCAGCCCCGCCCCCAGCCCAGCGCCATCCTAGCTAGCTTTCTTCCTTCCGGACTTTCCGGCGGAAGTAGGAGTGGGCGGGACCTCCGCGACGCGTGGCGTCATCAAGTCGACGAGGGGCTTGCCCTCCTCCCTCTTTCCCTCCAAACCCCCGCCCCTCCCGCTGCTCCAGCTCGCGGCTCGGGAGCCCGGTGGCTGTGCGTGTGGGTGGGTCCCGGCGGGGTGGTCCAGGCCGGCCACGCGTTTTGCGGCCGCCACCCAGATTTTGCGGGGCCGGGGTAGCGAGGCGGCAGGCCCGGCGCTCACCCTGGCCCCCGGGAAGCTGGAGAAGCCGTGACTCGGAGACAGACGGAGGACGGACGCCGCGGCCACCGGGAAGCTGGTTCGTGGGGCTGGGGGCTGCAGGTGTTGGCGGGGCCGTTAGAGTCCGCTTTGCGCCGGCTGCGGTTCCGGGGCCGCCGTCCATCCCCGCGCTGTCACGGGGATGGAGCCGGCTTCGAAGTAACCGACCTGGAGACCGCGCCAACGCCCGCGCCGTGTCGGAACTGGGGGCCTCTGCCCGCCCTTGGCGGTATGGTCCGGCGCAGAGCCCGCGCTCCAAGGGGTGCAGGACTTTGTCGTCTCCTCGGCGAGAGGGCAGGCACTGCCCCTAGCACCTAGCGCCTGGCACACTGCAGGCGCTTAATTAGTGCTCGATGACTCTAGGCGGGATTGTTTGCCTGCTTCCTCTCCTGTTTGAGAGGGACCCCCTGAGAGCAGGAACTGTCCTCTGTACTTACTGCTTAATGGACAATACCTAATTGTGTATACCTGTTGTCTTTGAATGGGAGCCCCTAGAGAGCAGGAACTATCCTTTGCAATTAGTGCCTGGCACAGAATAGGCGCTTAATAAATGCTTAGTGATTATTTAACACACAATTTAATGGAGGAGATACCTTGTTTGCACATAGTTATTTGCATTATTTGCAGGATTAGAAAATGGGAAATCACAGAGAAATCATTGAGAATTAAGAAGGATTAGGAAAGTTCCCGTAGAAGGTGGGATTTTACCTGGGATTTGAAGAATTCTAGAAAACACAATTACTACAGTTTAAATGGGTGGTAATTTCAGAGATCTTAAATTCAGAGAGGTAATTGTAAGCAATGGAAAGGGGAGAAAGGAAAGGCTTCCTGCAGAAGGTGGGATTTGAGCTGAATTTTGAAGCACTGACTGTGGTGGGCTCCTCCATCAACAAATATTAATTTTTTACTATGTGGAAGAACAGAAAGAAAAGTAACAATAGCTCCTTTCCTCAAGGACAGGAAGAAATAACATGCAAACAACCACGTACATATTACATACACACTACATAGATATGTATGCAAGGCAGGTAATTCCAGAGGGAAACAGGCTTGGGAAAAGGCTCATGCAGCAAGTTACAATTGAGCTGAGTCTGGAAAGCTGCAGGCATGTCCCTCAATAATCATCTATTAAATGCTACATAAAATATACTGTAAGATACTCTGAATCAGACTGCAACATAAAGAAATTGATCCCTTCCCTCTGGAAGCTCACATCCTAATGGGAAAACAAAAAGCAAATGGCAAAAAAGATACTAGCTACATGAAGTAAATTGTTTTGCTGAGAACTGACAAACTTCGTTTAAGCTATTTATTTCAGCTGAAGGTCTTTATTAATCTATCTCTAGCGCCCACTCTGTTGATTATGGTCCAGATTTGTGTGAACTTTGTATAAGTATGTACAAATACAAATTGATATTGACTATATATTTCAACTCCATATTAACTTTCTATGTTGTATACAAGTTCACCTTTTGGAAGTTGGTAGCAGTGAATTGGAAACGGGCTCTCTGTTTCCACATCAAACAGTCTTGCCTTCCTAGGGTGTGGTCAGGACCCGTGGAGAAAGGAGCTGACTGGTGAAATTACAGGTTCTTGAAGGACTGGAATACCTATAACCTTGGAAGTTTGTAGCTAATGTTTATTTTGCAGGTTGCTAGAGGTGTTAGTGAATAGGCAGCCAGCTTTAGGGCCAGGAAAATCTAAGTCTCATGCCTGACATATCCTAGCTGAATGATCCCGAGTAATTCTCTTACTCCAAGTTCAGTATGCAATATGTAAGTTGCAGAGAAAATGCCAGACTGCATTGGTATCACCTTGGGGGTGATGCCAGGGGGCGGGGTTTCCCTGACTCGGATTTTCATAAGCATTTGTGTGTGTTTTGTTTTCATCTCCTAGGACTTTGTAGGGCATGTGGTACATGGAAACTGGATTGAAAGTTTCTTCACCTAAATTGAGAGGCTTTGTGATATTCAGCAATAAGCTCTTGCTCAATTCCAGACACTATACTAAGCACTGGTAATATGAAGACAGAAACAATGAGCCAGGTTCCACTCAGCTTACTTTCTGGCCAAGGAGACATGTACACATAAGTATATTCTGAATAAATATGAATAAATACAACACTGGCAGGAGCTAGACGTTAGGGAGATTAGGAAAAGCTTCATTTAGAAAGTGATGTTTGAGCTGTCTTAAAGCAGAATGAGAAGGGAATCCATTCTAGGTAAGAGTTCTGGAAGTCAGTGCAGATACTGAAGGACAGCTTTGGGTGTGGCCTTTATGAGAAACCAGGAGGTCAGGTTGTTGGACTGCAGAATATGTATGGAGAGGGGAGTAAGGAGGTGGGAAAGACAGGTCCCTGCCAAGTTGTGAAAGCTTTTAAAAACCAAGTTCAAAAGTTGACATACATGTATAATACTGGATAATTGTGCATATTGATTTAATTCAAAGCTAATAAAATTTATATTTACTAGTACCATATATTTGCTCAGTAAACATTTGTTAAGCACTTACATGCAAGATTACTATAGGGGATTGGAAGACAAAAATGATAACGATCCTGCCTTGAAGGCATTCCATTTATTTACGTTAAAAATAAAATAACTAGGAAAAGGAATATGGTATTTATAAAATTGCTTTAAAACAAAGATTAACTTCCTTATTTTGGTTATTCATATTTTACATGTCCTAAACTTTTAGGTTTTCCTATGGTCAGATTTAGGATAATTTTCTCTTTGTTTTCTTGCCATGTGTCTCTCTTTATAGGCCTGCTTCACATTATCTGATGTTAGTGAAACCTGGCCCAAGAAGGATAATTCCTTTATTGCCTTGGTAAGTGTCTCATAATAAATGCTTGTGTGATAGTTTGAATTTTATCCAAAATGAGTTCCCTGTGCATTCTTCTTAAGATTTAATAATGTTATGGAGATGACTGAAGGGGAGATAAAATAAAATAGATGAAAAGATGGTAATGAGATATAAAGTGCTGTGTTGTTATTCTGTTATTTCTGACTGTGACCCTGTGACTATAGCTCCTCAGGGCTGTCCATGGGGTTTTCTTGGCAAAAAATACCAGAGAAGTTTGCCATTTCCCCGGTGAATTAAGACAAACAGATTAAGTGATATGCCCTGAGTCACACAGCTGGTAAGTGTCTGAGGCTAGATTTGAATTCAGGTTTTCCTAATTCCAGGTCCAATTCTGTATCCACTGAGTTACCTAGCTGCTTCTATAAAGGACAATTTTAAATTAAAGTGTTGCCTATAAATCATTTCCACTTTAAAGTTGCTTCAGTTCATATTTAAATTTATGTTATATATAAGCTATATATCATAGGTGAATGTTTAATCAGGGTTATGAAGTTAACTCACAGAGCTTTTCTTTTGGGGGAGTGGGCTATTTCTAGGAAGTATTGGCTACTCTAAGAGGGATTATGCTCTTATGCAAGGTATAGAGGGTAAATTGCTTTGATTAGCACCAGTGGTAGCTTCCTTCTCCCATTTATTTAAATTGCTACCTGCAGTAGGTCTTTCCTGATTACCACCAGTTTCTAAATCAAGCAGTCTTTCTCCTATGTTTTAAATGCAACATGATCAAAACTGAACGAATGATTTTTCCCTCCAACTCCCCTTCTCTCTTTAACTTCACTCTTACTGTCTAAGGTATCATTTTTATCGTAAGCTTCTATGCTCACAACTAAGGTGTCATTTTCAGCTCTTCATTATCACCTCTCCAATCTCTTGCCAAGGCAAGATTTTACCTTTGTAATAAATAACACTGGTGTGCACTCTTTTTCTCTCTTTTGATTCTCAAACATGATGTAAGCCCTATGACCTCCTGTCTAGATAACTACAGTGGCCTTTGGATTGGTTTGCCTGTATCAAGTCTCTTCTCATTTCACTCCATCCTCTACTCAGTCATCAAAGTAGTTCCCCCATTAGTAAACTCCAGTGACTCCCCGTCACTTTCAGGATCAGAGAGATCCTGTTTGGCATTCTAAGTGCTTTGTACGCCCCTTTTTCTTCCCCCCATTTTTCTAGTCTTCTTGTATCTCATTCCCCTACTCACTCTTAGGATGCAGTGACCCTGACCTCTTTACTATTCCTAGAACAAGACACTCCATCTCCTGACGGGGTATTTTCACTTCCTGTCCCTGATGTTTAGAATTCTCTCCCCTCTTCATTTCTGCCTCCTGGCTTCCTTCAAGACTCACCTAAAATCTCAACTTCTACAAGAAGCCTTAACTAACTAGAAATTTTTTTCTATTAGTCATTTCCATTTTAACCTGTATATAACTTGTATGTTTATAGTTATTTGCATGTTGTTTTCCCCCAGTAACTTTTTAGCTCCTCCAAAACAGGGGACTGTTTTTTGCCTTTCTTTGTGAGTCCTGTACTCAGTTCCATGGCTTATTGTTCAGTTACTTTGTGACCCCATTTGGGTTTCTTGGCAAAGATTTGCCAATTTCCTTTATCAGCTCATTTTACAGATGCGGAAACAGGCAAACAAGGTGAAGTGACACATCTAGGATTAGGATCACACATCTAGTAAGTGCCTGAGGTCTTGCCACCTAGTTGGCACATTGTATTAATGTTTATATAATATTTATTACTATGACATTAATATTAAATATTGACATAAAAATGATAACATAGCAAAAACATTAACAAGCGTTTATTGATTGACTCCTCTCTCTCTCATCACTACTGAGATTTTCCTTACAGAAGTAAGTTTTAATTTTGTGAGGGGGAAAGTTAAAGATTTATGACAAGACAGTTTTTTAAAATTTTCTGCTTCATAACATTTGCATTGATATCAAGCTGCCTTGGTCAGTTTTTTTACCCGAGTCCTGGACTTAAGAGCATGTGATCAAGGGTAGGTCACCGATTCTCAGAGCTCCAGTTCTATTCAGTTTCCTTCCCTATAACACTCAGATCATACTACTTTTGACACTTAGCTCAGAGAGTAATTATAAGAAAATTGCCCTAAATCTTCACTTTTATGTGGCACAAATTTCTGTTAAATATACTAAAGAATAGCTTGAAAGAATCATATAAAAAAGTCACTTTAAAAAAAAAAAACTAATAAAATAACTCACATGTATGTGATGCCTAGTTTTGCAGATTTCACTCATATAAATATTGATTAAATTCCATTATCCTACAAGACAGTGTACATAGTTTCTGCTTTTATGGAGTTTATGTGTAGGTGGAGTACAATTCATAAAGAAATATATTAGAAAGTTTTCAAAACAGCGCTATTTGAGGTACAAGATATAATAGATCTTGGCCATCCAATGAAGTCTTTATGGAGGAGATAAAAAGATTTGAATCGGGTAGAATTTGAATATGTGAAATAGTGGATAGTGTTCTTGGCAAACTTGATAAAGACAACAGCAAAGGCATAGAGAAAAGAGTATGTAGGACATGTTTGACGGAAAATAGTACAGTTTAGTTGGATGTAGAGGGAAATAATATGAAATAATGCTGGAAAAGTAGAGTAACACTAGATGATGAAAGGCCTTAAATTCTATTTTTAAAAAATAATGGATTTTTATTTTTCAAAATACATGCAAAGGTAGTTTTCAACATTCACTCCTGCAAAATCTTGTTCCAAATTTTTTCTCCCTCTCTTCCTCTCATCTTCCTCCTCTAGACAACAAGTAATCCAATATAGGGTAAGCATGTGCAATTCTTCTAAACATATTTCCCCATTTGTCTTGTTGTGCAAGAAAAATCAGATGAAAAGGGGGAAAAAATGCGAGGGGAAAAAAAAAGGTGAATACTATGCTTTTATCTATGTTCAGTCTCCATATTTCTCTCCCTGGATGTAGATGGCTCTTTTCATTACTACTATATTGGAATTAAAACCTCAAATTCTAGATAGAGGATTTTGAGCTTTTCCTCAACAGGCAATAAGAAGCTACTAAAAACTTTTAAATTATTGGGTAATATGACTACTTCTTACATATAGCAGATAACTTCAGTAGGTAAAGATTGTAGAAACAATAGAGGCAGGAAAACTTATTAGGATCTTATTACAATTATAAAGTCAAATAAATAAGGAGGAACGGTATTAAGGTCAGCACTAGCAATTGAGAGGAAGGGATGCATTGCAGAAATGTAATGGATCGGCCCTGGCAACCAGAGATGAGTAATAAGGAGAAGTGAAAAATAATGCAGTGTTTTAAATACTGGAGATAAGCAATCAATATGGTACGGTAAAAATTGCCTAGACTTGGCTGCCAAAGACCTGTGATTGGCTCTACCACTTAAGTATGAGATGTTGAGCATGTCCATTCTGATTTATCTTTCTCTGTATTTTTGATCCCTTTCTGGATTTCAGTTTAATAATCTGTAAAATAAGTCTAGATTCAAACATTTTGAAACTAGATGGATTCTACTCATTGCAATATCAATTATGATTTTAGAAGGAAGTGCAGGATTAAAATGAAAGATAATACAATTGGGTTTTTGAAATACTCATTTTGAGGTATTACTGGAAGGTGCAAGTAAGAGATGTTCTGTATGCAACTTAGAAAAAAATTGATATTGTTTTGGGGATGTACTAGAATTCAAAAGGAAGGGTCAAGAATGGAGAGAGATTTGAGGCTTCTGCATGGAAGTTAAAGTCAAAAATCTAAATCTTGATTGTCAAGGGATAAAATATAGAGAGTGAGGAAAGATCCCAGGATATTCACATTAAGGGTTTGAGAGGACATGAAGACCAAACTTAGATTCTACTGGAGGCAGGAAGTGCCAAATTCATACAATGCATACAAATAAATATAATGTAATTTGAAGAGTGAGGAAGTAACAACAATCGGGGAAAGTTTGGAACAGGAGGTATTACTTGAGCTGAACCTTGAAGGAAGGTAATGATTCTTAGAGGCAGAGATAAAGAAGAAATACATTCTAGGTGTAGGTGACTAACTTGTTCAAATCCATCAATCAATATGTATAAAACAACAGCTACATCCTAGGCACTGTGCTGAGTTCTGAGGATGCAAAGGAAAGCCAAAGGATAGTCTGCACCCACAAAGAGCTTATAAGAGACATCACGAAGACAATTAGATATAAGATAAATAGGAAACAACTAACAGAAGGAGCTGCTAGAGACAGTAGTAGGGGAATATTATCTGCTTCTTACAGATGACAAAACTTAGGGTCATCAAGGTTAAGGAATTTAACCAAGAGTAACATAGTAAATGGTGACTTGAATCCAGGTCTTCTGACTCCTAAGAACATATTCTTTTTTCAATAGTAAGAGACTAGAAGGAAGGAAGGATTTATTAACCACTCAGTATTGTAAATGCCTTTCATATTAACTGTGAAGGATAGATTCTGTTGTTATCCTTGTTTTACAATTGAGGAAATGAGGCAAACAGAGGGTAAGTGCCCTGCCTTGGGTCTCACATATAACAAATATCTGGGGTCAGATTTGAATACAAGTCTTCTGACTCTAGACCTGGTGTTGTTTCTACTGTGACATCTCTTAAGGTTATATGTAAAAAAACAAACTCAAATGAACAATGATTCTGCTTCTATGTTTATTTGCTTAATTTTTCTTTGTCTGAAGCTACAGTTCTGATCTTGAGAAGACGTGCAAAGGATCTAAGCCTATTCTCAGTAGAGCAACCCAGTCCGACTTTTGTCAATGCTGCTTTTTTTTTACTTACCCATTTTGATGTCTTCCATGTGCATTGATTTCCAGTAGCTTAACTCCTTTTCTGCTCCTAACCTCTTTCATTGGCATTGTTCTAAATTCCATTTGACAAGAAAGTAATTGTGATGGAGATACAAAGACAAAAATGGAACAGTCACTACTCTCAAGAAACTTAGATTTTACTGGGGGTAGGGAATGACAAATACATACAAATAAATAATAATATAATTTGAAGAGTGAGAAAGTAGTAACAGTAATCGGGGAAAGCTTGGAACAGGAGGTATTACTTGAGCTGAACTTTGAAGGAAGGTAATGATTCTTTGAGGCAAAGATAAGGAAGAAATACATTCTAGGTGTAGAGACTGACTTGTTCAAATCAATCAATAAATATGTATAAAGCAACAGCCACATCCTAGGCACTGTGCTGAGTTCTGAGGATGCAAAGGAAACCAAAGGATAGTCTGCACCCACAAGGAGCTTATAAAAGACAACATGCAAACAATTACATAAAAGACAGATAGGAAGCAGTTAACAGAAGGACAGTCTTGGACTTAGAAGGTTGGGAAAAACTTATAGGAAAAGATATTACTTGGGACTTTAGGGAAGTCAGTAGATGGAACTGAAGAAGGTAAATATTCCAGAAATGGGGGAAAGACAGAAAAGGCCCAGGGTTGAGAGATAAGTATCTTGTTCTCGAAACATGGTGGAAAGTAAGGCATAAGAAGATGGGAAGAATAGAGGCTCAGTTATGGAGGGATTTGAAGGCCAAATTCAAGGTTTTGGTCTTCATGTTCTCTTAAAACCTTAATGTGATATATTCTAGGATCCTTTTTTTTCTTCATTCTCTATATTTTAATCCCTTGACAATCAATATTTAGACCTTTGACCTTAACTACTACCTCTATGCAGAAGACTCAAATCTCTCTCCATCCTTGACCCCTCCCCCCCCTTTCAAATTCTAGAATAGCATCTACAATCAGTTACAGCATCCATGGATTTATTGTGTGAGGGATAGAGGGGTGACATGGTCAGGCTTGAACTTTAAAAAAGTATTTTAGTGACAGAACAGAAGATGGATTGGATTGGGGAGAGGCTGGAGGCATTCCCAGGAAGCAGTAGTCCAGACATGAGGTGATGGGGGTCCACACCAGGTGGGGGGGCAATGTCAGTGGAAAGGAGGAGACACATTTGAGAGATGGTGCAAAGGTCTTGGCAACAGATTGTATGTGGGGAATTGATGCTAGTGAGGAGTGGAGGTTGACATTGAGGAACCTAAAAGAGAGTGTTTACCTCTGCAGAAACAGGGAAGGTGGAAAGAGGAAAATACTGAGTTCACTTCTTGAAGTTGGCATTCAAGATGCGCCCCTGAATATCCCATTGGAGATGTCTCATGAGAAGTTAGCCAGGGTATTGGGGCAGGATAGATTTGAGAATCATCTGTGTCAAGATAATTAAGTCTACCCAAGCCAAAGGGATCACCAAGTAAAATAGTGTAGAAGAAGACAGGAAGAAGGCTGAGGAGAGAGCCCTGAGGGACACCTGTGGTGTAGGGTTTGCTACAAAAGGGCGGTCCAACAAAGAAGATAGAGGAAAAGCAGGGGAGGATGGTGTCTGGAAACTAGAGTGGAGGAGAGGGCTACCAGCAGTGTCCTCTTAAAGTCATACTCCAGTCCTGAAATTCTCATCTCTCCCTCTGATTGGACTCATTGATGAGGATGTTCCTTCTGATGACACACCCCACATTTCATTCTCTTTGACTCTTGTCCATGTCCTTCCATGAGTGTATCCTAATAGAGCCCCAACCTACTGGAGCCCTTCCTTGCATGCTCTTGACATTGTGCAGATACTAGTGGAGCCTCCAGAGTTGTCCCGTCTCTTATGAATTACAAATGAGTACTTTTAGGGGCTCATGAGGAGCTTGTGGGAAGAGGAGAGCAGACTTTGCTTTTAACACATAAAGAAATAACTGATTGAAAAATGTTCTCAAAAAAAAATTGTGCTTGGGGGGAGGGGGAAAGGGCAGGCCCCAGTGGTGAGTGAAAAATAACAAATCTTAATAGTAAACCCACTGAGGATTAAAAAATACCATTAATAATCTTTAATATTACTGTCATCTTATTTGTAAAATGCTTGATAGCAATATTAATGCAGCATATATAGCTGTACTTTGTGGGCAGCTAAGTGTGGTACATTAAATAGGCCTGGAGGCAGGAAAAACTGAATTCAAATTAAGACTCAGACATTTAGCTATGTGACTCTGGACAAGTCACTGAATCTCTACTAAGTTTTCTCATCTGGAAATGGAGATATATAAAGCTGTGATGAGGATCAAATGAAATGATTAATTATAAAGTACTTAGCACAGTACCTGGCATATAGTAAGTACCATATAAGTGTTAGCTCTTAGCATTAAAAGAATATGAAATAAGCTTATTAGTATTTTCTCTTAAACATCACGATTCTTTACAAAAAGTTTTGATCTTAGCTTTAAACCTAACATTTCTAACTATATCCAGCTCCCCATCTTCATCCCCATAAATTGTTCATTATGACCAAAACACTTAGGCAATACTAATGAAAGAAGTCAACTTTTCTGACAGTATACACAGCATTTTGTCTCTGCATTTCCTCTCTCCCCCTTCCCCCTTTGTCACTCCCCCTAAGTAGAGAGATGCTTCCTTAACTCTTCTCTAAGGCCAAAATTGATTGTTAAAATTACTCAGCACTCGGCTTCTTCATTTTAGTTATTCTTTGTCTACTTTACTATAGTTGTGCATATTGTTCTCTTGGTTCTATTTATTTCACATGCTGCATTTTATTATAGTCTTCCCACGTTTCCCTAAATTCCTCATATTTAACATTTCTTATGATACAACAATATTCTATTACAATATAGTATGCCTTCCTTTGTTTAAATATTTCCATTTCCAGTAGCTGTTTGCTTTTTTTTTCCCCCCCTTCACTGAGAATGTTAAGAATATTTTGATATACTTGGGATGTTTCTGTCTTTGTCTTCTCTAGACCATTCCTCAGTAGCAGAATCTCTGGGTCAAAGGGGATAAAGTAAATACTTATCCACTTTTTCAGTAATAAATTCCGAATTGTTTGCCAGAGTTGTTGGACTAATATGCAGCTCCAACAGTAGTATAATAATGTTCCTATCTTACCAGAGGGCATTTGATTAACAATGCCTTTTCCAGAGGCATTTTTTCTAGAAGATTAAAAATATTAATATATTTTTTGTTAGACTATAAAATAAACCAACAGTTCTTGAAAGTAACTTGAAATTATATCAGAAATATCAATAAACTGTCATTAACCCAGAGATGTTACTTTTGGGGATATAGCCTAAGTCAAAATCTGTCAAAGACAGAAGACCCCAATTATGCCAAGATGTTCATACCAGCACAGTGTGGGTGGGACTAGCTAGATTTAATGGATTAGCTGAGTTTGTACTTGCTCACCACTGAGGATAGTTTGGCTCTGAGGTGGGAGTTTTAAAACTATGGATTAACTTTCCAAAGGACTAGGACATATTATCTGAATCTTGTCAGGAAGACTGCTGACTCAGGTATAGAGAAGTGGAAGGAATGTGAAACTTTTTGGACTCATTGACTATGATAGAGACAAAAAAAAAAAAAACCCAAAAAACCCCCCAAAAACTAAAGTATTCTAGTAATCCTTTTCCATTAATTGCTATTGAAAGGAGGAAAACCCAGTGGGAAGAGACAGTAATACAAAAACAAAAATCAAAAAAGTAGAATAAAGGTGAGAACAGTAAATGAGTTACCACCATAATATTTGAATTTATTGAAGCAAAACATAGCAACATTTTGTCTGTGTTATCAAATGTATGCTTTATTTCATACCTTTCATCTACATATCTCTATCAAGAAGAATTCCTTATTATCACTCCTCTGAAATCATAGTTGGGTCCCTATGTTGATCAGTGCTGTAAAATTTCTCATTGTTTCCTTTAATTATTGTGGTCATTTTGGAAGCTATTCTCTTCATTCTGCTAATTTTTTTTCTGCATCAGTTTAATTGCTCAAGTTTCTCTGAACTATTCCTAATAGAGCAAGAAGAAAAATGGGCCTAGTATGAAATAGTTAATACTCAAGAGAAAAACTTAAAAAATACTTAATCATTATCATTCCTTCAGCACCACGAATCTTTGGCTTGTGGGTCATACTTGCTGGCTGTGTGTAAGCAAATAATTTAATTTCTGTTGTCTTTATTTTTGATAATATTTTTTGATGATAATGATAGCATTGACCTTGTAGTTAGTGCAAGCTTAAAATAAGATGTTTATAAAGTTCTTTGCACATCTTAAAACACTACATAAGTGATAGCTGCCATTATTATTTTTAAAATTATTATTGTCATTTTAGAAGAGACCATATGCACATAAATGAAT
Source organism: Sminthopsis crassicaudata (assembly GCF_048593235.1). Lineage (NCBI taxonomy): Eukaryota > Metazoa > Chordata > Mammalia > Dasyuromorphia > Dasyuridae > Sminthopsis > Sminthopsis crassicaudata. The sequence continues at coordinate 85,168,777 of NC_133622.1, read as the reverse complement.
ATGTATAGAATAAATACAAGTTAAGGAGATAGAGCAGTAGCATTTGAGATCAGAAGACATCTATAGAAGGTGAAGCTTGAGGTAAGACTTGATGAAATAAGGTCTAGAGATAGAAGATGGCATGCTGTATGTGAGGAGCAGAGAGGAGGTTATTTGACTCTAAGCAAAGATTTACTGTTTCTTTTAAATTTTATAACTTTTAAATAGATATTTTACTTATGTTAATATCTTTTTCTGTTTAGCACATGTATAAGGATGCCTTAGAAAAAGAACGATGGATAAATACTGTAAACTTCAAAAGATTGGGGAAGGATCCTTTGGAAAAGCTATTCTTGTTAAATCTAAGGAAGATTGTAAACAATATGTTATCAAGGAAATTAACATCTCAAGGGTGAGCCAATTTTCCTTCTCTTTTTGGTAGTACTTTTTCGTTTTCCGAATAGTTTATTTTTTAAATCTGGTTTTCTTTTTCAGATGTCCAATAAAGAAAGAAAAGAATCAAGGAAAGAAGTTGAAGTATTGGCAAATATGAAGCATCCAAATATTGTCCTATATAGGGAATCATTTGAAGGTCAGATAAAATTTGAAAAAGAGTATATAAAAACTTATCAACTAAATGACAATCTCTGTATAATTTAGTTGTGATTATAGTTTCATTACTCTGGAGGAATAAAGTATGTCATTATAATGTCAAGATTACAAGGAACCTGGTAGCCAGATTATTTCTTTGACATCATCCATATCCCTACTTAGTTCCATACTGACTTGAGTTCTATGTTGGCAATTTGTGGAAAGAACCTATCATGCTGGTGAAAATAAAATATTTACTTAAATTGTTCTTAACCATTAAAGTCCTGTTAAGGATCATATCTGAAAGAAAGCTGTAAGCCTCTGAAAATAGACTGACCTATCTACATTCATTGGTATTCTTATATCTGAAATGACAGGATTTAAGTACGTGGAGTATCTTGACAGGGTTTAAAATGTTGTATAGATAGTATTAGAAAAATTTAGCCAGAGATTGTGGAATTTCTTCTCTGCCTATCTTTAATAAAGAGGCTAGATTACCTTATTATTAATAGTAGATTTTTTTAAAACTTGAAGATTATACCACATAGTATAGGAAAAATGAGTAAGCAGAAAAAGCAGTCGATGTCAAAAGAATATTAAAGAATTAGGAATGACCAACTAACAAACTCAGAAGAAGAGAATGATTCCACAATGTAGATAATCAGACTCAATCACATTAAAAAAATTTTTCATGTATACTCTCTGACCTACACACAAACACAGAGTATGAATTAGTATGTTCACAAAATGGAAAAGGAGGATTGCTTATGAAACCACTAAATTCCATTCTATATGTTAACTTTCAAAATTATAACTGCTTGCTTGTGGTTCCTTCTGAATTTCTTTCTATTGATTTCTTTGCATTTAAAAATTGGTTTCCATGCCTCTGTTTTTTTCTTTTCTCTTTATTTATTAATTTTTTTTGCACTATTGTTGATACCTGCAACTGGTCCCCACCCAACAAACAATACCAATCATAAGCAAAGCTGTTGTTCAGTTCTTTTTTTAAAAATTATGCCCAACTCTACATGACCCCATTTGGGGTTTTCTTTGCAGATTTCCCGGAGTGGTTTGCCATTTCCTTCTCCAGCTCATTTTACAGATGAGGAAACTGAGGCAGACAAGATTAAGTGACTTATCCAGGATAACACAGTAAGTGTCTGAGGCCAGATATGAACAGGAAGAAGAGTCTTCCTGACCCCAGGCCCGGCACTCTACACATTACACCATCAAGCTGCCCTAATCAAGCAAAATAAATCAGAGTGGCTCTGTCCAAAAATTTATATCTCTTCTGTAACTTGTCTATTCCTTCTATGTCAAGAGGTAGATAATGTTTCATTATTAGTACTCTGAGATGGGGGTGATCATTGCCTTGATCAGAATTCTGTAAGTTTATTTTTAAAATGTTGTTGGCATTATATAAAGTGAATATAAAATAGCATTTGTTCCTTTTTTGGCCAGAAACCCTGAAGATCTTTTTGTTGGAGATTAAAAAAATTTTTTTTTAACTAAGTAAAAGAGAACATTTTGTGCCTCATTTCCTACTTAGCCTTATCACAGTCAAACTGAAACCTTGGAAAAGACCTTAAGTTAAAAAAAAACCAAGGTGTCTCCCATTGCTTCCGAGGCCATCCCTAGTTGTCCTGATTTATATCTTGCCACTGGACCTAGATGGCTCCAGAGGAGAAAGTGAGGCAGGGGACTTTGCACATCGTCTTTTATTTAAATCTAGTTCACTTACAAGCCATGGTATTACCTTCCTGTCATGGTACTTTTTGAGAATGAAGGACAAATAACAACATATATAAATTGTTCTGATCTCAACTTTATTTTGCCTCTGTACAGTTTTCTCTGAGTTCTCTGAATATCTCATGTAATTTATCATTTCCTAATAATAATCCTTTTCATTCATACATCCCCAATTCATAGGCACCATCTTAATTTCTAATTCCTAGCCTTTCAGTCTATCTCTACCACATTCCCTATTCTCCTCTCCTTCCCATCCTCGATCAGGAAATTTGTTTTGCTTGCAACTATCTCCTCCCACTTGTATTAATGCTGCTTCTTAACTCTAGCCCCCTCCCCTTCTACCTTTTCTGTTTCCAATTGGGAACTCATGGGAAATCAGTTTTTTTCCTTTGAGTCTCTATTTTCATTTGTTCAGTAGTTATTCTCCCCTAGGCTTTAAAGGTCTCTGAAAGGTTTTTTTTTTTTTTTTTTTTAAATAGTGTTCATGTCTTCTTTCATTTATTCATCTCTTGTTTTCTGGATTGGGGCTGCGTGCCAAGGCCAGGATGTGATCCTGCTATATTTTGGGTGGTGTGATAGGCCCCCACTAGTTTGTCTTTGGTCACTTGGGTTTTTACACTTACCTCCACCTCTGATGTATGTTTTTACAAAGAGCTCTGGTAGATTCCCTTGGATCTTTGAGGTGCTGACTCCTTAGGGCCCTCTTGTGTCTCAGGACAGAGTTCGAGACTGAGCTCCTACTATGGGCTGTCCCAGTCTAAGTACTACTGCATCCATACTGAGTGTTATTACTCCTATTTTGTTTTTGAGGACAGTTCTCTAGGTTTCTGACCACCCTAAGGCTTTCTCAGGGAAGCACACCACTTTTGTTGCTTTTGGATATAGAATCCTATAGGTTTAGTGTCATTATTAGCTGTGTTTTGATTATGACAGAAAATTTATTTGTTTACACCAATGCAGGCTTTTTTTGTGTATGAAGTCATGTTATGTAGTAATTTCTCACTGGATTTCTTAATTATTGTTGGGTCTTGTACTATTTTTAATTTTTTGCTGGAAGAGGTATGTGAGAGCTGAGTTAAGCTGAACCAAGTTGCCTGCTTCCATTTGGCAACCATCTTGTTCCAGAACTGTATTTAATGACTTTTTGAAATGGTGTCCTGTATCATATGTAGGATAATCAGAATATCTCTTATGAAGCAAAAGGGGACCTATATTTTGGTAATTATGGCAGAAATTGAATTGCACTTTTAAAAGTCACACAGCAGAATGGCAATAAATTCTGAAATGGAGTTTAAAAATCTTTATATCTACATGAATGCTGTTTGCTAGAGGACAGTCTTCTGTTTGTATGAAAACTTGGTTCATTAAAGAGTCTGATGTCACAAGCTATAGATACCAATCAGTTTGGGAAGGAAAAAATCTGAATGGTCTTGAACATTGGGCTGAATTAAGTCAGATGAAATATAATAGTTGTAAATATCACATCTTTTATTTGGGTTCAAAAATCAACTTTACCAGGTATAAGATAGTAGGTAAGGAGCATGAGTACTTAATGGAACTGGATCTATTCCAATAAACTTAGGTTATTATCATTTACTTCTAAGTTATCCAGCCTTGGGTAATCTATCCAAAGAATTTATTCCCAGCCAAACCCGAGTAGAATGTTGGGTGAATGTGACCAAGATTGAGAATTAATCTAACCTCATTATTAGTAATATCTTTCAAGAAAATGAACTTTGAAATAAGGTCTATAGAAAAGGGGGGAACTTTGCATCTCCCCAAATCATTGGTTATTAATGATAATTTTCCTCTTCCCAGAGGGCAGAACAAGGAGTCTGGGTAGAACTTGATGAAAGTTGCAAATGAATAGATTATCAGAAATAATTTTCTGACAATCTTGCCTTTGGAGCTGGTGTGTTGCCTGTCATTAAGGGTCTTCAAAGACTAGGGGATTGTTCAGTATCAAGTGTGTTGTAGAAGATGTTTTAAAAAATAAGTTTTTATTTTCTGTTCACCATAGTATCCAATGCATCTATCCCATTATCTCTCTCATAAAGTCATCCCATGTGCCAAATAGTATATTTTTAGAGAAGCAAAAAAAATAACACAACTGTTTGATAGACTGTAAAAGTCAGAAAACATGTAGTATGTAAGTAACATTTGTGGATCTCCCAGTTCCATAAAGGGATAGTTTGGGTATATCTTCTTGCATCCATTTGAGTCCTGTTTGATCTTTATAATTATGCTACATTTACTTTGTGTCCTCCTTTCCATTTCAATTGTTGTACTTATTGGATATATTATATTATTTGCTCTACTTGCTTCATTATGTATCTGTTCATATAGAATCTTTCAAGCTTCTCTGCAGTCATCACACACATCATTTCTTATAGCATAGTTGTATTCTATTGCATTCATGTACCACAATTTGTTTAGTCAATTGAGGATCATCCACTTAGTTTCCAATTCTTAGCTATGACAAAAAGTGCTGCTATAAACATTTTGAATTATATGGGGATATTTTTTTTCTTATTTATTCTTAATTTCTTTCTTAGTGTATAAGTCCAGTAATGGATCAAAAAACATAGACATTTTAGTCATTTTATTTGTATAATTCCATATTGCCTTCCATAATGGTTGTATCATTTCACAGCTCCACCAACAATATATTAGTGTGTCTCTTTTCCACAATCCCTCCAATAGTGATTGTTGGCATTTTTTAGGTGTGAGATGAAATTTCAAGGTTGCTTGCAAGATTTGCTTTTGTCTTATTAGCGATTTGTTCATATGCATTTCTTTTATTAGTAATTTAGAGCATTTTTCATGTGGTTGTATATGCCTTACAATTCTTGTGGAATACATTCATATTCAAATTAAGCCAGATAGTTTCTTTTTTCCTTCAGTCCAACTTTTATTGCTGTACTACACAAATTATCAAAAATTGAGAAAGAACTTTTTATCAAATTATTTTGAAATATAGTCTGTTTAAAAAAATAACTTTTACTTTCATATTTAAGTTTAGGATTTTCTCCTACCAAGATAAGATTTAGAACGTATTCATATTGTTTTTTAAATTTTAGTATTTTTCCAATTACATAAAAAAACCATTTTTTTCTCAATAGTATTTTATTTTTTCAAATATATTGTCAAATACTTTTCAAATGTAAAGATAGTCTTCAATATTCATTTTGCGTTCCAAATTATTTTCCCTCCTACTCTCACCACCTTTCCCCAAGACACAAGTAATTGGATGTAGGTTAAATATGTGCTATTCTTTTAAATACATTTTCATATTTGTCGTGTTGTACAAGAAAAATCAGACCAGAAGGAAAAAAAAATCTGTATTAAAAAAACAAACAAGGTGAAAATACTATGCTTCACTCTACATTCATTCACCCATAGTTCTCTCTCTCTGGATGTGATTAATATTTTCCATTCCAAGTCTGTTGGAATTTCCTTGAATTACCATATTGTTGAGAAGGGCCAAGTCCATTACATTTGATTATTACATAATCTTGTTATTGTATATAATATTTTGCTCATTTCATTCAGCATCAGTTCATATAGGCCTTTTTTGAAATCGGCCTGCTGATCATTTCTTATAGAACAAAAGTATTCCATAACATTCATATACCATTAACCATTCAGCCATTCTCCAATTGATGGATATCCACTCAGTTTCCAGTTTCTGGCCACTACAAAAAGCTTTTTTTTGTTATCTCTTTGGAATACAGAGCCAGTGGTGAGGCTGCTGGATCAAAGGGTATGCAGTTTTATAGCCCTTTAGGCATAGTTCCATGTTTTGTGTTCCAAATTGCTCTCCATAATGGTTGGATTATTTCACAACTTTGCCAACAATCTTATTAGTATTCCAGTTTTCCCATATCCCCTTCAGTTGTCATTGTCTCTAAAAACTATTTTAAATCATTGTTTTTTATAATTTAGAATTCCATATTCTTTCCTACCCATTTCCTTTCTGCTATCATTGAGAAGGCAGGCAGTTTTATAAAAGTTACATATTTGTAATCATGTAAAATATTTCTACATTAGTCATGTTATGAAAGAAAATACAAACCAAAAAGAAAACAAGAAAAATAAAGTAAAATGAAATATACTTTGATCTGCATTCAAATTTCATCAATTGTTTAGAAGTGAAGAGCATTTTTCATCATAGGTCCTTCAGAATTGTCTTGGATTTTTTTATTGTTGAGAATAACTAAGTCATTCATAATGGATTATTGTACAATATTCTGTTAATATATACAGTGTTCTCCTGATTTTGCTTACTTTGCATTAGGTCATGTAAATCTTTGCAGGTTTTTTTGAAAGCATCCTACTCATCATTTTCTATAACAAAGTAGTCTTTTATCACAAACATATACCACAACTTATTCAGGCATTCCTCAGTTGATGAGTAATCCCTCAATTTCCGATTCTTTGCCACCACAGTAAAAGCTGATGTAAATATTTGTGTTGTGTATATTACAGGACCTCTTTCTCTCTCTTTTTTTAAAATTTTCTTTGGAATACAGACCTTAAACTACCTAGTTTTTGAAATTCTCTCCAACTCTAACATTTTGTGAAATGGAATTTTTTTTAGTGAGATACAGTCAATTTTTTTTTTAAATTAAAGCTTTTTATTTTCAAAATATAGGCATGGATAATTTTTCAACATTGACCCTTGCAAAACCTTGTGTTCCATTTTTTCCCTTCTTCTCTCCCCTAGATGGCAAGTAATCCAATATATGTTAAACATGATAAAAATATGTTAAATCCAATGTATGTATACATGTTTATACAGTTATCTTGCTAAATCAGATCAAAAAGAAAAGAAATGAGAGAAAATAAAGTGCAAGCAAACAATAACAAAAAGAATGAAAATGCTATGTTATGATTCACACTTAGTTCCCACAGTCCTCTCTCTGGTTGTAGATGACTCTCTTTACCTCAAGATCATTGGAACTGGCCTGAATCATTTCATGGTACAATTACTACTCTAGCTTAAGTTCTTGCTTTTGTTTTCTGTATTTTTCTTTAAATATTTATTTTTTCCCCTCATATCAGTAATAAATGGAGATTTTCTTTTTAACTGTGATTTCAGCTGTAAAGTCCAAAAGTATTAAGTGCAATATACTAGGAACTGTGTCATACCACAAAGAAAGGCAGACAACAATCCCTGCTTTCCAAAAAATCACAGTTTTAACAGAAAGCTGCCAATAAGGACTTTACCAAAGTTCTCTTTGAGAACTCCCCAGAAGTTGTGAGAGCATCACTGCCTTTGCTGGGGTTACATGGTAGGCAGATACAGGACTGGACCTAAACTGTTCTGACTCTCAGGCCTGTAGGCCAATCCAAGTCTTAACAGAAATTTTATTACTTCAAATAAAATACTGCTTAAGGAATGTCACAATTTAAGCAGAAGACAAAAAAAAAAAAATGTACATATTTCTTTGCCACACTTAGTAAATGACAGATTAATTTTTTAAAAATCAAAAAAAAAATTTTTTTTTTCTGATCTCTCATCCAGTAATCTTAGTTATATGGAATAGATTGTGTAACCACAAATCAAAAAGAACCTCAGAGCAACTAGCATGTTAACCCAAAATCCATAGGTGATATGATGTGTTTTAACACTTGATGAGCTTATTTACTCTTTCATTGTACACAATTGTATTGAGATTAATTAACTTCTGTGCCAGGTCCCAGTAATCTAGAAGGAATTGAGAATGAGAAAATGAACTAATAAAGGACAGTATTAATTAGGATTAATAGTTTAAGCAAGTAGGAGGGCAGAAAATTTTTTTCTTTTCTAAAAGCCTGGGGCAACTTTGTGTTGAAACTAGTCCTGTTTACCTCACTAGCCTCCAAAGGTATCACTATATCACAGCAAAGTATGAAAACTAATCTTTGTAATGCTATTAAGTCACCAAGAAAAGATTAAATTACCTACATTATACACTCTTCAAAATGTTAGAGAAGGATATAATCCTACTTAATTGTGATCTCTTAGAAACACAAATATATATATATATTAAAATTAATATATATAAGATAAAGTTTGACATATCGACCATGTCTGATCATATGCAGAATTTAGTCTCTTACATGTCAAGTGATACCTGATACAAAAGTGATACAAAATTCTGTTGTCCTTTAGTATTTTTCAGTATATCTGTGTAGATCTAGAAATTTACACATATATATATATATATTCACACATATTCTAAAACTTAGAGATAGTCTTCCATAAGCATATTTAATCATTTATCATTGTTCAGTTATCAATAATAGAATCTTTTTTGTCAAGATAAATATTTGAACATATCCTAGACAGTATGAATATAGCTACATCCCCAGAGCTTGATATTGTACCTCAATTCTGTTGTCTTATTGAGTCTAGCACTTAATTTTTACATAACTTTGAGTAAATATATGTCTACTTGTTCTTTTTTCCCCTTAAATCTCAACAAGGGAATATTTGTTGTTTATATTTTGTAGAAAATGGGTCTCTCTACATAGTAATGGATTATTGTGAAGGAGGGGATCTATATAAACGAATAAATGCCCAGAAAGGTGTGTTGTTTCCAGAAGATCAGGTAACTTTATGTGTATGAATTGTCAAGAACATTCTAAATTTTCCATTACCAATACTTAAGATAATATTTCTTGGACAATTTGGTGTCATAATTATATAATATCCTGTATGAAAGTTTTAACCTAATTGTGTCTGTGGATGGGAATTAACAGTAAGTTTATAGTTAAGGAGAAGGAGAGTCCCAGAGGTAGACAGAGTAGACTCCTTATAGAAGAAATTGCTTAGATCTTCCAGAGCATCTTCCCTTGTTGACTAGATGCTAAAGAAAAGTTGAGGGCTCATGACTACAGGATTTTCAACTTAAAAGACAAATCCAGTCTCCTTTAAAGAAACATAAGCAATTAACGTGCTAATTGTAAATCATTGTTACCCATTTTGCTAAGAGGGGAGGCTACACCAACTTTTAAAAATTGTTACTTTAAAAGAGCAGTGTGTCACTTGTTGATTGCCTGTCGTCTGGTTACTCATTGTTTTGGTAGCCATTTTTACAGTTGAAAGTAATCCTAATCTAGAAATGTTTGATGAAATGAAACCAAAAAATACTTAATCAAAGCTAATGCTTTATAGTAAATTGTGAACAGTTTTTCAAAGTGAATCCATTTTATTTTTTTGTTTCTTTGTTTGTTTAGATCATGGACTGGTTTGTGCAGATTTGTTTAGCGCTGAAACATGTGCATGACAGAAAAATTCTTCATCGAGATATAAAGTCACAGGTATGTTGATAATAGTCTGCCTCTGAGACTAGTAATTTTTAAACAAAATCATGCTAAATTTTAATTTACAAAGTGTTAAAGACTGAGTCTGTAGACTAGAATAAGTTCCCAGGCTTTGAACATGTGTAAAGCCATTAGAATTCCCTAAGAAAATAAACATTTGAAAAATGAACTATAACTTTGAAAACAAGAAAATTGTTTCCATAGAGATATTTCTGCTTTTAAGATGGATTGCTAATCACAATTTCAGATGATAAAGGTAGTTCACGTGCAACTGTTAACAAGTGATTACTTATTACCATTGACCATATCCCAAGGAAAAGTAGGATTGGCAAAATGTTGATTCTGGTTGATACTCATTAGAAAACCTTTTCAGCATTTCCATCTCCTCTTCTTTTTGCCATCCTCATCTTTACTGTTTTCTGTCTAAATTCACTTTTGAGGCTGTCTTTCTTTGTCAATTTTATTTTATATTTTTCTCCTTCAATTAGCAGGGCAAAAGACTCATATTTTAACAAATATTTTCCTTTTTTTAAACAATATCTTCTTTCCTTCATTACATTACCCTTATTATTTACATGAAGTACATTTTGGTTTGTTCTTAGTAAACTTTATGTGGTTTTCCTCCTCATAGTTGATGGTACTTGTGAAAAGGATTATTTGGTAACCACTCTAGCTCTTTGTTTATTCTAGAATGTTTGCTTTCTCTTTGCATATGGCAGCCATAAATTGAGGTTTATGTGGACTAGATCTAGACCAGAGCAGATCATTCTGAACCCAAACTTCATTCACTTGCATAACAATTTTTAAGATTTTTGTATGTTTTTAGGTGGAGTTACTTATATTCCATTAAATCATTAGTTCTTAAGGTTTTTTTGTTGTTGTTTTTTTGTATCATAGATTTTTGGCATTCTGATGAAGCTTGTGGACCCCTTCTCAGAATGTTTTAAAAATTCGTAATTGAAGGAAACGCAAAATTTTAGTTAGAAGTTAGTGAAAGTAGATGATTTTTCTCCCTCCAAGTTTTTAGATCCCCAGAAATATTTCCACAGATCCCAGGTTAAAAAGATTCTTGGGACAAACCCACTCATGTGCTTTACTTTCCTTTTTCTTTTTTTTTTTTTCTTTTTTTCTTTTTTTTATTAATTTTTATAATTATAACATTTTTTTTGACAGTACATATGCATAGGTAATTTTTTTTTTTTTTCAACATTATCCCTTGTACTCCCTTCTGTTCTGAATTTTTCCCCTCCTCTCCATCCCCTCCCCTAGATGGCAGGCATTCCCATACATATTAAATATCTTATAGTATATCCTAGGTACAATATATATGTGCAGAACTGAATTTTTTTGTTATTGTTGCAAAGGAAGAATTGTATTCGGAAGGTAAAAATAATCTGGGAAGAAAAACAAAAACAAAAAAATAATAATAATGCTCACAGTTTACACTCATTTCCCAGTGTTCCTTTTCTGGGTGTAGCTGATTCTGTCCATCATTGATCAATTGGAATTGGATTAGCTCTTCTCTACGTTGAAGATATCCACTTCCATCAGAATACATCCTCATACAGTATCGTTGTAATATTCCATAACATTCATATACCATAATTTATCCAACCATTCTCCAACTGATGAGCATCCATTCATTTTCCAGTTTCTAGCCACTACAAAAAGGGCTGCCACAAACATTTTGGCACATACAGGTCCCTTTCCTTTCTTTAGTATTTCCTTGGACTTTCCTTTTTCTATTGAAATTTCTTCCATTTTCCAAGTCATTGAGTTCCAGACCTAGAAGTCATCTTCAATTTCATTTTGACTCATTCCTCATATCCAGTTCATTTCCAAATCTTATTCATCCTGCCTCTATTACATCTCTCCTTTTCATCCTTTTCTCTTTGTTTCACTATAACCATCATGATTCAAGCTCTCAGTAATATGATTTTTTTTCTGACTCTTAATTTCCTTGCCAATTCACCCTCCACACAGTTGCCAATATGTTCCTTAAACATGATCTGACCACTTCGTTTCTCTTCCAAGTAGCTTCATGGCCACTGTTGCCTCTAAAGCTAAAGTACATATTCTCTTTTTGGATTTTAATGTCCCTCACGATCTTGACCCTTACTTTTATAAGTTTATTACATGTGTTTCTCCTTCCCATAATTTGTTCTAGCCCAAGTGGCCTAATTGCTGTATCTCTAACTTTATACAAGCTGTCTTCCAGATTTGGACTGTGCTCCCTTCAAATCCATATCCATCTCTGTCTAGCTCATTTATAAAACCTAGCTCAGATACCATCTTATGGAAGAACCCTTTCCTGATTCCTCAATTGTTAGCTTCTCTCCTTCATCAAAACATCGTATTTGTATGTATATACATAGATATTTATGTAATGGATGTGTATTTTGTGTGTATGTATACATATATTCATTGTATACATACGTATATATACACATATATGGAAGGAGAGCATTTGCTTATCTGTGTACATGCTATGTTTTATAATAAAAATATAATAAAGCAGGGCAGGAAATGCTTCATTTTAATCTTTGAATCCCTAGTGCTTAGCACAGTATCTGGCATATCATAGGTATTTAATAAATGATTATTGAGTTCAGTTATTGAATCATTTGTATTCTAAAAATTCAGATTGCTTTGATTTTTCTCATCTGATTGCATTTAGGTAATTATTTAAAATGAGAGTTACTTTTTTTAAAGTTTGTAACCCCATTAATATAAAAATATCTTCCCTGAGGGGAACCACTACAATATCCTTTAAATGACATCCTTGTGTGAGCTATAGAGAACCGAAAGCAAAACTTTTTAACATACCTAAAGCACTAGGGCAGTGAATAAATAAGTAATCGGTTTAGGAGCTATGTGCTTTTATGCTTGGCTTATTCTTCCACATTGCAACTACTTAAAAATATTTCCTACCTAGGAAACAAAGTCCTATAGATAAATTGGTATTTCTCTGAGTGAAAACTTTAGTAGGATTCCCTAGGAATTAATATAAGTACTACTTTATTTAACATTTTTACATATGATCTAGATAATAAAATGCACACAGAAATAAAATGATGCTATATGATAGAAAGAGTGCTCAATTTGGAATGAGAAGGACTGGATTCCACAGCCCTGGCTTTGCTACTTAGCATCTCTGTAACTTAGTGACTCAATTTCTCTGATACCTCCATTGTCTTTTGTAAAATGAGGTTTGTATAGGGTAATTTCTAATCATAGCTCTCTTAAGTTCTAAGTTTTTGTAGTTGTGCATATAAATTCTCTGTAAATGATACTAAGCCTTTTCAAACAAATGCCAACAAGGTAGTAAAGCTAAATGGAAAGATAGGAACATGAATTACCTGTGTTGGAAGCACTTTCAGAAACCATCTAATCTAGTCTACTTTCTTACTTGTGAATTTCCTACATGTTGCATCATTCACATGTGTTGTGACCTCCTTAGTACCCTAGATATCTTAGAATCAGCCTGAGTCAGGATAAGGAAGTCTTTATTCTTGGTCTTTTGGGATCGCCTTCAGGGGATTAGATCTAGCAATCTCCACACCTCCTTCCTCTCTCTCCACTTCCAAAGAATAAATCTGCTTGTCCTACTCCACCCACTGATCTCTCTTTCAATAGGGTCATCCTGTAAGCATATGTTAATAGAGAATTGTCCAGTTGGCAATTAGCCTTAAATGCTAGGTTATCTTACATTAAGTGCATCTGCTCAGTTCTAGCCCTTTACATCTCCCGCTTTTGTTTTAGACTTCTCAGGAAGGGAAATGAAAAGCACCAAAGGGAAGTGGGGATTGCTAGCGCATTTCTGGACTAAAGGGTCTTATTAGAGACAGGTGTGCAAAAACCCATCAGCATTGGAGGTATTACACAAGCACATAGCAATACTCCACAGGCTAAAAGTGATGACTGTCCCCACAGTCAGTACAGGCTTGATGTGGTGTAACAAACATGAATTGTACATGCAAGTAGTGATATAACAAACAATATAAATCAACATGGTCTTGTAAAAGATTTCCAGAAGTCCTAGAAGGAGGGTATGTAAACATCAGTTACATATACCCCTTCTTCAGCAGCCAAATGATAGTCCAAAACCAATCTATTGTCCATTGCTTCACATGTCAGGGAATTCAATGATCCCCACAACTCTTTGAAGTCCTGCAACAGTCTTATTATATGTTAGGGAATCCAATGATTCCTACCGGTTTTGAAGTCATGCAACAGTCTTGTCATATCTCAGAGAATCCAATGATTCCTAAGGGTTTTCAAGCATTATAATTTTTGATGTCCATGAGTCAAATGCCATAATTGCCAGGCTCTTTCAGTGCTGGGCACAGTCAACAAGGAACCACCTGATGTTTCTTGAGTCTTCTCATTTTTTTCAAGGGTCTGCTCTGTCTCTCTCCAATGGACAAGGGGAATACGGCTCATTGGCACCCATCTGGTTCCTTCTTCATCTGTGGAGATACAAGCAAACCCTCTCCCCCAAGCAGTTAACCTATCTGGTCCCTTCCATTCACTACTTTCTGGGTCTCTCCACATGACCTGGTGATTATCTAAAGATAATGGAGCTGCTCACACTGGACACTGCTCTTCTAGTGGGCTATAAAACCTGTCTGCCGGAGCCAGTGCATCTTTGTCAAAAATTTAAAAATTAATGGTACTAAAATTAATGGAACTAAATTTAGAAGTTCTCTAGGGTTACCCGTGGCTCCCCCTTTCTTTTGTTTTTGGAGGAGCATCTTGAGGTCTCTTTCTCCTCTCTACTATTGCCTGTCCTTGAGGATTAAAGGGTATGCCAGTAGTGTGTAAAATCTTATACTGTGCATAAAAGTGTGCAAAATGTTTAGAAGTATATGCAGGTCCATTGTCTGTTTTTATTGCTTGTGGCACACCCATAATTGCAAATGCTTGTATAAGGAATTCAGTGACCACTTGGGCTGTCTCTTGCTGCTGGCATTGCAAAAGTGAATCCTGAAAAGGTGTCTACCACAAGGTGGATAAAAGACAGACGACCAAAAGATTTATAATGGGTCACATCCATTTGCCAAATTTCATTAGGTCTCAAACCACGAGGGTTCTTCCCTGGAGGGAGTGTAGGAGCATGGAAAGGAAGGCAAGCTGTACAGGCTTTTACTATGCTCCTAGCTTCTTTTCTTGTTATTCCAAATTTGTAAATGTAAAGCTCGGGCAGCCTAATGATATTTAGAATGAGATTCTTGTGCTTCTTGAAATAAAGGAGTATTGGCCAACATGGTTAGAAGGTTATCTGCCTTTGAATTACCATCAAAAATAGGACCTGGAAGTCCACTATTAGAGTGGACATGCAAAATATAAATCTTACCTGGATGCTTTCTCACTCGCTCTTGAAGTTCCTTAAAGAGATGATATATATTAGAGACTACAAATTTTATTTGGGCTGTGGCAATTCTTTGTACCACACCTACTGAATAGGCCAAATCAGATATTATATTTATGTCTCCTGGATAATAAGCAAGAGCTAGAATGATGGCATACAATTTGTTCTGTTGAGTGGACTGAAAAGGAGTTCTGACTTCTCTCTTTATAATTAAGTCACGAGAGTATACAGCACAAATATTATGTTTGGGTGCATCTGTAAAGATAGTTGGTCCTTTAAGAGGAACTTTAGAAACCTTTTCTTCAAGAATCCGTCGCCAATTAATGGAGGCCTGTGTGTAAAATTTGGAGCCATGGCTAATAAAATTTGCCACTCTGGGATGATTTCACAGCACACATTAATTTGTGCATTAGTATAAAATCAGGTCTTATCCCAGATAATTATACTACTCGCTTAATGGCCTTTAATAAAATTCTAGCCTCAAGCACTGGGTAAGGAATAAGACTTTGTTCTGGTTGTGCTGGGAGGTTCACCCACTCTATCACACTGTCTCCTTGATGAAGGACTGCTGTGGGTGCCTCTTGTGTAGCAAAAACTGATATTTCCAAGGGTTTTTTAGTGACTCAACCACATTGGATAAAGCCAGTTCAACTTGTCTCAAAACCTCTTGAGCTTCTTTTGTAAGCTGGCGTGGTGAATTTAAAGTACTGTCTCCCCTTAAAATATCATGGAATGGCCGCACCCATTGGATATCTCCTATCAATTTCTGAAAGGCATTCTGAAAGTGTTGAACTTGTCTGTTCTTAAGGAGAATTTCTGTACTGTAAGCATCTTAGGATATACTTCATATCCTAAATATTGAAAAGGAGCATGTTTTTGAATCTTTTCTGAAGCTATGTGCAATTTATAATTCCTTAGTGTTTCTATGGTTTTTTTTGTAGACATGCTTCTAACATTTGTTCCTCAGGTGCACATCCCAATATATCATCCATGTAATGTAATAACATCACTTTTGGAAATGCTTTTCTTACTGGAGTAAGAGCAGCAGCAACATACATTTGACACATAGTAGGGCTGTTTTACATTCCCTGTGGCAAAACTGTCCATTCATATCTTTTATAAGGCTCAGCTAAGTTAATGCTGAGCAGTGAAAAGGCAAATCTTTTCATATCCTCCTTATCTAGAGGGATAAAATAAAAACAATCCTTAATGTCTATAACCCAAAGAGGCCATTCTCTAGGCAACTGAGTAGGAGATGGAAGTTCAGGCTGAAGAGTTCCCATAATTTCCATCTGTTCATTTACTTTTCTTAAATCAGTCAACATCCTCCATTTTCCAGATTTCTTTTTTACAACAAATACTGGGGAATTCCAAGGACTTAGAGAAGGTTGTAAGTGTCCTTCGTCAAGTTATTCCTGTACTATGTCTAGTAAGGCCTAAATTTTATCGCTACCTAAGGGACACTGTTCTAGCCACACTGGTGTATCAGTTTTCCATTGGATAGGAACAGGTGAAAGTGTTGGCAGGCCTTCAACAGCAGCCCCGCCTAAAAAAAGGAAGTACTCATTTGTAATCCTAACTGTTGTAAAATGTCTCTTCCCCACAGATTGATGGGGACTTTTCAACTGCAAAAGGAGTAAAAACTCCTGTTTCACCTTCAAATATCCATCTTAAAGGGGTAGCACTAAGTTCAGCTGCTATTGATCCTCCTACCCCAGACATGTAGGTGTCTGCCTTAGTCTTTGGCCAGTGACTGGCACCTCTGATGACTGTGCGATCTGCACCTGTGTTCACCAGTCCTTCTAATGGTATGCCATTTATATAGATGGTGAGCATACGTCGGTCAGCTGTCACAGCTGCTGTCCAGTATATTCCTGGGTTTTGCTGCTTGGATTCAGAACGTGGGTGACTGTCAGCAGATTGCTTATTAGGAGTCTGTATCAATAAACGTGATGCTACTACTTCCCCTGGTTAATAAGTCACACATTGTCTACCTGTGTTAGTGACTGGGATATTATCTACACATTCCCCAGTGTATGGATGGACACTGTTTTGTAAGTACTCTCAGGAGGTGAAATGGTCAAGCCTACTGTGCCTGGAGGCAAGGGATCCATAGGCTGGAGAGAAACAGATTTCACCTCTCCAGGGGTATTTCAGTTGTTCCAGCTGCATACAACTCTATCCTCCCTAATTGTAGTCCCTTTCTCCCATCATGTTGCTTCCTGGCTGACTGATTGTGTAATCCCTTTCTCCCCTCAGATGGCTTCCTGGCTGACTGGTCATGTCTGGGTATTGGACTTGGAGGCACTCTCTGGGTGTGGCATCGGCTGCCATCATGCCCCAAGTGTTTTTTGCTTGGGGCCCTGGAGCTGGGCCCCTCATCCCGTTTCCCTGAATCAGTCTACACTCTGAGGCCCAATGGAGTCCTCTATTGCATTTTGGACATGGGGTTTTGGGTCTTGTTCTTCCAGCCTGTCTTCTCAGTCTGTCTCTATGCCAACATTGAGCTTTCAGATGGCCTACTTTACCACATTGAAAGCATTGACGAATCTCTCTGGAAGTCCCTTGCCCAAAGGGACCCTGTCTTCCCATGTTGGGATCTTGGGAAGTCTGCACCATAGCCTGGCTATAAAAGGTATTTGTGCCCATTGTGGCACAGCGTCTTATGATCTCCTCTAAAGGAGCATCCCTATGTAGTCCTAGTATAATCCTTCTACAAACCTCATTGGCATTGTCTCTAGCAAGTTGCCATAACATAATTTCTGTTACTGTATTTTCACCATTAGTCCATATGATATCTGTCTGCAAACATCCCACAAAATCAGCAAAGGGTTCATTTGGTCCTTGTACAATTTTTGTGAAGGTCTCGTCCTTGTTGTTTTTTACTGGGGAGAGAAACCCATGCTTTGATAGCAGCAGCAGCAATTTGCTCATATGCTGCTATGGAGTAATTAATCTGTACTGAAGCTTCTGCATAAGAACCTGTACCTGTTAGTAGGTCACAGGTGATTAGAGGATTAACTCCACTTTGACAGTTTTGTTGGGCTTGAATCCTACAGAGCTCACTGTATTCAGGAAGCCACAACAAGTTTTGTCCAGGTTCTAAGCATAGATTTCCATTCTATAGATTTCCTTGCTATAGATTTCCAGTCCCCAGGGGTTAAGACTTCATAAGCCAAATTCTGTAATAACATCTTAACATAAGCTGATGTAGCCCCATAAAGAGTGCAAGCCTTTTTCAAGTCTTTGAGGATGTCCATAGCAGAAGGAACTTATCTTCTACTCTCTTGACCTGAAGAGTTAAACTGTTGAATCTCTGGATATATTTGGAGCCTTAGATCACCTATTTCCTTCCCTTCTTCTGTAGCTTTAAGTACTGCCTTTTGCAATCTAGTTATAAGAATTGGTGATTGCTTGGGGGGGGGGGTACTGGTGATATCACCACACCTCCCACTACTCCTTCTCACTCCATCCTGGAAGGTGGAGTTGATGGAGGCTTGCCAATAATCTGCTCTCTAGGCAGGGTTGAAGCTGCCTCAAGAGAGCTAGAATCACCAGAGCCCTTGAAACTCATTTAAGTCCCCATACCCTCAGGCAAGGTCTTTAGACTGTTCATTGTCTTCCTTTTTCCTTTTTTCCTCACACTTCCTCATCTGGCCATTTCTAAAACTTTTCCTTTTTCTATAACTTGCAGGATTGTTTAAGGCCAATTGAATTATGTTGTATATCTAAAATACTTCTGTGGAAATTGAATGAGGACCTCTATCGTCGTAGTATATGCAAAGTTGTTGTCCCACAAGTTTCCAATTATCTACTCCTATATCTTCTTCTAAGAACCAAGGGGACTAGTGTCCTAATGTACTAAGAGTCTAGCAATCTGTTCCCAGATTATAATTAAACCTTGCCCCTCAATTAAGCATGCTTTCTATAGAGCCCCTTTGGGGTGGGGGTGCAGGTGGGGATGGGGACTGGGGAGAATCTTTTCCTAACATTTGCCCCATTTCATCTATAAAAGGTTGCTAGTTTAGCCCTTAACAAAGTAAGTTCCCTGTTTGCCTATTAACACCTAATTTCCTGGTCATCTGAGGACTTCTTCAATGAAAGTAGGGTGCTTGGCCCACACCTTGGACTCCAAATGTTGTGACCGAGTTAGTACCCTGGATATCTTAGAATCAGCCTGAGTCAGGAGAAGCAAAAGTCTTTATTCTTGGTCTTTTGGGGTCACCATCAGGGGATTAGATCTAGCAATTTCCACACCTCTTTTGTCTCCACCTCCAAAGAATGAATCCCCTCCTCCTACTCCACTCTCTGATCTCTCTTTGCCTTCTTTGTCTACACCCACAGATCCAGCCAGCACAGAGTTGAGTAGGGTCATCCTCCAAGCACATGTTAATAGAGAATTGTCCAGTTGGTAATTAGCCTTAAGTGCTAAGTTATCTTACCTTAAGGGTATTTGCTTAGTTCTAACCCTTTACAAACATGGAGACCATTGCCATCTGCTTGAATACATTTAGTGAGGGGACACCCGTTTCTTATGGCCTTAATTAATTGCAAGATTTTTTTCAACAGCTTTAATTCTTATATTCTAAAATTTGTTGCCATCAAGCTTTTATCTAGTGGTCCTTCTTCTCTACTCTTGTTCTAAACAGACTAAGTCTCTGGATATTTGGAAATACTTAACCTTAAAAATTCTCTTCTTTTGTCTAAACAGTGCCACAGTGGGGAAAAATATTACTGTTTTTTGTGTTGTAAACATAAACCTTCCAGAAACTTTTAATTAATTTATCATTAAGTCTCAAATGATTGGATTCTTGAACAAGGAATATTTCACACTCAGGATTAAGCAAGACCCTAGAATTTAGGGAACAGTTCAATTAATTGCTTCGTTGAATAGAATAGTCTGTAACTTGAGATCCACTTTCGGGACAATCACCATTTTTGACTACTTCCTTTAAGGATTTTCCTTTCCAGCTGATCAATAAATTAGCTAGAGTAACAGAGACCTCTTCCCTTTCATAGGTTTATCATTATCCTAATACATTCAAGTTCAGTGTTCTTTGGACTTCTAAGGAGTTCTTCCTAAACTGATCAGAATGAGAAGAATGGAACGTTATTTTAAATTGATAGTCAAAGAAAGACTAATAAGGATTGCTCTTTTAGTTTAGTCCAAAGGCTAAACCTAGAATACTTTAAAATCCTTTCTTATTAAGTTCATAAAAGGGACATGTTGAGCCACTTAGTGTGGTTCCTAACAGTAGGGCCCACACTTCTATAATGTTTTCTTTCTTTTCCCTTTCCTTATTTTTTTTTTTTTAAAGAGTTTCCTGTTATGTCTGGGCTAGCTCCTCTGAAGGGCTCAGAATCAGTCCTTGCCCCACATTGGGCGCCAAAATGTAATGTTCTGATTGTCTCTCAGTTGTAATCCTTCTCTGGGAGGAGGTTTCTTTTCTCTATAATCCTTTTTTCTGTGAGCAGGTTTCAGGGCATTGTGTGAGTAGGTATAATAAAGGCTTTTAAGATTACACGTGGCTGTTCTTGAGCGTGTTACCGGTTATTAAACTATAGATTCAAGAAATTGTGGCCAGAGATTTTTGAAGGCCTCAGAGGAGGCGTGCCGGGTAGAGTTGACACTGCAAAGGTCAGTGGTCAAAGGTACTCTGTTGGGCCTAGGGCAGACTGGTAATAATAACTGCTAGGAGGGCATGTTACAGTGTCCCTCCCTTATACAATTCCTGTACAAGCATTTATCTGTTTTGCTTTTTCCTCCTTCAATATTGAACAATAAGAAAAACAAAAGAAAAAAAACTCCTAGTAAATATGCATTGTCTAATAAAATGTTACCTTGTGAATTATATCCAATAATGTCTCAGGAGATGATTAAGCTCTAAGTAGGTCCTCTGGAATTGTCTTACATGATTTACTTTAATGGCTTTAATCTTCCGGAGTCACTTAAGTTTTTAAAATTCCATAACCAGAAAATGAACATTCTAGACATATAATAGAATCTCAGAGTTGGGAGGGGATATCAGAAGTCATTTAATTTAATCTGTACTTGAACAAGAATGCCCCCTAAAAAGCATGTTTCATACAATAGCCACCCATTTTTGTTTGAAGATCTTCAGGGAAGAGAAATCTACTGTCTTCCAAAGAAGCCCATTCTTTTTTGAGATAGCTTGGATTTGTTAGGACATCCTTTATAATAAAACTACATCTGCCTTATAGTTCTTTTTTCTGGGCCAAATAAAACAACCCATTTTCTCTTTTGTATTCCATCCCTCCAAATACTTAAAGATAGCCTTCATGTCCCTACTTCAAACTCAAAGGTTCTTCACTTAGTTGCCTAGCTCTGGATGCTGTATAACTAACCAGTATCTTAAAACTGATGCCCTAAATTCTACATAATACTCTGGGATGGAGTACATCAAAATTATCATCTGTTTAGTCTTGTGTCTCTCAATGGAACTTACAACCAAATTATTATACTGAAGCAGCATATTGAGAGATTTCAGTTCATTAAAACTCAACTCTTTCAGACAAACTGCCATCTGGAAATAGCCATTTTATATTTCTGAATTTTTTTCCCCCAATCCAGTCTAATGCATCAATTCTTTAAAAAATTAAAATAAAAACCCCTCTGACTCCACCAGTTTCTTAAGCTATCAACCTATATTTAAACCTACTTGTTAAAATGCCTACTTTCCTGCTTTTCACTCACTTCTCAATCCCTTACATTCTGTCTTCCAGTCTCACTTGAATCAAACTGTCCTTTCCAAAATTACCATGGTCTTTTAATTGCCAAATTCAATGGCCTCTCTGTCCTCATCCTTGGTTTCTTTACACCATTTGGTAGGTAGCTACCCTTTCCTTGCAAACTTTTGGCAATAATATTCTCTCTTGTTTTTTATCGTATCTTGGTGGGATAAACATCCATAGCAGTCTCCTAATGTGAATGTGCTTCCAAGTTCGTAGAGTCAAAGAGGTTTTTGTTAATTTAAATTTTTTATAGAACTGATGATTTTCTTTTAATTCTGAACTTAACAAACATCAAATAAAATGAGCATTTCATGTGCACAGTAGAACAAGAAAAAAGGTTGTACATGAAACTACAAACCCATATACAGTTTGCTTTTATTTTTAAATATATGATAAATTCATCATGTTGTTGTCAAAGTTATTTTGCTTATTTATAATTCCTTCCATTTTGCTCTAAAGTATTTCAAAGTTGTTCAACTTTAATATATCGTTGTATAAATTTTCTTCTGGTTTTGCTCCCTTACAGTTCCTATAATTCTTAGTGACCTAGACATTTTTGTAGAACATTAAGAAATGTGCCATTAAATAGGGTGAGATTGAAGATTGGTGGGGGGAAGATAGTGAAGTAATTGTGGGATCAATCTGCTGGAGAAGACCAAAGCATTAGAATGGAATTGGGGCATAAGTAAAAAGGTTAACTTTGTCAAAGTGAAGGAAAGGCCACTTTCCTCTTTAAACTTGTTTTTAACCATTTTTTATATTATTCAGTTTACATTTATGTTGTATATTCTTTTATATGTACTGTCACTATTAAAACTTGGATCTCCTTGCTAGTAGGAATAGTTTAATTATCTGTATAGTTTAATTATTTGTACTCCAGTCTCTAGCTTAATATTTGGCACATAGTAAGATGTGCTAATAGATGTGTGCTTGTTGTTTGATATATCAAATGCTGTAGTAAAGGACAGAATTGGGAATAATGTCAGGAGGTTGGGTCATGAGATGTAGAGTAGTAGGATTTATATTTTCTCAGTAAAGTATGACTAGAAATCTGTTGAGGAAGGATTTAAGAGGAAAAGAACAAGGAGATTTTCTTGTGGTAGTTGGGGTCCAATTGAGATAACATAAATGTGTAGTAGATCCAGTCCACAAGTAGAGTGGAAGTTACCAGTGGTGGAAATAATGCAAGGTTAGACTTGCTTAAGGAATGAGTGGAAATAAGAGCAGCAAGGGATTTAAGAATAAAGGTCAGTGCTGTCACTTGAACTGGTTAGTTCTTGGTCAAGATTGAAAAGATCTCAGAATATAATGAACTTATAAGAATGCATGAATGGGCAAAAAATATGGTAGATCTGTTTTACTTGTTCAGTCATCTCAGTCATGTCCAACTCTCATGACCCCATTTGGGGTTTCCTTGGCAAAGATATTTCCTTCCTCAATTCATTTTACAGATGAGGAAACTGAAGCTGATGAGGTTAGGTGATTTCCCTGGAGTCAAACTGATTAGTGACTGAGGCCAGATTTGAACTCACACAGATGAGTTTTCCTGATTCCACACTCAGCCCTCTATCTACTTCACCCCTAGCTGTCCTATGAGTTTTACTGGGCAAATATAAAGGAATGAAGGCATACTTGAATGAAAAGCTCATAGGCTCTATTTACCAGTATGGCTTAGGGAAAAAAAAGGTTTAAATAATTTTATTTCATTCTTCTGTGAATTCATTAGCATATTGTGCTGTTTAGACCAAAAATGTTATGAAAGTAAAATGGGAAATATTTTCTTTATAGAAAATTATAGAATATATATACCTAGATAAGGCTGAAGAATTTCTCAGCTCAGGAGCAAATCTTACATATTGCAGATTAAATAAAGTTAGTAGCCGTCTAAAAAAAAAGAAATTTATTAGTGTTCTAAGAAACCACTGTTCCCAGTTAGAATTTTTCTTCCTCTCTAGGAAATGGTACTTTATGTTGCCAACAGGACATGATTTAGATTATATATCCCCCAGCTTCTTAAAATGTGTTTTGTTACCCTATTTGGAGTCTCCTATCTGAATATGGAGGTTAAGAAGTTACGATTTATTATCAGTAATTATTTGATTTGTATTCCTATATACCTGAGCAATGTTAAAAAGAGGTCATAAGTGGGAAAAAGTTTAAATAAAATAGAGCAAATAAACAGTTTTCTGCTTCATTAAAATGGACCAGTATTGTTTTGCTTTATATTATAAGTTGATTACTGAACTAAGTTTTAGAGATTTTCCCTTTTTTTGAAGGTTATGAAGTTTCCCATTTCTTGAGTTGGGTTATAATTCTAACATAAGAATGTGTGAAGAAATTGTGTTACTTTTCCTCTTTTCATTTGCATTTGAACTTTTTTCAAAATAAGGCTTCAGTGTTCAAATGTATGTATTATGAGAATAACATTTCATAATCAAGAAGAATACAAATCAGATTTGGAAACTTTAGGGTCACTTTTTAAATATGTTTATTTGATGAAGCAAATGATTTACTTAGGATATCTTTGTAAATGTTTTTGCTTACTGAAAATAAAAAATGTCTGCCAAATAAATGAAAGGTTCTCTCTGGTTTAGCTCTATACCTGAATATTTATCAGGTTAATGGAGATTAATCCAGTTCTGCAGTTGATATAGCTTGGGAAATAGGCTATACTAGGAAACTGAAAATCGTCTTTGAGACATATTTCCCTGATAAATACAATTCTATATTTGAGTTATAAGATTGAGTTCCTTTTTTTTTTTTTTTTTTTTTTTTTTTTTTTTTTTTTTGCTGAAGCAATTGGGATTAAGTGACTTGCTCAGTGTCACACATCCAGGAAATGTTAAGTGTCTGAGGTTGGATTTGAACTCAAGTCCAGCACTCTATTCACTACACCATCTAGTTGCCCCAAGTTCATTTTTTTTTTTTTTTTAATAAAACAGTCTTACAAAAAAAAATTGTTTAATCTCATTAATTAAGTAGCCCTTTAATTCTATAGACTATAGATTTATCTAAAGATTTTTAAAATTGATATCTAATAGTGCTTTTTTCCCTTCTCTTCTAGAACATTTTTTTAACCAAAGATGGTACGGTACAACTGGGGGACTTTGGAATTGCTAGAGTTCTTAATAGGTAATATATTTGCTTTGAAATTACTTGAGTGCTTCAGTAGATATATGATCCCATTGTGGATAGTTTGAAAACCTTTTATCCCTTCTTGTTCTGTGAGATTCTCGTTAATGCTGATTCATAGACCTTCCACAGATTTGGAAGCTCCTATCATGATGAGAGTGTCAGGGCCAATTCTTCACCATGCTTCTAGGCCTGCCTTTCTCCTGATTCTTCATCTCCTGGATGCTACCTTTTTGGGAATTGATTGTTTATAATAATAGGCTTCAGCCTGGGCATGCTCCTATGTGTGTCTCTCCATGGGCTTTTGGGTCATCCTTAATTTTTATTCTTCAGAAATTTGATGACACTTAAACATCAATGAAAGCTGATAGTTCATGTAATCATTTTAAGTGTCTTAAATATCTTATTACACTGGTAATGTTCTCTTTTTATTCTAGTACCCTCGAGCTAGCTCGGACTTGCATAGGAACACCATACTATTTGTCACCTGAAATCTGTGAAAACAAACCTTATAATAATAAAAGGTAACTAAATGTGATGCGGATTTTAATTGAAATATCTTATACCATTTATTATTGCATTAGTATACAAGACCCTGGAGGATGCCTACCTGAGTAACTCTGCCATGGTATTTTATCTGTTTGAGGGTATCGCATAGAAAGTGGGAAGGAGAAAAATTCCTTCACCATGAACACCACTGTAAAGAAGGCTTCTTACACAAAGCCACTTAAATAGTCTGATCAGTGATTCATGAAAACATGGCTTGTTTTAGTTTGTATAACTGGACAAACAAGTACTTCTGTTCTTTCCTTGACCAAGGAAACCATCATTTCCCTAAAGCAAAGAACTTCTATTTGAGGAGCCAACATGGAGCTGTGGCAGGAATGGTGGAATCTGGACAAATCACTTAACCTTTCAAGTCAAGTGAGGGGCTTGAATCCCTTCCAGCTGTGTCTATAATTTTGTGTCATAATTGTCTTATAGGTACAAAGAAGGCTTTTCTTTAATTGTCAATTATCATTCAACACTTCTCATCCTTTCTATGTCAAGCCACTTGAGCAAATCTCCTTTCACTCTCAAACTATCAGCAAAACAAAAGATTTTATGACCTGTGAAAAGGAGAAGTGTGACAATATATATATGGCAGCTGCCTGTTTAACTTTTTGTGAGGAGAGAGATAATCAAGACAATCCCAGTTTGATTTCATTCCTCAGTTCTGTAACTGGAAATATGGTTTCTAGCCCTTTAATTTGGTAAAAACAAGTACTGTAAAGAAACCATCAAAATGGGATCATTGTGAAGGGATTTGATTTGTAATTCTTGAGTTGGTATCCCTTTTCTAGTTTTCTTTTTTTCCTGATGCATTCTGCATAGAACTGCCAATTTAGTATTCCTAAAACATATATCTGTCATTCTCCTGTCCAAAAAACTTTTGTGGTCTTTAATAAAAAAGTCAACATTCTCAGCCTTACCTCCAAAACATAGTTTCTTTCCAGTTTTATTACATATTATTGTTCTTTGTGTATTCTGGATGCTAATCTAACTACTCTGCTAGCTGTCCCTATACACAGTCCATCTCCTGCTTTTGCACAGGTGGCCAACCCCAAATCTGGAATCTATTCCTTCTTTACTTCCTTGTAAGAATTCCTAGCTTGCTTAAAATAACACGGCTCAAGGGACTTTACTAATTTCTCCCCTTTCCTCTAAGCACTGGTACTCTGCTCCTTGTGAAATTATTCTATATTTCTTTTATACATTCTCTGCATTTATTTCTTTATGTGCATGTATTGGCACCCACTTTTCTGTTGCTCAATAGAATGTCATTTCTTTGTCTACCTGAGCTGCTTTATACTTCCTTTGTATCACAATTATTTGAATACAGTAGGTGCCTAATGTTTGTTAAATTAAGAGAGGGCAGTTTTTCCTTTGCTCTTAAACAAAAGTATACACAGCAGATACCTCTGAATTTTAATGCGATTTCTGCCACTATGACCTAGTATGAGTCAAAACTTTTTTCATTGAATTTCATTTTTCAGATAGGAATCTTGAGTGAATTAACATTTGAAAAATTGTTTCTTAATCTGTGACAAATGCTTTTATAAATAAATATTGTATCATAGCTAAAATTTAAAAATATATTACTAAATTTCAATTTTATGGCTTGATAAGTACCTTCAAAATTAATTGCCGGGAATTTATAATATGCTTTTCTGCAGTGGGAAAGAAAATCATTGAAGCATAATAAGCTGAGGATAGATTTTATCCTGTTCTATTTAAATCTGGCCCTGAGTAAAAATGATCCTTATATTTGGTTCAGAAGTTCTTAATATCCTCACACTATAATATTTCACATGGCATTTGGAATTTTAAATAAAATTACTATTTTAAAAAATTTTAAATCTATGTGGCAATTTTGGATTTTCTTCATTTTTCTTCATAAAAACTACAATATTTGAAATTTAAGGTTCTTGCATTCAATTCAACAAACATTATTAAATGTATGTTATTATTGTTTGTCTTTGATTCTTGAAGAGGACCATGACGTCAGAAAGGTGATGTCATGACTTGCAAGTGAACTCAGTTTAAGTGAGGGAAGGCTGTGCTAAATATAGATAGAGACAAAAAGCAAATGGTCCCTCCTTTCAAGGAGTTTCCCATTCTTCTGGAATGCTGTTTTGTCTTTACCATAATTTTTTAAAAATAAAATTTTACCATCTATATATTTTTAGGTTTACTTAAAAGCATGGATCTAGAACTGGAAAGCACCTTAGAGGTTATCAGTACACTCACTTTTTTTTGCAGTATAGTATGCTGGAAAGAGTACTGATTTTGGAGATTCAGAAGACCAGCTTTCAAATTCTGACTTTGCCATTTAGTAGCTGCTGCCCTATGTCCTTAGCAAATTCATTTCATGTCTCTGGGCAACAGTTTTCTCATCTATTAAATAAGAAGATTAGGATAAATGACTGTTGGTGCCTTTCAGCTCTAGATCTGTTATCTTTGATTCTAGATGGGTCCATGCATGCTTTAGTTCTGCTTTTGCTGGAAGATAGGGATATATTTGTTGTATTAAAATTGGAAACTTTAAACCTAATAGAAATACTGTCTCTTGCTTTTTATTTTCTAGTGACATTTGGGCTTTAGGTTGTGTCTTATATGAGATGTGTACTCTTAAACATGCAGTAAGTATGTCTTTTTTAATACTTCTAAATTTATATCAAATTCATTTTAATTTTCAGGACTTTTGTACTTTGGCATCTTTTAAACGTTGGCAGAGCACTGGTGATAGATTTTTTTTGTGATCACATTTTTGGCATAAATTTACTTTTTAGTAGTCATTTGTATTAGATATACAGTTATCCCTTCTGTATTGCAACTTTCCCCATCATGGTTTTGCTATATTGCAGATCAGCATAAGGAATTATATAGGAATTTTAGGGAAGTTTTATAGAAGCCACATGTGGTGACACATGAAGGCCAGCAGATGAGTCAAAAATGCATAATACATATTGACCCAGATTTTAGAATAAGGTACTGTAAGTATCTCATAAAAGAAAAAGAAAAAAATCAGATATCTTTTCTGGTATAAGTGAAAGGCCAAAAAATTTTTTGCAAATTTTTCAGCTTGTTGGGGTACCATGCCTCTATAACCCCTATGATGTGGAAGGGATAACTAACTAGTCTTTTTTCTAAGTTCAAGCTTTTTTGATTCTTGCTTTTAACAAATTCTTTAGCTATAGATGGGGAGAAGGATAGGGTCTAACCTGTGATTTCATTTGTGTAGGGAACTTGTTCTCCCAATGCAGGTTCAGCACCTAGAGCACTGAGCAATTAAGTGAGTTGCAGAGGTGGTGTCTCAGGTGGCACTTAAATGGAACCTAAGATTCCTGGATTCTAAGGCAATCTCTTTGTTTCCTCTGCCATGCTACCTTTCATTTAATCCTGGAACTGAATTTAAAGTTAATATTAAATTCATTCATTTAATATGAATTTTAGAATTTGACAAATTGTATTGCTTAGACTCCTAAAGATTAGGGTTAATTTCAGGTAAAGGATTTTTCTATACAATGTCTTTGCTAAAAGATTTTTTTTCCTTCATCAATTATATTTTATTTTTCCAGCTACATATAAAGATAGTTTTCAACTTTTATTTTTGTAAGATTTTTGAGTTCCATTTTTTTCCCTGTCTCCTGTCCCTCCTCACTCCCCAAGACAGCAAGTAGTCTAATATAGTTTATATAGTACAATCATTTTAAATAGATTTCCATATTATTCATATTGTTTAAAAAAAAAACATGAAAAAGAAAAAAGCAAAGAAACAAACAAACAAAAAAAAAGTGAAAAGAGTATGTCTTGATCCGCATTCAGAATTCATTGTTCTCCCTCTGGATGTGAATCCCATTTTCCAATCCAAGTCTATTGGAATCATCTTGGGTCACTGCATTTCTGAGAATAGTTGATTATCACATAATCTTGTTGTTACTATGTACAGTGTTCTCCTGGTTCTGTTCACTTCACTCAACATCAGTTCACATAAGATTTTCCAGGCTTTTCTGAAATCAGCCTGCTCATCATTTCTTTTAGAACAATAATATTCTGTTACATTCATATATCATAACTTATATAGTCATTCCCCAATTAATACCCATTCCTTCAATTTTTGAATTCCTTAAATTTCTCGCTACAGAAAGTGCTAATTCAAACATTTTTGCACATGTGTGTCCTTTTCCCTCTTCTATCCTTTCTTTGACACTGCTGGATCAAAGGGTATGTGCAATTTATAGCCCTGTGGGAATAGTTCTAAATTCCTCTCCAGAATGGCTGGTCAGTTTACAACTCCACCAACAATACATTAGTATCCCAGTTTTTTCACATCCTTTCCAATGCTTATCATTTCCTGTCATTTTAGCGAATTTGATAGATGTGAGGTAGTATCTCAGAGTTGTTTCACTTTATATATCTCCAATCAGTAGTGATTTAGAGTATTTTTTATATAATCATAGATGGCTTTAATTTCTTCATCTGAAAATTGTTTATATCCTTTGACCATTTATCATTTGGGGAATGACTCGTATTATAAATTTGGCTCAATTCTCCCTATGTTTTAGAAATGAGACATTTATCAGAAATACTGTCTGTAAAAAAAAAAAAAAAATTTTTTATATATGTTTTTGGCTGAGGCAATTGGGGATAAATGACTTGCCCAGGGTCACAGAGCTAGGAAGTGTTAAGTGTCTGAGGTCAAATTTGAACTCAAATCTTCCTGACTTCAGGGCTGATGCTTTATCTACTGGACCATCTAGCTGCCCCTATTAAAAAAAAAAAAAATTTACCAGCTTTCTGCTTCCCTACTAATTTTGGCTGCATCGGTTTTGTTTGTGCAAAAACTTTTCAGTTTAATGTACTCAAAATTATCCATTTTTCATTTTAGAATGTTCTCTTATTCTTTGGCCATAAGTTCAACTTTTTTTATTCTAAGTTTAAATACATTTAAAATGAGATTTTAAGATTTATTTTTAGAAAATCTTAAATATCTAGAATATGATGGACAGTATAAAAAAGTAGAATGCATACTTTCCATGTATATATCTTCTCAGATGACAAGGCAATATTTACAGAACTTTGTCCCAGCCAAATTGTTTTATAGTAACTTCATAAACTCCACTTGGTCCCTTGAAACAGAAATGTTCCTAACTGATGTTGGATAATGCTAGTTGCCTGTCAGGGGATGTTTAATAGTTTAGAGAGAATAAGAAGGGAGTTGTTTGAGCAAATCTGGGGCAGCACTAGTAAGTTTCAAGGGCACTTATCTTCCCTTTCCTACCTCTGCCTTTCTTCATCCTTGAACTTTGCTACCTCTTAGTTTTTCCAGCATAGATGAGGCAAAAATGGGCAGATGCTAAGAGTGACTGCTGACCAAATAAGAAAATCCTAATTCCCAGGGATACTAGAAGGATGAAAATGTTAGTATTATCATTTTAAAAGTTACAGCGTCTCAGCTATGTGTAAATATCTTTTAAGCTTTTTTTTTTTTTTTTTTTTGGCCCAAATTTTAGTGCTCAGGATCATATCTTCCATTCATACTGTTATTTCTATTGAATGGTGCTCTCAAATTCCTTCCTCTCTCCACATCAGCGCCATTTTTTCACCTAAAACTGACCTTTTATGGAACCAGTGAATGACACTGGGCAAAGATATACTCATATTTCTTTTTCAGAGACTTTTTATAAAAAGGTAGCTATAGCCAAGTGATAAAGAGCAGTCATTATTAGCAAAGTGTGTAAAGGGTATTAGCAAAGTGTAGAATCAGTTGTCTTTTGCTTTACTCAGTCACATTTTAGATAGAATTGGGATGGGTGTTTTTTTGTTTGTTTGTTTGTTTTTTCCTTTTTCATCCCATTAGCTGTCATCCTCTCCTAGAAGAAAAAAGAAAATTCAATACCCATTTCCCTTGATTCACTTTCTAATCTGGCAGGGAATGAGGAAGTGGAAATGTCTTGTTACCCTCTGTTCTACCATCAACAAACAGCCATTTGCAGATTTGATTAGTCCATTCAGACCTTTCAATGCTCTCCCATTAAGATGAAGCCAGTGTGGGCATTGTAGTATCATAAATTTCTTCTTGGTAAATTGGATATCTCCAATTATGATTGAGTTTTATGATTTAGTGAAGTTTTTGTTTTTTGTAAGTTTTGTTTTGTTTTTTGCTGTTTCCTTTTATCAGTTGGAGTAAGCCTAACCAAAAAGAAAAGAAACAAGTTGCATTAGAGAATAATAGGGAAAAAAGTATATTTCTCTGCTTTTAGACTTTTCTGGGATATTCCTGAAAGCTTCAAAATGTAAAGTATATGTGTAAATCAAATTATTTAAAAATTCAGTTTCACTGAACAGAACAGCATTTAAATGAATCCTTTACAAAGTATATCCAAATAATCACCCCTACCCCAATTTATATTTCATTGAGCTTTCTTTAATGCAGGACAAACTTGGTTTTTATTATCTTGAAAAACAAAGCTTAATTTTCCAATTTTTCTTTAGTCTTAATGAACTGGAGGCTATATTTTGTCTTTAGAATATATATATATATATATATATATATATTTTTTACCATTGATAGAGATCTCAGTTCACTCCTGTGTTTTCTACATTTATAATGCTACAATTTAAGTCTAATGTTAGTAATATCAACACAAAATAATCAGTTTAAATGAAATCAGTGCTCTAAAATAACATCTTGATTTCAGTTTTATTAGGGGAAAGAAATTTGGAGAATTTGAGAGAATTGGCCTTTGCCAAAAATCTTTTCAGGTAAATGCTGCAGGTGCCTATATAAGAATTACCTACTTCTAGGTGGAAAGGCAAGATTCATACATTCCCTTTTGTACTAGGAAAAAAAAATAACATGCCAATGATTTTGCTATCTTTGGGTAATACTTTTTCACTTTTTCTGAATTTATGCTCTGTAGTTATAAAATCAGATTTTGTCAACATAAGTTTTTCTCATTGATTAAATATTTAGTCTTATCCTGTGATTTACTAAATTTAAAAAAAAACATAGCTGAATATTACCATTTGTTTTCATTAGAAATTGCATCATATCCTATATGAAATCCAGAAATAGTGAAACAAGTATGTTTTTCATTAAAGAACTCAGGAGGAATTGAATATTTGAAAGGAAATTCTATTAATGGTCTAAGTTGATGGGAACATAGGAAAATAGTCATACACGACTAATACAAATGTAGATTTTACATGATTTCATATGTATGGTGAGATTTTGCTTACTTTCTCAGTGAGTGGAAGAAGGACTAGAGGATGGAAATTTAGAGCTCAAAATTTGAAAATTAAAAAAAAATTTAAATTAAATTGAATATAGGGGAACAGAAAATAACTGTTATTAAGTGGACCTATGTGGCCTGTTTATTTACATTTTTTTCCCTATAATTCTAGTTTGAAGCTGGCAATATGAAAAACCTGGTACTGAAGATCATCTCTGGATCTTTTCCTCCCGTTTCCTTGCATTATTCCTATGATCTCCGTAGTTTACTTTCTCATTTATTTAAAAGGAATCCTAAGGATAGACCATCGGTTAACTCCATATTGGAGAGAAGTTTTATAGCCAAACGTATCGAAAAGTTTCTTACACCTGAGGTATGTTTTTGATTTAATCAGATTAGATATCACATTTGATAAATTGCTGGTTCATTACAGGTTACAAACTATGCAATATTTCTTTACATTCTCTGAATTGGATTAAACTGATATTTTCTAAAATTTAAATGACAAGTTACAACTATCTCATTAGCATAGCAATTCATAAATTTTTTTTAGTCCCATTCTTTATGTCTCTTGTGTATGTTTCCTTAAATCTGCCATGGGGAATCTTCACAGCATGCTAAAAGGTCTTCCTTTAAATATCTTGAAACATCTCATGACTACCATTCAAGATGACATGGTTTCCATCAGTTATATGTCTCACTATGTTATTGTCCCATCTTTTTCCCTCCCTCCAATTTTACATTTTTGTAATACATCCTTAATGTTGCCTTTCCTCTGCCCCATTTATTATATCCTGCTGCTTGCTCAGGCCCTTTCTGTACTTCTCCATTCCGCCTCTGAGTGAACTTGGATATTTTGTGAGTTGAAACCATATAACATCACCACAAGAATTTTAGTATAAGATAGAGAGTGGTTTAGACCAGTGGTCCTCAAACTTTTTAAATAGGGGGCCAGTTCAC
Source organism: Sminthopsis crassicaudata (assembly GCF_048593235.1). Classification (NCBI taxonomy): domain Eukaryota; kingdom Metazoa; phylum Chordata; class Mammalia; order Dasyuromorphia; family Dasyuridae; genus Sminthopsis; species Sminthopsis crassicaudata. The sequence continues at coordinate 85,135,153 of NC_133622.1, read as the reverse complement.
TGTCCCTCAGACTGTTGGAGGGCCGGACTATAGTAAAAACAAAAGCTCACACTCTGTCTCCTCCCCTCAGCCCATTTGCCATAACCTGGTGGGCCGCATAAATGTCCTCAGTGGGCTGCATCTGGCCCGTGGGGCCGTAGTTTGAGAACCCCTGGCTTAGACTCATTAAGTTGTGGTGTAAGAATTTAAGTGTTTTCCTTGCCAGTAAAGTCTTATAAGAATCTTTCTTTTGGAAAATTGGATTTACACACATATATTATATCTAGGTTATACTATAACACATGTAAAATGTATGGGATTGCCTGTCATCTAGGGAAGGGAGTAGAGGGAGGGAGGGGAAAAATTGGAAAAATGAATACAAGGGATAATGTTATTAAAAAATTACTCATGCATATACTGTTATTTAAAAAATTTATAATTATAAAATTAAAAAAATTTTTAAAAAGTATTCTTCTCATTAAAAAAAAAGAATATTTTGATCTTTTGTATATGTCACTTGATTTGCATTTGTTAAATTTTAGGAAATAAAATCTGAGTGACTCCATTTTTCTTTCAGTTTCCCATTTCTGCTGTTGATAGATTGCTTAAAAAGATCTGCTTGTAGTTTTAATTGTATATCATATTTTCTGAATTATGTTATAGGCTGTAATTAATTTGGATCTTTGCTTTAACAAGTCAGTGGTGTGACTCTAAATAAATAGCAGTTTGGGGAATGAATCCTTCCATCAGTAATAAGTAGTTTCATGTCTGTTAGAATATGATCAGTTTTATTTTTTTTATTATTTGATGCTAATCACATCCAGTGCTTTCCAGCTTTTAAGGAATGTATTCATGTTATATAGATATGAGTTTTCTGTGTAGTTTGTAACTCTTTGGTCTCTCTCATTTTTTATTCCTGAAGCATATTTTCTGACATTTTTTATCATCCTTCACTATAACCATATTTGCATTGAAGTATTACCACAGGCAAAATTTATGATGACTTAATTTGGAGGGTTTTATCAAGGTCTTTGTAGAATTTCTCTATCCTTTATTTTTTGCCACTAGCATTTATGCATAAATTGGTGACAGTTCTTGTAAATACTTATTGTGAGAATTGCAGTATAAAATGATCAATATATCATGCCATATTTATTATTAATCTTTGGATTTACCAGCTCTTACAATTCTGTCATTTGCAGTTTCATCCTTCTATTTAGCTGCAACTTCCTTTTATTTCTTGGTTATATTTATAATAACTTTTCAAGATTAACAGTTTAGTCCCTGCAGTAATTTATTCACTTCTTGGTCACAGGATAACGATTTCAAATGGTATGTACTACCAGCTATAAAATGATGTTCTTAGGAGATTCAAAAATTATGTTATTCTTAGCATACTCTATCCTTTCGATCCTTCTCATCTGTAGATTACATGGCAGAGGATGGAGGATCATTTTGAAATTTTCTTTATTTCATGAGTTGCCACAGCCTAAGAATTCATAACCAAGTGGTGACCAGCTCTCTGGTGATAGCCTCTTCCACTCCAACTAAACTAGACCTCAAAAAATAGACCTATTTTGTTCCTGTAACTACCCTGAACTTGTCAAACTTGTGCTTTTGTGCTCACTTATATATCCTGATAAGGAATAAGAGTAGGATGCTGTAGGAGTTCCATTTAATATGTAGCCTGAATATTTTTTTAAAATCACTTTTTACAAAATGAGAACAGGGTGATGCTTTTCATTTCAATGTGGGTAGAAGGAGAAACCACAACTTAGAAGAAATCGAGTAGATCACAAAAGACAAAATTGACAATTTCCATTTTTATTTAAAAATTTTTAACAGAGCTAGAATAAAAAGATAAGCCATCAAGGTTATAGGAGGTAAGAAGAGTTGGGAAATCTTTTCATTAGATATCTCTACTAAAAGTCTGATAATTAAATTACATAGAGAATTGATGGAAATATATAAGAGCCATTTTATAATAGACAAGTAACTCAAAATTATCAAAAGTTTTTAAAAGAAGCAATACAGTTTTTGAACAATTATATGAACACATTATTTAAAAATTATCACTAAAATGTAATATAAATTAAGACAACTGTTTACTTCTTGATACAATTTAAAATTGACTACAAAAATGGAAATAGTAATTATTCAAAAGGCACTGAGAGGAGTATAATGATATAGCTTTGAAGCTGTAAGTTGGTACTTCATTCTGGTTAACAATTTGGAGCTATCTTAGAGGAGTGATTGAATTGCTTGTACCCTTTCAGCCATAAGTCTAATAAGAAAGCCAAGCAGTTCCCACATACACTGAGATATTCATAGTACTTGTTTCTATGGTACCAAAAGACTAGAAACAAATATTAGAGAATAAATGAACAGCTTGTGGCATATGAATGTGGTAAAAAATATTATTCTGTAATAAGAAATGAGTTTAGGAATAGAGGAAAAAATAGGAAGATCTATAGTAAGTGAAAAAAAAATTAAAAATAGAAGCAGTTTATATGGTGATTGAAGTAATGTAATTTAAACAATATATCACAATTAAGATTAATTACAATAGCCAATGTTGATTCCAAAAGGCACTTTTCTATTGGTAGAATAGGCATGTGGACTATAGATGTCAGTATTGCATATGCTATCGTATGGGGGTCACAGTATTAGGCTGTTTTTGCATTACAAAGAAAAAAAATTATTGCTCTGTGTGTGTGTATGTAAGCAAAATGTTTTATTGATGATATTATGGCTTTGTATCACAATCATTTCTGGTTAAATCATTTTTCCTCTCTCCTTCATTCTTCATCTAGAATAGAAACCCAGCAAAATATGAGATTCAGAATATAAGATAAAATGATTTTATATGACAGTGTACATGATATTCTGCCTATATAATCCCCCACTTGTGCTTTAGGAAGAAATTATTATTATTATTTTTTAAGAATAACATTTTGTATATACTTTTTTTTCCTTTCCATCTAAGCTTATTGCTGAAGAATTTAGTCCCAGAGCATTTCACAAATTTGGAGCTCATCATATGCCAGGTAAACAACATGTCTTCAGGTTCTTTTCATTTAAAAAAAAAAAAAATCTAACAACTATAGTACAATTTAAACCAGTAGATTGTGTAGCAAGTATTACTGATATAGATCCCCTTTCCAATATAGTATAGGAAACTAATTTGAATTTGCTAAATTAAATCATTCCTCAAATGCTAAATGGTCAAATGATAAGAATAGGATATAAGAAAATACTGAGAGGTTGAGGAATTAGAGGTAACAAAGGATAAAGAATAGTGGTAAGAGTTGTATTGCACAGAGAAAAATGGAATTATAAAAGAATATAATCAGATAAAGGAATTTTGGAGTTTTTAAACTTTGATTTGGAACAACTATAGTGATAGCAAGAACAAGAGTGTATAATTCATGTGGAGTCATGGAAGATGTATAAATTGCTGAAGTAGGAAGTTAGCCTATTTGAAGGAATATCAACAAATACATTGGAAGTTCAGTCTTAATATATTGCCACACTGCAGAACAGATCAAAACTTACACATTTATGCCATTTAGTAGTTACCTGATCAGGATTACACAAGTTATTTATTATTGAAATTAAAATATTTTTGTTATTTTTGAGGATACAGAGATACTAATTCAAATTATACTATAGTTGGGGCAGCTAGGTGATGCAGTAGATAGAGCACCAGCCCTGAATTCAGGAGAACCCGAGTTCAAATCTAGTCTCAGACACTTAACACTTACTAGCTATGTGACCCTGGGCAAGTCATTTAACCCCAGACTCACACACACACACACACACACACACACACACACACACACACACTCTCTCTCTCTCTCTCTCTCTCTCTCTCTCTCTCTCTCTCTCTCTCTCTCTCTCTCTCTCTCTCTCTCTCTATATATATATATATATATATATATATATATATATATGTATATATATATATATATATACACACACACACATACACTATAGTTAAATTAGATTATTTTAGACTTGTTTTTGTCTTTTAGACAGGTCAGTCAATAAAATATGGAGTTATTTTTGTCATCTAGAGTCTAGAAATAGGCAAATCCTCACAATAAAACTGTCTTACAGGCTATTTTATAACAAGGTATTTTTCATCCTTACATCAAGATCCTTTGGAAGATGTATAACAGAAATAAGTTTGTTCAGACAACATATGAGGCATACAACAGAGAGTTTTGTTTGCCAAAAGTATTTACCTGTGATGGAGGAGCTTCAGCTCCAAACCTAAGGAGGGATTCTCTGTGAATGAATAGGCCCTATAAATGCTCTTATTTACAAATGTTATGTTGATTGCAAGTAGCATTAGAACATTGTTGAGTCTTCTAAAAGAAATCTCTCATCACACAACGGTATTTGATCTGTTCATCTGCAAGGAAAGGCTAAGTGGATGAAAAATGAGTACTGCCAAGATTTCAGTAGATACCCTTCAGAGGCAGTTAGCTCACATTGGTCAAGAATCTAGTATGAACCAGTCACTCTGCTGAGCTCTACAACATGTATGCATCTTGTACTGACTGTACAGATGAAAAGTCCAAAATTGAGCAGAATAGGTTACCAAGTCACTTAGCCCCAACTGCCTCAGCAAAAAAAAAAAAAAAAAAAAGAATAGGTTACCAGAATTGCTTTTAGTTACGGCAGAGCTCTTTTATGAGTGCCAGGATTTCCATGAAAATCAAGGCTTATCTTTTCAATACTTAGATATTACAACACTTATTTTACTTGTGCATTTTTCTCTCAAGAATTAAATATGGGTATTAGAAGACAGTAGAAAGGAGTGTGGTACCTTTGCCAAGGAGCCCTAAAGAGAAGGAAAATGAGATTCCAAGAAACTTTAGAAGAAAAAAAATTAGATGGAATGCTCATGAGGCATAATTAAGGGGATGTCATGTTACTAGAGTACTTACCTAACACTCCTGTGGTTTTGAAGAAAGCAAAAAAAGATTTCTAACACCCTGGGTTACTCCCTTCTGCCAAACTTCTGGTAGTATATGGATAGTCATACCTGATGGACAGGTTTGAATGAGCTCTAGCAGTCTTATGGGAGGGAATTCCTGAATTAGTGAAATCACCAATCCATTCACTTGGTTTTTCTTTAATTAAGTGCTAAGATAGATTTAATTGAGAATCTTTATTCCTTAGTCACAAATCTTCTGCACTAATTCATCTTTTTAAAGTTATGTCATAGTTACTACTAATGATTCAGTTAACATTTAAGAACATAACAAATTGATAGTTTTTTAGATTAGTAGCTAATTATTGATGGTTTTGTAAATTGTCCTTTCTATTGAAATTTGGTATTTAGTTATCTGAATATGTTTCTCTTGTGAGGTGTATTGGCTTTGTTGTTAGAAGAGAACAGTTGTCATCATCATTCTCAACAATCATTATTCAGTGTTAATCGTGTAGCTTCTGTACTCATTATTAGTTATTGAATTTTTGTGTTTGTGGCTTTAGATTGATTTCAATTATGTTTTTTGTTGTTTTTTGTTTTTTTTTAAATAAAAGGGTCAAATAAGTTAGAAATTAATTGACTTAAATCCAAGAGTTATAGCCTGAAAGAATTTTAATTAAAATTGTGATATGAAGAGTCCCTCAAAAAGAGATTTCTTTTTTATATAATTTGTATCTTTTTTCTTTTTTTTTTGTGTGTAGCCAAAAGAGCTGCTCAGGGACAGATCTTTGCATCTCCTATTCCTGCACAGAAAATTACAAAGCCTGCTGCTAAGTATGGCGTGCCTTTAACGTATAAGAAAGCAATCGAAATGCCTAAAAAATATCATGAAAAGAAGCCTTCAAGATGCAAACAGGTACAACTTATCATAATAAACATCATTGTTAACACATTTAGTTTTTTAATATTGTTTTTTATTTTTCCCTATCATATCCCTTTTTTCTTTTCTCAATCAGCCAATCCTTGAAACAAAGATTCAGAGTTTAAAAAAAAAAGAATAGTAAAACTAATTAGCACATCAATTAAATCTGATGTTAAATGTGGTATTCCCTACCCAGAGTCCCCTTTCTTTGCAAGTAAGGAAGGTAACTTGCATTTTCATATCTCTTGTCTGAGGCCATTCTTGGTTGTCATAACTTCACAAGTTACAGTTTTTTTTGTTTTGTTAGTGGTATGTTCTTTACATTTACATTGTTGTCAGTGTATGTTATTTTCTTGTTTCCATTTACTTTGTGTGAGTTTATATTATTCCCCTCTTTGTATTTTTCACAGTTAGACTTTCTTACAGTGCAGTAGTATTACATTGTATTCAAATACCACAATTGTTTTCTAGTTGGTGGGATTCTACTTTGTTTCCAGTTTTCTGTTTTTACAAAACAGTGTTTCTATCTATATTTTGGTATTTGAGATCTACTTCCTTGAGATGTATACTTGCCAATGAGATCTTTGGGTCAAAGAATGTAGATACTTTATTTATTTTCTTGGTATAATTCAACTTACTTTATAATCATTAGATTAATTTGCAACTCTACCTCTTGATTTCTGCAATTTTCCCAACATTTACTATTCCTAATTTTTTGTGATCTTTTCTAGTTTACTGGGCATAAAGCTAAATCTTAGTGTTGTTTTGTTTTGAATTTCTCTTATTCTTAGGATTATTTTTCACATGGTTATAATAGTTTGCGATTTTTCTTTTGAGAACTATTTTTAGAACCTTTGACTACTGCTCACATATGTTCACATTTTCTATATATCTTGGATATTAAATTCTTATCAGATGTTTTATGTAAAAGTTTTTAATTTCATGTCATCAAAAAAATCTATTTCCTCTTTTGTAATTGCTCATAAACCTTACTTTAACAATTCTTTCCTAACCTTAGCTGTGAAAGGTACATTATTTGGTTCTGTTACTTGAATGGTTTCAATTCTAAGCTTATTGGGATATGATGGTTGATGTTGGTTTAGATTTCATTTCTGCTAAACTGTTTTCCAGTTTTCCTAATAAGTCTTATCACATAGGAAGCTATTCCTCAAATAATTTATCAAAATTGGATTATTACAATAACTGCTTTTGATTTTTCTTATATTTATAAACTGCTCAACACAGTGTACCTGTCATGGAGTATAAATGTTCTATAAATATTTATTTACTTATTTACAGTTTTTTATCAGTACCAGATATTTTTTTATGATGAGTGTTTTACAGTATAATCTGAGACTTTGAAATGCCATTCCCTATTTATTCTTACTTTTGCTTATTAGTTCTAAGGAGATCCTAAACCTTTTGTTCCTACAAATGAATTGTTATAATATTAGCAGACTGTATAAAGTATCCTCTTAATTATTCATTATAGTCTTAAATCTAGAAATGATTTTAGGTAGTATCACATTTTTATTATATTGTCATGACTCTGCTATAAGCACTAAATTTCCGTCAGTTATTCGAATGATTCTTTAAAGAACATTCTGTAATTGTATCTAATCAGTTTTTGACCATGCCTTAATAGAATATTTCCCACATATTTAAAGTATCCATTCTTTTAAATGGGATTTTTCCTTTCTATTTCCTGTTGAATATTTCTTAATACTGTAGAAAAATATTTTTATTTTTGTGAATTTATTTCATGTCTTTTTACTTTATTAAAATTGTCTTGAGTAGGGTTTGGTTTGTTTTTTTATTTTTTTTTTATTTTTTGCTGAATTATCTGGGTCTTTCTAGGTTAGTCCTCATGTTTTCAACAAATAAGAATGGTTTGTTCTTTTTTTTTGCCTATGTTTGTGCATTATTGTCCTATTGCAGTGTTCCTAGAACTAAATCAATGTTGGGAAGAAAGGGAACCTGTATTTATCTCTGTATTTTATAGAGAAAGCATTTATTGTCTTCACATCATAGATAATATTATTATTTGTTTTTAAATATGTAGTTTGATATTTAAAAAAAAATAGTCATTCTATGCTTTTGTCTTCATAGGCTTCAATTTTATAGGGTTTTTTGTTTTTCTCTTGTTTTCCTTTGTTATTTGGTTTTTTGCATAAACTGATGTGGTATTTTGTCAGAAACTTTTCTTTTATTGATAAAATAATGTAATATGGATATTTTTGGTTTTTGTTATTTTTTCCTAATTTTTAGCTGTCCTTATAGCCTTGGTATAAATCCAGTTTGAGTATAGAGAATAACTTTTTGAATATGCTAATAGTCTTTTAATCAAAACTTTATTTTTATTTTTTTGATATTTTATTTTTCCCAGTTACCTGTAAAGCAATTTTTTAACATTTGTTTTTAAAACTTGAGTTTCAGATTCTCTCCTTCCCGTCATCCACATCCACCCTTACCTGACATTGAAAATGCATATGTGAAGTTATACAAAACATAACCAGGATTTTGCTTTAAAAATTGGTATCAGGCATATTTATCTATATGTGTTTCTATTTGTTTTATCCTTCCATCATTTACATATTAGGACGATATTTTCTCATAAAATGAGTTTAATAATTTTAACCTCAATTTTTGAAAATAAGTTTAGTATAGGAATTAACTTATTTCTCTTTTTTCTTTTTAAAGCTTTTTATTTTCAAAACATATGCATATAGTTTTCCGCATTCACCCTTGCAAAACCTTGTATTCAAAATTTTTTTTCCTCCCTCCCAAATCCCCTTCCCTAGACAGCAAGTAATCAATATATGTTGAACATGTACAATTTTTCTATACATAATTCCACATTTATCATGTTGTACAAGAAAAGTTAGATCAAAAAAGGAAAAAACGAGAAAGAAAATAAAATGCAAGCAAACAACAACAACAAAAAAAGAGAAAATGCTATGTTGTGATCCATACTCTATTCCCACAGTCCTCTCTCTGAGTGTACGCGGTTCTCTTCATCACAAGACCAATGGAACTGGCCTAAATCATCTCTTTGTTGAAGAGAGCTATGTCCATCTGAATTGATCATAGGATAATCTTGCTATTACTGTATGTAATGATCTCCTGGTTCTGCTCATTTCACTTAGCATCAGTAAATGTAAGTTTCTCCAGGCCACTCTGAAATCATTCTGCTGGTCATTTCTTATAGAACAATAGTATTTCATAACATTCTTATACCACAATTTATTCAGTAGATGGCTATCTACTGAGTTTCCAGTTCCTTGCTACCACCACAAAAAGGGCTGTTACAAATATTTTTGCACAAGTGAGTCCTTTTCTCTTTTTTAAATGAAGTCTTTGGGACAGTAGAGATACTGGATTTAAGGGTATATATTCTTTGGGCATAGCTCCATATTGTTCTCCAGAAGGTAGAATCAGTTCACAACTTCACCAACAATGATTAGTGTCCCACTTTTACCACATTCGCTCCAACAAAATTAACTTTTTTAAAGTTAATTCTATTTTCCTGCAAATCTACTGAACCAAGTTTTCACAAAAAAGAATTCTTAAAAGTCATCTTTTTTTTTTTTTTTCTTTTCTTTTCTTTTCTTCTTTTTTTTTTTTAAATACTTTTGGGGCAACTAGGTGGCCTAGTGGATAGAGCACCAGCCCTGAAGTCAGGAAGACTTGAGTTCAAATGTGATCTCAGACACTTAACACTTCCTAGCTGTGTGACCCTGGGCAAGTTACTTAACCCCAATTGCCTCCGGAAAAAAAAAAATACTTCTTTTATTATTCTTATTTTTAAAAATTTATTTATTTTAATACACATTGACTTATCTTTTCTGTTTTTTTTTTCTCTTCCTCTCCCATGTTTTTCCTTTTTGTTCTGATTTTTCTCTCCCAACATGATTCATAAAGCAATGTGTATTAAAATAAATAAATTTTTAAAAATAAGAATAATAAAAGAAGTATTTTTTTTTTTCCGGAGGCAATTGGGGTTAAGTAACTTGCCCAGGGTCACACAGCTATAGTTCTAATCATAAAGAATTATTCACATGGCTTTATCATTACTCTTACTGAAATCAATTAACATTAAATATCACTCTAAATATTTAGGCCTTCTTTGCTAATAAAATATTTAAATTGTAAAAAAAAAATATGATAAATAAATCATTTCTTCTTACTGAGGGGGGGGAAGCCATCTGTCTCCTCCTTCCATTCCATACCACACAATAAAATTATGTTCTGCTTTGTCAGAATAAGTTTTTGCTGTCTTTTACTGTTTGGAAAAAAAGTCATTCTAATCTTTTTTTTTTTTTTTTTTTCTTTTAATCTGTTTGCTGCATAATCTTGTATAACCAGTATTCTGGTTCTTTGGTACTTGATCTTTTTCATGGGGCACTATTTTTTCTTAAAGTTCTGGAGCTTGGCTTTCATTTTTCTGGGGGTATAAAATTTATTGTTTCTGGTGGTGTCCTGAATTTTATTTTCCCTTTGATTTTATTAGTTTTTGCTGGTTTTATTTTGTTGTTTTTGAAATATGTGGCGATTTAAAAAAAAATTTTTTTTTCATGTAGTGAGTAGTTTTTAAAAAAAATTATCTTTCCTTGTCTTGTTTTCCAAATTAATTGGTTTTGATAGAAGATGACTCAAAAGTTACCATTTTAGGTGTCATTTTCAACTTTCCACTTTCTTCTGCTTTATATAAGAACTCTTGTCAAGTTCTTGGCTACTCATCTCTCCCCACTTTCCCTGGCTTTCTTAAAGTTTTAGCTAAAGTCCTACCTTCTATAGGAAGTCTTTCAAACTATTAATGGTAATGCCTTCCCTAATTTTGATATTATTCTCTTTGCTTTTTTTCCTTCCAACTATTCCTTTTGCCAAGCTTTTTTTTCTTCTTCTTCTAGTTTTCTACTTGGAATCATTGCAGGTTTATGCTCTTTTTGAATTTTATGTCATTATATTAGATATTCTTTTCACTCATTGCTTCAACCTTTTCTTCTAGGAATGACTGGTCGAGGTCCCCCATTTTGCTCTTTAAAGTTTTGGGGATTTTTTTGACTCTTCCGTAGCAATAATATTGTCACTCTGGTCCTTCATTGCAGGACCCCTCTCAGTCTTACAGCAAATAGCTGAACTGGTATCCTAGAAATCTTTGTTTCCAGGAACTTTGTACTGGAGTCAAACTTTGTATTATCCTGCAAACACTAGCCTTCATACCATTCTGCCCCAGGAATATAGGAAGGATATATGTAGGTCCTAATTCTATTCTTTTCTTTTCTTTTTAATAATAGCTTTTTATTTTCAAAGCACATGCAAAGATGGTTTTCAGCATTCACCCCTCAAAACCTTGTCTTTCAAATTTTTCTCCCTCCCTTCTCCCACTCCCTCCCTAGTCAGCAAATAATCCAATATATGTTAAACATGCAATTTCTTCTATACATATTTCTACAACTATCATGCTGCACAAGAAAAATCAGATCAAAGAGGGGAAAAAATGAGAAAGGAATAAAAAGCAAGCAAACACCAACAACAAAAAAGGTGAAAATACTGTTGTGATTCACATTCATTCCCCACAGTCCTCTTCCTAGATGCAGATGGCTCTCTCTATCACAAGTGTATTCGAATTGTAGCTCCTAATTTTTAGTACAGTTTTGGCTGAGTCCAGAGAGCTTGAAATTGTGAAATTCTGAATTGGGAATGTAGAAATGAGATTGTTTTCCTTGTTCCTTACCCATTTCCCATTTCTAGATAGGGTTTAGGAGGATTTAAGAGAATTATTAATGTATGCATACCTTTTAACACTTAATACTTGTAGATGATAAAGCCCTGATGGTGGTGGTTCCATGGGTGCTACAGCAGTGGGGAAACTTCCTTAGGTATGTATGAAGAAGGCAATGCAGGGACCTAGAAATTTATTGTTGTTATTTAGTCATGTCTTAACTCTTCATGACCCTATTTGGGGTTTTCTTAGCAAAGATAGAAGTGATTTGCAATTTTACAGATGAGGAAATTGAGGAAAATAGGATGAAGTGATCTTCCAAGAGTCACACAGCTAATGTTTCCTGGTGAATTTGAACTTGGATCTTCCTGACTGTAGACCCAGAGTTTTAGCTATTGTTCACCTAGCTGTCTCAGGTACCTTGGAAACTTAACTTTTACTCTGTCACAGTAAGCAAAAGGCCTAGAAAGAAATAGTGCTCAGTGTCTGAAGTCAGATAAATATTAGTATAAATGTATTCTGGAGTCCAGAACTGTATCAATCAAACTGTGTTTGACCAGCTCACTATAGCCCAATTGTAGTCCCAGAATTTGTAGGAATTTGGGAGTTAAACAATCTTAGTAAAGTTTTTGCTTGCTGCGATAGAATTAAGAGTTAAGTTTCCCAGGTCCTTGCCCAGTCTTACCCATTGCTTATTTTACAAAAAATACCCTGAATTACCATTGCTCATAGTATGTCAGTTAGTTCCTATTTATACCACCTCAGGTTTTTTTTTTTTGTCTTAAAACTGTGATATTTCATGTGGTTGTTAATAGTTTGCAATTTGAAGATTCAAGACATCTCAGTGGGGGATGGTGAATCAGTACTTGTCCTTAAACAATTGCTGGATTTAGACTCAGAGGCCCTGGATTCAAATCCATCTCTCCCATTTATGACATCATTTTGAGCAAGTCCCCTAATATATGATATCCAGCTCCCCATCTATAAAAGAAAGATTTTGGACTAGGAAACTTTTAAGATTCTTATTCTCCCTAGTATCCTCTGGCAGACACAGTTGTAGTCTAAAAGGTATCAAAGAAAGGATTCTGGGAAGATGCTGGAGTGATAGATGAGAAAATTCTAAGCTCTCTAGATTTTCCTCACAAAACAATTTCATTTCAGGGTGAACATAGACTGGTAAAAAACAAATAAGACTTGGGGCAGAACAAAGTTCTCCTGGGACAACTAGGAGAAGATTGGAAAAAGACCCCAAGATGAAGGTTTGGCTAGTGTGAAGTATAAATATCTTTGAATAGATCTGCTGAAACAGCAAGTGGAGAAGCCTGGGGCTGGCAAGGTATACAGGTAGCCTTGCCCAAACCTGAGGAATTTTTACTTCTCAAACAGTGTAGGGAAGCAGAAATCTGAGTAAATCTCTGCTAATAAGGAATTCTAGGTACATCTGCGCTGCTCAGAGAAGAATTTTGTTTACAGTACTCCTTGTGAGTGCAGAAGCAGTAGGACAGGGAAGCTACTAGTGGTGGGCATTTAGAGTAGTGTCTTCAGGCTAGAGGGGAGAACTGAAGGAAGTTCCAGAGGTACATCCCCACCCCAGAATTAGTAGTGATTACACTAACAAGCTCTTACTAAAAAGAAAAAAAATAGAGCAGTCAAATGAGAAAGGACCCAACTATAGAAAGTTACTATAGGAATAGTAACTCAGAGAAGAGTGAAGTAAAAAAACCTTTTTCTACCCAAAAGAGTAACATTAAGTGGTTACCTGTCCAAAAAGAATTCATAGAATTCAAAAAAGACTTTAAAAATCAAATGAGATTGAAGAAAAAGTAAAAAATAATAATCCAAGAAAAAGAATATTATGAAAAACAAGTCAACCAATCAGAAAAAGGAGATCCAGAATCTTAAAGAAGAAAATGTCTCCTTGAAAATTAGAATTGGGCAAGGGAAAGTTATAAGAGAACAAGAAATAATTTTTTAAAAATATAAAGAAGGAAAAAATAGACGAGGATATGAGACATAAGAAAAATAATAGATCTGGAGAATAGATAAGAAAAGAAAACATAAGAATAATTGGACTATCTAAAAACTTATCACCAAAAAAAAAGAAGTCTGATAAAATAATACAAGAAATAATCAAAGAAAATTGCCCTGAAATGATAGAACAAGAAGAGAAAGCTGAAAGAGGAAAAGTCCAGAGATCCTACAAGGAAAACATAGAGGATATTATTGTTAAATTTCATAATCCCCAGATCAAAGAGAAAATTTTATGAGCAACAACAACAAAAGCAAACAAAAAAGCATCAATTCAAATGTGCTGGAGCTAGTTTGAGTTATTCAAGACTTATCAGAGGCTACAATAGAAGACTTCAGATATTGGAATATTATATATCAACAATTAAAGGAACTAGGTTTGTGGCCAAAAAAAATTGTATCCAACAAAATTAAGTATAATATTAAGAGGGGGTGGACATTCAATGAACTGCCATGCTTTCAGGATTTTTGTTGCAAACAAACTTAAACTCAATAGAAAATTTGACATAACAACCAACATCAAAGACAATTTCAAGGGACTCCATAAAAACAAACTGTTTTATTTATGGAAATGTAAACCATAGCACTAAGATCGTCTTTACTAATTGGGTAGTCCAAAAGAAAATTGGGGTAGAGCTGAGTATGATGTGCTTCTAAAAAGTAAAGCCATGGGACAGCTAGGGGGCGCAGTGGATAGAGCACCCCCACCATCCCTGAAGTCGGGATGACTGCGTTCAAATCTGAGCTCAGACATTTAGCATTTCCTAGCTGTGTGACCCTGGGCAAGACCCAATTGCCTCAGGAGGGAAAATAAATAAAAATAAAAAGTAAAGCCATATAGGAAAAGGTAAAAAAGTAATTGTTATGTGAATAAGGCATGAGAGCAAGAAGGAAGACTGGTAGTTCTAAAATCTTACATTGAGAATGGGTTAAAGGGGAAGCAATACATACACACATATACACATACCAAGAAAAGTATAAGATCCTCCAAAATCTATAAAGAAATAGGAGGGGGAAAGAAAGTGGAGTATAGAAGGGTGTATAGGTTAAAGAGAAAGGGATGTAGAAGGAGAGAGAGAGTACAAGGACAGGGTACAGGTAGGATTTTTGAATGAGGCGTGGAAGGTTTAATAGTAAGGCAAGTTAGCGGGTAGAAGTAAAGTGGAAGAGTTAGCAAGGGTAATAAATGAAATAATGCATATATATGCATATGTGTGCATGTAAATATGTGTATATATGTATGTGTGTATATATCTGTGGAGTGAGGAAGAGACAAAATATTTCTGTGCTTAAGGGTAGCTTTCGGGGAAGTAGGAAAAGGGGGAAAAAGAATAAAGTAAAAAGGGGAACATCAGAAAGCAAAAGAAAACCTACAAGGAGGCAAAGAAAAGGTAGACAGTTTCAATTACAGTGTGCTTTATTCTATATATTTTATAGAAATGGAAATTTATTGTTACATAATTTGGATCTTTTCCTATATTCTGATATGTGTAAGACAATGTTTATTTTTTTGTTTCTTTTTTTAATTTCTGTTTCAATTTTAAATAAAATAAATACAGAAGAAGTGGAGTATAGAAAAGGAAAGGTGTTACTAATTATATCAAGAAGCAAAAAACATAAATAGAGTACGTTTTGTATTATGTTAGGTCAATAGATCTGGTAGAAGGCCTCCATAATGGGTATATTTTCCATGGGATATTTGCAGGAGAATATGGACTAGAACTATGTATGATGAGGAATGAATGCTTTTTGGTCTTCACATTTGGAAGGAATACTCACATTAGTGAGATCAGAGGTCTTTTTAAGTATTGAATATACCCAAATGAATTCCTTTCTTCTTCTACCCTCATATCCCCTGTGTTTGTTTTAGAGTGACTAATAACTAGGGAATTGATACCACTACTCTTTACTGTTTCATTAGAGAGCCAAATATGGTAATTCTCATCAGCTAGTTTTTCTGTCTTCTTCAAATCCCTGTCCTCATTTGTCCCTATGATTTAGGCAGGAGTTTTTTTTTAATTGGAAAAAAATTTAGTTGAAACTCCTTAGATCCTTGATAATGTCTTCCCGTATTCTTAATTCCTATCTGTCTCAGTCCATCTCTTTTTCTCAGGTTTCACTATTACCATTTGGAATTGGTTGGATCATTGTATTGTTCAGAGTAGCCAATTTTTTGAAACTTGATCATTATTACAATGTTGCTGTTGTGGTGCACAGTGATCCCTCAGTTCTTCTCACTGCAGTTTGCATCACTTTCTGAAACACTCTTCCCCCATGCTTATTTCCTATAGCACAATAATATTCCATCCCAATCATATGCCCCATCTTGTTCAGTTATTCCAAATTGATAAGCATCCCTTTGATTTGCCACCACAAAAAAGCTATTATAAATATTTTTGCATATGTGGATCCTTTTTTTTTTTTTAACCTTTTTGGACAGAGAATTGCAAATTAAAACAGTTCTGAGGTACTATCTTACACCTATCAGATTGGCTAAGATGACAGGAAAAGATAATGATAAATATTGGAGGGAATGTGGAAAAACAAGACATTGATACATTGTTAGTAGAGTTGTGAATTGGTCCAGCCATTCTGGAGAGCAATTTAGAACTATGTCTAAAAGGCTATCAAACTGTACGTATGCTTTGATCCTGCAGTACCACTACTGGGTCTGTATCCCAGAGATCATAACAAAGGGAAAAGGACCCCAATGTGCAAAAATGTTTGTAGCTTGTGGTGGCAAGGAATTGGAAAATGAGGGGGATGCCCATCATTTGGAGAATAATTGAATAAGTTACGGCGTATGAATGTATATGAACAAATTATTGTTAAGAAATGGTGAGTAGGTTGATTTCAGAAAAGCTCGGAAAGACTTACATGAACTGATACTGAGTGAAGTGAGCAGAACCAGGAAAACATATACATCAATAGCAAGATTGTGTGATGATCAGCTATGACAGACTTAGCTCTTCTCAGCAATTCTGTGATCTAAGACAGTTCCAAGAAACTTAGGATGAAAGTGTCAATTGCATCAAGAGAGAGAACTATGGAAACAAATTAAAGCATACTATTTTCACTTTTTTCCCTTTTGTTTTTTTCTTTCTCATGGTTTTTATCTTTGTTCTGATTTTCCTTTCCCAACATCTCATGTAGGAATGTTAGAAGTGAATGTACGTGTATAACCTATATCAAATTGTTTGCTAAGGGAGGGAGGAAGGAATTGAGGAAAGAAGAGAGGAAAAAAGAACTCATTTTACAAAATGAATATTGAAAACCATCTTTATGTGTAATTGGAAAATAAATAATGTTTTAAAAAACAATGCGTCAAAGGACATACATACTTTTATAGCTCTTTGACTATAAAATTCTTACCAAACTCTTGCTTAATCTCTTATTCCTATATCCAATTTTTCCTGTACTGTTCTTGTATGTTCCTTTAACTCAGGAATTCTTATTGGGTTTGGATCCAATTAGCCTTTTTCTTTGAGGCTTTGTAACAGTTTTCACATCATTGTCTACATTTCTGTCTTGGATTTCCTGGTGTAGTAGCTTTTTTATGGTCAAATTCTTTTTTGTTGTTGTTGTTGTTTGCTTTTATTTTCTAGTCTGTTTCTTGATTTGGAATTTTATGTCAAAGTTGGACTCTGCTCACCAAAGATGAAGAAGCATTATCTCAAGTTTTGCCCTTTTTCATGCTGCTATTTGCAAAGCTAGTTCTGTGGGTCCATAAAGTGTGTGTGCAATGTAGAGAGAGGTATGGTCATTGCTGTCCTGATCTGCAGTCTGCTCTTAATCCAAAAAGAGACTCTGATCTCCTGTAGCCACAAGCATAGTGTTCCTTTTAACTTGGAATTGTGACTAGGACTCATCCTCTCTTGTGAACAAACCTCTCCAGCCTGGGACTACAACTCAGAACTGTGTATGTGCAATAAAATTGCCAGTTAGTGCTAGCTATATCCGGAGCCAGAAAAAGGTCTCTTGTAATTTTGTGTGTGTGTGTGTGTGTGTGTGTGTGTGTGTGTCTAGTTGTCTGAACCTCTCACCATCTCTGGTTTGAGAGCTCCCAAAGTAGGTGCTGTTTCTTCCAAGACTTTCACCTTGAGTCATATTTCTCTTGCCAATTTCATAAGTTTTCTTAGGATAGAAAAATGCCTCATCCTGTCTTTTTGTTGGCTCAGATGCTCCAAATTTTGTTTTAAGGCATTATTTTTAAAGTTATTTTGAAGAGGAGTATTGAGAGTTCAGCTGAGTTGCTTCTAATGTGCCATCTCTTGACTATTAGAAAATAGCAGTTTCAAAACTTTTGGTATCTAATCTTTTTCTTATCCACAGAAAATATATTAAATTCATTTGAAGAAAGTTATATTGTGAAACAGTTTTATCAAATTTGGTTTTGGCATTTTCTTTTGATTTTCCTTATAATTTGGAGTTTACTAAGATGTGTGGTTCATACTCTTTATCTAATTTTTAGCTTCACTTTTTATCTAGGCCCAACAAACTCCAAGGAAGAAAGTGAATCCTGGAGAAGAAAGGAGGAAAATGTTTGAGGTATAAAGCCAACTATTGCTTATTTTTAAGCCACACAAATAATTTTTAAACAACTAAAAATCTTTGCAGTACAAAATTAAACCTTCAAACCTTTCCTCCTTATTTCTTTTCACCAAAAATCTTTAACTTTTTTTTTTTAAACCTCTTTGGGCTTGCTTCTATTAATGGAGTACTTGACTTTCCTGATGGAAATATAAAGAAGGAATGAATATAGTGACTACAATGATACTTTATTTTCCTTTAAGGAGTTAGCATGGAGGAGAAAATTAGAATATCATGAAAAAGAAAAAAAAAACACAAAAGGAACAGATAGACTTAGGTTTCTTTTTCTTTTCCTTGCTTTACTGATATAGCCAATGTACCATATTTCTGATGGTCTAAAGAAACTATCTTTTAATTGTTACAGAGTAGTTTTTTGAAACAAGAACGTATGAAAAAACAAGATAAGGAAAGGGTAAGAATAAAATTCCCTTTACTTTTCTGTAATACATTTTTCTCATTTCTTCAGGAATACATTTTTACTTCACATATGACATTTGTTTCTTAAACAAAATATTTGAAACTGCTCTTTCTTTTTTTCTTAAGATGGACCGAATAAATAGGGCCAGGGAACAAGGATGGATAAGTTGTGGTGGAAGTGGTGAAGTTAAGGTAGGCAGTAGATGTTAATATTTAATCGGATAATTGTTGAATTACAGTTAAAATTTAGTCCTGAAATATGTCTCTTGATTACTACCATTTAAATAAAAATGTATTCATGATTGATTCACAATTAATCCTGTGAAATATTACTGCAGCTATCATAAAACTTTTTTTTTTTTTTTTTTTTTTTTTTTGTCTTGGCTAGATATATTTATTTCTAATATTGTTTGATTCTTATTGGTGGATATGTGAAAATGGTGATGTTTCTAAATTGTACTCTGGAGACCTGTAGCAAATTGATATCTTGTATTACTCATGAATTTTTAAACTTGGATTATATGATGACTCAGTTGTTTACTACAGTATTAAATCTCTTAGCTGCTTGTTTGGGTATCCCGCCTTCTTAACATTTGCTTCCTTCTGTTACATTCTGTACATTCTAAAAAATGTTTTAATGGTTCCCCTTTTTTTTTTTTTTTTTTTTTTTTTAAAACAGCACTATTATTGATTGATAATGCCTCCTCTTTCCCTTTCTCCAGCTTCTATCCTTCCAATTAAAAACTAAGAAAATCTTTTAAAAAAATAAGTGTAGTCAAATTGGCAAATCTATTGGAATAATAACATACTTCACCTAGAAATTCCTATTATTATTAATGTTAATTATTAAACATTGTTTATTAAATGCATTTATTATTTATTATAATATATTATAGGCCTTTTAATTCCTATAATTTATTAAGATAATCTATAAATTATCAAATATCAAAAATTATAAAACAGACCATTTTCATGAAATAAATTATTAATAAACTATTCTCTCAAGCAATCTTCTAGATTGCTAATTGAATTCATCCAAACCTTCATAGATTGTAATGTATATTACCTGGACTTTTTCTAAATGTAAAAATAACAGTATATAGTGCTTTACATGTTATTTTGTTTGGTTATATAGAGAAACTGTATGCTGATTCATTTTAATTGATCAATAAATATTATGTTCTGGGTAATGTGCTATGTGCTGCCAATATAAAGTCAAACATGTGACATTCTAAAAAAGAACTATGATTCTGGTCAACAGAACTGAAAATGTTTATGCTGAAGAAGGACCAAAAAGCAATGACATTAATGAATGTGGATGAAAAAATTATTAAATAAAACATTGGTGATTAAAATACTAAAATGCAATAAAAGTATTCATGTCTGCCAAGTAGGATTCATACAAGGCATTCATCCGTATCCTGAGTCTTTGTAATCAAATAAATAAGAAACTAAATGTTCAGTCAGTTAATACACATTTATGAAGCTCTTACTATGTGCCAGACATTATCCTAAATGCTGAGGATACAGAAAGCAGCAAAAGACAGACTCTGTTTTCAAGAAGTTTCACAGTTGGGAGGACAGCATGCAAACAACAATATGCAAAAAAGATATGTATCATATTCATTGGAAATAATCATTAATGGCGATTTTTTTTTAGGAAGTAAAACTTTTCTGGAACTTGAAGGAAATCGGGGAAGTCAGAAGGTAGAGAAAAGGAGTGAGTGTTTCAGGCATGAGGGCAGCCAGTGAAAATGGCCAGAGTTTGGAGATGGATTCTCATATTTAAGGTACAATCAAGAGGCCAGGGGATTGTGGAGTACCTGGAAGAAGTAACATAAGGGACATTGGAAAGGTAGGAGGGCGCTAGGTTATGGAAGGCTTTAAAAGCCAAAGAAGGAAGTTTATTTTTTATCTTGGAAGTGATAGGAAGCCCCTGAAGTTTATTCACCAGAGGGATGACATAGTCTCAGTTCTCTTCAGTGACATATGAGAGAGGATAAGGGAGAGGGAGCTGTAAGAAGTTTAAGGAAGGATGAAAAGATTTGGAGAAGGTAATGTGAGGAATGGGGTCTTGGGTCAAGAAGTTGTAAAAGTATTACCTTGCTAGGGTGAAGATTCAGTTGAGTTTATGTAGCATGATTAATAGAGCATTGAGGGATCACTTTATGAGTTATTTGAAGGAAGAAAAGATATCAAAGGCATAGAAAAAAATCTTGGCCTCACAACTGAGTAAACTGCAATATTGCTAGCCTATTTGCTTTGCTATTTAATTAAAATTGTAATGAAAATGATATATAATTCACTAAAAAATATAGAGATTGCATGTGCAAGAGAGTGGAACCCTTTACCATATAAAAGTAAAAGTCAAGAACTGAGCTGGAAAATGAGCAAAAAATGTTTGCTCATTTTATAGAACCTTTTGTAAAGTTCTATAAAAAAAGAACCTTTATAGAAAGTTACTTTGGTGACAGGGAAGATCTCAAGATGACAAAGTCAAAACCACTACATACAAAGCCTCAAAGAAAAATGTGAATTGGTTTTAGGCCTAAAAAGAATTCCTGGAAGAGTTCAATTTTAAGAATCAAGTAAGAGAGGTAGAGAAAAAATTGGGGAAAGAAATAACATGAAACAAGAAAATCATGAAAAGAGTCATCACTGGTAAAGGAGGCATAGAAAAATGCTGGGAAAAAAATATCTTAAAAAACAGAAAATGGGAGAGGATTTTGGGAAGATATCAGAATAGGTCAGAAAATTCTAAGCTCCAGATTTCTTACACAAACAAGACAAAATTGTTGCCTAGAGAAATGGAGAATGGTAAAAACAAATAAGAATTGGGCAAAACGGGTCCTGAAGAAAGATGGTTGGATGGAAGTTTGTTTGTAAGCACCTCAGGTTAGTTCTGCTAAAACAGCAAGGAGAGAGTCCTGGAGTTAGCTGAGTTGGGAGGTAGCTTCAGCCATAGCCACAGGAATTTTTACTTGTGGGGCAGTGTGGTGCACAGGCCTCTGCTGATGAGGAATGCCAGACTCAGCTGAGTTGCTGAGAGGAGGCCTGAGCAAGGAGGAATTGCCCTCCTAGTAAGGGTAGAAGTAGTGGCGCTGATGCTGATGACTGCAGACACATAGAAGAGGGGGTAGAGTTTTTGGTTTGGGGTTCTAGGTCAGAGGGGAGAACTGGAGGAGGAACTGAGGTCAGAGGTACCATCCCACTCATACTCCAGGACTAAAGGAAATTATTACATCAGCAATCAGCCACAAATTGTTTGTTTTTAACTTTTATTAATTTTATTTCAAAAAACAGAAAAGGAATATAAAATAAAATGTCATGTGCCCAGCAGAACATCAAGGAAGATTCCAAAATATATAATAATAAATGACCAGTTTAAGAAAGGAATATAATATTCATGATTATATTATATTCATGATTATCCCTCTTTTCTTTACTTCCTTTTAGATTGTTCTTTTGTTCTCTGCTGCAAACTTTTTACTTTATTTGTTCCCCTCCCTTTGATCTCCCCTGTCCCCCAAGCAAATTATAGTTAAGAATATATTTATGTATGCACATATAGATATATACACACATGCCCCCTCATCTCTTTCCTATCCCTGTTGACTTTTTGCTTTAATCCTCAATTCCTTAACTGCCTTACAATTACTTAACTTCCCCCCACCCTGCTTCTTCCTTCGTCTTCTTCCCCCACCTTTTGCTTCCCAGCTGCCTATTACTCTCTCATTTCTTTATAGATTTTTGGAAGATGCTGTACCCTTGTGTAGTGTTGCCTATTCAACTCATTCCCAAGTGATTAGGTTTTCAGAACTATAAGCTCTCTTCCTTCCTATAATGCCTCTATGTCTATTCTTCCTCCACACCTAATTTATGACATAATTACTTTTTTTTTTTTTACCTTAACTCTGCTTAAGTCTTTCTTTTGAATAGCCCTATTGCTAATGCCAATCTTAATCATATGGTATATATTTCCCATATGAAAAACATAAACATTTTGTTCATGTTGTGAGGGATAGAAAATCCTATCTAAAAATGACTACTCAGACATCACTCATAGAAAAGCAGAATTATTTATTAGAATCTCGAGAAGCAGACCCCATCCTGGTCTGTGAGCCAAATTCACAGCAGGAGAGAGCCAGAGCCTTGAAAATGCTCACAGCTTGTATACATTTCAGACAAAGAACCTCCAAAATCCCACCCTCCATAGGTGTTGATTGGTCCCATAAACCTTTATTCCCCTATTTGGTCAGTGGAATGCAGCAGACGAGGTGATTTATAGCCTCTTTGGCCACGTATATGTTCCCAATCTCTTCTTTGGACAATGGAATGCAGCCTAGGCCTTCGCATGACTGGGGCCTAGTGGCCCAGGTTTACATTAGCTAGCAATCTCTGATCAACATGTGCTTAATCTCTAAGTTCTTCACCATATCTTACTCCACACAATGTTAAGTTCCTTGAAACTAATTTTTGATACTGGCTTTTAAAAGTTAAATTTTCTGTTGAGTTCAAGTTTGATTGATAGAAAGTCCTACAGATTCATTGAATATCTTTTTTTTTTTTTTTTCTCATTCAACATTATGGATATTTTTGCTGGGTGTGATATTTTTGGCTGCAGATTTAGTTCTAATTGCTAGTAGATATGATTCCAGGACCTGTGGAGGAGTCCTGTACAATTCTCACTGTACATCAACTGTGTTTGAATTGTTTTTTTCTTGTTTCTTGCAAAATTTTCTCTTTGATCTGGGGGTTTCAAGATTTGGTGATAATGTTTCTATGTTTTCCACAAAGGATCTCTTTAAGGTGATGATTGGTGGATTTTTTTTTTTTTTTTCTATTTCTACTTTTCCCTCATGTTCTTTCACTCCAGGACAATTTTTTTTTTAAATTAATTTTATAATTATAACATTTTTTGACAGTACATATGCATAGTAATTTTTTACAACATTATCACTTGCAGTCACTTCTGTTCTGAATTTTCCCCTACTTCCCTCCATCCCCTCCCGTAGACGGCAGGCAGTCCCATACATGTTAAATGTGTTATAGTGTATCCTAGATACAATATATGTGTGCAGAACCCATTTTCTTATTGCACAAGAAGAATTGGATTCAGAAGGTATAAATAACCTGGGAAGAAAAACAAAAATGCAAAGAGTTGACACTCATTTCTCAGTGTCAGGACAATTTTCTTAGATTATTTTTTGCATTATTGTGTCAAAGTTCTTTTTTTTTTTTTTTTTTTGATCACAGCATTCAGGCAGTCCAATTCTTATGTTTTCTCTTCTTGATCTGTTCTCCGGATCTGTTGTTTTTCTTATGTTTCACATCCTATTCTATTTTTTTCATTCTTTAAAATCTGTTTTATTTCAGAGAGTCAGTCTCATCTTTGAGACTACATATCTCCTTTTCTAACTGGTTAACTTCTCTTCCCCCCCTCCCCCATAATCTTGTTTTTCTTGGACTTTTTTTTTTTTTTTCAGTTTTCCCTCAATGTTTTTCATTTGATTTTTAAATTAAATTGATAACTTAAATTTAAATTTTTTGAGTTCTTCTATAAATTCTCTCCAGGCAGAGAGCCATTTAACATTACTCTTTGGGGCAGAAACTTTTATTTATTTATTTTTTACTCAAGTCTCTTCCCCTGAAGATGACCCTAGGATTTTCTGTTTCCAAAAGAAAGTTCTATGGTTGGGTTCTTTCTTCTTTGCTGGCTTTTTTTTTTTTTTTTTTTTTAATGAGAAGTATTAGTGTAAGCACCTCTAATCATGGGGTAGGGGATGGTGACTCTAGTTTCACTTAAGGTCTTCCCTCTGACCTAGAACCTCAGACCAAGAGCTTCACCATCCTGCAACAAGAGCGTTCCTGCTCCATTGCCTCAGCACTCACCAGATGTGCTGCTTCCTTCTCACCCAGAGTCAAGGCTCTGTAGCGCAGATGAATTGGCATTCCTAATTATCCAAGTTTCCCTCAGCCTGACCGAACTCAGATCCCCAAGAATTCTCAAGAATTCAAAAGATGAAAGTTCTTGTTCCTGCTGTGGCTCCAGCCAAATTCAGTTAGTCTTAGGGGTCCCCCCTTGGTGTTTCTGTGGAACTAGCTGGAAGGTATGTGCAATTCACACTGGTTAATTGCCAGCTTGGAGTCAGTCTTTGAATCTTTTTTGGCTTAGAGCATGAGAACCCCTGTTTTACCCCAAGTCCTCTTGATTTTTCACCAGTCTATGTTTGTCCTGAGTCACAAATTTGTTCTGTTTGTGGGGGAAATTTGAAGAACTTGAAATTTACTGATCTATATTTCACCACCTTTCCAGAATTCTCCCCAATCTACCATAAGTTTAAAAAAAAATAAAAAATGAACAGGCAGAGGAGAAAGAACCTAACACAGAAATTTACTATGGGAATAGGGAAAAAATGAATTTATCTTCAGAGGAGGATACTGAAGCAAAATAAATAGATAGATAAATAAATAAACTTTTCTTACTTCAAAGAATAATGCTAAATGTTTCCCTGCCCAGAAAGAATTTAAAAAAGACTTTAAAAATCAGATGAAAGAGATTGAGGAAAAACTAAAAAAAAAAAAAAAAAATTCCAAGAAAAATGAGATTATGAAAAGAAAGTCAGCTGACTGAAAAAAGGAGATCCAGAATCTTAAGGAAGAAAATGACTCCTTGAAAACTAGAATGGAGCAAGAAAAAGCCAGTGAAGTTATAAGAGACCAAGAAATAATAAAACAAAATATAAAGAATGAAAAAAATTGAAGAGACTATGACACATCTTGTAAGAAAAATGATCTGGATAACAGAACGAAAAGAGATAATAATTAATAATTAAGACAAAAGGAATCTTAACACAATAATACAAGCAATAATTTTTTTAAGGTGAAAATACTATGTTGTGACCCAGATTCAGTCCCCATACTCCTCTGTCTGGATGTAGATGCTCCCATCACAAGTCTAGTGGAATTGGCCTGAATCATCTCATTGTTGAAAAGAGCCATGTCCACCAGAATTGGGCATGATGTTGCTCCTGTGTGCAATGTACTCTTGGTTCTGCTCATTTTCCTTAGCATCAGTTCATGTAAGTCTCTCCAGGCCTTTCTGAAATCAGCCTGCTGATTGTTTTTTATAGAACAATAATATTCTATCACGTTGATATACCATCCCTTATTCAGCCATTCTCCAACTTAATGGTCATCCAGTTAGTTTCCAGTTCCTTGCCACTCAAAAAGGACTGCTACAAACATTTTTTCATGTGTGAGTAAGAAATAATTTTTAAATTATCCTGAAGTATTAGAAGAAGAGAGGAAAGTAGAAATAGAAAAAAATTCACCAGTCACCACCTTTAAAGAAATTCTATGAAGAAAACCTATAAGAATATCATAGACAAACCTCCAGGTCAGGGAGAAATTTTAGGATTTTTGTTGCAAAAAAGATTCAACTTAAATTTAACATTAAAAATAAGAATAGAACAGTTGGTTAAAAAAAAAAGACACAATTTAATGAAGAGAAGAACTTAAAAAACAGAAATGGCCACATGAAAAAAAGATATACAAAAATTCACTAAAGGAAAAAAACGTCAATGAAGAAAATAATCCTTTAAAAATTAGAATTGGGTAAATGGAAGTTGACTCCATGAGATATCAAGAATCAATAAAAGAAAATCAAGGTGATAAAAAATAGAAGAAAATGTAAAATATCATTGGAAAGACAACTGAACTGAAAAATAGATCGAGAAGAATTATACTAAATGAAAGCCATGATTAAAAAAAAAAAAGTCTAGATATCATCTTTAAAGAAATTATCAAGGAAAACTTCCTTGATATTGCAGAACTAAAGGATAAAATAAAATGGAAAAAAAAAATCCAGTAATCAACTAAAAGAGATCCTCAAATGGTAACTTCCAAATATTGTAGCCAAATTCTAGAGCTCCTAGGTCAAAGAGGTACAGTCATCCAAAGAGAAACTTTTCAAATATTGTGGAGCCACAGCCAGTATAATATAAGACTTAGCAGCTGCTTTCTACATTCAAGGATTGGGGAGAGGATGCTTATAATATTCTGGAGGGCAAAGGAACTAGGATTAATACTCAGCAAAACTGTATAAGCTTTAAGGGAGAAAAGTGAATACTCAGTGAAATAGAGTATTTTCAGGCATTCCTGATGAAAAAAAGCAGAGCTGAATAGAAAATTTGACTTTCAAATACAGGACTCAAAAGAAGCATGAGAAGGTAAAGAGGAAGAGAAATAATAAAGAATTCAAAATTATTGACATTCCTACATGGGAAGATGATACTTCTAACTCCTAAGAACTTTATCTCTATTAGGGTAGTTAAAAGGAGTATTCATAAATGGAAAGTAGAACCGTGAGTTGAATGTGATGGTATAGTTAACCTAAAAAAAATCAGGAAATAAGAAAAAGAATGCACTGGGAAAAGGGGGAGATTCCCCAATTGAAAAATGATCAGAGGATTTAAACAGGCAGTTTTCAGATGAAGTAATCAAATATCTATAGTCATAAAAAAAAAATGTTCTAAATAGTTATTGATTAAAGAAATGCAAGTTAAAGTAACTCTGAGGTACCAACCCATACCTATGCAATTGGCTAATTTTTAATTTTTTTTTTTTTATTTTTTTGAGGCTGGGGTTAAGTGACTTGCCCAGGGTCACACAGCTAGGAAGTGTTAAGTGTCTGAGATCAGATTTGAACTCGGGTCCTCCTGAATTCAGGGCTGGTGCTCTATCCACTGCGCCACCTAGCTGCCCCTACAATTGGCTAATTCAACAGAAAAGGAAAATGATAGACACCTGTGAACTGTTAATGGTGTTGTAAGTTAATTGAGCCGTACTGGAGAATTGTTTGAAACTGTGTCCTCAGAGAGATATAGAAACATGTATATTTTTTAACCAAGCAATACTACTGCTAGGTTTGTATCCCAGAGAATTTTTTTAAAAAAAAGTTTAAATGTATAAAGATATTTATAGCATCTCTTTTAGTGGTGGCAAAGAATTAGAAATTGAGGAAATTGGGGAATGGCTTGATGAGTTGTGGTTGATTGTGATGAAATATTATTATGCTATAAGAAATATTGAGCAGGATGCTCTTAGAAAAACCTGGACTCACATGAACTATGTGAGTAGAATCAGGAGAACATTGTACACAGTAACAACCTTATTTATTTCATGATCAACTGTGAAGGACTTAGCCATTTCCAGCACTCAATGATCTAAGACAATTCTGAATGACCTATGATGAAAAATCTGGTCCTTCTCCAAAGAAAGAACTGATAGAATTATAATGTACAATGAAACATACTTTTTTTTTTTTCCCACTTTACTTTTTGGAGGCTTTTTTTTGGCTTTTTTTTTTTTTCTTTCACAACATGATTAATATGGAAATTAATGTTGATTCATATTAATGGAAATATTTTTGTATGCTACACATGTGTAATCTATATCAAATTACTTCCCTTCTCAATGAGAGGGGAATTAAATGAGGAAAGAAAGGAATTTAGAACTCAATTTTTAAAAATGAATGTTAAATTGTTTTTACATGTAATTGGAGAGAAATAAAACATTAGATAATTCTTTCAAAGATCAATATATATGGGCAAAATAAATTTTCATATAAATATCTAGAAGAATAAACAGGTTTCTGGAAGAATTAGGTAGTAGGCCTCAAAGAACCTCTTTTACAGTTAGAGATACTTAAAAAGGAAATTAAAAAATTAAGGATTTAAATAAGATTTTATAAAAATTAAATGCAATGACTGGCAATTGCTGATTGGCAGTAATAAGATCTCAAAGCCCAATAAGGAAAAGGAGCAATATTAAACATATATTTTATTTTATACATAAAAATTGATGTTTAATATGGCCCTTTGAAAATCATATTAAAAGATAAGCGATCCTAGTCCTAACTTGATTCCAAAGAATTGGTGCGAGAAAGAACAAATTATAGAAATAATAATTCCCCCCCCCCCCCAGGCTGGGATTAAGTGACTTGCCCAGGGTCACACAGCTAGGAAGTATTAAGTATCTGAGATCAAATTTGAACTCGAGTCCTCCTGAATTCAAGGCTGGTGCTCTATCCACTGCGCCACCTAGCTGCCCCAAAATAATAATTTAGCTAGAGGAAAAATGACAGCAGTGAGACAACATACAGAATCTTGGTGTATGCAGCCAATGTGGTGGGAGAATTTGTCTCTCTTTTAACACTTTAACAAAAGAGAAAAAGAACAGATAGATGATTTTAACATGAAGTTAGGCAAAACAAAAACAATATTTAAAACCCCAATTAAATACCAAAATAAAGATTCTGAAAATAAAAAGTTATTAATAAATTTGAAAGCAACAAAAAATTTTTAATTAATAAAAATAAGAATTGCAGGGTTTTCAGTGTCAGATTTAAAAGTATCAAAATTCAAGTATTACAAAATATGAAAAAAAAGAATTCACAGCAAATGTACAAGTAGATGGAAAGTGAAACAAACAGAATTAGGAAAACAATACAATACCTCTAGCATTTTTAATTTTGAAAGACTTAAGAACTCGGATCAATGTCACAAGCAGTTTATATCCGGAAGAAAGAAATTCTTAACCCCTCTAATCTTGCAGCAAAGCTTTGAACAAGAGGTATAGAAGGAGACGGGCTTTCTGACATAGCCAGTGTGAAAACTCCAGTTGCTTGACTTTATACTAGTTTGTTATTAGAGAATGAATGCCTTCCTTTAGGTTGAGGAGTGAGACCAAGGAGAATGATACCAGGAAAAAAAAAAAAAGTTAAAGAAACATTTGTAAATAACACAGTAGAGAGCACAAATTTCAGGAAAAAGATATCAATAGAACAATGACCTTGTAAACATATATACTTTGGGGGCTTTTTTGCTTCTTTGTTTAAAGCAAGCTGTATGGAGAGATTCTGTTTCATCTCCATTTCTTTTTCTGTTCATTGAATATGGAAATGATTGCGCTGATATCTATCATATTTAAAATAAGTGGAAAAGAATATTATTAAAACTATAATTGGAAAAATATATACAAGAAGCTTTAAAAATTTTTTGTTTGGTACTGTGAAAAACTAGAAGAACTTTTCATAAATTGGAATTGGGTGAATTGTAACATATTGAGGGAATATTATGGAACCACAGAACACCACAAAGTAAAACACAAAGAAATATGGAAAGGCAGTTGTTTTAGTAAATAAATCAGAATTAAGGTAATGACATATACATTGACTATATATATTTATAATAAAAATGCATCAAAATTTAATTACACCAAAATAAGAGGTCAAAAGGGTCCTTGAAAGTTTATGTAAACTATTTTTTTAAAAGATAGGTAGTATTTATCTATATTTTATTAAAAATAGTTCATATTTCATTTATTTGTATGTCATTTGTTGAGTATATGATTAGGCTTGTAATAAAAGTTTTTTTTTAAATTTAGTGAAACAATCAGGGTACAATGAAAAGAGTAAGATTATGTACCCCCAGATTTGAATCCTCACTTGACACAACTGGACAAATAACTTAATTCTCAGATTCTGTTTGTCTGTGAATTGGGAATAATAAGTTTGTTATGAGGAAAGTGCTTTGTGACAGAAAGTGCTATTATATAAATAGCCAGAAAAGTGTTAAAACAAAATTTGGCAGGATATTAGTTAAATTAAAGTTTACCATATTTTGAAACTACTTTCCTCTTTGCTTAACTTACATAGCTAAAGTTTTAAGGTGGTGCTTCACAATGTGGCTCCTACCCCCATAACTCCTTCACTGCTTCCTCTCCTTGGAATTCCATTTGTGACTTCCTACCTAAATTCTCTCTCCTTTTCTCATTTGTCATCTTTCTTAATCTCTGCTCTCTTTGATAACTTTTTAGACCACTTCCTTGGTGAAGCTCTCTTTTTCCTTTATTTTGTGACAGTATTCTCTTAGCTTGCATCATACCTCTTTGACAAATCTTTCATCTTCCCATGCTTCATCTTTTCACACTTTGGACTCTTCAGGATTATAAAGAACTGATCAACTTCTTCCAGCTTCGTTTCACTTCTTCACGATGCCTTCTAAATGTACATTTCCAGTACCCTGAGAGTTTACCTTTATCTTGAGGATCTTCAAACAGACATAGTTATCAGCTCCAATTAAATGAATAGCTTTCTGATGTCTTAGTGTGTCAGGAATTGATATCTTACTTCCTTCTTCCCCTAGCTGATATTCCTTCCTAATTGGCTGTATTTTAGATAGTAACATTGTAATTTTCCCAAACACTAAGAATCAAACCTCGTCTTATATATGCCTGATCAGTGCCCCAGTCCTGCCAATTCTGCATCATTCTTCAGTAGTTCTTTGTACTCCCTCCCCAACCAACTTCTCAGTGTAGTTCCTTGCCTAGAGCATAGTGTCCCATTAGTGGTGGATCTTTGGATCTTGAGCAGCAGGAAAAGTTGATTTCAATTTAAAGTCTTTTTTGCCTTCCATTACTTCCCAGGGACGTTTATACAGTGTTTGTGGATTTATAAAGTATTTTATATACATTATATATAATGAAACTTATGAGATGATATTCCAGATATTATCCTCAATTTACTGACAAAAAAATGGTAGAAGAGAAATTAAATCCCATCTATGAGCAGAAAGCTAGAAACTTTCAAATGTAGAATTTGACCCCTTGATCTCTTGTGATTCTCAGGCCAGTGTCCTTTGCATTATGCCAAATTTAAATCCAAGCCTCTTAACCTGATACTCAAATCAAACCTAACTACATTTCTCACTGCTTTGTGATGTTCTATGGCCAATCCAGTCTCCTTACCATTCATCCTTTCTTCTTTTTTTTTAATCTCAGACCTTGCTACTTTTCATTTCAATACCTAATTTCATTTTGTTTCTGTTACCTAAAAAGTGCTCTTTTCTTTTTCTGTTTCATTCAAACTCAGTTCAAGATGAACTTCTTTTTGCATTTAGTTATAACCCAATCTGTTATGATCTTACTAGCATTGGGTATTTCCTCATTACTTATTTTACATTCTATGCCATATTGTTGTTCACTTGTATGCTAATTAGACACTTAAAAAAAAAATCCTTCTATGTCTAATCTTTCCAAGTACGTTGGAACTTGGATTGCAACTTGGGTTGCAAGTTTCTTGAAGATAATAACTTTGTTTTCATAGCTTTTTATATGTATCCTGTGTTGATAATTGCCAGTGAATGTTATCTTCATTGTTTTGGAAACTTTTTTTTAATTGTCCTTTAATTACTATGCATGTATTGTTACATTATTCTTCATTCATTTTTATTGGTTCATAAAGTAAACTAAAAATGCCACTGTAATTGGAAAAGTGCCATGCCCTTGAATATTTTGGGGAACTTTTTTTAGAATTTACCTGTTGTTCTATTCATATATTTATTACATTATTGTTTATTTATTTGGCTAAGCTGTTTTTATTAGTACACAAATTCAGTCACTGTCACTGAGGAAACTGCTATGCCCTTGAGTACTTTATAACGTAAAAGGAAAATTACAGAACTATATAGTATTATCTTTTAAGTTAATAAATTCATTTTGAAAAGGGCAGCTGTTTAATGTTTTATTCTTTTGGGACATAATATATATGAAATAAAAAGAGACAAAAGGCTATGAGAACACTTTCTTTAATTTCCAGGCTTCCTATATTGGTGGTAGAAGGGCCCTGGCACCAGGTCCTTTTCCTTCCCGAGGACCACACGAACATTACCATGCTATTTTTGATCAAATGCAGCAGCAAAGAGCCGAAGACAGAGAGTCCAGGTGGAGAGGAGAAATGAATCGCCATTGCCTTCCTGAAAGGTACGGCTGTGTTCTAGTGAAGCTGAGTCTGCTGTGCTTCAGATAAAAGTAATGAGAGTCACTGTGCATGTTTATCTACAGAGGTGTTCCCCCTGGAATACGTCCAGGATTTCCTAATGGGCCTGCAGGTCATCACCATTCTTCTGATGCTGACACAGTTAGGAAAAGATTGAAGGCCGGGTCTAAACAAGCCAACTCAAACAGGTTGGACTGTGATAATCTGTGAATCCATCCTTGTGTGTCATTTGTCTGTTGTCATAGATAGTTTGATTATTGTACTTGTTTGAAGATTTCTTCATCAGAATTGTTTGCCATTTGGAAACATTTGCCTTAATTTTCTAAGTTGTAAATGCACTTGGCATTTAATTGTGTTCTGTCAAGGAACCACAAATTTTAATAATTATAATTAGTAACTATTTGATTCAGTGACTTGATTTTTTTGGCTTATAATTGAGATCAAACTGATTATATTCAAGGAAATAGGTGAAGATATGTCTATATGTTTTTATCAAAATTTTGATAATCTGTTATTGTGCATCTAAGATAACCATCATAGTAAGTTTGGGTCTTGCTTCAATTAGATTAAAAAAAACAACATTGAAACCCCTAGTTTTTCCCTTTTCTTCTTTCCTTTTCTCCTAAGAGTATTTGAATCTCTTTCTCTTTTCAGCCATTACTAATTTTTGCTTCTCTGTAAGCCTGGTATTCTTTCATTTCCCCTTTTTTTGTTGTGAATCAGTTTAATAACAGAAACAACAGATTGGCCTTGGATCTCCTTTGTTCCTTAGAGTACAAAGCTCTGTTAATAAACACTCACTTTTCATCCTTAAAATAGTTGTGAGATTGAGTGAAGGAGTCACTAACAAGAAAATTTAGACATATCCTCTTTTCTTCTGGAGGCTTTTGTGGGGGCTCAAAATAAAAAGGTGCTTTTGAATTAAAATTGATTGAGAAGAGCATTCCTACAAATGGGCTAGAGAAGCAGAAACCTACATGACTGCTCATTAGAATACATTTAAGCAGTTCCAGGTGACTGTTATATTTAAATTAATGCTTGGTGCCTGACAGTCTGTGTAAGGTACTAGGAAGATTATGTACATTTAAGGCAGTCCAGTGGAGCCTAGCTGTACTGCATTTTAAGATATTCAAGCAAAAAACTGGACAAAATGAAAACATAAAGCATCTCAATAAAATCGGCACATACATTAATTATTTATTTGTAAGAAATGTGAAACTGGGAGGGGCAGAGCCAAGGTGGCAGAGAAGAGTCAAGGAGTCACCTGAGCTTTCCAAAGTTCTCCAAACAACTTTAAATGATTCCTCAAAACAAATTCTGGAGAGGCAGAACCCAAAAAACGATAGAGTGAAACAGTTTTCTAATTCAAGATGACTTAGAAGATCAACTCTATCTCACCAAAATGAGATGGAGCACAGTTCAAGTGCTTACTACAGTCTGTATCACAAAAAACCAGCAGCAAACCTTAGGGCAACTGAATAAATTGTGGGCATGAGCTGCTTTCAGAGCTCTCAACCAACGGACCATAAAGACAACTGGTGAGAGATTTGGGGAGTCCCTTTGCTGACACCGAATGCAGGATTCTGTTACAGTGTTACCCCTATGCAGATCCAAGTTAATGTCCTAGAATGCAGTTCCAGGAAAGAGGAACACTAGCTCAACTAAAGCTAATGGTTCCAAGGGAATGTGGAATGTGAATTAGTCTCAAGTCCTAGAAAAGTTCAGAAGGAGTTTTAAGAATAAAACAAGATTCAAAAGAAAAAGATGGAGGGAAGAAATGACCATTCTACAAGAAAACTATGCAAAAAGAGTCAACAGCTTGGTAAAGGTGGCACAAAAAAAATACTGAAGAAAATACACCTTAAAAAAAGAGGAAAAATAGGGCAAATGGTAAAAGAGACAACAGAAATTCAGTGAAGAGAAGAATGTCTTAAGAAACAAATAGCCCAGTAATGAACTGAAGCAGCTACACCCAGCAAAAGAACTCTGGGAGATGACTAGGAACCACTACATAGAATTCCCAATCCCTCTAATTTTGTCCGCCTGCATTTTGGATTTCCTTCACAGGCTAAATGTACACTATTTCAAAGTCCGATTCTTTTTGTACAGCAAAACAACTGTTTGGACATGTATACATATACTGTATTTAATTTATACTTTAACATATTTAACATGTATTGGTCAACCTGCCATCTGGGGGGGAGGGGAAAAATTAGAACAAAAGGTTTGGCAGTTGTCAATGTTGTGAAGTTACCCATGCATATATCTGGTAAATAAAAACTATTTTTAAAAAATTTTAAAAAAAGAAAAAAGAAACAGTCACGTCAGAAAAGTTGTACAAAAATTCCTTGAAGAAAAGAATACCTTTAAAAGTAGGATTGACCAAATGGAAAAGAAGGTACAAAAGCCCAATGAAGAAAATAATTCTTTAAAAATTAAAAGCCAAGTGGAAGCTAATGATGCAAGGATACATCAAATATCAATAAAGCAAAATCAAAAGGATAAAATAGTAGAAAATGTGAAAATTTTCATTGACAAAAACAACTGAATTGGAAAATAGATCAAGAAGAGATAATTTAAGAATTATTAGACCTTCTGAAAGCCATTATTAAAAAAACAGCCTACTCATCTTTCAAGAAATTTAGGAAAATTGCTCAGATATTCTAGAACCAATGGGTAAAATAGAAATGGGGAAAAGAACAGAGATCACCTCTTAAAAGAGATCCCCACATGAAAACTCCCAGGAATAATACAGGCAAATTCCAGAGCACTCAAGTCAAGGAGAAAATATTGTAAGCAGCCAAAAATAAATAAATAAATGAATGAATGAATACATTTGAATATTGTGGAGCCACAATCAGAATAAGATGATATTTAGCAGTTTCTACATTAAGCCATTAATTAAATATGATATTCTGATGGACAGAGGAGTTAAGATTATAACCAAGAACTTCCAGCCAGCAAAGCTGAGTATAAATCTTGAGAGGGGAAAAGAGACATTCAATGAAATTCAAGTATTCCTGATGAAAAGACCAGAACTGAAGAGAAAATTTGACTTTCAAATTCAGTAAGATAAAGCTGTTAACATTCCTACATGGGAAGATTATATTTGTAACTCCTAAGAACTCTATCATTATTTGGGCAATTAGAGAAAATATATTTAAAAGTATAAGAGTCTGAATTGAATATGATAACATGATATTTTAAAAAAAAACAGTTAATGAGTGAAAATAGGTGGAAAATGGGTGGAAAAAATGGGAGGAAGAAGGAAGGGGTAAAATGGGATAAATTATTTCACATAAAGAAAGCACAAAAAGAAAAAGGCATATAAATACAGAAATATTTATGGCAATTCTTTTAGTGGTGGCAAAAAATTAGAAATTGAGAGGGTCCATCATTTGGGGAGAAGTTCATCACATTGTGGTAAATTGATTATGATGGAATACTATTGTGCTATAAGAAATGATAAACAGGATGCTCTCAGAAACCTGGAAAGATTTAGTTGAACTGATGCAAAGTGAAGTGAGCAGAACAGTGTACATAGTAAGAATATTATTTGTTCTTAGTAATACAAGAATCCAAGACAATTCTGAAGGATTTATGATGAACGAACAACTGATGAATTTGAATGCAGATCAAAGGAAACTTTTTCTTTTTTCTTTTTATTTTTCTTGGGGTTTGTTTTTCTGTATTTTCTTTCATGTTATGATTAACATGGAAATATTAGTATATGACATGCCAGGTTTCTTGCTTTTTCAATGCAGGGAGAGGAGGAGTGAGAAAATTGGGAATGTTTTAATAAATGAATGTTAAAAATTATTTTTACATGTCATTGGGAAGAAATAAAGTGTTAAATTTAAGTAGAATACGTAAAGCAACCATTCTCCTTCCTGGGTTGTTTTTTTTTCTTTAAGTGTTATTGTGTTAACACATGATGAATTTATTATTTTTAAAAATAGATGTTAAACTTAGTATGGTATATAGCTTAGGTAAGAATATTTAAAATACTTAACCATTAACTTTTTAAAGACATAGTACATGCTACACATACTTTTTATGATTTATCTATTCCTGGCAACTCATTGGATGTTGATAACTTTACTAGAGCTGGTGTTCATTTTAGTCTATATAGTAATTTTTGAAATGCCTCTAAGGTCTAAGAGCATAGGATTTGAAGTAAGAGCTTCTTTAGATTTGCTAGTCTTCCAGAACATTTTTTCTGGCTGAAATAACATCAAGTGCCAGATGTTTGATTATATCAGGGTGTTTCTCTTAATTTTATTACCATCTTAAAAGCATTAAAAACATTTTGATAATTATTTTTTGAATCAATATGTCTGTCCCAAAGTAACATTTTATATTGGGTTTTTAAGCAAAGGCAGGATAGTCACTAATCAATTATTTGGTGTAGAGAGGATTTTTTCTCAGCTATGGGCTGGGTTAAATGACCTGTAAAAATCTTTTTATATTCCTGAGATTTTTTTTTTTTTTTGACCCAATTTATAGTAACACATTGAAAGCAGCATAGTGTAATAGAAAGAAAATTAGCCTTAGAGCTAAGAGAAACCAGACATCTCCACCATTTATTAGCTGGGTAACAATCTATCTTAATCTCTCTTCACTCCAGTTTTCCTACCAATAGAATATAAATAATAATGCTTGTATTTATTTAATAGGATGCAATTATCTTTACAAAGTACCTTTTACACTTTAGAGTGTTACATATCAATTTTTGTTGTTAATAAAATTCATATATATTCCTTTTTTCCTTTTTTTTATTTTCTTTTTTTCTGGTTATACATGTACATTAACTTTTTAAATTAACATTTCTTTATGAATCATACTGGGAGAGAAAAATCAGAACAAAAGTGAAAAGCCTTGAGAGAGAAAAAAACAAGAAAAAGAAAATGAACATGGCATGTGTGTTGATTTATATTCAGTTTCCATAGTTCTCTTTCTGGATGCAGATGGTGTTTTCTATCCAAAATTTATTGGAATTGCCTTGGATCATTGAACTGTTGACAAGAACCAAGTCTTTCATAGTCGATCATCGCACAATCTTGCTGTTATTGTGTACAATGTATTCCTGGTTCTATTTGCTTTGATCTGCATCAGTTCATGCATATATATTATTTAAATATCAAATTCAGTATTTCCATTTCTCTTATGCCATTGCTATTAGTATGATCTCATTTGTTATCTAATTATAAAATTATATTGTTACATTTCAATTTTTATTTGTTTTTCAATTAACTCTGTATTTTGACATGACTTGAATGTATTATTTTTCATGTATTCTAAATTGTCATTTTTAATAGTTTTTTCCACATTTGATAATGGTTATTCTCTTTTTCCTCCTCGATATTCTTTCTTTTCTGGATTTTTTTTGACACTGTCCTCTTTTCCCACCTGTCTGACTTCTCCCTCTCTGTGTGAAGCAACTAGATGATGGAGTTTAAGTTGGGAAGACTTGAGTTCAAATCCAGCGTCAGACACTCACTGTGTGACTAAGCAAGCTTAACATTTGTTTAACTCTTTCCTCAACTATCAAATGAGAATAATAGAACCTTTCCTCCAAGATTATTGTCAGGATCAGAAGAAATAATATTTGCAAAGTACTTTGTAAACCTTAAAATACTGTAAAAATGGTGTTAGTGGTAATTTTAGTAGTTGCCATCATTATTATCATCATTATCATCTTCATAATAATAGTATATGTCTGAGATAAAGGGTTGTTGTCTCCAGGTCTAGTACTTTATCCACTGGGCCCCATAGTTGCCTCAATAGAAAAAGCACTGGATTTGTAGTTAGAAGTCATGAGTTCTCATCCTGACTTTGATACTTAATAAATATGTAATCTTGAACAATTCACTTGGCTACTCTCTGCCCTTATTTCTTCATCTGTAAAAGGAATAAACTAGATTATATGGTAATTAAGGCCCATTCTAGCTCTACTTCTATAAGCCCAAGAAAATAACTGTTCAATTAATTAGCCTCAGATGTTTAAAAAAATAACTTCTCATTTCCTTAGTAAAGAACTCTTAAGTAGAAGTGTTATATTTCTCCTTATCTTATGTGATTCAAAGATACTTTCTATTATGTAATTGTACTATTAAATCTAATTATATTGCCAGAAAAGCTGACTCGTTTTTACCAATTTGAGTTCCTTTGTTTTCCCTGATACTTTTAACAGAAATGCTCATTAATAAAATTCTTTAAATAGGATGGCATAATTACTAGAGAGCTGTAATTGGAATTGAGAAGATAAAGATTCAAGTACTCCCTCTGCCATGCACTAGAATGATCTATGCAAATCACTTAATATCTCTACCATGATAAGTTGTACAGATGATGATATTAATTAATTTAGGTATATCCCTTCCACAGCACCCCTCCTTTATTTTTTTAACTTTTTAAACTTTTTACTCCAAAGAAACCACTAAAAATAACTAATGACTTCTTTATAACTAAAGGACACACACTAATCAGATCACATGAGAAATATTATTTTTGTTCTGATGCTTAGCTGAAATGTATCCAAAAGAAGATAGATAATCAAGATGGTCAAATGTCTGGAAATTCAGTTGAGAAAGAAATAATTAGGAATGTATGACTGGAATCAGGAGGTACACAGAATTTTATTAAGTATTTAGTATGTCAGACATTATGCTAAATGCTGGGGTTACAAAGGAAGGCAAAACATCCTTGCTTCAAAAAACTTGCATTTTAATAAGAAAATTTGATAAGAAAAACAAAAAAATACTGTATGTATAAAATGTGTAGAGTGTAAATGGAAGATAGATTAGCAGACCATTGCAATGAGGGCCTGAATTAGAATGAGTAGAAAGAAGGAACAGTCAATTCTGATGGACGAGGCCCTCTTCAACAATGAGATGAACCAAATCAGTTCCAATAGAGCAGTAATGAACTGAACCAGCTACACCCAAGAACTCTGGGAGATGACTATGAACTACTACATAGAATTCCCAATCCCTCTATTTTTTATTTCCTTCACAGGCTACACTGTTTCTTTTTGTACAGCAAAATAACTGTTTAGACATGTATACATATATTGTATTTAACTTATACTTTAACATATATTAGTCAACCTGCCATCTGGGGGAAGAGGTGGAGGGAAGAAGGGGAAAAGTTGAAACAAAAGGTTTTGCAATTGTCAATGCTGGAAAATTACCTATGTATAAAATTTTTGTAAAAATTAAATTAATTTTTTAAAAAAGAAAGAAGGAACAGATATATGTGAAATGTTATGGAAGTAGAATGAATAAGACTTAGCAATTCATGGCACATGAGGAGTGAAAAGTTGAGATCAACTTCTAGGTTGTAAATCTGCATAACTGGAAGGAAGTTGCTGCCCCTTGACAGAAATAAGGAAGTTTGGAGGAGCCAGTTCTTGGAGAAATAGAATGAATTTCATTTTGGATGATGTTGAGTGTATAATGCTTACACATAGCTAGTTGGTTATATTGGAGTGGAATTTAGAAGAAAAACTAGAACGAGATCTGTAAATCTGAGAATGATCTATACAGGGAAGATCAAACTATTCATTTAATAATGATCAGTATGTTGAATGACTGGATGTGCAGGTAGTATTAGAACCCAGATTTGGATTTAGAACTACATCATGCTGCTTTCCATCATTACCCCTCCAAAATTTTAAAGCATCTTAGCTGTTTCTGGCCAGTGCTCTGGTTATGCCACCCTGGCAATTAATCCCAATTGCTTCTCAAAAACAAAACAAAACATTAAGTGAAGAACAATTGTTAGAATTAGATTATTAGAATTATTAAAATAATAGTGATGAACTGCAATGTATTTAGTCTCAAAATAGAATTTTTAAATTACTATATAAGAGATATGAGCCTTGGGATCCTGACATGTTTAATTTTGAGGTGGAGCAGATTTAGCTTTTTGAAGCTCAGTTTTATACATTAAGCAAACATTTTGGTTTAGTACCCGGTTGTAATCATAAAATTAAGACTTGCCATTTTATGCTTTAAAGTTATTTTGTCATAAGCAAATATTCAGATAGACAAATGATATAAAAATAAAATAGGAAATGTCTGTTATAGTGTTTTTTAATAAAAGTTTTTAAATATGTGCATATTAACTTTAGGTAGTAACCAAATCTTTCAATTTCTCCTTTTAAATTTGTTTTTACTTCAGTGTGTTTATCCAAACTATTGCTGCTGTAATTAATAATTTTTTTTTTTAATTTCAAACTTGAAATAGAAAAATAAGAACAGAAAAAAATAAAAACACATTGTCATGTGCATAACAGAACTAGGAGAGTATTCAAAATATGTAACAAATGTCATTTCAAGAATGTGCATATAGTTATAAAACACATTGTATTCAAAACTTTGCTTTGATGTAGGCTTTATTTTGTTCTCTGCTATATACTTT
Organism: Sminthopsis crassicaudata; assembly: GCF_048593235.1. NCBI lineage: Eukaryota > Metazoa > Chordata > Mammalia > Dasyuromorphia > Dasyuridae > Sminthopsis > Sminthopsis crassicaudata. The sequence goes on along the minus strand of NC_133622.1, from coordinate 85,094,286 downwards.
TTACTTTATATATATTTGCCCTCCTCCTTCCACTTCCTCCAAGAAGGCTATGGTTAAGTATGTATCGCTCTCTCTCTCTCTCTCTCCCCCCCTATATATAGATAACTTTGTGTGTGTGTGTGTATATGTATGTATACAAAAACACACACATCATATATATTATCTCTACTCAATAACTAATGAAACTCTTAGAAATGTGGTTTATTTTTCCACACATAAAACATAAGCAGCTTGTCCTTATTAAGTCTCTTGAAATTAGTCTTTGATATTGTCTCTTATATGTCTAATTTTCTATTAGATTCATTTTTATTTGCAACAAAATCCTAAAATTCTGACAGTTCATTCAAGGTCCATTTTTTTTTTTCTCATTCAATGTTATACTTTATTTTACTGAAAGTAACACAATCCTAGTTATTTTGATTGTTGATAAATTATTCTTTTATTGTAGCCACTGACAGGTCTTGTGTGATTCTAATTGTAGCTCTAGTGTATTTTAATTGGGGTTTTGTTGTTGTTGTTGCTGCTATTGCTGCTTGTAAAATTTTCTCTTTGATCTGGATGTTTTAAAATTTAACTATGATGTTCTTATATATTTTCCTTATAGGATCTCTTTCAGGTGGTGTGTTGTAGTTATTTACATAGTTGCAGTCATGATGTACATTCTTTAGAGTCTGCTTTTTTCTGAGTCATTGCTTATTTGTCTTGGTATAGTCAGATCATTCTATAAACATAATATTCCAGGAACGTCTGAAGTCTTACTGGGATGGAAGGGAATGTTCTCATTTTTTTCATAGTTTTATTTAACAATCAAACTCCTGTGTTTTGATTTGTAGCAGTTGAACAAACTGTGACACATTTGAATTCTTTCACTGTTGTTTGAGGATAGTATAGAAAACAATTTGGAAAGATTCTTGAAACAAATTGCCATACATTTGATTCATTTCTGTGAAATTATTGGTAGGCTTCTACTGTAGAAGTATTTGGCATTTATAAAACTTTAATTTTGTAAATTTTAAATGGTGATTTAGAATTTATCACTTATTCAGTTTTTCTCTTTTTCTTTTCCCTTTTTATTCTATTATTTTTTTCTTCTTTGCAGTGAAATAGTTATGAAATAAGGAAGGCCCTAAATGATCAACTTATAAAAATAAGCATATCATTTAAAAGAAAAATAGCTCATACAAATGTTGAATGAACCATAATTTAAAGGAATTTAAATATTATAGATTTAACTTCATTTTAAAATTAAGAGACATCTCCACATGAGTTCCCTTGCTCTCTGTTGCAAAATTTCTGATTTCTTGAATATGATTTGTCTGATTGAAGATAATATATATGTTAACCACATCATAAAGGAAAGTGGTTTTTTTGTCCTAGTTTTTTTTTTTTCTCTTACTCTTTTTATGTTATAATTTAGAACATCATTTCTAACTTTGTAGTTTTTTTTTGTTTTTTTTTGTTTTTTTTTTTTTTTTAACGTTCACAATAGTTAACATCCTTGTCTTAATTTCTTAGGCAAAGAGGACAGCTTTCTTCAGAAAGGGCAAAACAAGTAGAGGAATTCCTGCAGCGGAAACGTGAAGCTATGCAAAATAAAGCTCGAGCTGAAGGACACCTGGTATGGTATTCACTTAATTTTGAAGTATATAAGTGTTTTAATGCCTTATGTAAATGCTTAAGCTCAAATAGAAGTAGTATAATTAAGAAATTATGCAAAAATAAGGAACTCAAAGTCATCTTGATGTCACCAGTTTTTCCAAATAAGATGACTAATACTCCTTCTGATATATCTTAATCTATAAAATATTTTTAACTATGAAGTTATGAAGGTATTCTAGAGTTATCTTTCTGGGTAAGAGATGACAGAGTCCTCTCTTTATAAGTTCAGGAAGGTTAAAGTAGTTCAGTTTTTCTCACAATAGAATAATGGACTAGAAAAGAAGAAATGGATGCTCAAGAAGGAAATGTACCTTCTTTTTTCTGCTTTTCCTACTGGTTTTGTGGGGGAGCAGAATTAGTAGGTACAGAATAAATTACTGATTTGGGGGCTTCATGTTGTTAATTTTTAAATAACTATCAAAGTATTTTAAACTATGTAAAGTTAGGAATTTTACATAAGAATTAAATTTTTTAACTCTAGAAAAATTCAGGTTTATGTAGAAGTCAATATGAAACAAAGGAAAATTAAATCTCTTGCTTATTCTAATTGACAGCATTCAAGATATTTAATATATAAAAAATTCATATAAAATTTTTCTATGAAAATGCTTTATTTAAAAAATAGATACGTTTCAAAGTATTCAATTGTTACATCTTTTAGTTTAAAATAATTTTACTTAATGATTAGGAATTCAGTTAGTCAACTTTTTTCGTTTACACCATCATCCTGTTCATTAAGAGCAAGTTTTTATCTTTCTTTGTATACCCTAGTGCTTAGCCAGTACCTGGCACATAGAAAGGGCTTAATAAATGTTTATTGACTGGCAGGTTGACCTGGGACTAGCAGTGATTTCCTAGCAGCCTCTAATGGTGTCCTAACTTCTACCCAAAATGTATTTTGCATATATGTGCTTGTGGATATACAGGGTGTCCCAAAAGTAAGTTATTGAAGCTTTGAATTAAAATAGGACTTTTGGGACACCTTGGGTATGTATGTTCACACCCATACATGTACGCACGCCCCTTTTCTACAACATAATCTGACCCATTTGATATTGGTAGAGAATGTAAAAAAGGACCTCACTTTTTTATTGTTTTTTTCAATTATTCCAGTTGTTTGACCTATCATGATTTCATTTGGGGTTTTTCTTAGTAAAAGTACTAAGAGTGATTTTCCATTCCTTCTCCTATTCATTTTACAAATGAAGACACTAAGCAAACAAGTTAAGTGATTTGCGCTCACTCACATAGCTAGTACATGTCTATGTGTTAGTACAAATCAAGAGATTTGAACTCAAAAAGATAGTTTTTCTGACTCCACATCTGGCACTCTTATTTACAGTACCACCTAACTTCCCTGACTTTTTTAACTTACTCTTGATTTTAATTTTGATATCTCTGTTTAGACAGTTTTCTACCAGTATCTTTCCAAGTTTAATTGATGTGATTGTTCAGAATTGAAGAAAATAGCACTCTAGCTTAATTTCTTAACTAAACCAAATTTATGTATTTTTTAAAATGTAATTTTACCTTGATTTTATTGATGCTTTTATTTTTAATCACATTAACTTATGAATTTTTCCTTCTTCCCTCCCCCATACCTAGAGAAGTTTTCCTTCTAATAAAGATTAAAAAATGGAGGAGGGGAAGTTCAACAAAACTAATCTCTACATCAAATGTGTCTGTATTTTTATGCAGTATTTTATATTCGCGGTCCTCCCCTTCTGTTTTTGGAATGATAAGAAGCAAAATACCTGTTATCTGGGGCCAGACTTGGTCATTATAATTATTTAACATTCTGTTTTGTTTTAAGTCATCCTGAGCCATACCTGACCCCTGGACCTAGATGGCTCTTGAGGGGAAAGTGAGACAGGTGACCTTGCACATCCCTTCCTTACTTAAATCCAACTCACTTGCATGTCATGACCTCATCTCCCTCCTCTTCCAGAAGGAAAGACAAATAATTCTTTCTGTTTACATCATTGTGGTCACTATATCATTTTCAATATTTTATTTCATAATTATGAGAAGATATACAAACTCTGAGAATCACATTCTTCTTTTATTCTACAGAGATCGAATTAATGAAAAGCCCTAATGTGTTTTAGGGAACTTGGTATCTTTGCTGCTGCATGGCTTTGGACAAGTTAATTTCTTTGTGTGTCAGTTAAGTTTAATGTGGTAATTGCCAAGCCATTTGCACTTATTAAGAGAAAATACTATATTTAATTGTTGAAAACAAGACATTTCAGAGAGATTATGTTTCAGCATATATTTCTCTCTTACACTGTGTTGTTTGTGTGTGTTTGGTGTGTATTACAATTATGAGTATGTATATATATATATATGTGTACATATATATATGTATACACACACACACACATGTACCTTTTTGTAATGCCTAGGATAGTTTTAATTATTGTTTGTGTGTGTTTGGTGTGTATTACAATTATGAGTATGTATATATATACACACACACACACACACACACGTACCTTTTTGTAATGCCTAGGATAGTTTTAATTATTGTACAATATTTCCCCCAAAATACTTTATTGATTAATGACCAAAAATTAGAAAATAATGCTTTATTTATTTTTAATAATAGCTTTTTATTTTTCCAAATACATGCAAAGATAGTCTTCAACATTCACCTTTGCAAAATCTTGTGTTGCATATTTTTACCTTCCTCCCCAGATAGCAAGCAATCCACTGTGGGTCAAACATGTACAGTACTTCTAAACATATTTTCATATTTGTCATGCTCGAAGAAAAATCAAATCAAAAGAAACAAAAAACAAGCAAACAAGCAAACAATGGTACCACTAAGAAATGGTGAAAATATTATGCTTTGATCCACATTCAGTCTCCATAGTTCTCTCTCTGGATGTGGGTGGCTTTATTACAACTCTATTGGAATTGTCTTGAATCACCTCATTGTTGAGAAGCGCCAAGTCCATCACCACCAATCATCCCATAATCTTGTTATTGCTTTGTACATATTTCCTTGGTTTTATGCACTTCACTTAGCATCAGTTCATATAAGTCTTCCCAGGCTTTTCTGAAATCAATCTGCTTGCCATTTTTTATAGGACAGTAATTCATATACCATAACTTATTCAATCATTCCCTAACTGATAAATATCCACTCAATTTTCAGTAAATAATGCTTTAAAGAGAAAAAAAAAAACCAAACACTTTCTTAATAGTTTTTTATTTTTCTCAAAAATACGAAAAGATAATTTTCATCATTCATCTTTGCAACCTTGTATTCCAAATTTTTCTTCTTTCCTCCCTCATTTTCCCCCTCTCCAAGACAGCAAACAATTTGATATAGGTTAAAGGTGTAATTCTTCTGCACATATGCCCATATTCATCATGCTGTGCAAGAAAAATCAATCACAAGAAAAAAAGCAAACAACAACAAAAAAGATGAAAACACTATGCTTTGTTCCATATTCAATTTGCATAGTTCTCTTTCTGGAATATGGATGCTATTTTCTATCTCAAGACTATCGGAATTGCCTTAAATCATTGAATTTTTTAAAAAAACAGTTGATTATCATGTAATCTTATTATTGTGTACACTGTTCTCCTGGTTCTGCTCACTTCATTCAGCATCATCAGTTCATTTAAGTTTTTCCAGGCTTTTCTGAAATCAACCTGTTCATCATTTCTTATAGAAAAATAATATTACATTACATTCATATATCATAATCTAGCCATTCCTCAACTTATGGGCATCCACTCAGTTTCTAGCTCCTTGCCAATACAAAAAAGGCTGCTACAAACAAAAAAATCACTTTCTTTAGCACAATAAATTGCTAACATGTAGGACATTTATAGCTTGGTAATGGGAGGTTAACACTATATTTTTTCCAAATAAGAAAGATTACTTTTAATACTTATCAAATTAAGGTTATTTTAGATTCTTATTTATCCTTTTAGATTCTTTATTCATTTTTTTCATTTAGCCAACATTTGTTGAGCTCCAGCTATGTATATGATGTTCTGATAGATACTATGAAGACATATAAAGAAAAAGAAAGAATCTTAGATAACTCTGAAGCCCTTTGGATTCTGTGACATTTCAGTCTGTTCTCTTATTCTGTAATCTTTCTTTCTCTTTTATGGGCTCAACTCTCCTTTTGTTATTCCTGTCTCTTAAAGTGTGGCTGGATTCCAAAATGATTTCCTTGGCTTTTTTTTTTTTTCCTTTCTCTTGGATTGTTTATTCTTTCTTGATCACATCTACTCTTGTGATTTCTCGCTGCTAATATCCATTTCCCTGTCTCTACCCCTGAGTTCCTCCCAGAACTTGAGGTATTTCTAACTACTTGTTAATTCTCAGCAGTTCAATTTAGAAAGTATTAATTAAGTCTCTATAAAGTTCCTCAATATACTCTGATAGTTTGGCAGAACCACATAGCTATATACTGGCTAAGTAGGTCATTTGAAATAATACAATTGAAATGACTTTGAGAAAGTTGTGAATTTCATTCATTTCAATGAGTCTTCTGACTTTAGTGACTAGCAAAAATTCTAGGATCCACTTTTGTATTAATATTTATATCCTCTTACAATTCAGTTATTTATTTTCTATTATGACTTCAGATGCAATTTGGAGCATATAAGTTCAATACTGATATTGGTTTGTTAAGTTTCTTTCATCATAATATAATTTCTTATTTAAATAAAAATTAAGTCCCAATAAGGTACCAATACTAGGTACTGATGATAAAAAAAAAAAAAAGACAAAAATGAAAGTCTCTTCATCATGAAGCTTACTGGAGGGTGTAGCATATACACATATTAGTAAATATCTCTATTTAGATGTCCCATTGATATTCAAAATTAGCACATCCAAAATTAAACTTATCTCTACCTGTATCCCTTCATCCAAAAGAAAATCTATCTTTACATTTCATATATTTTGTATATATCTGGAATATGCAATCTCTCACATTATCCCTTGTCCTCATAAAGTAACTGCCCCATGTTCCTTTCCCCATCCTTTCTCTGTCAACATCGCTTTTATAGCCTTTACATCTTTATTAATAAGGTATTATAGCCTGCTCATACTTAGCATCTGCCATTGCTGTCTAAATGACCTTGAACTTTAATTCTTTGAATATTTTTATCCCACATGACTCTCAACCATACAGAAGATTATTAAGGAGGTTGACTTTGGTTTCCTGGAGAAGCTTGGGATCATTACAAGCACTATGCATTTTCCAAAGGCAATATAAATATAGCTCACTCTCATCCAGCTTCAGGATCATCTTTTTTGGTTACAGTGTCTGTCTAAAATTCATGCTTTTTTAAATCAACCCCAGATAATTATCCATTCAGATATTATAATCCAGACTTTAGCTTCTTCATTCATCAATTTTTCCTGTAAAACAAACTCTTTTGAGTGATGATGCATCTCATTTTAGGAAGCTCTACAGTGGTCTTGAGTCTGATTCAATAATCACAATATCTATAAACAAGAACATCTGGAAGATACCACTTTCTATAGCAAATCCCTCTTCCATTTTGAATCTCTTTTAACTATTCTCCATAGCAACTGTGAACTCCTTGGGTAAACATACATCCCTTTGTACTTCTCTTAAAGTTATTAAACTGTTACCATCTTTCAAGGCATCTCATATAATTTTGACAAATTCATTGGAGACAAATGAGTAGAAGAAAGCCTTTAAGAAAATTTCTTTCTCTTGTGAATCCAGTGCTTTTTAAAAATAAGCATAGGATAATCTTATATTATTTAGAGAAATTGGCAAGTTTATGGCACTGAACTAGCAAGTCCTCAGAAATTAGAAATAATCTTTTGCTATTACCGTGCTTTTCCAAAAGAATGGAATCCTCTAGAGCTTGAATTTCACCGGCATAGCATCTTTCAGAGTTCATAATTACCAAAAATAGATTAAATAACATCTCCCGTAATAAAGTGCATTATTTAGGACTTGGAACTTCCTTTATTGTCATTATCTTTGTTTTTCTCTTAATTGAGATGCATTTTTATTGACTTATTCTTTAGCAAACTGTTTTTAAAAATCAATGTTTAGTTTTATGGGCCAATTTCTGCAGGGCCAGAAAGATCCTATGAATAAAGTGAGAGGTTGGACTCAATGGCCTCCAAAAATCTTTTCCAGCTTTTAGATACTGTGACTTTTGGACTAAAAATGTCAGTATGGATGAGCAGGTTTTTAAGTCAAATGGTTTTTGAACTCCTGGTATTGTATTTAGAGCCACTTTATGGTCAACAAGGATTTATCACTACTTTAAAGTTACACTTTGTTTTTTTACATAAATTAGTTTCTTTTTCTTTTATTCAATAATGTTTTGAGCAATGTTATTATTTAATAAGATTTTAGCCTCCTAGCATAATAATTTTGAGAAGAAACACTGATTAAAATGTATAAATTATGCTATGGTTGTTTAAAAATTAAGTATTAAAAAAGTATTCTTAAGTCAGGAGTCACAATCTTTTAGCAGCAAAGAGCTATGTTTATTTTCCTGAAAGGGATAAATGGCAATTGAAGTCATTAAGCAATAATATGCCAGTTTAGTGGAGCCAGGGAGAATATTGCAATTGACTGTATTACCTACTAAAAATACTGAAAAAACACAGAGAATGTCATGACAGCAGCAATAATCTTAAAGATGTACTTTTAGGATGCTAGAGTATTCAGATCTACTGGTTGGGAATATATCTTAAAACTAAAAAATACTAATTAATGTTAGCAGTAATGTAAAACAACAGGTTTTGTTTATACTTTTATTAAGGAGGATAATTTGTTAGTTTATACTTTGTGACTTAACAGAAGAAACTATTCCCATATCTTATTCTTGAACCATACTAATTCTTATTTTTCATACTATAGCTGTTAGGAATGGGGAAAATATTCTTGTTGATGTTACTTTGTTTTCCCTGGATCCATCAATAAGAGTTTCTGGCATTTCCTTTTGTCTTTTTCAATTCATTTTGAGAAGCATTTGAATTTCTACCACATACAAAGATATTTTGGTAACTCTGAGAAAAATAAATGCCCTCAAGGAGTTTAAAATCCAATAAGAATAAATATAAATAAGATTGATTCAAAGCAGAATAAAGAGAACCAAACTGTTAAAATCACATTAATCTGTCATCTTTTCCTCTTATCTTTTTAAAAGCAGCCACTTTGCTCCCAATATTCTTAATATCCCATTTGCTGCCCCCCCAATTCCATGAGAAAGTCTTATGAAGCTAAGTACCTTCAGCCTAACTTTTTTGATGCCATTTCAAAGATTGCATAGCATTGTCTCCCAACTTTTTTTCAGCTATTCATTTATGCCCACCAGTTGTGTATTACAGTCATTCAGGGCATTCAGTATAATTTCCTATTTCTGTTGTTATTCCTATAAAATGATCATAGTATATTGGTTTTTTTCTGGGGCATAAGATAAGTGGGACAACAGAAGAAAAGAAACATGAAAAAGGCAATTGATAGGATTAACTTGTATCTGTTAAAACAGACTGCTTTTTCATTAGTCTTACTTTATTCTTATGCATTATAATTTGCTTAATTCACCAATGATAGGCATCCATTAAAGGGAATGTTCTGTTTAAAATGGTTTTTGATTCTTGCTCATTCATAAATATTCTGTCAGCCTTATCTGCTATAACTGGACAGTTTTGCCTAACTTGGTTTTGGTAAGGGAAATGTATTCCTGCCTAGGGTGGAGGCAGGTAATGTTGGAAAGTAAATATTGAAAAAAAGAGAATGCATCACTGAAAGTTTATTTCACTTGTATTTCAGGGAATAAGACTTGAAGACCTTTGTACTATTTATATATAATTAAAATGGCAAGTAAGAATCTGTGTGGAATATATTTTGAAGATTTATGCTTTGAAATTAATTGCCATTACATGTTTTCAATTAAAATTTTTCAATATAAGTAAAAGATATTTGTCAAGAGGCATTGTTAGAACTAAAAATGATCCTTACTTAGATAAAAAAGTAATAACTAACTATTCCTATGGGTGACATGGCCCCATTCATTTTTGAACTTAGTACATTAAATGATAAACAGGGTACTCTTCAAAACCTGACAGCTATGTGTGGAGGGAGGCCCAGTTCTTCAAGAGGAGGGAAACCAAGAAACAAGGAGGAAGAGGTATGCTTCCTGCATGTTCGCTACCTCCATCATCTAGCCACACTTTGAGTTTCTTGATTTCTTTTCCTGCATGGTTTAACAAGTATTGGAGGCTTTTTAAGTCTATAGGGAATATTAATATAGTCAGGCTGACATACCTCATAATTATTCTTTATAAGAACTTTATCACTCATATGATTTTTTAAATTTGCTTTTGACAAAAGGACGAATCCTGAAGCTGGTTTTGGGGTTTTTTTTGGGTTTTTTTTTTCCCCTCACCCAGGCAATATCTAATAAAATTACTTTCAGAGGAAGTCTGCTGAGATGAGTTTTTAAATTGACTGCTAATTTTGCACTCCCATTAACCCTTTCCAAATAATCTTGTGCTTTCTCTCTGTTCTTCTGTTGTTCAAATTCATACATTTGCTCAGTTTTTTAAAATCATAATTCTCATATATTGATTATTTTTTCCCTAAGTGAAAATTTTTTTTTTTTGGTTCTCATAGGAGTACTTGGCAAGATTAAGGCAAATAAGACTTCAAAACTTCAATGAACGGCAACAAATTAAAGCCAAACTTCGTGGTGAAAAAGTAGGTTGAAAACTATTATTTTCCTTTTCTTTCAATAATTGAGAGGATATTGTAGATAAGAGGAAAGAAAACTTTTACAGATATGTCAAAAATAAGACCTGATATAAAACAGAATGAAACAGGTAGAATCCTTTTGCAAAGGATTTAAGAAGTTGATCAATTATGTAAATAGAAATGAAGATTGAAATGCATGCTTGTTTTTTCCCCCCAGGAATTTTGAGAGAAAATTAGATTAGATTATTGAATAAGGAGTTAAAACAGTTTTTTCCTTCATTTGCATTTTATTGAGGTTTTTTTGACCAGATGTATAAGAAGGCCAACATAAGAAATAACATTTTTGAGAAGAGTTTAGTTAAGAGAAAAAAAAAATCATTAAAATGCCTTCCACTTTTATACTATCTATCTATCTATCATACATAGCACTTCTCAGAATTCATTTTCTAATTCAGAACAATGTGTCCTTGCTGGCTTGCTTGTTCATATGCTAATTTATTTTATAGAATGATCCTGATGAATTCAAAGGGCAAGAAGGGGATGAAGAAATAGAAATTAGACGCAAAAAAATAGAAACACTAAAGGTAATTAAGTTTGAAGATTAACACTTGCCAAAGAAACCAAGTGAATTTTAGGAATTGAGATGTGAAATACAGTTTTCTGGCTCTATGCCTTCCACCGAATAAAGAGTGTGATGTAGCTGTTCTTTCTCCCCCTTCACCCTTCTTTTCTCCCTCCCTCCCTCCCTTCTCTACTTCTCCCCTTTCCCCTTCCCTTCTTTCCTACCCTTCTTCCTCCTCCACTTCCCCCACCCTTCTTCCTCCCCTTCCTTCCTTTCTCTCTTCTTTTCTCTCTCCCTTCTTTTTTCCCTCCCTATAGAGGGCTGAAACTCTGGAGAAGTATGCTTGAAACAAGGTGTTAACTCAGTGGAATTGATGAGCTAATGGTTCTCTAGTTCACATATATCTAGTATGATATAATGACATAATAACTTTAGATTGGTATAATGATATAATCACTCTAGTTTGATACAATGATAACTCTAAATTGGCTTGTACTCAGTGTACTATAATGATGTCATTAGTATTTAAACTGGGGACAAAGTCAGACTCAAAGGGAGACTGGTTGAGACTGTCAGACTGCTGAAGGAGACTGGGTCAGACTATGACAGAAAGCTAGCCCAAACATTACATTTTTGCGCCGGAATGTGGATGTAAGGATCTACTCAGCAATTCGACTAACACGATCATGAGTTTAGTAGAGAAGTTCCCTGTGACCTGAAATAGGGTGAGTATAAAAATAGACAAGCAGGGAAATTTTGGTATGGGCTAAACTAGTCACTTTAATTTTTTAGTTGAAATGGGGCAGATACTAAGAAAAGAGTCTCCCCCACCCCAGGGGAAGTATGTAGAATATATAGTTAGGTTAATAAAGAAGCAAGATTTGTTGGTAACTTGGAAGCAGATCAGTGGACTCTTAAATATATTAGAGTGCACGTTTCCTTAACTATCTAAGGAAGAAAAATTAGAGCCAGATATGTGGGAAATAGTGGGAGAGCAACTAATTCAATATTAAGAAACTATGGGTCCTGATTCAATTCCTGAGGAAACATTCCTTATGTACAACATAATACAATTGGTTTTAAAGAATCCCACAAGTTCTCTTTTTTTTTTTTTTAATTAATAATTTTTTATTATATATATATTTTTTATAATATTATCCCTTGTATTCATTTTTCCAAATTACTCCCCCCTCCCTCTATTCCCTCCCCCCGATGACAGGCAATCCCATACATTTTACATGTGTTACAATATAGTCTAGATACAATACATGTGTGTGAATATCATTTTCTTGTTGCACAATAAACATTAGAATCCGAAGGTACATGCAACCTGGCAGACAGATATTAGTGCTAACAATTTACATTCGCTTCCCAGTGTTCCTTCTCTGGGTGTAGTTATTTCTGTCCATCATTGATCAACTGGAAGTGAGTTGGATCTTCTTTATGTTGAAGATTTCCACTTCCATCAGAATACATCCTCATACAGCATTGTTGTTGAAGTGTACAGTGATCTTCTAGTTCTGCTCATTTCACTCAGCATCAGTTGATGTAAGTCTCTCCAGGCCTCTCTATATTCCTCTTGCTGGTCATTTCTTACAGAGCAATAATATTCCATAACCTTCATATACCACAATTTACCCAACCATTCTCCAACTGATGGACATCCATTCATCTTCCAGTTTCTAGCTACAACAAAAAGAGCTGCCACAAACATTTTGGCACATATATGTCTCTTTCCGCTCTTTAGTATTTCTTTGGGATATAAGCCCAGTAGTAGCGCTGCTGGGTCAAAGGGTATGCACAGTTTGATAACTTTTTGGGCATAGTTCCAGATTGCTCTCCAGAATGGCTGGATTCTTTCGCAACTCCACCAGCAATGTATTAGTGTCCCAGTTTCCCCACATCCCCTCCAACATTCATCATTATTTGTTCCTATCATCTTAGCCAATCTGACAGGTGTGTAGTGGTATCTCAGAGTGGTCTTAATTTGCATTTCTCTGATCAGTAGTGATTTGGAACACTCTTTCATGTGAGTGGATATAGTTTCAATTTCTTCATCTGAGAATTGTCTGTTCATATCCTTTGACCATTTATCAATTGGAGAATGGTTTGATTTCTTATAAATTAGGGTCAGTTCTCTATATATTTTGGAAATGAGACCTTTGTCAGAGCCTTTGTTTTTAAAAATATTTTCCCAATTTGTTACTTCCCTTCTAATCTTGTTTGCATTAGTATTGTTTGTACAGAAACTTTTTAGTTTGATGTAATCAAAATCTTCTATTTTGTGATCAATAATGATCTCTAGTTCTCCTCTGGTCATAAATTCCTTCCTCCTCCACAGGTCTGAGAGGTAGACTATTCCCTGTTCCTCTAATCTATTTATGATCTCATTCTTTATGCCTAAATCATGGACCCATTTTGATCTTATCTTGGTATATGGTGTTAAGTGTGGATCCATATCTAATTTCTGCCATATTAATTTCCAGTTTTCCCAACAGTTTTTTCCGAATAATGAATTTTTATCCCTAATGTTGGTATCTTTGGGTTTGTCAAAGATTAGATTGCTATAGATGTACCCTTTTTTGTCCTTTGTATCTAATCTGTTCCACTGATCTACCGGTCTATTTCTTAGCCAATACCAAATGGTTTTGGTGACTGCTGCTATATAATATAGCTTTAGATCAGGTACACTTAGACCACCTTCCTCTGAGTTTTTTTTTCATTAGTTCCCTTGTAATTCTCGACCTTTTATTCTTCCATATGAATTTTGTTGTTATTTTTTCTAGGTCATTGAAATAGTTTCTTGGGAGTCTGATTGGTATAGCACTAAATAAATAGATTAGCTTGGGGAGTATTGTCATCTTTATTATATTCGCTCGGCCTATCCAAGAGCACTGAATGTCTTTCCAATTATTTAAATCTGATTTTATTTTTGTGGCAAGTGTTTTGTAATTTTTCTCATATAATTCCTGACTTTTCTTTGGTTGATAGATTCCCAAATACTTTATACTCTCAACATTTGTTTGGAATGGAATTTCTCTTTGTATCTCTTGCTGTTGCATTTTGTTAGTGATATATAAAAATGCCAAGGATTTATGTGGAATCCCACAAGTTCTAACAAAGCAACTGAAAAACTAGGAGAATCAGGACTGATTCTGTGCTGATCAACTTAAGGGGTGTGGTGCTTCTCACTTTCACATCTCAATTACACCTGAGCAGGTGCCATTAGGACACTCCACATCTCATGATTTTCCCCCCTTAATTTCCCTTCATGGGTGGAGGAAGGAAGGGGAAGGAGAGTGACACCATCAGCACCACCCATGAAGCAGCTTTGTCCACTCCCTATGATACAATTACAAGGGGTACTAATTAAAGCTAAAAATGAAGGACAGGATATATCTGATTTAAAAATAGAAATTTACCCTGTGATTGAAGAGTTTGACTCCTCAGGTCAAGAAAAAAGAAAATACACTCCATTTAATCTGGAAATTATCAAAGGTCTGAAAAAAGCTTGCACTCTTTATGGGTCTACATCATCTTATGTTAAGATGATATTAGAGAATTTGGCTTATGAAATTTTAATGCCTAGTGATTGGAAATCTATAGCAAGGACATGCTTAGAACCTGGACAAAACTTGTAGCTTTCTGAGTGTAGTGAACTATGTAGAATACAAGCCCAATAAAATAGGCAGCCTGGAGTTAATATATCAGTCACCTCTGATCAACTAGCAGGCTTAGGTCTTTGTGTAAACACTTTAGCACAGATTAATTACCCTATAGCAGTATATGAGCAAATTGCTGCTGCTGCTATCGAAGCAAGGGGCACCCTCCCAGGAAGACAAGACAGAGGGGAAGCCCTCATGAAAATAGCACAAGGGCCAAATGAACCCTTTGCTGATTTTTGTGGACGTTTGCAGACAGCTGTCATATGAACTAATGGTGAAAATACAGTAACAGAAATTATGATAAGGCAACTTGCTAATGAAAATGCCAATGAGGTTTGTAGAAGGATTATACTAGGACTACACAAGGATGCTCCCTTAGAGATGATAAGACACTGTGCCACAGTGGGCACAAATGCCTTTTATAGTCAGGCTATGATGCAGACTTCCCAAGATCCGAACATGGGAAGACAGGCTCCCTTTTGGCAAGGGATTTCCAGAGAGACTTGTCAGTGCTTTTAGTGTGGTAAAGTAGGGCATCTGAAAGCTCATTGTTGGCATAGAGACAGAGTGAGAAAACAGGGTGGGAGAACAAGACACAAAAACCCTATGTTCAAAATGCAACAGGTTTCCATTGGGCATCAGAATGTAGATTGACCCAGAGAAACAGAAAGCAGGGTTTGGCTCCAGGGCCCCAGGCAAAAAACACTTGGAGCATGATGGCAGCCAATGTTACATCTAGAGAGTCTTTAGAAGTTCAGTACTCAGACATGACCAATCGGCCAAGAAGCAATCAGATGGGAGAAAGGGATTACATAATCAATCAGCCGGGAAGCAACCTGATGGGAGAAAGGGATTACAATTGGGGTGAATAGAGTTATATGCAGCTGGGCCTACTGAGATATATACCCCCTGGAGAGGTGACATCTGTTCCTCTCCAGTCTATGGATCCCTTGCTTCCAGGCACAGTAGGCTTGACCATTTCACCTTCTGAGAGTGCTTACTAACAGTGTCCATCCATACACTGATTTGGGAAACTGGGGAATGTGTAGTTAACATCCCAGTCACTAATACAGGTAGACAATGTGTGACTTATCACCCATGAGTAGTAGTAGCATCAGGTTTACTGATATAGACTTCTGATAGGCAATCTGGGGATAACTCCCAACAACAGAATCCAGGAATATTCTGGACTGCAACTGTGACAGCTGACCATCCTATGCTCACTATCTGTGTAAATGGTATACCATTAGAAGGATTGATAGACACAGGTACAGATTGTACAGTCATTAGACGTGCTAACTAGCTCAGTCACTGGCCAAAGATTAAGGCAGACACCTATATGTCTGGCATAGGAGGATCAATAGTAACTGAACTTAGTGCTACCCCTTTGAAATGGATATTTGAAGGTGAATCAGGAGCTTTTATTCCTTTTATAGTTGAAAAATCCCCATCAATCTATGGGGGAGAGACATCTTACAATAGGTAGGATTACAAATGAGTACTTCAGCTTTTTAGGCAGGGCTGCGGTTGAAGGCCTGCCTGCACTCTCACCTGTTCCCATTCAATGGAAAACTGATTACATCAGTATGGATAGAACAGTGGTGCTTGGGTAGCAATAAAATTCATGCTTTATTAGACATAGTACAGGAGCAACTTGACCAAGGACACTTACAACCTTCTCTAAGTCCTTGGAATTCCCCTGTATTTGTTGTAAGAAAGAAATCTGGAAAGTGGAGGATGTTGACTGATTTAAGAAAAGTAAATAAACATGGAAACAGATTGGGAACTCTTCAGCCTGGACTTCCATCTCCTACTCACTTGCCTAGAGAATGGCCTCTTTGGGTTACAGACATTAAAGATTATTTTTAATCTATCCCTCTAGATAAGGAGGATATGAAAAGATTTCCCTTTTCAGTGCCCAGTGTTAACTTAGTTGAGCCTTATAAAAGATATGAGTGGACAGTTTTGCCGCAGGGAATGAAAAATAGCCCCCATGTGTCAAATGTATGTGCTCTTACTGCAGTAAGAAAAGCATTTCCAAAAGTTATGTTATTTCATTACATGGGATGTGCACCTGAGAAACAAATGTTAGAAGCATGTCTATAAAAGACCATAGAAACACTAAGGAACTACAAATTGCATATAGCTCCAGAAAAAGTTCAAAGGCACAATCCTTTTCAATATTTAGGATATGAAGTTTATCCTAAGGTGCTTATAGTACAAACGCTTTCTTTAAGAACAAAGAAGTTGAACACCTTAAATGACTTTCAGAAATTGATTGGAGATAACCAATGGGTGCGGCCAGTGTTAGGCTTGACTACCTATCAATTGCAATCATTATATGATATTTTAAGAGGAGAAAGTGCTTTAAACTCACAATGCCAGCTTACAAAAGAAGTCAAGAGGCTTTGAGAGAAGTTGAACTGGTTTTATCCAATCTGGTTGAAAGAGTCACTCAAAAACCTTTGGAAATATCAGTTTTTGCTACACAAGAGGCACCCACAGCAGTTCTTCATCAAGGAGATAGTATGGTAAGAGTGGGTGAACCTCCCAGCACAACCAGAACAAAGCCTTACTCCTTACCTAGTGCTTGTGGCTAGAATTTTATTAAAGGCCATTAAGCGAACAATACAATTATCTGGGATAAGACCCGACAAGATATGCACCTTTTATACCAATGCACAAATTCACGTATGCTGTGAAACCATCCCAGAGTGGCAAATTTTATTAGCCATGGCTCCAAATTTTACACATGGGTCTCCATTAAAGATAAGACTATTACATAATTGGCAATGGATTCTTGAAGAAAAAGTTTCTTAAAGTTCCTCTTAAAAGGACCAACTATCTTTACAGATGCATCCAAATATGACATTTGTGCTGTATGCTCTTATGACTTAATTATAAAGAGAGTAGTCAGAATTCCTTTTCAATCCACTCAGCAGAATGAGTTGTATGCAATCCTTCTAACTCTTACTTATTATCTAGGAGATATAAATATAATATCTAATTTAGCCTATTCACTAGGTGTGATACAAAGAATTTCCACAGCCCAAATAAAATTTGTGGCTTCTAATATATATCAGCTCTTTAAGGAACTTCAAGAGCAAGTGAGAAAGCATCCAGGTAAGATTTATGTCTTGCATGTCCACTCTCATAGTGACTTCCAGGTCCTATTTTGTTGTGGAAATTCAAAAGCAGATAGCCTTCTAACCATGTTAGACAATATTCCTTTATTTCAGGCAGCCCAAGAATCTCATTCAAAATATCATTAGGCTGCTCCAGCTTTACATTTGCAATTTGAGATAACAAGAGGAAGCTAGGAGCATAGTAAAAGCCTGTACAGCTTCCTTTCCTTTCCATGCTTCTGCTCTCCCTCTAGAGTTTGAGACCCAATGAAATTTGCCAAACGGATGTGACCCATAATAAATCTTTTGGTCATCTGTCTTTCATCCATGTTGTAGTAGATCCCTTTTCAGGATTTACTTTTGCAATACCAGCAGCAAAAGAGACAGCCCAAGTGGTCACTGAATTCCTTATCCAAGCATTTGAAATTATGGGTATGCCATAAAGCAATAAAATACAGCAATAAAAATAGATAATGAACCTGCATATACTTCTAAATATTTTGCACACTTTTGTGCACAGTATCATACTGACATAACTTTTAATCCTTAAGGACAGGTGATAGTAGAGAGGAGAAACAGACATTGACACTTCTCCAAAAACAAAAGGGGGAGCCACAGGTAACCCTAGAGAACTTCTAAATTTAGCTCTTTATGTTATTAAGTTTTTGATAAAGATGCACTGGCTCCAGCAGACAGGTTTTATAACCCACTGGAAGGGCATTGTCCAGTGTGAACAGCAGGTGATGCAAAAAGATCCAGAAAGTAGTGAATGGAAGGGACCAGATAGGTTAATTGTAATATTCTCTTTAAAATGTAATGTTCTCTTTTTTCAGTTTTCTTGGGGTCTCTGGAGGAAGCCTTCCTTTCAGTTCAGTAAGCACCACAAGTAGGGGATTAAAATCCAAATCCTTTATTGTCTCCTTCAAAGTCTTTTCTCCTTCACTTGGGGCTCAGCTAGTTTTCTGGAGGCCTTCCAGATCTTGGTTTCAGTGGAGAAGTGAAGGAGGAGAGCCTGCCACCACGGTCACTATTTTCCCTCGTTCCAATTCTGGCTGAGTTTGTCCAAGCTTATATGGTTTCTTATCAAAGGTGTGAATCTTGTAGAACTATAGTTAAGTACTAAGTACATGTACTGAACTAGAGAATTGTTAAGCACCATGCTAAATAACCATTGTCTCTATCAATTCCACTAAGTTAGCACCTTGTTTCAAGATCCAGTCCATAAGAGTTAACTGCTTGGGGGAGAGGGCTTGCTTGTATCTCTATAGATGGAGAAGGAATTAAATGGGTGCCAATGAGTTGTATCCACCTTGTCCATCGGAGAGAGACGGAAAAGACACTTGAAAGGAAGAAGACCCAAGAAATATTGGGTAGTTCCATTGCTGATTGTGCCCACCACTGAAAGAGCATGGCAGTTATGGCAATTGACTCATGGACATCAAAAAATTGTTGATAAGACTGTTGCAGGACTTTTAAAACCCACAGGAATCATTGGATTCCCTAAGACATGATGAGACTGTTGTAGGACTTCAAAATCTGCAGGAATCATTGGATTCTGTGACAGATGATGAGACTGCAGGACTTCAAAACTTGCAGGAATCATTGGATTCCCTGCCATGTGAAGTAATGGACAATAAATTGGTTTTGGACTATCAGCCGCTGAAGGAGGTTTATGTGTGATTGTATTTATATATCCTCCTCCTTGGACTTATGGATGTGTATAAATCCTCATGTTGATTCATGTTGTTACATCACTACTAGCCTGTGTCATATTACTATGTGCTTGTGTAATACCTTCCATGCTGATTGATTTATGTATACCTGTTTTCAATAAGACCCTTCAGCCTAGAGGAAACCTGCTTATCTCGTTTGGTATTCTCACCTTCCTGAGAAGTCAGGTTCTAAACAAAAAAAAAAATTGGGAGATGTAGAGAGCCAAAACTCTACTTGAAACAAGGAATTGATGCGATAATGGTTCTCTAGTTCACATATATCTAGTATGATATAATGATATAATCATTCTAGATTGGCTTATACTCAGTATAATTATGTAGGGTATTTAAACTGGGGACAAAAGACTGGCATACTGGCAGACTGATGGAGGAGACTGGGTCAGACTATGACAGAAAGCTTGCCCGAATATTACACCTCGTTTTCTCCCTTCTTTCCTTCTTCCCTCCTTCTCTCCCTCCCTGCTTACCTGCCTGCCTTTCATTAATTTTTATTGCTATCTTGTGTTTTGACATCATCCATATATCTCTCTGTATTAACCTTCTCCCTGAAAGGAAGAATAAGGAAAAAGGGGAAAGGGTAGAATCCCACAGAACTTATTAAAACATGAATAAATCTTATGTTTTACATGCACTGCTCCAATATTCATAATACCCCAGATGCTGCATAAAAGGTGTTTTCACATATCTCTTTGTAGCTCATGTTAATGATTATAATTTTGGAACATTCAACTTTGAAGATTTTGTTGTTCCTGTTTCCATTTTCACTCTTGTAGCCATGTAGGTTGTTTTCCTAGTTAGGAAAACAGTTCTAATAGCTTGTGGCACGGTAGATAAACCACAGGATCTTAAATCAGGAAGACTTGAGTTCAAATGTGACTTTTCAGACACTGATTGGCCATGTAACCTTGGGCTTATCACTTATCCTCTTATTTGCCTCAATTTCCTTAACTGTAATGTGGAGCCAGTAAATAGCATCTACTTCACAGTGTTGTCGTGAGATAGTATTTTTTAAAAGCATTTAGCATAGTACATGACGTATAATAGGTATTGTAAAATATTTTTTCTCTCCCTCCTTCTTCCTTCTTTCTACTTTCCTTTGCATCAGTTCATATAAGTCTTTCCATACTTTTCTTGAGTCATTATTTCTTATAGCACAGTACATATAGCACATAGCAGGTACTACAGTTTGTTGTCATTTCCCCTCAATGGTCATTACTTAATTTTAGTCATTTGTTACGACAAAAAGTACTTCTATAAATATTTTATAGTTTAGTGCTTGACCTCTTTTAGATATATGCATAGCCATAGGATCTCTAGATCAAAAGGTATAACCAGTTTCATAAATCTTTAGTTGTGTGCTTTAGGTTTTCTTTCTGTGGCACTTATTCACTTCTGTTCATTTTCAGGCTCAGGTAAATGCTCGAGCTGCTGTATTGAAAGAACAACTAGAACGAAAGAGAAAGGAAGCATATGAGAGAGAGAAGCGAGCTTGGGAAGAACATGTAATAATCTCTTTCGTTATTGTATGATCCATGCTAATTGGTATCTTCTTATTTTTCTAGATTAATCAAAACATGAATGTGTATACTTCAAATTTGAAACTAATGAAGACTATTCCTTTACCACTGTGTACTCTCTCTGCAATGTGGATAACTAGATTATTTGAGAACACTTAGTATTTTAGTATTTCAGTGCTGGCCATGTTAGACGAATATCCAAATGGGCAAAATATATTTTAGACCTTTTTATTCAAATATGTTTATCACTCTTAAAATGAATATAGTTCAAGTTCTGTCCTATTACACTTTGACTATCAATGTTTACCTAGTTTACCAGCATTTCATGTATTTTTATAAGTTTTCTATCATAAAATAGACTTACTATATTTCAGATTTTAAGAGGCATATATAAAAATATTTGGTAATATTGTTTTTTGGATAATTTTTTTTTTTGTCAGACCTATTTTTTCATTGGTACTAGGAAACTCTTGGTGAGGAAATTTCTTTTGCCAAGGCAAATCAACATCTAGTAAATTGTGATTATTGTTTAAATATTATATATTAATTGCCTGTGATCAAACAGTCTATTTCAGCACTGGGACTTGAACACAAATCTTGCTCTCTCTGAATCCAGCTTTCCCATGATATCTCTCACTTAGACTAAAAGCAACTCAGATTTTTAAGAAACTTAATGTGAATTGAAGAAAATTTAATTCCACCTTCTTTAGGGTATATGAAATCTTCTGTGAAATTCCTTTTGATCCATTTAATATGGTGAGACATGCTATTAATATTTATCTCAGTTTAAACCTTTTTTTTTTTCTGAGAGGTATTTGGTTAATTAAGTGATTTGCCAGTCTAGCACATATTAAGGGGTCTGCCAGGTCAGATCTGAACTCAGGTCTACTTGACTCAGAGCCAGTGCTCTATCCACTGTGCCATTTAACTGCCCCTAGATTGTTTTTTAACAATTAAATGTGCTTAAGACATAATTTCCATTGCATTTTGCTTTGCATTTAAACTCTCAATAATAATAGTTTTCTAGTTGGCATTATGAAACATGCTAAAAGTTACTGATTAACATTTTTTTCAAGTTGCATATTTTGTGGATATCTTATAAATTTATGAACCTCAGAAACTGGTGGTCGATAAAGTTCTGATGGTTCTAGTTTCACATACACTTCTTTGCCCAAATTCTATAATGAAATTTTCAGAATTTGGGCCTGGTCTATCTTTTTTTCTTTTTTTAAATTGAGAGAACTTAAGAATTATATAAATGCATTTATAGGAGTAAAAGAATTAGTTGCCACTTTTATGTCTTATTTTTACTGTCTTAACATATATTTAATCCAAATTTGTAGTAGATTCCTTTATTGTTCTTTGGCTTTTCCCTATGCATGGAACGCTCTCCCTTCTCTCTGCCTCCTGATTTTCTTGTTTCCTTCAAGTCCCTACTAAAATTTCATCTTTTAAAGGAAGCTTTCTGCAATCTCTGTTAATTCTTGTGCCTTCTCTTTATTAGTTTTGTCCCGTTTAACTTTATTTAGCTTATTTGTACATAATTGTTTGGGTATTATCCCCCCAACTAAATTTGAGCCCAGGGGTGTGGGGGAATTTCTTCTGCCTTACTTTGTCTCTCCAGAATTTCAGACAGTATATGGCAAGTGGTAGATGTCCAGTAAATGCTGGGTGACTGACTAAATGTGTAAGAGAACAGAGTATTGAGGATAGATATCTAAGTTGATAAACTGAAGGTCCAGTTGTATAGTGATGGAAATGTAATGGGAAAGGTAGTAATAAGGAAAAGGAAGTTTTAGAGGCAATGAGGAATTCAGTTTTGGACTTGCTGACTTTAAAATGCCTACAGGACATCCCATTCAGGATGTCCAATAGGCAGTTAGAAATATGTCTAGATCAGCGGAGAGATTAGGACTAGAGAAGCAGAACTGATCATGGGAGCTGATGAGATCAGGATCTGTGGTTTTTCTAGTATCTTAACCATCCCCTTTCTCTCCTTTAGAGTGTGTACACGTGTGTGTGTGTGTGTGTGTGTGTGTGTGTGTGTGTGTGTTCATCTCCTTTCCTATCAGTCAGTAAATATTTATTAAGTCCCTACTTTTGTAGGGACTGTACTAAGTGCTAGGGATACAAATATGAAGCCATCGCTTATAAGGCCAATGGGGAGAAAAGGGAGTTAAAGAGAAGGGAGGGTAAACGGCAGCTGGCACAGGAATAAACAGTCCAAAGGCCTGAAGCTGGTGGGATATGAAGAGGCATGAAAGACCTCTTATGTATGGATGCTTTAGGAGCAGTTCTTACTTAGCCCTCCAGCCAGAGGGACCAGAGGGTAGCCACGTGCTGATACAGTATGAGTTCCATAGCTAATGTCATGTCACTGAATGACTTGGGTCACGCTGTGGAAAGCTGCTGCTTGTTGGCCTAGGCTAGTTCTGGCTTTGCTGGCAGTCTCCTTTCCTATTGACTATGGGCTTTAGCTGCCATTTTGTGTAGTTCTGGAATATAAGAAATAACTGATTTTTCATTAGATTTCTTGATCATTATGCAATCTTGTACAAATTTAAGGTTTTTGTTAGAGTAGGTAAATGGGAAATGATCAGTATATGTTTTAAGTAGCTGTCTTGACTAGAAGTTAGTAAGAAAACCTTTAATGTCCGAAGGAAACTTTTTCAAAGTTGGAGTCTTGAGCAAATATGGTAGTAGTGAATTAAGAATTATGTGTTATGTATTTTTATAACTGGCTAGCAGTAGAAGTGTGCTGACAAAATTGTGGTTAACATGGATGTTTTAGGATTTAGGATTGCTACTCCCTTGTGAACTCTTTATTCAAATATGGTAATTCCATTGTTATCAGTGATGAAGATAGTTACAAAAATATTGACAAATCTGTTCTACTTTTATCTCTATCTTGTCCTTCTGATAGTATCATCTATGATGATTTTTTTTGTAAGAGCATTTGAAAGAAAATAAGAAAAATCTATAGTAGAAACTACACAATCCTGAAAATGATAGATCACTTTATAAAATATCTGATGAAAGGCAAGATATGCCCACACATTGGACACACAGCTGTTTGGTCCTCAGCAAATCACTTAATCTTTGTTTGCCTCAATTTCCTTATCTGAAAAATGGGGATAATAATAGCACCTGCCTCTCAGGGGCTAACTTGAGATAATAATTGTGCACAGCATTTGACATATAAAATACTGTAAAAGTGTTCGAATATAATTGTTGTTGTTATTAGTTGTGCTATTTATAGACTGGAATTTTAGGATAAAAGAGATACCTGAAGGCACCAAATTGTTTGTTTAGTGAACTTGAATTAGTAGCCCAGACCCTGAAAGTGCCATTCTTTTTCTTTGTCTATGACAATTGATATTTCCATTTTTAAATGCTATTTGATGTCTATTGGAAAATATGCTGGAAACTGCAAATTCATTTTAAAGAGTGATAGAATGATTTTTATATTCTGTAAACTTACTGATTTGAAATAAAAGAAAAATTAGTATTAGATTAATTGGAAGTCAATGATTTTTTCATTGCCTTTTTTTTGTAATAAAAAATAAGATATTACACAATTTGATAAAAATTATCCAAGGATATGTTGTTATGCATAAACCCTTAATCTAAGTCTAATCTACCAAGTTGACAAATGTGTTTTTTCATATGCTTTTTTCATCTACAAATTTGAATTTTCATCTGTAAACTTTTTTTTTTAATTTTTTTTTTTTTTTACAGTTAGAAGCTAAAGGCATAAAAGGCAGTGAGAGAGCAGCACCTGGTCCTTCCCAGGCACAGCATCGATCAGGCAGCCCTTCTTCCCAGTTACAGGTGAAGAATAATATGCCAGTTATCTCCATTACATCAGCTTTGAAAGAAGTGGGTGTGGTAAGTTCTTTGAAATTTTTAACTAAGGAAAGAAATAGGTTGGATGAAAATGATATTTCAGAAACAAATTTTTCTGTAAGCCAGTTGTCAATTTCTGATATAAATGATGTAAATATCTCATGAAAGGGAAGATACACCCACACCTGAAAAGTTCTTTAAGAAAAACAAATTTTTTCTTCATAAGAATGTTGAAATTTTTTTGTGATTGAGAATTTGCACACCAGAGCCCCCCTGTACTCTTTTAAGTGAGACTTTTCATAAATGTCCTTTATTTTTAGTGAATTTTTTCTTTTTCCTCCCTCTAATGGGATAATACCCTAGAGCTTTAGAGGAGGGAGGTGGAGGGGGGAAAGAGTCCTCTACTTTATCTAAACTCTGTTTAGTTCCTCACTTTTGTCTCATAGACAAATAAATGTGGACTGAGCCAAAACTTTATATTGATACTAGTACAGTAGTATAGGGTGATAGTTGGGGGGGGGGGGAAATCCTAATTTTAATAAAGATAAAAAAGCATGTGCTATCAAAAGAGTTTAAATCTTGAAAATAAATGTGAAATAATTTATAGCCTATTATCCTGAAACTATTTCTACCAAATTAAATTTACTTCTCTCCCCTCTCTCCCCCCACCAGCATCAGCGTCATTTGGGTCTTTTATTTGTCAGAATGTAAATTCTCATTTTCCATGTTTGCTTTTGTTTTTGAAACAGAAAACAGTCTTCCCTACTCATGACTGTATGATAATATAGGATAGAGAAAATATCAGGGGGCAGCTAGGTGGTGCAGTGGATAGAGCACCAGCCCTGAATTCAGGAGGACCAGAGTTCAAATCTGGTCTCAGACACTTAAGACTTCCTAGCTGTGTGACCCTGGGCAAGTACTTAACCCCAGCCTCAGGGGGGAAAAAAAGGAGAAAATATCAATAAATTCAAATACTGTTTAATAAAACCTCATTTCCAACTTACTGTTGAGTCACTTTACCTACTAATCTTTAATGTGAAGAGTAAATTAAATTATGTTTATTTCATTTCATTGTCTGTTCTGGGGTAGACTTGATAGTAAGGATTACTTAATTTCTTAAATTTATCCCTAGTGATTACCACATTTCATGACACTTAATACATGCTTGTTGATTGATTGATTGGTCTAGGATAGTTGATAAGTGATAGACACATCAATGTTTTTCTCGGGTATTTCAGTAATTTGTATATTCTTTCTCTTTATGTTGCCTGTTGATATATTGCCAATAACATGGTTGATTGTGCAAATGTAAAGTTTTTAGTCATTTAGTGAGAATTTCATATAAGAATCAATTGCTTTTCATGAAACATTTTTTTCTCTTTAATACCTTAGTTTTTTCTTCTAAAATAAATTTCTTTTGCATCTACCACACTGTTTATTCCAAACTTTAGATGGTACCCAGATATATATATGTCATCAAGCTGGTCATCTCTGGTTCTTAGAGACTGCTAATTGCCGGCTATTCTTACTGGATAAAATGTTCTTTGTTTCAATTACTTCTAATACTGCTAAACTGACTAGTCTTGGGTTTTTTTATTTCCCCAAATGGTACAAAATTTGAAATAATACTTGTTGCCAAATACTTTTTCTTTCTGTATTGACATTAGTAAATATTTCTATGAAAACTTTCTGATTCTAGAAGCTTTTGTTTCATATCTTTTTGCACTAACTCACTACTTTTTCTGGATTTCCTTATAAACTTAAGGCTCAGATTTCTGTGAGTAGACTAATCAAAAGAAATATTGCATATTTGCTATCTTCCAAACAACTCAGTTCTCACTTTCCGTGTTTGCTTTTATTTTTAAAATAGAAAACAATATCCCCAATTCACAACTATATGATAATATTGTACAGAGAAAATACCAAATTCAAAACTCATTTTTGATTTAAGTTTAGTCATTTCATCTACTAAATCTTTAATGATACTTGTTAATAGAGAAACTTGAACTTTGTTCATTTCATTTCGTTGTCCTATCTCTGGTGGAGTTGAAATAACCCTTTTCCCTTTCCCTCCTCTTTCCTAAAAAAGATAGTGGTTACAAAAAATTTAGATAATACACGTATTTGATCAAATAAGTGAGAATTGGCATGTAGGCTAATATTAAGCTTATTATTTGATTGACTTTGAGATTTTTTTAAAATGTATTTAAAAGAATTCAAATTTTGCCAAAATGAGGGAATATAGATTCATACTGAAGGTAATCAAATAAAAAGAATTAACAATCTTTAAGGAAGAATTTTTTCTGATATCTCATCTTGAATCTTTCTGATTTTAAAGGTTGGAAGTTTAATTGACATTCACGAAACTTCTGAAGAAATTAAAGCAACTGATAATGCTCTTTCAGTAAGTAATTTTTTTTAGTTTTCTCTTGACCCTTTCCTTTAGATTATATAAATATTTCAAAATATAAGACTTTTACT
Source organism: Sminthopsis crassicaudata (assembly GCF_048593235.1). Classification (NCBI taxonomy): domain Eukaryota; kingdom Metazoa; phylum Chordata; class Mammalia; order Dasyuromorphia; family Dasyuridae; genus Sminthopsis; species Sminthopsis crassicaudata. The sequence goes on along the minus strand of NC_133622.1, from coordinate 85,066,975 downwards.
ATTGCAGAATAAACGAGAGATACTGCGTAGACTAAATCAAAATCTCAAAGCTCACAAAGAGGAAGAAAAAAAGATACACACCCCTGAAATTTGTAAAATAACTATGAATGAAGACATTAAGGATCATCAGGAAGAAAAATCTATATCATCAGAGCGTAAGAAATGGGAGGCAGGAAGTCAATTGGAAATTCCTCTAGCCAAGTTAAACATGGAAGAGACCTTTCCTACAGGTGAGAATAATTACAAAATTGTTGAAAATCTCTCATTTTCAAAGCAAAGCAGTTTTTTTATATTATTTCTGTTAAATGATACAAAGGGAAATATGCATTTATTGAAATAAAAAGCAAATGGTAGTCTTGATTAATGCATATTTTGTGTCATAAGGAACCAAATCAAGGAAAGGAAATTATCTTTTTTTGTTTTTTATTTAATATTTTCCCCCAATTGCATGTAAAAACAATTTTTAATAATCATTTTAAAAAATTTTGAGTTCCAATCTCTCACTTCTTTTCCCTCTCACCTCAGATTAAGAATTCAAGCAATTTGAACCAACAGTTTGGTAAAGGTCATTTATGTACAGTGATACAAAGCCCTATTTCCATGTTATTAATATTGCAAAAGAAAACATAGACCTCCTCCCCTCAAACACACACACACAAGACAAATAAAAGAAGTGTGCTTCAACCTACATTCAGTTCTTTCGCTGGAGAGAATATTTTTACCATAGATTCTTCAGAATTACCTTTGTCATAAAGGCAAGAATATTGCAAGAATAAATCATTCATATTTTATCATCATATAACATTGCTGTTATTGTGTACACTGTTCTCTTAGTTCTGCTCACTTTATATCAGTTCATGTAAGTCTTTCCAGATTAAAAAAGCTGCTATAAATATTTTTGTATATCATTTTTCTTTCTTTGTTTCTTTCTTTTTCTTTCTTTCTCTCTCTCTCTCTCTCTCTCTCTCTCTCTCTCTCTCTCTCTCTCTCTCTCTCTCTCTTTCTTTCTTTCTTTCTGTCTGTCTGTCTGTCTGTCTTTTTTTAATATATCTTTAGACAGGCCAAGTAATGGTATTGCTTAATCAAAGGACATAGATGGTTTTGTATCCCATTGTCCATATTGCTCCCCACTTCACCAACAGTAGTACTCTGGCGTCTCAGTTTTTCAATAGCCCCTCCAACATCTCCCATTTTCCTTCTCTGTCATATTAGTCAATCTGATAGAAGTGGGATAGCATCTTAGTTGTTTTAATTTCTAATCAATAATGATTGAGTATTTTTTCCTATGACTTAGCTTTAATTACTTTGTCTAAAAATTGCCTGTTCAAAATTTCTGATCATTTATCAATTGAAGAATGCCTCTTATTTTTATAACTTTGACTCGGTTCTCTATTTAAGAAGTGAAGTGTTTATAAGAAAAACTTCCTGTGCAATTTTTTTTCAGTTATGATTACTATTTTATTTTCCTATTTCCCCCCTATTTATTCTACTCTCTCTCTTTTCACCCTGTGCACTTTAAAAATTTTTTCTCTGATTTCAGCCTCCCCCCCAATCCACCCTTCCTTCTGTCAGCACCTATCTTCTTCTCATTTCCTTCTCCTCCTGCTTTTCTGTATGGTAAGATAGATTTCTACCTCCCAATGAGTGTGTATATCATTCCCATAAATCCAATGTGAATCAGGTTCATGCCTTATCCTCCCCCACTTGCCCTATTTTCCTTTATAAAATTGAATACTTAAATTGTAGTCTTTCTTTTGATTAGCCTACTCACAGAAACCCGAGTGACTGGAATTTATAAGGAAATCCAGAAAAAGTAGTTAATACAAAAAGATATAAAAGCAAAAGCTTCTGGAATCAGAAAATTTTCAAAATAGAAATTAAGACATATTTACTACTGTCAATACAGAAAGAAAAAATATATGGCAACAAATATTCAAATTTTGTACAATATACAAATACAAGTGTACAGTACAATACAAGAATGTATCCTTGGATCTACTACTTTGGTATGACAAAAAGTGGAGGCTGGGTTCATAAGTGTAGGGAGGTCCTGGCAGAAAATTCCTTCTCCCAAAGCAGATTGTCCCCAGCTCTGCAACCGAGAGAGGAGGTGACCTATTGGAGAAGATAGCATGGGATAGTTATCACTTGAACAGGTAGGAGTGTTAGCTTTGGTAAGGAGTAAAGCTACTTAAATCATGTAAGACAGAGGTGAAGGAAGAAGTAGTGGCAGAAGATCCCTGAGTGATAAGAATGAGGAAGAGGAGAGAAGAAGCAGCTCATGATGAATGTCCTCCATTTTTTTGATAGTATGATACATTGCTTTCATCTGAGGGAGTGGGAAGAGAGAAGCAACTAAGAGCCTTAGAAATTTGCATGTGATCCTGAAAAGTTCAGTGACTTGTCCCAGATTACAATCATATGTGAGACTTGGACCCGAGAATTCCTGACTCCATGGTCAGGCTTCCATGAAAGCAGACTGTCGTCCTTCATTCCTGAGATGGTCTCTGTTTTTTTTTGTTTTTTGTTTTTTGTTTAACAAAAACAAAAAATTTAACAAAAATTTTTGCTTAAAAATTCATCAGTTATTAGACCAATCTAATACTTAACTTTTCTAACTTTCTTAGCTTAGTTTGCATGCAGCATTACTTATCTGTCATTGAGAGCATATTTTAGTCATATCATCAAACATTATTAAGTAGCTATATTCTGTGCTAGATTTTGTGCTAAATACTAGGAAAACAAAACTTTTTTTTTCTTTAGTTGAAGATTTTTCTTTTTTTCCATCTCCCAACCAACAGATCTCTGTCTCCCAACCTTGCTAATCACTTAAAAATCAGCTCTAAATGCACAATATTATATGAACACTAAAAGTAGATTTTTAAAAATTAAGTTGCTGACTTGTAGTCAACCATGCAAATGATATGCTTAATCTCATGTTGTAATAATTTCATAGTGACCTTTTTATAATAACCACTCAATTTCCCTACTTCTTTTGTTCTTATAGAACGTACACTAGGACATGTTATTAAATTAGATATTGAAGGGTCTCCAAGAAGAACCTGGGGGAAAAGCTCAACAGATTCTGTGCTTAAGATTCTTGGAGAAGCTGAACTCCAACTTCAGACACAATGTTTGGATGATATAATGCTTAAAAATGGTAAAAATGGAACTAAATATTTTTAAGTAAATGTTTTAATATTGGTAAGAACATAAATATGAATAAGACATTGTATCATTTATTTAAAAAAGGTTTTTAATAAGTCTTTTCAGGTGATAAATGTAACCTGATTGTGATTTCATCTTAACCTAGGGGGTTAAAATACATTTGCTTTGAGAATATCTGTGATCCAGTAAGAGGAAATGAAAAATATAAAAGCAAGTCTGAAAAGTCATGTTATAGGGTAGAATTTGTTGGCAAAACAAGGTGGTTGTTTTTTGTTTTGTTTTGTTTTCTTTTAATTAAATAAGATATGTGTTCTCTGCTAGTGATTTGGATAGTAGGTTTATTGCTAAGTTAGTGGGAGTATAACAGATAATATCTAAGAAACATGGTTTATTGAGTTTTTCAAGATGCATTTGTAAAATACAGTAATTCTGGTTTGTAGTCAGGATGACCTAGATTCTGATTCTGCCTCTGACATTAGCTCAGTGTGACCATGGGCAACTCACTTTACCTCTCTAAGCCTGCTAACAGGATGTTAGCCCAAAAAAGTCTTTGTTAAAACCAGAATCCTCTTTGCCATGCTTGAATAATTTCCATGTACTCATTTTATTAGGAAAAATTGATTTTTTATTATAAAAATATAGAATATATTAGAAAAGCTAAAACCCATGTAAAATAAAAAAAGAACTCTACATTATCCATTATTTGAAATGAAAACATAGCAAAATAATTTCTCACGTGTATATGTGTGTATAATTTATTTCATTATTTCCCAATTACATTTAAAAAAGATTTTTAACATTCACTTTTTAAAATTTTGAGTTCTCTATCAATTAGATTTTCTTCCCTTGCTTTTAGCCTACCCTATAACTGAAGGCATACAAAGCTTCCCTTAATATTCGTGAAGCATTTCTTTTATGGTGTTCAAACCTCAGACAGGCAAATTCTGAGCACAAATCTGATTAGACTCCATAATTTGTTATAGGAAACTAACTAAGATATTAATGGATATTGTTTTTCAGAATATTTTAGATGGGGGGCGAAGCATGCTTTTCTCCTCCACATTCTGACATCTGCCTTAACTATTCTGTGCAATTCAAGTGCAGTTGATGATATTTCTACAAATCAACTACTTCAGTAAGAATTCTGCAACCTGGAACTTAGGGAGTATTACCCTTGAGTATAGCCAGGATTGCTTATTATTAGCAGCACTTTTTAAAAATTGTTTTTCACATATCATTAGAAATGAAATTCTAGGCCTTTGGAAAGCTTTATCATTTTTTTTCTTTTTTCTTGCGGGGGCGGATATTTGTTTTCACAGAATCTCCTGAAGAAAAAAATTACAAAACCTTCGTTATGGATGAAAAAGAAGTACAATTTGTTGTAGATCCTTCACCTGTAATTGATAAGGATGATGTTGATGTGGATCCTTCACCTGTAATTGATAAGGATGATAATAAAGTTTCTGAAGAGCCAGAACTTAAGGAAGCTGATGAATTTTTACAGATGGCATTAAAACCAGTTGTGATAGAAGAAAAATTGGATGGTATGGTTCCTGGGTTTTTTTGGGTTTTGATCTGTATCTGACAGTTAATGAATGAGCATTTGTTAAGCACTTTCCTAAGCCTTAGAAATACAAATATAAATAAAAACAGCCCCTGCCCTCAAGGAGCTTAAATTCTAATAAGGGAAGACAGCTCATAAAAGGAAGCTAAAAGGAGGATAAGAAGAAGGAAGGTACTCCACTTGTCCCAAGAAAGATCCAGAATGTCACTGGAAAGGAATGAAACATGTTTGACCTAGATTCCCTTCTTAAATGGATCTTCAGGAGGAATCATCCATTTGGAGGGAGAGGTCAGAGGGGGAGAGAGGGTCTTTCCAGTAAGGAAACTCCCTCTACCAATGCAGATTAGGGTGAGGTATAGTCTTAGAAAGTTACCTGGTGGCCTTAGAGTTTAAGAACCTTGTCCAGGATCACCCAATCAGTGCTTATTAGAGCTGTGACTTAAACTTAGATCTTCCTGATTTTCTACCTTCTATATCACACTCCCTCTCCTAGGAACTAAAAATCCTAAATGAACTAAAATTTGATTTAAAGAAAAAGTTCCATATTCAGGGAAAAAAAAAATTGAAATTCTATATAAGTAAAGAAATTCTCAAATTTTGGTTCCCAAAATAACTTGTTCTGTTCTACGGTGTTTTGGATTTGAATACACCTAGAATTTTTTCCTTTATAATCTATAAGAACTTGTGGTCACATTTATGGCCAACACTTATGTTCCAACATGCAGCTGGAACTATAACCTTAAATTGCCAAATTCTAGCATTTGCAGAATTTCCAACCACAATATTTTATGATCATCTTTTACTGGCTTTTGATTTGTTTGAATAAGGTGATTATAAAATAAAAACAAGACTTTCAAATTTAGATACTTTTTACTATTCTGAAATATGCATCTCTACAAAGATACTTGCTGGATAAATATATATAATGAAATATTGTCTACATCAAGCTACAGTACTATAATTCCTTAAACAAGACTTCATGGGTTAAACCATAGAATTTACTTCTTTTACTATAATAAAATAGGTCAGGTTTTTTTTTTACATAAATGCTATTTTGATTCAAGAATGGAATTTTATATTCATAGCGAGCAAACTTTCCATTTGCTGATAATATCCTTGGTCATATTAAAAGCAGCCTATCTTTCTTGGTGTTTAGAAACAACTCAACCAGCAACATAGTTTACTTCGTTCTCATCATTCATTTGTTTATTCTGTGAACATTGATCAGGCCCTGGTATGTGCATGTTATTATGTTGACCTAAAGTTCTTTAAAGCTGTCTCTTTACTTTTTATGGCTACCTTTTTTCTTTTCAAACTTCATTCCAGAAGTACATATAATTTCAGGTTTTTAAGTTTCTTCATTATTTTGCATTTCTATACTATTGTTAGACTCCCATAGTTGCATATAAAAATAAATATTATAAACAGACACATGGTAAATATATGAGTAAATTCCAAATCACATGCATTGTGAGGTAAATCATTTCTGACCAGCTCATCAAAGAAGACTTTTTGGAGGAAGTGACATTTGGGTTTAGCTTTATAGGGTAGGTAAGAATTTTTTTTTAACTCTTTTTTTTTTAAATTACTAATTTTTATAATTATAACATTTTCTTTGACAGTACATATGCATAGGTAATTTTTTTTTTTTTTTAAACAACATTATACCTTGTACTCCCTTCTGTTCCGAGTTTTTCCCCTCCTTCCCTCCACCCCGTCCCCTAGATGGCAGGCATTCCCATACATATTAAATATCTTATAATATATCTTAGGTACAATATATATGTGCAGAACCGAATTTTGTTGTTGTTGCAAAGGAAGGATTGTATTCGCAAGGTAAAAATAATCTGAGAAGAGAAACAAAACAAAACAAAACAAAAAATGCTCTCAGTTTATACTCATTTCCCAGTGTTCCTTTTCTGGATGTAGCTGATTCTGTCCATCATTGATCAATTGGAATTGGAATTGGATTAGCTCTTCTCTATGTTGAAGATATCCACTTCCATCAGCATACATCCTCGTACAGTATCATTGTTGAAGTGTATAATGATCTTCTGGTTCTGCTCGTTTCACTCAGCATCAGTTGATGTAAGTCTCTCCAAGCCTCTCTGTATTTCTCCTGTTGGTCATTTCTTACAGAACAATAATATTCCATAACATTCATATACCATAGTTTATCCAACCATTCTCCAATTGATGGACATCCATTCATCTTCCAGCTTCTAGCCACTATGAAAAGGGCTGCCACAAACATTTTGGCACATACAGGACCCTTTCCCTTCTCTAGTAGTTCCTTGGGGTATAAGCCCAATAGCAGCACTGCTGGATCAAAGGGTATGCACATTTTGATAACTTTTTGGGCATAATTCCAGATTTTTCTCCAGAATGGTTGGATTCTTTCACAACTCCACCAACAATGCATCAGTGTCCCAGTTTCCCCACATCCCCTCCAACATTCATTGTTATTTGTTCCTGTCATCTTAGCCAATCTGAGAGGTGTGTAATGATATCTCAGAGTTGTCTTAATTTGCATTTCTCTCATCAATAGTGATTTAGAACACTCTTTCATATGAGTGGAAATAGTTTTAATTTCATCATCTGAAAATTGTCTGTTCATATCCTTTGACCATTTATCAATTGGAGAATGGCTTGATTTCTTATAAATTAAAGTCAATTCTCTGTATATTTTGGAGATGAGGCCTTTATCAGAACCTTTACCTGTAAAAATGTTTTCCCAATTTGTTACTTCCCTTCTAATTTTGTTTGTGCAGAAACTTTTTAATTTGGTGTAATCAAAATTTTCTATTTTGTGATCAATAATGGTCTCTAGTTCTCCCTTGGACACAAACTCCTTCCTCCTCCACAAGTCTGAGAGGTAAACCATCCCATGTTCCTCCAATTTATTTATGATTTTGTTCTTTATGCCTAAATCTTGGACCCATTTTGATCTAATCTTAGTATGTGGTGTTAAATGTGGGTCCATGCCTAGTTTCTGCCATACTAATTTCCAGTTTTCCCAGAAGTTTTTGTCAAATAATGAATTCTTATTCCAAAAGTTGGGATCTTTGGGCTTGTCAAACACTAGATTGCTATTTTTATTCACTATCTTGCCCTGTGAACCTAACCTATGCCACTGATCAACTAGTCTATTTCTTAGCCAATACCAAATGGTTTTGGTGACTGTTGCTTTATAATACAGTTCTAGATCAGGTACAGCTAGACCACCTTCACTTAATTTTTTTTTCATTACTTCTCTTGAAATTCTCGACCTTTTGTTCTTCCATATGAATTCTGTTGTTATTTTTTCTAGGTCATTAAAATTGTTTCTTGGGAGTCTGATTGGTATAGCACTAAATAAATAGATTAGTTTGGGGAGTATTGTCATCTTTATTATATTCGCTCGGCCTATCCAAGAGCACTGAATGTCTTTCCAATTATTTAAATCTGACTTTATTTTTGTGGCAAGTGTTTTGTAATTTTGCTCATATAATTTCTGACTCTCCTTTGGTAGATATATTCCCAAATATTTTATACTATCGACCGTTATTTTGAGTGGAATTTCTCTTTGTATCTCTTGCTACTGGATTGTGTTGGTGATGTATAAAAATGCTAAGGATGGTGGGTAAGAATTTAATATATCAGGGGCAGCTAGATGGTGCAGTGGATAAAGCACCAGCCCTGAAGTCAGGAGGACCTGAGTTCAAATCTGGTCTGGGACACTTAACACTTCCTAGCTGTGTGACCTTGGGCAAGTCACTTAACCCCAATTGCTTCAAAAAATAATAATTTAATACATCAAAGAAGGACATTCAAAGTGTAGGGCTTTTCAAAATAAGATATGTAATTTATTGTTTTACCTTCAAACATAATATTGTGGTAGAAAGGGACCATGTCAATTATTGGGATGGCAAGGTTGGAAAAGTAACAATAAAAGAGAAAGTAAAGAAATGAATATTACAAGTATCAAGGACATTTCTATCTGTAGCTTCAAAACATAATGCCTAGGGGCAGCTAGATGGCAGAGTAGATAGAGCACTGGCCCTGGAGTCAGGAGGACATGAGTTCAAATCCAGCACCAGACACTTAACATTTCCTTGCTGTGCAATGACTATTGGTGGAGTTATAAACTGATCCAACCAATCTGAAAGGCAATTTGGAACTCTGCCAAAGGGCTACAAAACTGCATATCCTTTAAGCCAGCAGTGCCATTACTGGGTCTATATCTCAAAGAGATCATAAAAAAAGAGGAAAGAACTCGCGTGCAAAAAATATTTATAGTAGCTCTTTTTGTGGTAGCAAGGAATTGGAATATGAAGAGATGCTCATCAGTTGGGGAATGACTGAATAAGTTGTAGTATATGAATGTAATGGAATATTATTGTTCTATAAGAAATGTTAAGTAGCTGAATTTCACAAAAACTATATGAACTGATGCTGAGGAAAATGAGCAGAACAAGAACATTGCACACAGAAACATCAAGAATGTGTGCTATGCAAGGTTATGTGATGATCAACTATGATAGACTTAGCTCTTCTTAGCAATATAGTGGTCCAAGACAATTCCAATAGAGTTGTGATGGAAAATACCATCTGCATCCAGGGGAAAAACTCTGCATGCTGAATGTATTTTCACTTTTGTTTTTTCTTTTTTGTTGGTTTTCCTTTTTGTTCTGATTTTTTTTCTTTCATAGCATGACTCATATGGAAATATGTTTACAATGATTGTACATATATAACCTATATCAGATTGCTTGCTGTCTTGGGGGAAAGGGAGGGAAAATAGGAAGAAAGGAAAAATTTGGAACTTAAAATCTTTAGAAAAATGGGAAATTAATGCCTGGACAAGGTTTTAAGAAAGGAAATACCTTATTGACAAGAAGCAATTACTAATAGTACTTGGATAGGCTAGAGATTAAAAGAGAATAGTTCTAAGCAACTTTATAAGTTTTAATATCTCAACTGTGGAGAGTTAAGGAAGTAATGAAGTTTGATAATTTTCAAAAGAGGGCATATAATGTCCAAATATAGTAGTTAAATCAACAAAGACCTGTTCTTGATAATACCATGCTGGACAGTCAAGCTCACTGGTCAGAAGTTTGCAGATGTATTCCTTTTTGGAAAGTCAAGATATATGTATGCCCTTCTCCAGTCACATTGTACCTTTCCAGTTTCTGTGATCACATATAATACTGACAGTGACTCAGCAGTTATAGCAAGTTTTTTTATAAGTCATTTGAATCAGGTGACATGAATTCCTATCTCATTTTTCTTTTTTTTTTTTTTTTCATTCTCAACATTTTATTTTTTTTTTTTCTTTTTTCTTTTTTTTTTTTTTTTTAATTTTTTATTTTATTTTATAATTATAACATTTTTGACATTACATATGCATGGGTAATTTTTTACAACATTATCCCTTGCACTTACTTCTATTCAGATTTTTTCCCTTCCTCCCCCAACCCCCTCCCCCAGATGGCAAGCAGTCTTATATATGTTAAATATATTACAGTATAATTTAGATACAATATATGTGTGTAGAACCGAATTTTTTGTTGCACAGGAAGAATTGGATTCAGAAGGTAAAAATAACAGTTTACATTCATTTCCCAGTGTTCCTTTTCTGGATGTAGCTGGTTCTGTCCATCATTAATCAATTGGAATTGGATTAGCTCTTCTCTATGTTGAAGAAATCCACTTCCATCAGCATACATCCTCGTACAGTATCATTGTTGAAGTGTATAATGATCTTCTGGTTCTGCTCGTTTCACTCAGCATCAGTTGATGTAAGTCTCTCCAAGCCTCTCTGTATTTCTCCTGTTGGTCATTTCTTATAGAACAATAATATTCCATAACATTCATATACCATAGTTTACCCAACCATTCTCCAATTGATGGACATCCATTCATCTTCCAGCTTCTAGCCACTATGAAAAGGGCTGCCACAAACATTTTGGCACATACAGGACCCTTTCCCTTCTCTAGTAGTTCCTTGGGGTATAAGCCCAGTAGTAGTATGGCTGGGTCAAAGGGTATGCACATTTTGACAACTTTTTGGGCATAATTCCAGATTGCTCTCCAGAATGGTTGGATTCTTTCACAACTCCACCAACAATGCATCAGTGTCCCAGTTTTCCCACAGCCCCTCCAACATTCATCGTTATTTGTTCCTGTCATCTTAGCCACTCTGACAGGTGTGTAATGATACCTCAGAGTTGTCTTAATTTGCATTTCTCTGATCAGTAGTGATTTGGAACACTCTTTCATATGAGTGGAAATAGTTTTAATTTCATCATCTGAAAATTGTCTGTTCATATCCTTTGACCATTTATCAATTGGAGAATGGCTTGATTTCTTATAAATTAAAGTCAATTCTCTGTATATTTTGGAGATGAGGCCTTTATCAGAACCTTTAACTGTAAAAATTTTTTCCCAATTTGTTACTTCCCTTCTAATCTTGTTTGCATTAGTTTTGTTTGTGCAGAAACTTTTTAATTTGGTGTAATCAAAATGTTCTATTTTGTGATCAATAATGGTCTCTAGTTCTCCCTTGGACACAAACTCCTTCCTCCTCCACAAGTCTGAGAGGTAAACCATCCCATGTTCCTCCAATTTATTTATGATTTCGTTCTTTATGCCTAAATCTTGGACCCATTTTGATCTAATCTTAGTATGTGGTGTTAAATGTGGGTCCATGCCTAGTTTCTGCCATACTAATTTCCAGTTTTCCCAGCAGTTTTTGTCAAATAATGAATTCTTATCCCAAAATTTGGGATCTTTGGGTTTGTCAAAGATTAGATTGCTATTTTTATTCACTATCTTGCCCTGTGAACCTAACCTATGCCACTGATCAACTAGTCTATTTCTTAGCCAATACCAAATGGTTTTGGTGACTGTTGCTTTATAATATAGCTTTAAATCAGGTACACTTAGACCACCTTCCTCTGACTTTTTTTTCATTAGTTCCCTTGCAATTCTTGACCTTTTATTCTTCCATATGAATTTTGTTGTTATTTTTTCTAGGTCATTAAAATAGTTTCTTGGGAGTCTGATTGGTATAGCACTAAATAAATAGATTAGTTTGGGGAGTATTGTCATCTTTATTATATTCGCTCGGCCTATCCAAGAACATGGAATGTCTTTCCAATTATTTAAATCTGACTTTATTTTTGTGGCAAGTGTTTTGTAATTTTGCTCATATAATTCCTGACTCTCCTTTGGTAGATATATTCCCAAATATTTGATACTATCGACTGTTATTTTGAATGGAATTTCTCTTTGTATCTCTTGCTTTTGGATTGTGTTGGTAATGTATAAAAATCCTGAGGATTTATGTGGATTTATTTTGTATCCTGCGACTTTGCTAAAATTCTGAATTATTTCTAATAGCTTTTTAGCAGAGTCTTTGGGGTTCTCTAAGTATACCATCATGTCATCTGCAAAAAGTGACAATTTGATTTCTTCATTTCCTACTCTAATTCCTTGGATCTCTTTCTCGGCTCTTATTGCCAAGGCTAGAGTTTCTAGTACTATATTGAATAGTAATGGGGATAGTGGGCAACCTTGTTTCACTCCTGATCTTACAGGGAAAGGTTCTAGTTTATCACCATTACATATGATGTTTACTGAAGGTTTTAAATATATGCTCCTTATTATTTTAAGGAATAGTCCATTTATTCCTATACTCTCAAGCGTTTTTAGTAGGAATGGATGTTGGATTTTATCAAATGCCTTTTCTGCATCTATTGAGATGATCATATGGTTTTTATTAATTTGATTATTAATATGGTCAATTATACTAATAGTTTTCCTAATATTAAACCAGCCCTGCATTCCTGGTATAAATCCCACTTGGTCATAGTGTATTATCCTGGGGATGATTTTCTGAAGTCTATTTGCTAATATCTTATTTAATATTTTAGCATCAATATTCATTAAGGAAATTGGTCTATAGTTTTCTTTCTCAGTTTTCGATCTACCTGGTTTAGGTATCAGTACCATGTCTGCGTCATAGAAGGAATTTGGTAGGACTCCTTCAATCCCTATTTTTTCAAATAGTTTACATAGCATTGGAGTTAGTTGTTCTTTAAATGTTTGGTAGAATTCACCTGTAAATCCATCTGGTCCTGGGGACTTTTTCTTAGGAAGTTGGTTAATAGCTTGGTCTATTTCTTTTTCTGAGATGGGACTATTTAGACTACTTACTTCTTCCTCTGTTAATCTGGGCAAGCTATATTTTTGAAGGTATTCTTCCATTTCATTTAAGTTATCGAATTTATCGGCATAAAGTTGAGCAAAGTAGCTCCTAACTATTGTTCTAATTTCCTCTTCATTAGTGGTGAGTTCACCCTTTTCATTTTCAAGACTATCAATTTGCTTTTTCTCTTTCCTTTTTTTAATCAGGTTTACTAAGGGTTTGTCTATTTTGTTGGTTTTTTCATAAAACCAACTCTTAGTTTTATTAATTAATTCAATAGTTTTTTTACTTTCAATTTTATTAATCTCACCTTTTATTTTTTGAATTTCAAGTTTTGTGTTTGTCTGGGGGTTTTTAATTTGTTCCTTTTCTAGCAATTTTAGTTGTAAACCCAATTCGTTGGCCCTCTCTTTCTCTACTTTATGCAAGTAGGCCTGTAGAGATATAAAACTTCCCCTAATTACTGCTTTGGCTGTATCCCACACATTTTGGTATGATGTCTCATTATTGTCATTTTCTTGGGTGAAGTTATTAATTATGTCTATGATTTGCTGTTTTACCCAATCATTCTTTAGTATAAGATTATTTAGTTTCCAATTATTTTTTGGTCTATTTTCCCCTGGCTTTTTATTAAATGTTATTTTGATTGCATTATGGTCTGAAAAGGATGCATTTACTATTTCTGCCTTACTGCATTTGATTTTGAGGTTTTTATGCCCTAGTATATGATCAATTTTTGTATAGGTTCCATGAACTGCTGAGAAGAAAGTATATTCCTTTCTGTCTCCATTTAGCTTTCGCCAAAGATCTATCATATCAAACTTTTCTAGTATTCTATTTACCTCTTTGACTTCTTTCTTATTTATTTTGTGGTTTGATTTATCTAATTCCGATAGTGCAAGGTTGAGATCTCCCGCTATTATAGTTTTGCTATCTATTTCCTCTTGCAGCTCTCTTAATTTCTCTTTTAAGAATTTAGATGCTGCACCACTTGGTGCATACATGTTTAATATTGATACTGCTTCACTATTGATGCTTCCCTTTAGCAGGATATAATGCCCTTCCTTATCTCTTTTAATTAGATCAATTTTTGTTTTTGCTTGATCTGAGATGAGGATGGCTACTCCTGCTTTTTTGGTTTTGCCTGAAGCATAATAGATTCTGCTCCACCCTTTTACTTTTAGTTTGAATGTCTCATCCTGTTTCAGGTGTGTTTCCTGTAAACAACATATAGTAGGATTCTGACTTTTAATCCAGTCTGCTAACTGCTTCCTCTTTATGAGGCAGTTTGCCCCATTCACATTTATGGTTAGAAGGATTAATTCTATATTGCTTGCCATCCTATTAACCCCTGCTTATGCTTTTCCCCTTTCCTTCCCTTTTACCCTCCTATCCAGTATTAAACTGGTAAACACCACTTGCTTTTCACAGCCCTCCCTTTTTAGGATCCCTCCCCCACCTTAAAGATCCTCCCCTTATTTTATCCCTTTTCCTCGAAATTACTGTATTCCCTTCCCCTTAGCTTACTCCTTCCCTTTCACTTTTCAATGAAGTGGAAGAAGTTTCACCATAAATCGAATATGTCTATTGATACACGCTATGTTCATCTCCCTCCTTTCTTTCTCTCAGATATAATAGGTTACCTTTGCCTCTTCATGAGATGTAGTACCACCACTTTATACTTTTTTATGATATAATCTCCTTTCCACCTCTAGTTTCTAAGACAAATTGTACATATGTTCTTTACATATTTTTTGACAGAAGTATAGTTCTCAAGATTTCTTTTTACCTTTTTTAGAAGTCTCTTGAGTTCTGTATTTGAAGATCAAACCTTTTATGTAGGTCTGGTTTTTTCATCAAAAATAGATGGAATTCATTTATTTCGTTAAATGTCCATCTTCTTCCCTGGAAAACGATGCTCATTCTTGCTGGGTAAGTTATTCTTGGCTGCATACCAAGTTCCTTAGCCTTTCGGAATATCATGTTCCAGGCCCTGCGTTCTTTTAATGTGGACGCTGCTAGATCCTGTGTTATCCTTATTGTGGATCCTCCATATCTGAATTGTTTTTTTCTAGCAGCTTCCAATATCTTTTCCTTTGTCTGATGGTTCTTGAACTTGGCCACTATATTTCTTGGCGTTTTGATTTTAGGGTCCCTTTCAGTAGGTGATCGATGAATTTTCTCGATGTCTATTTTACCCTCTGTTTCCAAAACGTCTGGGCAGTTCTCTTTGATAATTTCCTCGAAAATGGTGTCCAAGCTCTTTTTTTCCTCCCATTTTTCAGGGAGCCCGATTATTCTCAAATTGTCTCTCCTGGATCTGTTTTCCAGGTCTGTTGTCTTTCTGGTAAGGTACTTGACAGTCTTTTCAATTGTTTCATTTCTCTGGTTTTGCTTGACTCCCTCTTGGTTTCTCCTTGAGTCATTCATTTCTACTTGTTCCAGTCTAATTTTCAATGATGTATTTTCTTCACTCACTTTTTTTATATCTCTTTGTAATTGTCCAATTGAGTTTTTATCTTCTATGGAATTTTTTTCCATTTTATCCATTTTATTTTTTAGAGAGCTGATTTCTTTTTCCAGCTCTCTAATCCTGTTTTCCTTGGAGTTGTTTACCTTTTCCAGCTCACTAATCCTGTTTCTCAATGATTTGATTTCTTTATCCACTCTGTCTTTGAATGCATGGGATGACTTCTCCAGGCTCTCTTGCCAAGCTTCCCTTTCCTTTTCCCATTTCTCTTCCAGCTCTCTTGTGAGAGCCTTTTTGATTTCCTCTATGAGGTTCTTTTGTATTGAGGAGCAGCTTATATCCCTCCCAGGGGATACATCTGGGGACATTCTGTTCCTAGTCTCCTCAGTATTTGAAGTCTGCTCCCTCTCCACACAGAAGCTGTCAATGGTTAGAGCCCTTTTGAATTTTTTGTTCATTTTGTCAGAGTAGGAATCAAAGAAAACAAACTGACAAGAGAAACAATTGGTCTGTTTTGCGGGGGATAGGGCTGGATGGTATTAATGGGCTTCCTCTACAGACTGGGGGTAGGGCAGCAGAGAGCCACTAACAGAACAGCAATGACTGTACTGAGTCTGTGCTCTGAGGCTCTGAGAACGCACCGAGTCAGTCCAGGTGGGGGTTGGGGGTGGCCGGGCTCTGAGGTGGCTTTCCGGGGTTTTAATCTTCACCTCCGGTGTTTACACCCTCTCCACTGCTCCTGGCTTGCTGCCAAGACGGAGCATCCACACTGGGGCAAAAGCCCTTTCACAGAAACGGCAGATATCACACCCCTCCCCCTCCGGTCTGAGCTGTGTGAGCTGCCTGTCTTGCTCTGGCTGTCTGCCCTCAGTCTGCACCCAGTCTGATTGACCCTCCCCCGAACAAACACAGACCTTTTCTGGCAACTTTCAAGGATGTCTTCTCTTGGTGATAATTCGTGGATTTCTTTCTGGGTCAAGCATTAAGTCAGAGGCTTGTCATGAAGTAAGTTCTGAGAGAAAACGAGGAGCTCAAGCAGCTGTCTGCCTCCACGCCGCCATCTTGGCCGGAAGTCCTATCTCATTTTTCTTAGCTGCCAACTTCTCAGTAGCCATTTTTTTGTTGTCAGTTATAGTGCAAAGATTATTCTCCTTTGCAAAGAAAATAATATTAGAATCAAATATTTCTGTCTTTTCTCTTATCACCTATCATTGAAAAATTTTTTATCTTTTTTTTAATCTTTTCTCCCAATATAGTTCAAACAAACAAAAACCACAGTTACCCTCGGCTTCCCATGCTAGTTCCACATCATTCTGAGTTTTTAGCATTATTTACTCTTTTCTAATGAATGCCATGCTTTTATATTTGTCCTGTTACTTGTCCTTGGTTCTACCTTCTCTGCATATATTTTTAAAAAAATCTAAGTTGGTAAACTCCACATGGATCCACATTCATCTCTTCAGAAAAAGTTCATTTTTCTTTTATTGGAATTGATTCTCTTTGTGTCTTAGGAATTTTATTCTTGAAGTGTTTTACATTTTTCTTGAGTAGACTTTGCATGTAACATTTTATTCCATGATCCTACCTATCTTTCCTCTGAATTTTTAAAATCTGATTTCATCAAATCTCAGTTGCATGTCTGACTTTGCCAAGGTTTCTTCTGGTCTTTCTTTGTCACACACTTCAGGATAGAGAATTATCACTTCCCTCCAAAATTCCCATTGTTTCTTCACAAGTTACTTTCTGTTAATAATCAGAAAGATTTTCTCTTAAAGTTCTATGCCTTTTGAAGTATAAAATTATTACTACAAGTAAAGAAGTTAATAACTGCTCTCCTTTTGTCAGAAAGATCTTGAGCAGATATTTAGATAATTGAAATCCCTAAATCTACTTTCATTGCCACGTTGTGCCTTTGTGTCCAATGGACATGTTTTATAAACTCTTTTTCTATTTTTTCTTTCTGTCCAGATTGTATATACTATGACAAAATCATTTCTGTTTCTTCCTCCTTTGATCTCCTACATGCTTTTTATCATTGTTCTCTCTGGTTTTTGGACTTTCTCTCATCATTGTATCTTCTTGATATACAAAGGTATCACCTTCTTCCCTTTTTCTGTTCCTGTTTGTTTTGAATAAAGTATACCCATTTAATACCATTATCTAGTCATGTTTCATCCCACCAAGTTTCAATGATATATTTGTGGCCCAATTTGATTCTTTTCATTAGGCCCACTAATTTTTCTTGTTTGTCACCTAAACTTAAACATTTGAAGCTATAAGTTTTATTACTGGCTCCTTTCTTAGATTTTGTTCCCTATGAATTTACAAGTGCTTTAATTGCTATTATTTCTTTGTACCTAATCTCTGTAGTATCTAAATTGGGAAATGAGCATAAACAATCTTTTCCTTCCTCCATTCTTTTGAATTCAAAGCTTTTTTTTTTTTTTTTAATTAAATTTTTGAAACAGCTGACAAATGCAATTTTACCATCTTTGGTCTCCCATACTGCCTCTGTGGCCAAGAATGTTTCAGCCTTACCTAGTAAATGGACCTAGACATCCAAGTCCCAGTACATGTAACCAGTGTTATATTTGCCACTTGTTTAGTCAGCTGTTCACTTCCAAATTTATTTTTCTCTTTGTTATATCTAGGCTTTAATAGTCAGAAATAAATCCTATGCTCTAGTGGTCTTCCATTTTTTACCCAAGACTTTATAATCTTTAACAGTATTCTGTAGGTCTGTTTTAGAGGTGTCATTTGTATCCAGGTGAATCAACATAACTTTGCTATTTGTTTTGATAAGTCTTAAGAGGTTCTCTGTTATGTCTTGGTTAAATGTCCAAGAAATAAAGTAGATTTTGCTTTTGTTATTTGGTCAGTCCGTGAATAAAATATGTTCTAGACACTATGCCAAACTTCTTGGGGTGCAAAAAGAGATAAAAGACAACCCTTTCCTTCAAAGAGCTCCCAATCTGGTGACTGCAAAAGCTTCACAAACAAATATATACAAACTATATCTAGGATAAGTAGGAATTAATAAACACAAAATTGAAGAGGGGCTGTAAAAGGCTTCCTATAGAAGATAAAAGTTTTCAGTGAGACAAAGGAAGTCAGGGATGAGGAAAAGGAGTAATCCAGGTATGGGAGACAGCCAGAACCAAGAAAGGGAAGGTCTTGTTCATGGAAAAGGCCAGCTTTACTGCATGAGGAATAAGAAGACTGGAAAGGGTGGGAGTGGGGCAGATTATGAAAGCCTTTGAATGCCACGCAGAGCATTTTGCAGTTGGTCCTGAAGGCATTAGAGAACTACTGGAGCTGACTGAGGAGGAGGGGGACTGCACTTTAGAAAATCACTTTCAAAGTGATTGGAATGGGAAGATAGGTTGGAGGAGGGAGAGCCTTGGGGCAAGCATATGCATCCCCCAGCAGGCAATTGCAGTGATCTGGGTGCAGTGTGAGGCGTCCTGTACTAGTGTCAGAGGAGAGAAGGGGGCATATTAGAAATCTCCTGAAAAGTTGACATCAAAAGACCTTGGCAACAAGGTGACTATGGGAAGTGAGGGGGTCAAGGATAACTTCTAGATTATGAGTCTGAGTAACTGGGAGGATAGGGTGACCTTCCACAGGAATAAGGAAGAGGAGAGTAAGGGAACGTTGAAGGAGAAAGATAATGAATTCTTTTGAGACAATGAAGTTAAGATGCTACTGGCCATCTACTTTAAGATGTCTGAAAATTAGTAGTTGGAAGTGTGAGATTGGGAGTTAGCAGAGATATTGGGGCCAGAAAGGCAGATTTGAGAATCCTCAGCAGGTAGGTGGTGATCAAATTTATGGGAACTGATTGATGAGATCACCAAGTGAAGTTATAGAAGAAGAATCAGAGAGGGCCCAAGAAAGAACTCTGAGGAACACTTATAGTTAGATTTGGAAGAAGATTCAGAAAAAGAGCAATCAGAACCAGGAGAGGATGGTATCCCAAAAATCCAGAGAGAAGAATTAAGAGTGTCCTCAGCTGTAGAACAGCTGAGAATCACCCTTTCTCAATTTTCTTCTCCCTTTGCACTTCACTGTGATCTGGCCTAAGAGCTTTGATCCTCTCTACTGTCATTATTGAGGCAACAAACACTTAATTGCCTCCTCAGAGCTGCCAGCTCCCTCTTCTTTAAGTGCTTTAATCTGTTTTTGAAATTGTAAGTATACAGATTCCCTTTTCTTCTATGTAGCACTTATCCATTCTCCTTAATCCTGATGCAAGACTTATTTCTCCTCTACCCCAGTACTTGTTTTTTTTAATTAAGCCATGCTTCTTTCCTTTAGGAACTGTTCATCCTATCCTCCCCAACAACCCGGAGACTTCCTTTTAGTCCTTTCACATTCTAGGAAGATAACTAGCCTATATTTAAAAAATAAGTAGTAAAAACAAACATGTTTAACTCAGTGTAAACTCCTCTATAATCCAGAATGGATGAGATTTTCCCCTTTGTTTCTTAAAACACTTGTAGATGCTAGCACTAGAACTATGGAGCCTTTTTGTAAATCTCTAATTAGTAGCAATCCAAATTACCTAAAATTCAGTTCAATAAAAGAGATGTATGACAACATTAATAACTTTCTATGGAAAGTTTTGTATACTTTCTCAAAACCAGTTTCATTTTCCCAGGACTTATTTTCCCTGAAGGGAAAAAAATAATGTAATAAAATGATGAAAGGAAGAAATACATTAATCTTTTAAAAATATTTTTTCTTTGTGCAGTTATGATTTCTTTTGTTGTTTTTAGTTCTGGAAAATAATTTTTTTTTGTTTTTCTATTTTGAATTTTGTTTCTTCAGTCCCATATTCTTTCCCTCCAGCCTCTCACCTACCCATTCAGAAGGCAAGAAAAACAATTTTTTTTAAATTTGTTTTTAGTTGGATCCAATTTTTCAAGACTCCTTTGAGGGTTTTCTTAGAGAAGATACTGGAATGGTTTTCCATTTCCTTCTTCAGCTCGTTTTACAGATGAGGAAACTAAGGCAAATGGGGTGAAGTTATTTGTACCTACTATATAGTAGTAAGTGTTTGAGGCCAGATTTGAACTTAGGTCTCCCTGACTCCAGGTCTAACACTTTATAAAACACTGAGACATCTAGCTTCTCTATCATAAGTCATGTCAAACATATTTCATATTAATTATGTTGAATAAAAAGCAAGAAAAATAAGTGAAAAAATTATACTTGTTTCATGCAATAATAATTTACAACAGTAATTTTATTTCCAAAATCAACTAATTTTGTGATGTAAGACTGCCACTTTTTATTTATACTGTCTTTCCCCCTCCCTAGTAAATTGACATACTAATCTAGACAAAAGTACTGATCGATTAGAGCAAAATTCATATTTTCTCTCGCCTTACTGGTGTTTCATTCTGGGACTTGTTCATACACATTTCTCATAATATTTTTATTCTTTACAGAACCTGATGATTTGGAAGCCGAAATCTTAGAAGGATCGAGTAAAGCTGACAAAAATATTGACTTGCCTTGCTCTATTAATGAGGTGTGGCTCAGAGACTCAAAGGAAACAGAGTATGTTACCCTGACCCCCAGTAGTTTTTGCATTTTATTTTAAAGGGCCTTCATTAGAGCTGTAGACACTTATATTCTAATACTTTTATAGAACTTTAATGTAACTTATGATTTAATACTCTGTTCATATGTATTCCTTACAGTGTCTTCCATACAGTATATGTATTCCTTACAGGCTTTCATACTATTTCCACTAGACTATTAAAATCAGTTCTGTTACTTCCTTACCACCTGTCTATACCGGAGCTCTCCCTAATTAATGGCAAAAAGCTGGTCACTGAGCTTTTTTTCTAACTTGTCCATATCCTTGAAGCCTACAAGATATGTGGGACAATTTTCTGTGAAGCATGGGACATATGGACATAAAGGAAGCATAGTAAGAGAGAGAAAGGTGAGAGGACATGAGCTCTCCTCTCACCCTACTCTGTGGCATATAGGCTGGTCATCAGAAATGTTAACACAGGGTAGTTTCACCTTTCTTTTTCATTGGAATCCAGTACTCCTAATCATGGTGAGAGCAGAGGTCCATATGATTTGAACTGGCTCATTATCTACTACAGTGATACATATAGTGGATTTTTTTTAGTTTCTGGACCTCAGTAGTCTTTTATTCTAAACTAAACTAAACTAAAAACTAAAAAGGACATCTCACTGGATCTCTGAATATACATGGAGCCAACTACTATCTTTTTTAATGTATTTTTCTGTTCCCCTAAAGGAAAAACAGTAGACTTTCCAGGACAATAGTTTCCATAACACTAGAGCAAGCCAACATTTCATGCTATGGAAATATATTGCTTTCTAGAATCACTGTATGTATTACAGTATAAGTAATGAATTCGTGCTTATGCTTCATATTTTTTTCTATATGTGTTGACAGCTTGAAGAATGAAACAATGATACAAAATGATCTTGAAGCAACTTCTGAAAGAAAAAATCTGAATGAAATGGAATCGCCTAATAAAGTTCAGATAGGTTAGCTTCTATTTTAAAAAGGACTTTTAAAAGAATGTTGACTGTAAACATTTTACTTTGGGTATTGTATAAGATTAGTGTTGCTATATCAGTCACACTGAAACCAGTACCTGTTAAATAACTACTAGGTGATATATTATTCTGCAAGACTTTCGGGAGACAAAAATTTTAAAATGATCAGTCCCTGGCCTTAAGGAGTTTATGTTCTATCAAGGTATAGTGACAGATACACATTAGAGTAGAAAAGAGAGACAGAGTTGAAAATTAAAGTGACATTTATCAAAAAGGTATCTAAGAAACACCATGCTATTTTATAACATTCAGCAAATATGGCAAGGAAATTAAACAGTCAATATGTGCCATTTTGTTAATATTATAACAAATTATTAAATCATAAGAAACATTGATTCCTTCCCCTATGTAGATAAAAATAAATTATTTAAATATTTATGGATTCAGACCATTGCCTACACAAATTTTGTTGTGATATGCATATACATTTAAGAATTGCATTTTAGAATCCGGGTTACTCACTGCTATCCTCACTCTTTCACTTATTTTCATTGTCTATTGGCTCTTTTCCTATTGCTTATAATCATGCCCTTGTCTCCTCATCCTAAAAAAAGCCTTTATTTGATCTTCTCATTCCCAATAATTATTGTCTTATATCTCCTATGCCCTTTGTAGCCAAACTTCTCCAAAGGCTATGTGCAATAGGTGCCTCCACTTTCTCTCCTCTCACTGTCTTCTTAATGAATCATTTTACTAAAATGGCTCTTTTCAAGATTATTAATGACTCTTAGTTACAATAATGATTTTTCTCAATCCTCCTCCTCCTACTTGACCTCTCTGCAGCCTTTGATACTTGATCACCCTCTCCTCTTTGATACTCTCTTCTCTCTAGATTTTTGGGATACCACAGACTCATGGTTTTCTGCCTTCCTATCTTAGCACTTTCTCTGCATTTAATTACTATCTCTATAATGATGGTTCTTAGATGCACCTTTATTCCCCCAAATACTCTGCCGGCCTCCAATCTTGAATCTCCAGCTACTTTCAGACATCTCAAGCTGGATGTCCAGAATACATCCTAAAACTCCATATTTCCAAAATGGAGCTCATCTTTCCTCCTCAGCTCTTTTCCTGTGCCCTTACTGTCACTCACACCATTCTCCCCCTCCCTGAGGCTTATAGCCTAGGTGTCATCGTCAGCTGTTCACTCTCTCCTTCTCTCACCCCCATATCCAGTCTGCTGCCAAAGCCTGCCCATTCCCCTTTGCAACCTTTCCAACTCCATTGCCTCTCCTGACGCTGCCGCCCTTCTGGTATGGGCCCTCATCTCCCACCTAGATGTGGCAGACAGTGGGTCTCCCCACTCCAATCCATCCTCCTTTCAGCCACTAGAGTGATTTTCCTAAAACTTAGGTCAGTTGTGTTGCCCTTCCTACTCAGAAACAAATACAGAATCCTCTGCTGGACACTCAGAGGTCCTTCCTACCTTCCATTCCCCTTTACCTTAGTCCCCTGTATATCCCCTTCGGTCCACTGACACCGGCCTCCTGACTGTTCCACAAACAAAACACCCCCGTCTCTAGACTCCAGGCATTTTCTCTAGCTATCTGCCATGTCTGGGAACACAGCCCTCTACCACTCCTCCCTGATTTTCTTTAAGTCCCAATAGAAATCTCATCTACAGGAAGTTTTTTCCAACCTCTCTTAATTCCAGTGCCTTCATTCTGTTAATTATTTTTTATTTATTCTCTATATAGCTTGCTTTGTATATTTTTGTTTGTATATTGTCTTCCCCATTAGATGATAAGCTACTTGAGGACAGGAACTGTCTTTTGCCTCTTTTTGTATCCCTAGCACTTAGCACAATGCCTGGTACGTAATCAGTGTTTATTAATTACTTGATTAATTGAATTTAACTCTCTCTTTTTAATAGTTTTCTTTTCATATGTGTCTTTGTAATTTTTTCAAAGTTGCTTTTAGAGTACTTAATTAAAAAGCAATTTGTTTTCTTGCTAGATTTTTACTTAATGAACGATTATGTTAATATTAATGTTTGTATTTAATATCATTTTTAAAAGTTGTCCGAACTTATCTCTTTATTGAGCATAAGGGAGGTTAATAGTAAGACAGACAATTTGGATAGGTGTTGAACTAGATTACTTCAGAAATTCCTTCCAATACAAAGATCTCAAGATATTACATCACTTTGGAGTCTTGATTTTTTTTTTTTTCTTTTATGCTACAGAACCTGCTATAGATGATTCTGTGCAACTTGAGCCTACTCTGAAGAAGTCTTTGCAGCCTGAACCATTTTTTCACAAAGTTGACCCTTTAGAAACCTTGAAAAAAGCTTTCTTCATTTCATCAAGTCATCTTACACACCAACAATCTTTTCGCTCCCGTTCTGATTCACCTGCAAAAAGTCACAACCAGAATTCATTGCTAATTGGACTTTCTACTGGTCTGTTTGATGCAAATAATCCAAAGGCAAGTATGCTAGCTAAATTATAAAGTACTGTGATGGTTATTATTACTGCATTTCTATTAATAGATGTTTCCTTGAAAACCCTTTTTTTAAAAATCCCATAAATAAAATACACGAATGCCCTTTTCCACCCAAAAGATTGAAAAGGATTACCTTTTTATATACAGCCATCATTGGGAATGCGAAACAAGATCATTTTCCTATTTTTAGAATTCATTCTGTTGAGTTCACATTTCTTTAAAGACACACATATCCCTTATATCTCCTTTTTATTCATTGTTACCATCTTCTGTCTTTTTAAGAGTAAACTTAGATGTATATAATGCAAAAGGTTCACAACAAACTAATCTGAAGTTTCAAAGTGACTTCAGACATGCATTTACTGTATGATCCTGGGCAAATCACTTAATCTCTGCCTGCTGCAGTTTTCTCATCTATTAAATAGTTTTGATAATTATACTTACCTTATGCAGTTGTTATGAGGATGAACTATCTATAGCACTTTGCAAACTTCCAAACACTATATAAATTCTACTGCTACTAATAATAATAATGTCTAGCAGCTTTCTTTTAACATTTTCCAAACTCCTTGATAATTCTCAGCATATAGATAGTACTTAATAAATAGCTGTTGATTGATTGTCACTAAAGAATTATTTTGATTTTCCTTGCCTATATCAGGTAGATTATATTTTAGTATACATATATAGTACATTATTTGTGTTTGTACATTTTTACAGAAATTGTCAAACAATTCTTCCTCATTAATTCAGTAAACTATGAACTAGTGGGGTTACATATGCAGTAGTGAATAGAGTAGTAGACTTGTATTTAACAAAATTGATCTTTAAAATAGGGAGTAGGATACTTGTCATATTTACCTCCCAGAGTTGTGAGGCTCAAATAAAATAATGGAGGTAAAGTCTTGTCAATGTTTAAAAAAAAAAAAAAAAAAAGTCAGTTATTTCAGCAGCATCCTCAATTACTAGGACACAAGATTAAACCTAGAAAACTTTAGTACGCAAAAGTCTTTAAGCAGCATAAAAAGCAGTTGTCAAGACATCCCTTGCATTTTACTTTTTAGAAAAATATAAATTATCTCCAGGCCAGAGCATTTTCTCTGACTTTTAGGTATAAAAAATCATTTACTTAACAACCCTAGTTACTGAGTTTCCTTTAGCCATCTTTAACTATCTTATAACTCACCATAAATTTACATTCATAGTGGGAGATATTTACTGACAGTTACAAAACGTAACAGCTAACTGACAAGACAAGAAACAATCAATAGAAAAACCCACTTGTTTTCTTCTAAAATCTCAGCCCTACCTCTTTCCAGGCCCTCTCCATACTAGTTTATACTTCTCACAGACCTTTTCACTATTCCTTTTGGAATCCCAATGCAATCTCAGTAAAGTCCCCACTTTAACTTACCATAGGAATCTCCTGAGTATACAACATTCCCTGCCATGTTCTCCTTAGGGAGCATTCTTTCTCCTTTTAACTCATAAAGGGCTAGTTGGCAACGTTGACATATTTTTTGCTTCCCTCTGTCACTTCCAGACCATTCTTCTATCTCTCTGGATGAACTTGCCTCTTTCAAAGTTCATATAATCCATAGCATTCCCTCCTGTACTTATGATCATTATGTGCTGGTCTTCCTCAATGAATTTAGCATTGGGTCTTTCTTTGTACTTGGACTTTAATATGCCTGCTGTGGCCATACCATACTCCCCTGCCTCCCTCCCTAATCTATAGATAGAGCATTACTTTTATTATTCAAATCAATTACTTTATAGAAAGGGGTAAAATGCTTTGGGAATTTAGAGAAAGGAATGACTACTTTGGAGATAAAGGATTTAAAAGTAGATTGAAGGAACCATTCAGAGTAGTCCTGGTTGTGCCTTCAAGATTGAGTAGTATTTCAAAAGGCAGATATGGACGGAGTCAGGCTCTTCCCATTAGAAGAAGGCAATATGAACAGAGTTGAAAAAATCTAGCATGTTTAAAATGAAGAATATTCTAGATTTGCTGGACAGTATAGAAAAGTGTGGGTATTAAAATAAGTTGGAATAGAATTGTGAAGAACCAGATTCATGACTTTATTGTTTAGATGACTGAAAGCTATGAACTAGTGGGGTTACATATGCAGTAGTGAATAGAGTAGTAGACTTGTATTTAACAAAATTGATCTGTAAAATAGGGAGTAGGATACTTGTCATATTTACCTCCCAGAGTTGTGAGGCTCAAATAAAATAATGGAGGTAAAGTCTTGTTAATGTTAAAAAAAAAAAAAAGTCAGTTATTGTTATGAGAGTAATGATAATGGTTAGTAGGGCAGGGGTCCAGTCAGCAATACAAATTGCTGGGAACATATTTCCACTTTTCATCAGAATAAGGGAATTCTGCATAAGAATCTTTTAATCCTTAGGTGTTTCAATTTGGAGGAAAAGGCATCCTACACACAATAATAAACTAAGGTGGGTCTTCAAATTTTACCTATTATTTTTTATTATGTAGATATTATTGGTTTTTAAAGAATGTTCTTAATTTGGAGTCTGACAGTTTTCTCAGCATTTATAAAGCCTTTTTTGAGAGCTTCCAGTTTTAATTTTTATATTTTTAGAGATGTGAATTAAAAATGCCTGTAGAGAAAAGTGTACAGAATAAAAAAAGATGAAAATAGGAAGTTAAGATGATTTAATATAGACAAAATATAAGTAGAATGAAACTTTAAAGTACCTGGACTTTTTATTTATTAAACTTAAATTATGAATAATTAAAAACAAATTATGGAAAGAACATTTAAATAAAATCTTAAAATTTGAACTATCTACCTTCAACTTGTTTGTATCTTTATTGATGTTGCAGTTATTGGTTTTTTTTCAAATATGATTGTAGGAAGTATGTGTGATTTTACTCTTCAGTCATCTTGGTTTGCATAATTTTGGTTTTAAAAATTACATGTTTCTTTGTAGTTTTTGTAATCGCCATTTTATACAGAATACTAATATCCTACACTACATCACAATTTTTTCATCTATCCCTCAAAGAATGGGAAATAGTTATTTCTATTATTTTTGTTACTACACATAAAATAGCAATGAAGATTTTTTGTACCAACAATGCTTTTTCCCTTAATATATTTACGATATTGTCCCAGAAATATTAGAATACCTATGCCAAAAGTTATGATTTTTATGATTTTATTGTACATTTCTTGAGCACTCTCCAAAAAGTTTATACTAATCACTAGTTCCACCAACATTAAATTTTAGCATTATTAGCTATTTTGTCAATAATGAGAATAATAATAAAGTAAAGCAAAATTGTTTTACTTTACATTTTTCTGTTTATTACAGATTTTGAGCATGTTCTTAAGTAGTTATTAATAGTTTATACTTTTTCTTTTAAAAATTGTCTTTTAATATCCAGAGGAGTATATTTTTTATAGTAGAGTTTTTTTGTTTTGGGTTGGGTTTTTTTTTTTTTTTTTTTTTTTTTTTTTTTTGTTTTTGTTTTTGTTTTTTGTTTTTTGTTTTTGTTTTTGTTTTTTGAGGTAATTGGGGTTAAGTGACTTGACCAGGTCACACAGCTAGGAAGCGTTAAGTGTCTGAAATTCAGATTTGAACTCAGGTCCTCCTGACTTCAGGGCTAGTGCTCTATCCACTGCACCACCTAGCTACCCCCTTAGTGAAGTATTTTCTTAAACAATTGTATGAGTTCCTTAAAGATTCTGAATGTCAGCTTTTTTTTAGATATATTTAATAAAATATTTTCCCCAGTCTATTTTTCTTTTACTCTGGAGATTCTATTTTTTATTTTACACAATTCTTTATCTTGGTATATTCAAAAGCTTGCATTTTTTTCTCCTAGAATTTTTTTTTTTAAATAGGGATCATTTACAAACCACAAAACTAGAATATATTGATCAAAGTTGCAAAGAAACAATTTGGCAAAGATATAAAAATTTTAAATTTAGTTTAGGACCTTACATAAGAACAAACTTTTTTGACTAAGGGCTTTGTATTGTTGGTAAAGTTATTTGGGCAAATGAAAAGGCCAAACTGGAATTGAAGAAATATCATTTAGTGAACCTTGTGTCTGGTCGTCTTTCTTCTCTGCCTTTTGCCAGATACTTGATAAAAAGTCTCTTGTGTCCATGATACTCTGCAGTTATTTTTGCTTATTTTTTAATTGTAAAGATATAGCATACTTAGATCCTGGACCTCTTAATATAAGTAGCCTGTGGCCAACCTGAATTTTTTAGGTTTAAAAAAAAAAAAAAAAAAAAGGTGGGAAGTGGACTGGAATGGGGGGAAAGGGACTAATTAGTTAGAACATGTAAATAATAAGCCAGTAAGAACCCGAAATTTCTTGCTATTCATTTAATATTTGGGATGATCTCCAGCTTCTTGGGAAAATGGTGATAGATGATAGATATGGATATAGGTACATTATTTTCATGAAACTGTTGGAATTTGAAGTTAAGCCACTAAGAATAAAACTTTATATATATGTATATGTATTATATAATGCATATACATATATATATACAGTAGTCTTTTCTTATTCTTGCTAAAGGGGAAAAATTTTCTTTATTTTTTAGATGTTGAGAACATGCTCCCTTCCAGATCTCTCTAAGTTGTTCAGAACACTGATTGATGTTCCCACTGTGGTAGATGCATGTCAAGACAGTCTTGAAATAGAGGACACTGAAGATGAACCCATCAAAGAAGCAGCTTCTGATTGTGAAGAGATGTAAGCATGGAGCTATTAATGAATATCACAAATTATGTAAATAATGACTTCATTGATCTGAGGGGGAAAGGACTTCAGTCTATAGATTTATTCTGATCAATGTTCTGAAGTCAACTTCAGATTCATGTTTTCATTATTTTATTTTAGTCTTTAGTGGACTATAAGCTCAGTATGAACCATTACTGTCATATGGCAGGCAGGAAAACTAAGCAGACTGCAGTCAAATAGTGAAAGTGTCCAAGATTAGGGGAGTGGTCAGACTACACTTGTAATGCAGTAATGAGTTAGGATGCCATGTTTTGTTAACACCAGAAGGGCTGGAATTTAGGAACGCCGCAAAGGACCAAACAGTGCATTTTTTTCTCTTATCTGTAAAGCAAAGAAAATAGAGATAACAAATTACAGAAAAATATTTGTGTACACCCATGGCCTTTCTAGTGGAACACTTCTGGAATTTCCTCAAGTTCCTGCCATAAGAAGCTATTGAAGCAATAAGAGGTGATTAGCCTGGAGAAAAAAGGGCTAGAGGAACATAGAGCATAAATAATTAAGGACTTTCACAGAGAAAAGGAATTAGATTTGTTCCAGTAGAATAGAAGCTTCATGACGACAAAGGCTGTCTTTTGTTTTGTTTTTGTGTCTCTAAGGCCTTCTTGCACTTAATAATCACTTGAAAATAAATGCTTCCAGAGAACAATAATGTTCCATTAGAGAAACTTGGTTTGAATTTTTTTTTTACAATTACTATTGCTAATTGTATTTTTGCTACATTTATTCTCTCTCCCCTTTCACCCTGTCCCTCCTCAAAAGTGTTTTGTTACTGACCACTCCCTCCCCCAATATGCCCTCTCTTTTATCACTTTCCCCCACTTTCCAGATCTCATTCCCCTCTTATTTTCCTGTAAGGTAAGATAGATTTTTATGCTCCTCTTGAATATGTATGTTACTTCATATTTGAGTCAATTCTGATGAGAATAAGTTTCATTCACTCACCTTCTCCTTTCATTCACTCACCTTCTCCTTCACCTCTTCCCCTCCACTGTAAAAGCTTTTTCTTGCCTCTTTTTTTAATGGCAGATAATTTTCACCATTCTACTTCTCCCTTTCCTTTTCTCCCAATATATTCCTCTCTCACTCCTTCATTTTACTGTTTTTTAAATACTATATTATCCTTCATATTCAACTCATACCCATGCCCTTTGTCTATATGTTACCCCTTTTAGTTGCCATAATAATAAGAAAACTCTAATGAATTACAAGTATCATCCTCCCATGTAGGTCTGTAAGTAGATAAATCTTATTAAATCTCTTATGATATCACTTTCCTTAAGTTTCTCCAGAGTCTTGTATTTGAAAATCAGATTTTCCATTCAACTCTGGTCTTTTCATCACAAACACTTGAAAATCCTCTTATTTCACTGAATCTTCTCTGTAAAATGATGAGCAGGATGCTCCCAGGGTAAAAAGAAACCTGGAAAGTTCTTCATGAACAAAATGAAATATGCCATATACGAAGTAATAGCAATGTTTTGGGATGGTGAGCTGTGAGTGATTTTGTTATTCTCTGTATTGCAATCAGCCACACTTACTCTGAAGGACTTAGGATAAAAATCCTATCCATACCCAGAGAAGGAACTGATCGAGTCTGTATATAGATTGAAACATTCTCTATTACTCTCTCTATTCTCTCTTTATTTTTAACTTAATTTTTCTTGAAGGTTTTGGGTGATCTATGTTTTCTTTCACAAGTTAACATTTGTGGAAATGTTTTGCACAACTTCCCATACATGTGGTTTCTTAATTGTGGTTGGGGATAAGGGAGACAACCTAGAAGTTATGAATCTTAAAAACAAATGTAAAAAAAAAAATGTTTTGAATGTAACTGTGGGAAAATATTAAAGAAAGAAAGAAAAAAAAAAGGAAAGAAAAAAATGCTGATGGACTAGATTAGATTATTTGCCCTGAAGAGCAAAACTAGTAACTATGGGGTAAAATTCTGCAGAGTATATTCAGGAATTGTGGAACTCAAAGAATTATGATCATGTTCATTTTGATGTTTTGGTTCTTAAATTTCAGGATATTTGGGGAGGCAGACCCAGATTTACAGGAGCTTCAGGCCTCTATGGAACGCTTACTTCAAGAACCTAATGAAGACTTTAGTGAACCTGGTGAACCACCTAACGAAGAATCTAGCGAAGAAGAAACCGTTGTAAAGTCCATCACCGAAGGACAAATAACAAATGGCATAGAACTTGCTGATGAGGATGATAACATAAGCAGCGAAAGTGCTCTTAATGAAGAGTGGCATTCAGGTAAGAAATAAAACAATATGACTTTTGAAGTATCAGCTTAAAACAAATGATTTTGAAGAGAAGCATATTTTGGGACACCCAAGTAGTACAGTGGATAGGGCACCGTGGGTAGGAGAACCTGAGTTCAAATTCAGCATTACACACTTAATGCTTCCTAGTTTTATCAGATCAGTTAATCCCACTTGCCTCATACAAAAAAAAAAAAAAAAAGTTAAGTTCATTTTAGGAGAAAAGCAAAATTTAGATTTAGATTTCTAAATCTAAAAATTAGCTGGGGCACTGGGAAAGTTTTTTTCTTCTTCTAAAATTTAGGAATATCTTTTTTTGAACAGTTATCTGTAACTAATCAAGCTGGCTCCCAGTAGTTGCTTGGTTTCCCTCTCTAGAGAATGTTTTCTTAGAGACTTGCCTTTCTCAATTTACTTTAAGAATTTATTAGTCTATTTTCTAGTTAACTGTTCAGTCACTGACTATATGCATTAATAAAATTTTAGTTTTGCCTTTTTAAATAGCATTTTTGCCTTTTGCTAATGTTTTCAGGCTTTCTTCAATATATAGTTTGGTTAAAAGAAAAATATTGAGCCCAATATCGTATTTTCCTTACTGGTTTCCTAAAATTTTAATAATGTGAAATTTTTTTTATATTTGGCTTCTCTTCCATAGTACTTTTTCACATAAGGGCTCATTTTTTTCTGCCTAGTATAAAAATGATGCCAACAATTAAATTTCATAGCAGATATTTAGAGTTGCTAAATTGAACAAAGCATAATATTGTTTTCAATTTTTATTAATATATTAGCATTTTATTCTGATTCTGTTTGTTTTTAAAGGCTCTTCTAAAGTAGATTTAGAACCTGAAGGAACACTAGAAAGTACTTGTTAGCTCAGAAAGTTAAAGCCCTCTTTTGGCTGATTTGCCAAGGTAATGAACAGCAAAGGTGGGATTTGAATCCAGATTGATTTATTCCAAATCCAATGCACTTGCCAGTGCATTATGTCACATTATTGCTAATAGTATTAAATTATTAATGTCTATAATTTTTTTAGTAGTGAAAATAGTCTTGTACCATTACTTGTACCATTAGACTATTAGGATACAAATCAGTTTATGCCTGACTTTTATTGTTTTGGTCATTAAGTAATTGCCTTTTTTTCCCCTTTGCTAGATTACAGTGATGGAGATATTGCCAGTGAATGTGGGGAATGTGATAGTGTCTTTAATCATTTAGAGGAACTGAGACTTGATCTGGAGCAGGAAATAGGCTTTGATAAATTCATTGAAGTTTATGATAAAATAAAGGTTGGTAGAATGCTGATTAAATTTACATTTTCTGACAGTCCCAAAAGACTCATGACGAAAAATGCTATCTGCCTTCAAAGAAAGAACTGATGATGTCAGAATACAGACTGGAACATTGTGTTTTTCACTTTCTTTTTTTCTTTCTCTCTTTTGTTTTTTGTTTTTTTTGTTTGTTTGTTTGCTTTTTGTTTTATTCAAGTATTCTTCCACGAAATGATTAATCTAAAAATGTTTTACATGATTGCAGATGTATAACTTATATCATATTTCTAATCTCAGGGAGGGGAAAGGATGGGAGGAAGGGTTAGAATTTGGACCTCAAAACTAAACATTAACAACAATAAATGTTAAAAATTAATTTTTACGTGTAACTGGGGAAAATAAATTATTAAAAATGAAAAAAGATTTACATTTGCCTCTGAAATGTATTCTTTAGGTATACAGTTGAAACATTATTACATTAATGAGTACTGAAAATATTCCTAATATTAATTAAATTAATCATATTAGTAAAATGTAATATTTAAGTGTTTATCAAAATTTTTAAATTGTCATTTCATATAGGCAATACATGAGGATGAAGATGAGAATATTGAGATATGTTCAACAATAGTTCAGAATATTCTGGGAAATGAACATAAGCACCTCTATCCTAAGATCCTTCATCTAGTCATGGCAGATGGAGCCTATCAGGAAGGTAATAATTGTTTCAGAACTTACTATTAAGTATCAAATGTCTGCTTTTAATGTATTTAATTGGAATGGTACTTTAGATTCTGAAACCAAATAGAAAATTTGAATATCTTTGGCCAACTAGAAAACTATTTAGATTTATTTAATCTCTTTTTGTAAAATTTATATTTACTATTTCCAAGGATCTGTGATTTCCTCAGTGTGAGTATTTCTTTTACTGATCACATCACAAGTTTTCTGTACTTTAGAAAACAATATTCATGAGTTTCTGAACAACCTAGAGAAGTGTCCATAAATTTCACTGATCTTGTTCTTAGACAACAGCCTATTACTAGGCTTTACTTTTTAAAGCCTTTTCTGCTTAGTAGATTTGTTAGATCATTTGCATCCTTCAACCCTCATTTACCTTTTTCTTGTGGATACTCTCCTCTGTAAATTAATGATACAAATCTCTCTTTTAATCTGTCCGATTGTTGCTCAGCCATCTTTTTTTTTTTTTTTTTTTTTTTTTAAGTTCTTCTTGCCGATTATACCTGCAAACCATGAGGGTATAGAGTCTGTTCTGGGCCCTCCTGCAGCACACTAACTTAGAATACCACAAAATAACATTATCTTTGTTATATTATCATCTCTTTACAGATGATTCTAAGTTCTGTTTATCTAGCTCTAGTTTCTTGACTTCTAGTCTCATTTCACCAGCTATTTATTGTACTTCTTGAACTGAATGAAAACAGTAGAACTAAAATAGAGGATTCCATATGAAACTGAATGTTTCATATACCACTTGCTTTTATTTAAAAATATATAATAAATTGCATATGTTACTTTGAATATTTTTCTAGTCTGCATGTTTTTCTGAACTTCCATCTGTTTTCTTCTATGCATTCATAAGAAATTTTCAGGGATTTTTTTTTTAGGGGGGGCGGAATGATATTTTCAACTTCCCTCCACAGTAAAAAAATAACTTGTAAACAAATAAGCATCCAGAAGCAAAATGAATACACCCAGTGGTCATATCCAAAAATATGTCTCGTTTTGCACCTTAATCGATTATCTGTCAAGATGTGGGTTTTATGCTTCATCATTAGTCTTTTGAAGATATAGTTAATTGGTCATTGCATTGATCAGAGTTTAAGTCTTTTGAAGTTGTTTTTCTTTGCTGTGTGCTCATTTCATTTTGCATTAGTTTATGCAAGTCTTTTCAGATTTCCCTGAAACCATCTTTATCTTCATTTCTTATAACACAGTATTCCATTACATTCATATGCAGTGATTTGTTTAGCCATCTCCCCAGATGATGGACAACAGTTCATTATCACTACAAAGAGAACATAATATAGATGTTTATACAGAAAATATCTTTTCCTCTTTAATTAGTTGTCATATTAGTATCAAAAGATATTTATAAGTTTAATAACTTTTTGAGCATAATTCTAAATAACTTTAAATAATGGCTAGGACAATTCCCAGCTCCACCCAAAGTGCGTCATTTTACCTATTTTCCCATAATTCCTCCAATATTTGTAATTTTTTTTTGTCAATTTAGCCAAAATGACTTGGAGGTGCTTAATCTGCATTCTCTATTAGTGATCAGATTATGATGTGGTTATGATTAGCTTGAGTTTCTTTCCTTGAGAATTTTTTGTTCTTATATTTTGACCATTTATCAGTTGGGGAATGACTCTCATAAATATGAATCTTCCCTATGTTGCAAATGAATAGTGTTTGTCAAATAGTGAGTTCTTACATTGATAGCTAGGATGTCCTTGGATTTAATGAATACTTAATTACTAGATTGCTTTGTTGTATACCTCACTATTAAGGGCTTCTTAAATTTTTTCTATTCATGATCCCTTTCACCTAAGAAATTTTTATGTGACCCTGGGTATATAAGCATACAAAATAGGTACACAAGTCAAACATTTATTGATAATAAATCACACTTTCACTATCCCCACATTCAGTTATGAGACCCCATTTGGAGTCGTGAACCAGAGTTTAAGAAGATGGGACGTAGATCAACCATTCTTTTTTAAGCAGTACCAAATTGTTTTGATGATTATGGTTTCAAAATATAATTTGAGATATGCTACTATCAGATTCTCTTCATTCCCCATTTTTCTATTATTACTCTTGAGATTTCTGACTTTATGTTTCTCCAGATAAGTATTGTTATTTTTTTAACTGCATAACAATCAGATTGGCTAATATGACATTGAATAAGTAAATAAACTTAGGTGTATTATAATTTTTATATTTACTGTATATCTTACAACTTAAATTTTGTTTCAATTAATTTCATCATATCTGCAGAAAGCAATAATTTTGTGTCTTATGCTCTGTTTCTTTTTCTTGTTTATTCTTGTATTTGTCAATCTGTAGATGGATATTTTTATAACTTTATCTAATAGTAGTTTGAATGATGGATAGCATTTCTTCATCCTTGTATCATTGGAAAGAATAGTTTATCTTCATTGCATAAAATGCTGTGCCTCGATTTTACAATCCATGATTTGATGTGGTTTTTTTTTTAAAGCTCCATTTATTTAAGTATTTCTAACTTATTTATATTAATTTAGTGGGGTTTTGTTTTCAATTTTGTTCATCTCATTTTTTATTTTTAGGATTTCTATTTTAGTATTTAGTTGGAGTTTTTTAATTTCTTCAATTCTATGTATGCTCATAATTTTAAACATTCAGACTAAAAGATTCACTTGACCCTGGGGTAGTTGACTCCTTGGGGATTCAACCTGAAAGGCTGAGTTTGGTGAGAAAGTAGATCCTGAGGAGACACTTCATTCATTTTGTATTGATCTTGTATTTACTTATCTGTTTGTATGTTGTTTTGCCCCTCTAGTACAAAATTTTCTTGAAGACAGGGACCATTTCATTTGTCTTTCTATCTCTAGTGCCCAATATAACAAATAGCACTTAATAAATATCTAATGGTTGACAAATCTCTGTTGTATTGGTGTAATTAGGTAACAAAATGTATTTGCTCTTCCTGTACAATATATTTATGTTTGTTGAAGTATTATTAGCCAGTAAAGCAACTACCTGCCATCTGTGCTAAAATTGAGATTGTCTATGGGATAACACAAATAATCCATCTACTCTCTCCCAGTATTACATTTTAAATATTTTTCCTTTCTCAATACTAGAATTACTCACAAGCAACAAATGAGCTAATATTAATATTATCACCTTTTATAAATAACCATAGTAAAAGATTTGGTGATAGAGAACAGCTAATAATCAGAGCAAGAAAAAAAAAAGGCATGTATAATTCAAATACTAACTAATCAGCTCCTGAATAATGGCAGGTTGGAGACTTTTTTTTTTTAATGCCTCAGAGCCCTGGGAAGAGTGGTATGCTACTTTCAAAATAGCCATTTTCTATACTGCCCTAATTTTAGACTGTTCTTTTATTATATCCACATTATAATCCACTTCTCTGGTTTTCTGTTATTAGTTTTGTAATTATATTTTGCTTTTGACATTGTATGCTGCCTTTTTGCTGTCATCCATATTAATGATAAGCTATTTACATAAGAATTCAAATCTCTCCAAATGAAGTTCTTAAATCCATCAAAAAACACTGCCTTCCCTATTAATTATAAATGTGATTTTAAGTACCAGTTTACTTTGATTTTGTCTCAGACACTTATATTCATAAATATTTTCACATTTTTAAGAGTCCGTTTAGGGATTAGGTCTTAAAAAGAAATAAAAGCAGGTACTGCTTTCTTGTCTTTAGGGTTTTTGCATTTTTATTTGAATGCAGCAGTCCAAATTCAAATTAAAGAAGTGAAAATTAGAAATATAAATTACCATATGATTTTACTGCTTAATTCTTAGGCTTCACTATGAAGTGAGGAAAATAATTAAAGTGACTCAGAAGTTGACATGAAGGGGAAAGTATATTTAAATAGCAATACAAGAATATGTTTTGCCTTTTACTATTATTAATTTAATTAATTTGCTGGGGGCAGTTGGGGTTAAGTGACTTGCCCAGGGTCACACAGCCAGGAAGTGCTAAGTGTCTGATACAGATTTGAACTCAGGTCCTCCTGAATTCAGGGCTGGTGCTCTATCCACTGTGCCACCTAGCTGCCCTGTTTTTATTATTATTATTATTTTTTACAGAGGCAATGGCATGGGAAAAAAGTGCTAGATTTAGAGTTAGAGGATCTATGTTCAGATCTTGCCTCTGCTACTTAATAGATAGAAAAAGACAAAGCACACTTATTGAGGCTTACTATGTGCCAGGTACTGCACCAAATGCTAGAAGATATAAATATAAGAAAACAAGAAGGTCCCTACTTTTAAGGAGCTTATATTCTAATAGAAGCTGGAAAACAAGGTGGGGGGAGGTAGGGAAGGTAGAGAGCACTGAGAAAGAAGGTAGAAAAGTCTGAAACATAGAGTGAGTAGGGATAAAATTATCACAGCTGGAGCCCTTCAGGTTGTGGTGATCTGCCACTATTAGGGTCACCTCAATCTTCTCAAAGAGCAGAATTCAAGGTGGAAGCCTCATGAAGTGGGGAAGGCAGTGGAAAAACTTAGGAAATAGTCTAGAAAGTGATTACAATTACTGCTTTCCGTGTACACCTTGAAAAATTATCAGAACCTTCTTGGGCCTCAGTTCCTTATCTATAAGATACAAGTGTTTATAGCTTCCAAAATCTTTTCCAGCTCTAAACATATAATCTTATGGTTCCAAATTATCAAATCATTACATTGAAAATATAGTGAGAAGATGTCCAGTGTTTTTAGGCAGAGAAGAGGTGGATCTTAATCTTTTTAAGATCTTACTCAAGATCTTGATGTTTTATATATAAAGTACATATTTCACCCAGTGCTCAGCACAATGATCTATATCTGTATGTGATAATATACTTTATAAATGATTAATGTTATTAAATTGAATTGAATGAATGAGGGAGACAAACCAAATGATAATAAGAAGACACACATATATGTATATATGTAAAAATTTATACAAATATGCATATTTACACAGACATGTATATCTTTTAAGTGATAACTATTCTTACTTCAATATTTTTAAAATATCCACAATGATTCTCTGCTGTGCATATCCATAAATCCTACGTGGAGGAACATTCCATAAAACAAGAGCTCACTTGCAAGGTCTGTTCATATGCCCATTATCACTCTTTAGGTTCTGCAGTTTTCATTAATGAAAATAAAATCTTATTCCATCTATTCCCTTTCAGCCCCATCTCACCTCCCACAGCTATCTCTCAACTTCCTGAAAAAAAATTATATTAGATTAGTTCTTTGCTTTGATACATTATTTTGCTTTTTGTGTTTTTTTTAAGAGACAGCCAATTTGATGCTATTGTAATCATATATGTAATGTCATCTTCTTGTCTTTATTTGTTCTTTTTAATTTGCTCTTTGATTTTTACTTTAATTTTAGCCAGTCTAAAATCATTTTTTTTCTTAAATGTATAACCACATGTGTAACCAGAACATTCCTTGTCTACTAGAAAATGAAATTTGCTATATTCTTAGTTTATTAAGTTCAGGATTTTCTGTGGTCTAATACCTTCTGTCTTGCAAAGAATGTATTCGTAACATAAAATCATGAATCTACTGAGATAGTTCTACTGAGTCTCAGGCATTTTTTGTTCCTTAAATTTGAATTATGTTATTTTCTCTCCTCTTCTATGCCCATCTTTGTATTGAAGTCAATACCTTTCAAACATATGTGGGCTGGGTTTAGAAAATCACAGAATCTTCCACATTCCAAGGGACCTCAAAAGATACTGTTTAATTTCCACTTCTAAAGTCTTGAGTTTCTCGGCCAAGACTTCATGATCCTTGATAATCTCAACATGCTCTTTTTTCATCCATCTGTTTTGTTTTGCTTTTTTATAGATCACTGTAGCACTCTCACTGAGAAAACCCTATTATTTTCAATATGTAATTTTATCTACAAGCCAGCAACATCTAAAGAATATTATTTTTATTGACTTTGTCTAGAACTTCATCTGAAGTACAGGCAAACATTTTTAAGTGAATACCTGCGACAACAAAACTGATGAGTAGTTATCCAGTTTCTGCTGGAAGACCTCAGGAAAGAGGAACTCCCTACCAATCCATTTCACTTGAAACTATGTCCATTTGTAAAGAAGTTGTACCTCATAAACTTGCAGCTTCTGTGTCTTTTTTCTAGTTTTACCTTCTGAGGCTGGGCAAAACAAGCCTATTCCTTCTTCTATCAGCTACTGTCTAAAGACAGTTACCAAGATGCATTCTGAATCTTTATGCTGATCTTGTTGGATTCCTTCTCATGATCCTTATATAGCTTAATCTCAAGGCCTGCCAACCATTCAGGATACATTCCTGTATATATTCTCCACCTTATCAGTACTCTTCCTAATGTAGTGCTTATAACTGAAAATGATAATATAGAATTCTATTTACCTCTCTAACTTCTTTCTTATTTTGTGGTTTGATTTATCTAGTTCTGAGAGAGCAAGATTGAGATCCCCCACTAGTATAGTTTTATTGTCTAATTCTTCTTGTAGTTCTCTTAACTTCTCTAGGGATTTAGATTTTATATATATAGTATTGATATTACTTCATTATCTAAGGTACCCTTTAACAAGATGTAATTTCCTTCCTTATCTCTTTTAATTAGATCTATTTTTGCTTTTCTTGATCTGAGATCAGGATTGCCTCACCTTTTTTTTTTTTACTTCAGCAGAAGCATAATTCTGCTCCAGCCTTTTACTTTTACTCTGTATGGTATCACACTGCTTTAAATGTGTTTCTTGTAAACAACATATTGTAGGATTATGGCTTTTACTCCAGTCTGCTATCTGCTTCTGTTTTCCGTTTTCCATTTTCCGAATGGGAAAGTTCATCCTATTCACATTCCCAGTAAAAATTACTAACTCTGTATTTCCTCCCATCTTGTTTTCCCCAAATTATTTTCCCCCAAATTTTCTCTTTCCTTTCCCCCTCCCCAATATTTTGCTTCTGCCACCATCTCCCTCAAACATCCCTCCCCATCCCTCCCCTTTTACAGCCCTTCCCCCTTTCTTATACCGTTTCCTTCTATTTCTGTTCTCCTTTCTGTTAGTCTGCCCCTTTCCTTTCCCCTTTCCCTTCCTATTTCCTATTAAGGTGAGACAAGCTTCTCTGTGAAGCTAAATGTGTCTGATATTCTCTCTTTTAGCCAAATCTGATGAGAGTAAAATTCATACAATGCTCATTCCCCCTCCCTTCTTTCCCTCACTAATAAGGTCTTTTTTGCCTCTTTATAAGATGCAATTTATTCCATTTTAACTTCATTTTCCTCTTCTTCCAGTAGAATTTTTTCCTCCTCTAGTTTCTTTTTTATATCATCACAATAAAATCAGATTATACTTGCACACAGATCTCCAGAGTTAAATATAAAATCTTCCCTTATATGGATGTGTTTTAACTTTTAAAAGAAAGTTAATTTTTTTCTTTCCATTTTACCTTTTCATGCTTTTCTTGAGTTCTATATTTGGGGATCTGATGTTCTGTTCAGCTCTGTTTTTTTCATCAGAAATAAATGAAATTCACTTGTTTCATTTTATGTCCATCTTTTTTTCCTGAAAGGTAATGCTTGATTTTATTGCATCGTTGATTCTTGGCTACAATCCAAGTTCGTTTAGTTTTTGGAATATCAGATTTCCAGGCCTGAAAGTTGCTAGGTCCTGGGTAATCTTAATTGTGACTTCTTAATATTTGAATTATTTATTTCTGGCTGCTTGCAACATTTTCTCCTTGATTTGATAATTCTGAAAATTAGCTACAATGTTCTTAAAATTTTCATTTTAGGGTCTCTCTCAGGAGGTGATGGGTGAATTTCTGGTCCTAGGACATCAGGGCAGTTTTACTTGATGATTTCCTAGAAGATAATGTCTAAACTCTTTTTTTATCAATGTTTTCAGGAAGTCCAATAATTCTTTGATTGTTTCTCCTGGATCTGTTTTCCAGATTATTTGTTTTTCCAATGAGGTATTTTACATTTTCTTCTATTTTTCTTTTTCTTTTTTGATTTTTTTTTTTTTTTTTTTTTGTTTTGTTTGACTGATTCTTGAAGTCTCATTGAGTCATTCACTTCCACTTGTTCAATTCTGATTTTTAGCCTTATTTTCAAATGCTTCTTATGGCAGACATTGGCTAGTGATAGGTCATTTCACCCCTTGGTGCTTTAAAGCAATTATCTTTAGTGGTTAAAAAAAGAAAAACAAAAGGTACTGATGTTCTTTCATAGAGGGAGTGTCCTTGACCAGGAGCTCTTGTCTACTAGAAAAACCCCAAATCTAGTCCCTCTGCCACACAAGATGAGTAATCAAGTATAATGGCAAGGTTTTCTCGCAAATAGCAGAGTGGTTGAGTGCCAGACTGATTAAAATGGAGAATTACTGAGAAGTTAGAAGCCTGATCTCAAATCCATCCACACTTGTCTTTGCATAGATAAGCAGACATAGATTTAAGAATAATTAGAGAATACAGATTGGACATGTTTGTTATGTTTTTTTCTATCAGGATTCTTTTACAAATGTTTTGTATTTGATGTATAAAAGAGTCATTAAAATGTTCCTTTTCTGAATTAATTTAGAAAATGAGCCATTAAAATTTTAAATTATTTTAACTTAAGAAAAACATATTAAAATGATGTTTCAGGGCAAATAATGTTTTTTAGTTTCTCATTTTAGAAGTTTATGAATTTTAGATAAGAAAAATATTCAGATTTACTACTGAAAAAATAATTTAAATATGGACAAGGTTGTTATTTAAAATTAGGTTAAAGAGAGATCAGTTTAAGGTGTTAAAGAAGTAACACAAGCAAGATGTAGATCGTGTACCACAAAACTGATTTGGTATGTGCTTGCTTGATAGTTTTGAAGAGAATATTGTCTTGTTATTACATATCACATCTTAACTGAATTCTGGATTTGGACAAACTAGTGTTGTGTAAAGTTAAAGAATAAGTCATTAACTGAATACCCATATTTCCAATGCTTAATTTCTGTTTTCTCTTATTCCTACAGATAATGATGAATAAGCCTGACTCAGGATTTTCTTTTGCCTTTTGCTATGGTAAATCATTGGAATTCTGCCCAGCAGAGTAACAAACTTCAATCAAAAACGTAGCAAAGACTCTATAGAATAAGAACATCACTACTAAGATGGGCATGCTAATTGCATGAAGGAGCCAAGAAAACATGCCATTTTAAAATTAAAATATTTGTGCTTTGTGTATTTTCTTTGTTCCTTTAGTTTAAAACTTAGTTTTTGTTCAGTGTGTGTGTATGTGTGTGTGTATCTGTGCATGTACAGAGACACATACACATTTCATGTCAAACCATTCAAACCTTAACAGGGAGCCTGGGCCAGGAGTGGACTTAAAAATTTTTGAAGAATATTTATCATGAAATAAGATGGCATTAACTCTTGTGGTATGGCTGAAAAAGAATGACCCATATTGTAAAAAACTTGCCTGTCACTTTACATTCAAGAACTTATACACTTTTTTTTCCTCAACAAATGCTAAAAGGCAGTTTTTGGTGTTTGTTGGGTTTTTAATGAGCTAAATATATTAAATTCATTAATCTTGTTAGGATCCCTTTTTGAATACTTAACATTTTTGAGAATGCAGTTTGTCA
The DNA here is from genome assembly GCF_048593235.1 of Sminthopsis crassicaudata. NCBI lineage: Eukaryota > Metazoa > Chordata > Mammalia > Dasyuromorphia > Dasyuridae > Sminthopsis > Sminthopsis crassicaudata. The sequence goes on along the minus strand of NC_133622.1, from coordinate 85,023,799 downwards.
TTTAATCTATATTGTAACCAAAAATGTCTATTTTCTCAACAGTTTCACCCAAACAAACTTAATAGATATAAATTGAGGCGCTGTTTTAGAGATCATTGAAAGGTTTGATTTCAAAGGATAGATGGAAAATTTTATTCCTTAATGTTCAAAAAGTACAACAGTTTCTTCCAGTTATTTTTTATAGAATCCACAGAAGTACTTGGAAATTTGCCTGTTTTTGTAACATTGACCCAACATGTAGCTTAAAAGCAGCATCCCTCTCCTTTTCATCTCTCATACACAGTTGTTGGAAGGACAATGATTTAGTAAGAAGAAACAATGTCTCCAATCCCCATTTTTACTTCTATATAATCATTTCTTGCAATCAGCATCTCAGTGGGAAAAAGATCATTTGATAGTTTCCTCTCTTGCTTTTCATTACAAGAGGATTCAGGTTTCACAAAGTCAAGTTGTTTTTTTCTTTGAGATGATGGCCGCACAGCACAATCTCTACCTGCAATAGGGCTAAGAATTAGATAGCAAATATCTGACATCCAAATAGATGATGTTTAACCTTTGAGCGAAGGCAGCCTGATTGGCAAAAAATCTGAGTTTAAAAATAAAAACAATCTTGACAGCAGCACTATGTTGAAGTTATTATGTATGTTATTTTTAACATTCAAAAATAAATACTTGATTTTTGTATATTTGTTTACTTTTGTGAAGTTACTATTAAATTTTTTCTTACCTACCTGAAGGATGCCTGATACTGTTTGTTTTGTCTTTGTTGATACTATTCACAATATGTTTTTATTAAGAGCTATAAACACTTTCTATGCCTCATCTATAATTTTACTGAAGTGATACACATTCTCTTTTTATACACACACTTTATATACAAAAAGTAATCTTTTTGCCATCAGATATTTAGATTTTTTGGCAAATGAGTTAGATGAGAACTTGCACTATATATTTCAAGTCTTTAGAATCCTAAAAGCTGTGATTATGTTGTGATTTTGAGTAGCTAAGTGGTTTAGTGGATGAAGTATTGGGTTCTGCAGTCACAAGACCAAGTTACTCCCACCTCCAACACTAGCAGTGTAACTCCAGGCAAGTCACTTAATTACTATCTACTTCAAGTTCCCTCAATTTTAAAATGGTGTTAGCATTAGGGCTAGATATTTTTTACTTCAATTTCATCTTTTTTCTAGAAAAGGAATAGATCCAGAGAGATCCACAGTCACAAAGAACTAAAAAGGGGCTATCCCAAGACTGAACTATAACATGTTGGTATTAATAAACTATCACTTTTTGCTGAATTTAATAGCTGTTATGTAGTAGTATGGATATAATGAAAATTCTTTCAAAAAGCAATGAAATCTTACTGAGGATAAAGATTTGAAATATTTCTTTGATGTAGAGAACTTTCAGGTGAATAAATTGTTAAAAATTCCTTCTCTGCAATTGAGATTCTTAGATTTCTAAAATTACTAAGAAAAATTGTAGTATAGCCAAGTTTGTATGAGAGACATGACAAAGCTTTGAGACCAACTCATCAACTGTGCCATGTTGCTCCTTAAAATGGTCACTAACAGGTGAATTGGAGGAAGGAATTGTTTCTGTTGATGAGATGTATGGATTAGCATGTACCACCAGCCCTCTTTTTAATTACAAGTTCATATAATCAAAAGGGGCTTCAGAAGTCATCAAATCCCAGAGAAGGAAACAGGCTCAGAAAGATTGAACTTGAGCAATATTAAAGTATATAATTTTGAAATTACAATTTTGAATAATTTTGAATTTGTAGTTTATTTACTATGGCTAACTGTCTTAGTCCTTACTATATGTAGTTCTCTACTAGAGAGAATAACAGGGTAGGAGTTCTCTTTCCCAAAAATAATTAATGTAATTGACTAATTTTAAAGTGTTTAAAGATAAATTACGTATCTACCTTAAACATAGCTTCCTCAATGTTGTTTTGAAAAGAGAAAGTTAACTTTAATCCACCCCCCAATCCAAAGTCTTGGGTTTTATATAATAAGTACTCAATAAATGTTTATGTTGATGAATATATGTATCATCTGGCACAAAGGTGCTTAATAGATGTCGATTATGGTAAACCTATTCATGTCATATTAAGTGCTTTAAATATAAGTAATGTAAGCATATTACTGACAGAACAAAATCAAATTATTGAGTTTTTTTTTCCTTTTTCCATAATCCTATCAAAATATTACAAGAAGAAAGGTATATTTCCCTTTAATGTGAAATTATCAGCTATGATAATGGCAGAAGAAAACTTCTGAAAACAAGTGAGTTTCTTTTGGGGGTAGGGAATTACATATAATCTAGTAATATAAACATAGTTAAGGTGGTAATATTCAAAATATGGCAATAAATTAATAAAAATTAACAAGGAAAATCTCTGCAGCGCTTTTTATATAAGAGCAATGTGGTTATAATGCTGGGAATGTATTACTGAAGGCAGTCCATTATACAAACAAAAAGTTGGAATATCTCCCTGAAGAACTGGATTTCTCTAGCTCATCTCTATCAAGGATGGAGATCTCAAGGGAATGTTTCACACTGCTTATTTTCATAGATCATGTCTTATTCCAATCAATTTATACATAAGTATCATACTAGACTTTTCCAAAGTTGTGCTGAAGGTAAAATTCATGTAAATCAAAAGAAAAAAAAAATTCCAGATGAACCATATGTTCAGCTGACTTGTACTGATGAATTCAGAGTAAAAATAAACTATTTCTTAGGTGGATGGTATAAAAATAATAGAAAACCTGGAGAAACCTTGCAATGACACTAAATTATTATATTTTTTGAAGAGTAATCAGAGGAATCAGCATTTTTATACATCACCAACACAATCCAACAGCAAGAGATACAAAGAGAAATTCCATTCAAAATAACGGTCGATAGTATAAAATATTTGGGAATATACCAAAGGAAAGTCAGGAATTATATGAGCAACATTACAAAACACTTGCCACAAAAATAAAGTCAGATTTAAATAATTGGAAAGACATTCAGTGCTCCTGGATAGGCCGAGCGAATGTAATCAAGATGACAATACTCCCTAAACTAATCTATTTATTTAGTGCTATACCAATCAGACTCCCAAGAAACTATGTTAATGACCTAGAAAAAATAACAAAATTCGTATGGAAGAACAAAAGGTCGAGAATTTCAAGGGAAGTAATGAAAAAAAAAATCAAATGAAGGTGGTCTAGCTGTACCTGATCTAGAACTATATTATAAAGCAACAGTCACCAAAACCATTTGGTATTGGCTAAGAAATAGACTAGTTGATCAGTGGCATAGGTTAGGTTCACAGGGCAAGATAGTGAATAAAAATAGCAACCTAGTGTTTGACAAACCCAAAGATCCCAACTTTTGGAATAAGAATTCATTATTTGACAAAAACTGCTGGGAAAACTGGAAATTAGTATGGCAGAAACTAGGCATGGACCCACATTTAACACCACATACTAAGATAAGATCAAAATGGGTCCAAGATTTAGGCATAAAGAACGAAATCATAAATAAATTGGAGGAACATGGGATGGTTTACCTCTCAGACTTGTGGAGGAGGAAGGAATTTGTGTCCAAAGGAGAACTAGAGACCATTATTGATCATAAAATAGAAAATTTTGATTACATCAAATTAAAAAGTTTCTGCACAAACAAAACTAATGCAAACAAAATTAGAAGGGAAGTAACAAATTGGGGAAAAATTTTTATAGTTAAAGGTTCTGATAAAGGTCTAATTTCCAAAATATATAGAGAACTGACCCTAATTTATAAGAAATCAAACCATTCTCCAATTGATAAATGGTCAAAGGATATGAACAGACAATTCTCAGATGATGAAATTGAAATTATTTCCACTCATATGAAAGAGTGTTCCAAATCACTACTGATCAGAGAAATGCAAATTAAGACAACTCTGAGATACCACTACACACCTGTCAGATTGGCTAAGATGACAGGAACAAATAACAATGAATGTTGGAGGGGCTGTGGGAAAACTGGGACACTGATGCATTGTTGGTGGAGTTGTGAAAGAATCCAACCATTCTGGAGAGCAATTTGGAACTATGCCCAAAAAGTTATCAAAATATGCATACCCTTTTGTCCAGCAGTGATGCTATTGGGCTTATATCCCAAGGAAATCCTAAAGAAGGGAAAGGGACCTGTATGTGCCAAAATGTTTGTGGCAGCCCTTTTCATAGTGGCTAGAAGCTGGAAGATGAATGGATGTCCATCAATTGGAGAATGGTTGGGTAAATTATGGTATATGAAGGTTATAGAATATTATTGTTCTGTAAGAAATTACCGAGAGGAGGAATACAGAGAGGCTTGGAGAGACTTACATCAACTGATGCTGAGTGAAACGAGCAGAACTAGGAAATCATTATACACTTCAACAATGATACTGTATGAGGATGTATTCTGATGGAAGTGGATATCTTCAACATAGAGAAGAGCTAATCCAATTCCAATTGATCAATGATGGACAGAATCAGCTACATCCAGAGAAGGAACACTGGGAAATGAGTGTAAACTGTGAGCTTTTTTTGTTTTTCTCCCCAGATTATTTTTACTTTCCGAATACAATTCTTCCTTTGCAACAACAACAACAACAACAACAACAAAATTCGGTTCTGCACACATATATTGTACCTAGGATATACTATAACATATTTAATATGTATGAGAATGCCTGCCATCTAGGTGAGAGGATGGAGGGAAGGAGGGGAAAATTTTGGAACAGAAGGGAGTACAAGGGATAATGTTGTAAAAAAAATTACCTATGCATATGTACTGTCAAAAAATGTTATAATTATAAAATTAATTTTTAAAAAGAAAGAAAAGTATTTAACATCAATAATGAATCTTATTTTGAAGAACCAGAGCCTAGGTTGATGGTAGGATGAAGATTTATTGTAAATTTCTGATTGTAATTTTTCCCAGTTAACCAGTTTTATGTATTATTTTAAAAGAAGATATTGTTATGTGTTCCATATTACTATTCAGATGATTATTTTCCAATGAGCAATGTTACCTCCACAAAATTGCTAAATAGCTAATATCCAGCAGAAGAACAAATTTGTCATTAAAGCTACATTAAAAGTAAAAAAAAAAAGTAATCAGAGGATGAAAAAGTAATATGTTTATGATCAAGAAATAAGTTGGGGATCCTGAGGCCCAATGTGTTTATTATTCCTTCAGCTCCGTGTTATCTAAAATCTGACAAACATGCCATCTTTTTTTTTTTTTCCTGTAAGTTATCAGCACTTAGCACAGTGCCTAGCACATTGTAGATGTTTCATAATGTTTGTTGACTGACATTAAAATGTTTTTGAACCTGGAGCAAGCATGAGGGAATGCTACTAAATTCCCTCCAGGTTGACCTTGTCTATTATGCGTTATTTGGATCCAGTTCAAAATCCACATAACTACATTATCTATCCCTTCATTTTCCCACAAAATATTATGAAAAATAGGTTTGTTTCTTGCTGAAATTTAGGCATACGAATACATATTTCTTTGCTCTAATAAACCCTATTTTAAAAGAAAGGTGAAAAGTTAACTTTTTATAATTTATTCCTAGTGAACCTATGCTGGTTCCTTGTAATAAGCATTTCCCTTACAAAGTGCTCACAGGTCATCTGTTTAATTCATTTTAGCATGTTGCCAAGAATCAAAATTGAACTCACCCTCTTTTATTTTGCTGAACTTAAGTTCCTTTTTCTGAAAATTTGAATATTTGCCTTTCTCCAGTTTTATAGAACCTTTTCTATTTCAAACTTTCTTTAAAAGAAAACAAAAGTAGTTTGCCCATCACATCTTTGCATCATAACAAAAATAAATTATTACACTCATATCCCCTCACTTAAAAATGTACAATGTGACCTTAAAGAACAAAATTCTGTACAACTAATAATATAACTGCATCATGGTACAAAATTTAGCCAAAACCTCCTTTGAAAAAATCCTTTGAGTCAATTTTACTCAAAAAATGCTAATTAACTGCAATTATTACTTGGGAGATATAGTTCTCTGCCCTTGAGGAGTTTATATTCTAATGGGAAAAGGTGATACATAAACATAATGGCAATAAGGGTAATCCTTGATACTTATGTAGAACTTGAAAGCATGCAAAGCAAACTCATTCTGTCTTCACAACAACTCTGTGTTACCTTGTATTAACTTTCTCCAATATTACAAATGAAACAGATACTCTTAAAAGTAATTTGCCCTACACTTAACACTTCCTAGCTGTGTGACCCTGGGCAAGTCACTTAACCCCAGCCTCAGGAAAAAAAAAGAAAAAATAATTTGCCCAAGCCCTCTTTGTAGTGGCCAGAAACTGGAAACTGAGTGGATGTTCATCAGTGGGAGAATGGCTGAATAAATTGTGGTGTATGAATATTAGGGAATATTATTGTTCTGTAAGAAATGATCAGTAGGATGATTTCAAAGAAGCCTGGAGAGACTTACATGAACTGATGCTGAGTGAAATGAGCAGGATCAGGAAATCATTATATACTTCAACAACAGTACCATATGATGATCAAGTGTGATGGACGTGGCCCTCTTCAACAATGAGATGAACCAAATCAGTTCCAATAGAGCAGAAATGAACTGCACCAGCTACACCCAGCAAAAAAACTCTGGGAGATGACTATGAACCACTAGATAGAATTCCCAATCCCTCTGTTTTTGTCCACCTGCATTTTGGATTTCCTTCACAGGGTAATTGTACACTATTCCAAAGTCCGATTCTTTTTGTTCAACAAAACAACTATTTGGACACGTATACATATATTGTATTTAATTTATACATATTTAACATGTATTGTCAACCTGCCATCTGGGGGCGGGGGGAAGGAGGGGAAAAATCATAACAAAAGGTTTGGCAATTGTCAATGTTGTAAAATTACCCATGCATATATCTGGTAAATAAAAACTATTAAAAAAAAAAAAAAAAGTAGTTTGAGCATCCAATGACTTCCTTCTCTCAGAGCATAAAAGAAAAGAAAATGAGACCATCTTTAGGATAGATTAGTACAAATCAAACATATTTTTGGCTGTATATTGTGACAATTTCTCCATAATTCACATCTTATTGGTACTTCTGATAGAAAGCTCAGCCTAAAGCAGTACACAACCCAGAACTTCTTTTCTTTCCCTATTATTATTCCAAACTTAGAAACAGGCATTTTTCATTCCACCCTAGAATGAATTACAGTAGCAGAAAAGATTGAGGCTATTTAAAATCCATGTTATGCAATTGAGAATATATTTTAATAGTATTTTACTTTTCCAAATAATATGCAAAGATAGTTTTTTCTACATTTACTTTTTCAAAAAACCTTATGTTCCAAATTTTTGTCCTCCCTTCCCAAAACAGCAAACAATCTGATATAGATTAAATGTGTGTACTTTTTCTAAATATATTTCCATACTCATCATGCTGCATAAGAAAAATCAGATCAAAAAGGGGAAAAAAGCCAACAACAATAAAAAACCGTGAAAATACTATGCTTTGAACTACATTCAGTCTCCATAGTTCTCTCTCTAGATGCAGATGGCACTTTCCATCCCAAATCTATTAGAACTGTCTTGAGTCACCTCATTGTTGAAATGAGTCAAGTCCATCACAGTTGATCATCATAAATATTCTTGTTGCTGTGTACATTGTTCTTGATTCTGCTCACTTCATTTAGCATCAGTTCATGTTTTTCCAGGCTTTTCTGAATTCAAGCTGCTCATCATTTCTTATAGAACAATAATATTCTATTACGAAGCTTTAATGAAAACCATTAGTAAGAAGAAAACAGAAAAGGTTAGATTGTGTTAGGTTCCTTTTTTTTTTTTTTTTTTTTTTTTTTGTACAACAGGGAAGAGCTTATTGTCTAATTGGGGCTTCCTGCTACTATGTTCAGTAGGGCAGAAAAATGAATCTTGATTTCTATTCTACCTCTGCTTTTATCTGACTGTATTGTCTATCTATGGATGAGTGAGTGGGATAGAGGTGGGTTGGGGGGAGAGACTGGTCCTTGTCTTAATTTCATCTAGTCTCCAAAAGTAATGTCAAGAATTTCCTTTCCCTTCAGTATGATACATTGGGATAGATGTCCAATGATCAATTGTTGTTGAGGAAAGAAATAAAAAATATGTCTCCTCATTCTGTCATTGTTATCCTATTAGTATGTTAAATGATCTCAGATTTTCCCGCCTTTTGTATTTTGATGATGATGATGATGATGATGATGATGATGATGATGCAGCAGCAGCAGCAGCAGCAGCAGCAGCAGCAACAGCATCTGTGGGTGTTTCCTGGTCAGGGAAACAGGACCTTGAGGGAGGTAAGGTTTTGTTTTTGTTTTTGTTTTTTTTTATTACTTAATATAGAGTTATCCCAGATATGACTGGGAGAGAATATATCTTTTTTTTTTATTATATATATATATATATTTTATAATATTATCCCTTGTATTCATTTTTCCAAATTACCCCCCCTCCCTTTATTCCCTCCCCCCTACGACAGGCAATACCATACATTTTTACATGTGTTACAATATAGTCTAGGTACAATACATGTGTGCGAATATCATTTTCTTGTTGCACAATAAACATTAGAATCCGAAGGTACATGCAACCTGGGCAGACAGATATTAGTGCTAACAATTTTCATTCCCCTCCCAGTGTTTCTTCTCTGGGTGTAGCTACCTCTGTCCATCATTGATCAACTGGAAGTGAGTTGGCTCTTCTTTATGTTGAAGATTTCCACTTCCATCAGAATACATCCTCATACAGTATTGTTGTTGAAGTGTACAGTGATCTTCTGGTTCTGCTCATTTCACTCAGCATCAGTTGATTTAAGTCTCTCCAGGCCTCTCTATATTCCTCCTGCTGGTCATTTCTTACCGAGCAATAATATTCCATAACCTTCATATACCACAATTTACCCAACCATTCTCCAACTGATGGACATCCATTCATCTTCCAGTTTCTAGCTACAACAAAAAGAGCTGCCACAAACATTTTGGCACATATATGTCTCTTTCCGCTCTTTAGTATTTCTTTAGGATATAATCCCAGTAGTAGCGCTGCTGGGTCAAAGGGTATGCACAGTTTGATAACTTTTTGGGCATAATTCCAGATTGCTCTCCAGAATGGCTGGATTCTTTCACAACTCCACCAGCAATGTATTAGTGTCCCAATTTCCCCACATCCCCTCCAACATTTGTCATTATTTGTTCCTGTCATCTTAGCCAATCTGACAGGTGTGTAGTGGTATCTCAGAGTGGTCTTAATTTGCATTTCTCTGATCAGTAGTGATTTGGAACACTCTTTCATGTGAGTGGATATAGTTTCAATTTCTCCCTCTGAGAATTGTCTGTTCATATCCTTTGACCATTTATCAATTGGAGAATGGTTCGGTTTCTTATAAATTATGGTCAGTTCGGAGAGAATATATCTTAAGAATAAGGTCTGCTAAATAAGAGCAACAGATAGTGTTCTGAACCTGGTGTCAGGAAGACTCAGCTCAAATATGGCCTCAGATATTTATTTACTAACTGTATTATTTAACCTTATTATTTGCCTCAATTTTCTCATCTGCAAAATGAGCCAGAGAAGGAAATGACAAACCACTCTGATAATTTTGCCAAGAAAATCCCGAATGGGTTCATGAAGAATCAGACATCACTGAAAAATGGCTGAACAACATCAAAGACAGGATCATAGTGCAAAGGACACACAAGTTGACATATGGATCTCATGTGAACAAGAAGGAGCAGTATGTTCCCTTTATAATTTAAATGGCACTTCATATTCAGCATCTTAGTTTAGCAGTGCATTCATATTCAGTATGTTCAAACTCATGCCAGAGAAACTGAGGCAAGACAGAGATTAGTTTTTTTAATCTTTTTAATGTGGAGAGTTTAAGCTAGCTGGTCATAAGGAATTCATGTTCAAAAATCATTGAACCCTGAGCAACAAACAGAAAAAGCAGGGAACTTTTATAACTAGGGTTTTCAAAGGGGGCTTGAGGACACTAGGTGATCAGACAAGCCACAATTCCAGGAACTTAGTCTTGACAGGATAAGGGTCAAGATAAGAAGGTCAAGGGCAGGAGACTAGAGAGGGGAAGGACAATACTCAAAAGGAGGGAAAATTATCCCAGCAAGGACTGAGATAGGGCACCTGAGTTTTATGACTCAATAGTATTTCAAGGCTTCTTTTCTGCCTCAATTCTCCCAGTCCTAATGGCAAGGAAAAAGGGGGGAGGGGGTAATAATAATTTTACTCAGGGCATAACAAAACCACCCTGTTGGGTTGGTCTCTATATTTATGCTCATGAATATCCTATTCCAGTGTTCTGTATAAGTATTTTCTGTGCTTATTAATTTTTCTGTTTTGACCCTTAGCTTCTTAGCCTCTTATTTCTTTATTTTAAAACACTCAAGATTTTTGTAAATTCCCCTTTAACTTACTGAAAAAAAAAAAAAACAACAACAAACTCAAAAATCTAAAACCTGAATAAAGAGCTGTTTGTTGATGGATAATCAAACTTTCTATGGGAACGTTACTTCTAGCTATGGAGCAGAAACCTTTAGGAATACGGGGTATCTAATTACACCATTAACTCTTTATAGTGCATATCAAGAATCCTTGGAACATGATCTGGTCCTAGTCAACTGACAATGAAAAAAACCCTCCAAAAAACCTACTTACTAAATGCCTTGGGGGTGGGGAGGTCTTGGGGGAAGTAGCAGATCCCATTGACTCTGTATAAAAAGTAAATGCAAAAAATGCAGTTTCTCAAAATTGGGCCTAATGATATGAATCAGGAGCTTGAAATGTGCATTTAGTGGTCTAAAACTACTCAGTTGTAATTGCTTAATTATACTTAAATGAAGGTTCCCAATAATCAGGGGGAAGAAATCCAGGCAAAATGAAATTGCTTTTATCACAATTACAGTAATTTTGTAAATTATTCAAAATGTATCATTTCATAGAATTAACAGATTAAAACGTTAACTTTATGCACTGATTCATGACTATAGGAAGCAGGCAATACTTATTGTGGGCAATGCTTAGCCTCCATGTGTAATCTTTCCTTTTTTGTTTATTCCCTGATAGGGATCCTAATCTTCACTGTGTTCTATGGAAACACTAAGGTTAGAGTGAGTGCGCCAGGCTGATTTCATAAGAGCTTTTATGCCAGGCTTATTTCATGGTTGGTCCTGGAATAGTGTCAGGGTTCAAGCTTAACATTTCTTTCACATTGGAAGAGAAAGAATTCTGCTTGCTTTTATTTTTCTCCCTCAAAATTAGAAAAGAACTGCCATTTACCAAATGATTCTGAAAAGTCACAAACTCCTATCCAGATGAATGTCATTTAATGTTTAATCACTGACATTTCTGGCCAACGTGACTGTGTCTGAAACCTGTGGCTTTAGGTCAAAGTAGAATTATTTATTGCCAAATTCAAATGTATTCAAGCAAAAGAATGCCATGTTCCAGAATAGTAGCCTGGGAACCAAAGCTAATCTAGTATCCCTATTAATGAGGAAGTAGGGGACTTTTATCTCAGCTGATCAATTTGTCTTGTGGGGTTTCATGACAGAGCATGTTTCCTATTTTAGGAGGTGTGTCAGTGGGTGTGTCAGAGGTCTGCAGGGGATCTACCCAGAGCTGTAAAGGAATAGGTTCTTACCTACTTGGAGCGTACTTCCATTGAGTAATAAGAATAAAAGCAATAGGGGTCTTTGCATGAAGAATTAATTACCATAGTGCCTGGGAAACCGTGTGTGTGTGTGTGTGTGTGTGTGTGTGTGTGTGTGTGTGTGTGCTTCTAGATTTCAGTTGACTTGGAGAACTCCAGGAAAATAGTGGAACAGTTATCATGCCAAAGAACAATCATACTTCCATCAAGAAAAAAAATGGCAGAAACCCTATCAATAAAAGGAAAAAAAGGAGAGGAAGGTGGAAAAGAAGGAGATAAAAACAAAACAGACCAACAGCCCCCCCCCAAAAAAAAACCCCCAAAAAACTCCATCCAACCAGAGAGAGACCTAGCTCTTACAGAAGTTACCAGAGGCATCCAAGCAATTAACCTCCCACAGTGCTTGCTGCTGACCTACTCATCAAATGTTTCCATCACTATCAAATGCAATAATACCTTTCAGAATTTTTTATAGGAAATAATAATAATCATATTTAAAAGAGTTAGAATTTATATTTAAGATTTAAAATATGCAAAACTATTTACATTTGATTCTTATCACCACTCTGTGAGTTAGGTGTTATTGTTCCCATTTTACAGATGAGAAAACTGAGATTGAGAAAGATTAAATGTCTTGCCCAGAATCACACAGCTAGTGAGCAACCGAGGCAGAATTTGAATTGGAAATCTTTCTCACTCCAAATCCAGTGCCCCATCCTACTGTACTAATTGCTTAAAAGAGAAAAGGAGAATGAGCCCAGAGATCCAGTTAAATGCTAACATTAAATATTAAAAGCCCATCTGGTGCCAAGGAGGATGAATCTCTAACTCTTCAACTTTTAGCCCTGCTTCCTCTTCTTCCAAAGTCTTTCTCCCAGAAGTCTCTCTGAAAAAGTTCCAAAACATCCAGTTTCTACATTGGTGGCTGGTAGAAATTCTGGGGAAATATCTTGCATCTCAATGGCCATGTCAATGTAGAATTACATTTGAAAATTCTGTAACCTACATTAATGAAGTGACTCCATCAATGAGATCACACTCATCAGTATACAGGGGCTCACTTGGGTTAGTTTTGTACTAAAAACTGATACACAAAGTCAAGTGCTCATCCTTGAAGTTTCCCCAATATGCCAGTCTTTCTGACTGTTTCTAATTGAAAATTGAAAGATACTTTGGTAAATCACGGGTTATCATGCTTCAAGAGAATATGGGTTGAGTTTTCCTGCGCTTGATTTTTCGTCATTTTGTCATTTCACAACTTAAATCATTTAAAAAACATTCTTGGAAAGAAGGATTTTGGAAAGAAGGTTTGAGCCTATGTTCCCTGGTGGTGACATTGGGACCCAAATTAGAAAACAGCAGAACTCCTGTGATGCATTTTCACTGAAGAACATTCTTCCCATTATATAACCAGAGAATGTATTAACTGGCATAATTAGTCAACATTTAGTTTTCTTATTGGTGTGGCAAATAACCATGGAGATGGGTAAGTAGTAGAACTTTTTTTTTTTTTTTTAATGAAAATTAAAACAGAAAAAAATTTAAGAATTGTGTGCTAACTCTACTATAGCCCTAGGGACAGCTAGTTTTCTGTGAGCATTCAATAAATAATGATATTAGATTGTCCAACACAACTCTTGAAATTTCTTGGTGCTCCATGTTCAACATGAGGCATTTTTGCTCATGATAATTATTTAAATGTAGCAATAACTACAACTGAGTTCATTCACTCACTACAGGCAGATCAGGAATCCAATTCAAATATTTAAACTTCTAATTAGAACAGAATAACAAAAGTAAATAACTGAATACTAAGTCGAACTTTTTGAGAGAGAAGGAACATTGCACAGATAGCCCATTCTCATGCGGGTGGATCTTGGCTGGAATGGCTCTAACGGTTTCCCCTAGCAACTGGCTGCGACCCCCTGATGACTGGCACAGCTGCTGTTTTCCTCTGCCACTAAAAGCTGCCATTTGGAGCTTATCTGACAATCACCAGCTATTGGGTGCCAGACTCTTTTGCCTGCCAAATTCTTGCCCTCATCTGTGGGTCTTTACTCAGTCTTCTGCTGCAGAGACAATGTTATCACTCTTGTGAGACTACCCAGACAACAGGTTTAGGAATAATCAATACATTTTCAGTTTTTGATGAGTAGGAATTAGAAATCAATTATAAGAGGGCCTGATATATGGTGTGTGGGAAGAGGGATTGGTGGTGGGAGGTAATAAAGGCTTCCGGATTTGTCTTGACCTGGAGGACTTCCAAGACGGTGATGAACAGTCACCAAGCCAGGGAACTATCCATCATTCATGCTTCCACCAAGAAAAATGTTGGAAACCCCGCCAATAAACCCTACTCTCCTCAGAATACCAACAAGGTACTCTGAGGTGAAGACTTTATTTCCAGCCTCACTCCCTCCCCTGTTCCTACCTGAATTCACTCTCCAGAATCTCCTCAATCTTCGAGATTATCCTAACCTTGAACCACACACCTTCCCAGCACTCCCAGCCTGCGGGGTCCCTCCTTCCCTCTCACAGAGGGTGAGCTCTCCCAGACCTCCATTAAGAAAGAGCAGCCTTCCTCCTCATTTCCCCCCTGAAGTCCTTGAGACATCATCCTACACTGCCTCATAAACACACACACACACACTTTCAGCTTTCATTTATGGGGTCTTCCCTAATCGATTGTTAGCTCCGGGCAGGTAGGGATCATCATTTTGCCCTTTGTGTGTGCATGTGTCCATGTGTGTAGCTGTTGAGTTTGGGAAGGGACCCCAAAAGGTTGGAGGTTGCAGACTGGTGTTTCCAAAGAATTTGCAGGTTTGAATCTCCAAGTCAAGGGGCAAAGTTTATTGTAATTGTAACACCAATTGAAACGGGCTAAGTTCCAAAAAAATTTAGCAATGAACCTGGAACAAGGAGACGCCTTCATCCAGTTCTTCAGGTGGGTTGATATGCTAATTTTATGGCCTAGAGGTAGAACTGAGGAGAGGTCTCAAGAATTTGGTTATCACTGACTAGCAGACCTAGGACTATCCCAAAGCCAGAAGACTTTAGAATCATCGACAGAAAGATTGTTAGAGCAATAGTTAGAGATCACTAATAGATCTTCCCTAAAGTCTAAGGGATGAAATATTATCATATTCTAGGCCAGTTTTGTACTGAAATATAGAGAGGAGTTGAGAAAGATTAATTTTTAATTGAATTTATTTAAATCAACTTGACCACATGGGATTAGCATCCAAAGCTTATGGTAGTGAACAAAAGGACAAAGGGCTTTTTATAGGGAAAATAGCAAGCAAGTTAGCCTGCTTCTTTATCTGACATATTTGCAACTGTTTATTAAGGAGATACATCAAAGACAAGGCCAGAAAGCAATTTTGCATGAGATTTCCGTTGTTATTCTAATGCTGAGGATTCTGACAGAAAAGGAGACAAAGGTCTTTTTAGGTGTGCAAAAGGGTTTGGTCATTTTAAGTTTGGGCTTTTTCAAATCCAGTTTTTCTGGAGGGCTGGGACTTTTGCAATCATTGATAGAACAATAGCATTCTTAGATCAGATATCAGGATCACAGATTCCAAAGCCAGAAGATTTAGAATCACTGACAGATTGTTGAAACAGAAGCACCCTAAAGTCGGGGGACCTTAAAATTATTTCTGTCTCCCCTAGAGGCTATATTCCATCATAGCCTCATCACTTGTCAGAGTGCGGCACATTTGTTGTTTGTGACTGATTTTTTTGTGTGAATCCAGCTGGGGTTTTCTTGACAAAGATATTGGAATGGTTAGCTCTTTCCTTCTCTTGCTCATTTTACAGATGAGAAAACTGGGGCAAATGAAGTGACTTGTCCAGAGCCACACAGCTAGAAAGTGTCTGAGACCGTGGAATTCTTCTTGAATCCAGACCCAGAGCTCAATCTGTGATGCACATTAGTGGACATTTAATAAATGTTTTATGGACTGATTGACTTTTCTCCCCTTCCTTCCATGCATGAATTCTCTCAGGCAACTTTGTCATTTACATTATGTTTTTAAGTAGATCTCTGAATTAATCAAATTAGGACGCTTTCTGTAAGAGGCTTTCTCCAAAGGCAAATCTGTAGCAGCCTTAGAGAGTGGCCTAAGAGGACCTAACCTAAGAGGTTAAATGGCTCATTTCTGGTTAGTCTGTATCAGAGATGGGATCTGAACCCAAGATTTAGGATTAATTCCACTGATTTGACCTTGAGATCATTGCTATATCAATCAAGCTTTTCAACTCTTATCCTTTCCTTAGTAGCTGGTATTTAGATCATGCAAAGTATTGAAGCTTCAGTAAGCACTAAACTCTGCTTTTTTTTTTCTTTCTCATTTTTTTTCTCTTTTTGATCTAATTTTTCTTGTGCAACATGATAAATGTGGAAATGTGTTTAGAAGAATTACATGTTTAACTATATTGGGTTGCTTACTGCCTAGGGGAGGGAGATAGGGAGATGGAAGTAAAGGAGAGTCTTTCCTCATACCTACATAATTTTAAAAGAACTAGAGACCTCCTACATTTTGGATGGGCCTGGATGAGCTACAGCCTTCATAATGTTTGAAGAACCACTTGTACTGGAAGAAAAAGAATCAGCCAAAGTACTGAACTTTTAGCATCCTGGTGATGTAAAAATTGTGTCCCCTTTGGGGGAAGGATGAGAAAAGAATCTTTAGAGGAAGGGTGCTCCTGACTCTCAAACCCTCCCAGGTCCCACCCATTCATTAGGGAAACTCCCAGATAAATAATCTCATTCAATTGGAAATCTTGGCTGAGGCATAGTCAATGTTCTTTATTGAGTTGAAGATTAGTCCCTCTAACTGCTCCTCAGCTGGGGCCAGGGCAAACCCCCTTATAACCAGGGACTTGTCGATCCATTGCTGCCAATTCCTAAACAGAAAAGCCCCCTGAGAAGTTGGTTCTTCCATCTTTCAACCTGTCTTTGCTAAAATCTTTGCAAAATTATCCTAACAGGATTCTACCAAGAAAGCTGTTTTCTTAGCATAATAAACCCATTCTCTGCCACAAACCTCTTGCCTCATTGATTTGGGTTTGTGAATTCTTTCCCAAAGCCTGCGATGGGCCAACAGGGACCCCATTGCTGTTAGGGGATTTCTCCACCCTTAATTCTTGCAGGAGTTTGTATTTAAGAGCTTTGAATGGAACCTTCAGGTCACCTAATCCAAACCTGTTTTTCTCTAGATGAGAGACTCAGGCCCAGAGTGCACTAAAAAAAGTGATTTTCTCTGAAATGACTGGCATTTTTGACATGTTTTCATTGTGTATTTCTAGGAGAGAGAAATTACAGAATCTGGTTTGTATTATGTCTAACGTGCAATGAAGAAGTTACCATTAGGAAAACATATTTATTTTGTTGTACCTTTCCAGCAAACTAATTACCATTTACTCTGGACTAACATGACAATAATAAGCAAAAAGTTTACATTTGGAAAACTATTGAAACAAAAAGAATGTTGGATCCCAAGATCAATTTAAACCCTTTTCAAACTAGTTTGTTTATTTTCTTTTACTCAACAAATATTTAAGCATCTACTGTATGTTGAACTCTGCTTATTACTAAGGAAAATGTGAAGCTTTTGGGTTGTTGCTGTTATAATTTTGTTCATCCTTTTTGATTTTTATATCACTTATTTCTTGATAAAATATATTCCTTTGCATCCTTCCTTAACAAGGATACAGTCTATCAAAATTAATTGAAACAATAATCTTTTTTCTTCCTCTCTCTTTTTCTTTGTTTTTTAATTCCTTCTTTCCTTTCTTATTTCTCCTTTCTTTTCCTTTTTTTTTCTTTTCTTCCTTCTCTCCTCTTTCCTTCCTTTCATCCTGTCCATATTAAAACGAAGCATACAATATTCAGAGTTAGGTGAGCAAAGGGTAAAATTTCCTTCTTCAAACTACTTTAAAAGGAACAAATTTAACTTATGGTGAGTCTTCAAATATAAGACAAAAGGGTTTTTTCCCCTTGGATTTGTGTGTATGTGATTAAGTGTATATATATGTATGCATATATATGTGTGTGTGTGTGTGTGTGTGTGTGTGTGTGTGTGTGTGTGTGTGTGTTGTATTCACACATGAACACTCCCTAATCACAATTAGGTCAGTAGAGAAACCAAAAAGATGGTGTTGATAGGAATAATAGATGACGAACAAACTGTGTCCTATCTTTGGTTCAGCTAAATATTCTATTATGGGGTATTTCCAAGTTATCTATAGTTTAATAATGATTGATATGTATAATGATGCTGCTAAAAACTATAAAATTTGGAAGCGCTTTCTGAATCATCAAATAATTTTCAGTATTTCAAATTACATTTATTTTTAGCACATGTTGATGTCTTCATTACTTAAAAGATTTGTGATTTCATCGGCATAGTCACTCACTCCACAGACAGAGATCACATTTCCTCCCTGCTTTTCTTGGAATATTAGAGATCCAAAGAATTTCCAGTTAACTAAAATATTTTATTAATTTGGAAAAAAAATCTTGTCCCAACTTTTACAGATTACAGAGTTTATCAAATTTGTAACAACGATAGATTGGACAACACTTTCTTTGAGTTTACTTTCCCAATCCCATTCACGTGTGCAGGTTGTGTCCCCAGAATTGAATACTGCCCAAAGGAGCTAGAGCACCTAGGCGGTTCAGGCCTGGTATCAGGAAGCCTCATCTTCAGAAGTTCAAATCTAGCCTCAGAGAGTTACTAGCTGTGTGACCCTGGGCAAATCACTTAGCCCTGATTGTCTCAGTTTCCTCATTTGTAAAATGAGTTGAAGAAGGAAATGACAAACCACGCTAATTAATATCTTTGAGGAGAGAACCCTAAATGGGGTCACAAAGATTTGGAAAGGACTTAACAAAAGCAGTCCAAGGAAATCCTGAGGAATGGGAACTTACCTAAAACTATTTTTTGCAAGCTCTCATCTGGTATGATCTTCCCAATATTGATTAACCTGTTGCTACCAATTAACTTTTACAAATAAATATATTAATCTTCATTATTCACAGATTCTGTATTTGTGAATTCATCTAAGGAAAATATGTGGTAACCTGAAAAAATCAACACTTGAGGGACTCTTATGCTCATTCTCAGAGATCCAGAGCATTGTAAAATTTGGATCACTTGAAGCATTCCTTCATAGCTGAGATCAAACAAGGCTCTGCTCTGCCTTGTTTCAGCTTGGATCTGTTCTGTGATCTACTTGGTGCCAGTTTTTTTGCATTTGTGTGCTTTTTATTGGTCATTTCATTGTTTAAAATAATCCTCTAGTGTAGTGCTAATGATAATAATAAAATATAATACTACTATTAAAATTAATTTGATATTCCCAAATAAAAGAAATCCATGATAGATCTCATGGAGAAAACATGTAGTAGATGACTTTTACTTAAGCTTGAGTGACCTCATCTGGTATGGTCTTCCCAATATTGATTAAACTGTTGCTACCAATTAACTTTTACAAATAAATACATTGCCATTGACCTTGTGTACAGTGTCAGTGAATCAACAACATGGTACACCCAGAAAAAAGGGAAGAGGACATCTGCTGATCTGTATGTGAAACAGAAGTAAATACTCTGACCATAAGCTTGCAGGAGCTTAACCCTACGTTCCCCTGAGATCAATGGTTCCCTATATGTTAACTCAGTATTCATGGTGACTCTATAGAACATAGCTGTCATGACTGCCGAGAACTGACCGTATTTACTCAGAACACATAACAAGGGCAAAAGTTAGGAAACATCCCCCTGACTAGACTCACCTCCTGCCGTTACCAGCTCTGATGTAAGCAGAACCTCTTAAACAGCTTGAATGGCTGCTCTAGTGGTCACTTGCCAGAAAACTTATTCACTGGATGATTAGAAAAGAATTAAAAAAAAAAAAAAACTCACTATGGACTCAGATACATATGGTGGGTTTAAGGGGAATTCACCTCTCTTCCACATCTGATTCTTTACACTCTTTTTGGCTTCCCTCGCCACCAAGAAACAAACAGAAAAGGTTTTAAAAACCTCAAGGATAATTATAGAGATTCTTTGTAGGCAAACTTGCTTTGAGCACTGTCATCAGTCCTTCCAGCTCATGAGTGGAAAAATACTCAACGAGTCTCTATGTGGTGGGCTGAAATGAAATCAGGGAATATTGCATATTCTCTATATAATACAACCAAAAGAACACATTTATACACACTCAATGGACTGGTCCCATGTTAATCCCTACCTTTTTATACTTTAAATGTAGGATGCCTTGGTATGATGTATATAAAATTTGGCTTCTTAAATTTTTAGTTTTCAGTTCCAAATTCTCTCCTTTCATGCCCTTGCCCACCCATTGAGGATATAAGAAATCTGAAACCCATTATACATATGAAATCATGCAAAACATGAAAATGTAGCTATTGATAAGGTATTTGCATATTTAGGTTTTTATTATTTCCATCTTTGAATGCTCTCCTTAGGCTATTGTCCTAGTAATGGAGGATCACTGGAAATGGACAGTCATGTAGCTACAATGATTGATTGCCTAAAAGAAGAAAAAAAAATCATTGGTTCAGGGATCTGAGAGTATAGAAATTCTCGCCATCAAAGCAGATCGGCAACTTGTCTGCAACTTATAAAGAGTTGCATGGGACACGGGGAAAGTTAATTGACTTGCCCAGGGTCACATACCTAAAATGTCTCAGAGGTCTGGCTTGTATCTAAAAACTACCAAACTAATACTTCAAAATATTGAATTGGAGAATTAGATACATAATTCATACCAAAGATGTTTTTTTAAGTACTCATTCCCAAGTTTCAACAGCAGCAAAGATATAGATACATAGATGATAGATAGATACATAAATAGTTACATATATCTTCTCAATCACCACAATATTGTAGTTTATTTTTTTCATTTTAAACTTTTTTTTTAATTGAATGGGTAGAAGGTAATAAGTAACTTGAAATTGTTTTAATTTGTACCTGCCTGATTATTAGAGAAATAAGAGATTGAGCAATTTTTTTCAAGTGATCATTGACCATTTTGTGCTTCTTCCTTCATTTGGCCATTTAACCACTGGAAAAATGGCTTGTGCATTTATAAATTTTAATTTATTCATTATGTATTTTAAATATTTACCAAACATAGTTTTGGTAAAACCAAAGATTTATTTCCTACACTTTTGTCTTTCAATGTGGATGTATTGCTTTTTTATTATCTAAAAATTCAATTATGGTTGAGAAAAATGTATCTCCCTCTCTTTTTTGAAGGGGTCTGGGGAGTATGTACATATAGATATAAATATAGATATAGAGAGAGCATATATGTATATGGAATTTACATATGTGATCAGACATAATTAATTATCACTAAAATATTAAATAAAATATGTGGAATTGATTACTGAAGTACAGCCCAAAATATCCATTATGAAATAGGTTTTATTCCAGAAGGGCAAGGATGGTTCAATATCAAAAAGCAATTAGTATGATCAATCAAATTAATAAAAACAAAACCATAGCTACAGAGAAGAGGGGAGGAGGGAAGAAGAGAGAAAGGGAGGGAGAGAGAAAGAAAAAGAGAGAAGGAAAGGGAGAGGGAGGGAGGAAGAGGGGAGAGAGACAGAAGAAAAAGGAGGGAGAAAGAAAGAAAGAAGGGAGTAGGAGGGAGGGAGAGAGAAAAAGAGAGGGAGGGAGGAAGAGCATTTATTAATAATTTATTATTATATGCTAGACACTATCCCAAGTCTCTGCCCTCAAGGCACTCACATTCTAATAATGGAATAAAGGGAGTTTAGAAATAACTTTTAGGATTTTAGGAATAAAGGGAGTTCTAAGAAAGGAGGAGAGGGGAGAAAAGGTACTGCAGATCTTAGCTTGCTCAGCATCCTTAAATAAGACTCAGTTAAGGGAATAGGGGAAGAAATAAGAATTATCTGTAGAGATGATGTGCTTTAGCAGATAGAATACTGATTGTAGACTCAGAAAGATTTGGATTCAGGTGGTACCTGGGACTCTCATGGTCCCAGGTAACTTCCTAGGACTCACAGAACAGGTATAGCTAGATCTTCATTGGTTGAGAAATTTCTTCACTAGGGACACCCTTCTTGATGAAATCCTAGGTCCAGTAAAAAAAAAAAAAAGGATCATATAAAACTCTTAACTGGAAAACAAAATTCAAAACTCTTGATTAAGAGTAGACAAGAAGAAATCATTAATGGGAAAAAAAAGTTTTTCTCATAAGAAGTAGGCTGCTGCTTTTTTTTTTTTTTTCTGCTTGGGTTTTAGATTACACTTCAAAGAATATTTTTTGGCCCTCACATCTCCTCACAACTGCCACATTCATTACTCAGGGCTTTGTCTCTTCCCCTACCCCCCGATGTACTCCACCATGCCCTTTCCCACTGCCCATTGACTTGGCTTTGGAGCAGGTTAATTCTGGACAAGTACCTCTGGGGAGGAGGCTCCATTTTTCCAATTTCCCAGCTATTCAGTAATGGTTTGTATAAATTTCACATGCTAATAGCAATATAAAACTAGGCACAGATTGTCTGGCACTTAATGGTACTGAAAATTCCAGCAGCCCTATAATGGATTTGTATTCTCTGAGCATTCACAGAGACTCTGGCTACTAGGAAACCTTCCTTAATTCTGGTCATCGGGAACAGGATGAGCACAGGGATCTTTCAGTGTGCCAAAACACACAAGGGTCAATGGAAGGAATTGAGATTGTTCTGTAAAAACAGTTCCATGTATTTGAACAATTGTCATGGGGAATTAGCTGCTTTCCTACTTGCCCTTCCTTCACCAACCCCTACCCAGAACAAAACAGAAGTGGGGAGCCAGGGTGGCGGTGCGAGCCCATGGACACTGCTCTAAAGCCAGAAGCCTCTTAATTCAGGTTTGATTTTGAGAAGAAATGAGGCACTCAACAGTAAAGGAAGTTTACTTTGGTCTGACCCAGAAAAGATATGTAACAAGGATACTATGGCATTTAGTTTCTTTGGATTGTTCTGCTACATCTCCATCCCTCCATCCCACATCAGGGTATGGTGACTCCTGCCATCTTGGGAAGAAACCCACCAAGCCTGAAAGGTGTGGAGCCCCCATGGCGAGTGCTCTGTAAACCCCTGCTCCTGGGGAGGTGGGGATTGGTGAATCACATAAACATGGGGCTTCTGAGCTGCAGTGGGGCTGGAGCTGATAGGCTGTCCACACTAAATCCAGCATGAGTTGACTAAGAATGGACTTAACTTTGTCTTCTGTATTTATTTTTCTACCTCCCCTTTCTTCCTTCTCCTTCATGCTTACCTCCACATATAGCTATAAGCACAAGTCCCAGACACCCCTTTACTGAGGCTTTAATAAAGCCCCATTCATTCATTCATGAAAACTTTTTCTGTTTTGTGTTTTATCTTCTGAGGGCCGGCCCCAATACAAGGGGTAGTTAATCTAAAATAGAAATCCTTGCTTATCCATTAATGTGTCTTTCATCCCATTAAATATTAAATATATGGTTTATTTATTAAAGTTATCCTAAATATGTAAATATGTATTTTAACAATGGCATTTTGGCAACAGGATATTAGTTCAAACCCTTACTAGTAGAGATTTACAATAGAAGAGATTCCTCCAGGGAGATTGATGGGGGGAGAGTTGACAAGAGGATGGCACAATCTGGTACCTCTCAAATGACGCGGAATGTATCAGAATAACTTTACACACTTCCTCTAGGAAGCTCCCAGATTCAAAAGGATTAAAACAACAGAGAAAACCAAATACATAAAACTTTTGAATAAAAGGTGATTTTTTTTTTTTGGTGAAACTGTCAGACCAACAATGAAATGCTTCAAGATATAAAATATATGACAAAATAGAATAAGACAGACTTTCTGAAGAGAAAAATCTTGTTTCAAGATTCCAAAGTGGATTCCTATAGGACATTCTCAGAATAAGGCATCCTTGTGACAATTAACAGCTATGTAAAAATTCACTTTTCCCCAGATTCTTGGAGCAGTCAGTGGGGGAAAAAATAAGAGTCCTTGTGTCACTAACTTTCCTCTTCAAAAAGTGATCTCTAAATTATTCAAGTTTAAATAATTCTAAGAAACTTCTACTATGTTACAGGAGCAGAGGAACTAACAAAAGGTAGTTTGGAAGGAAGACTACCTTACAGACCCACAAGTGCTGGTCCAGGAGATGTGGTGTGGTAGCTACCATCTGGGTAACAGTGGACAAAATCTGGAAGGATTTTTCATATTCATTCTTTAGAACTCTTCCAACCTATATAGAATCTCTTATCTTTGCTCAGAAACCTTTTATGTGTAATTAAAACACAGAGATGCACAAACTGACTTTAAAGGTTTTAGTTTTCCCTTTCTAAATCATGGTGATTTCTCCAATGTGGTTATAATTTACAGACAGAATTGCAATTTAGAGTAGCCGTTTGTCCTCCCTTGAATGTTATATTTTGTTGGCATTTATGAATGCCTTCATCCCTCAGATGATTGATGACTTACTCATGAGACTGAAACTCCCTTATGAATGTTGTTCCTACACACACACACACACACAACTTCAGCCAGCAGACACTGAAGAAAGCAGAAGAGCAGAGCTAACAAAGAAGCTATGGTTATGTAACATGAATAGAAATATCAAATTTCCCACATTAGTAACGCCTGTCTCCACAAGATCCGGGTGCTTAGAATAAAAAAGAGTCAGAAAATAAACGTGGAGGAAGAGAGAAACAGAAAGAGAGAAAAAGAGAAACAGACAGATAGAGACAGAGAGAGACTGAGACACACAGAGGGAAGGGGGAAGGATGGAGAGAGAGTTAGTTTTCCTTTATGATTTTCCCCCTCTAGTTCCATGTGTTTGAATGCTGAGGGGTTGTTAAAGAACAACCTTTCAAAATATTGTCATGTGTAAACACATTTCCTTTTCTCCTTCTGGAACAACAACAACTAAGATTTCTATATCACCTCCTATGTGCTAGGCACTGACTGAAGTACTTTATAATTATTACCTCATTTGAACCTCACAAAACCCCTGGAAGGTTGATGCTATTATTATTATTATCCCCATTTTATAAATGAGGAAACTGATCCAAAAAGAGATTAAGTAGCTTGCCTAGGGTCACATGGCTAGGAAGTATCTGAATCTGGATTTAGACTCAGGTCTTCCTGACTCCAGACCAGGATACTCTATCCATTGCTCCATCCTGCTAAGTACAACATCACTCAGGTGAAAACCCATAAAGCACCTCTTGCTGAGGGCAGAACATCATGCCAGTAACTAATAAGAACAGTTCTTATGTAGGAATTCCACAGTACTTTTAGTAAAAGTTTGTTATATGGATGTTGTTAGAAATCACATTTCCCAAGGTGAGAAGATAAAATGGAACTGATCTTAAGCCTCTCTAATGAGGTAATTAAATGGAAAGTAATCTTAATCCTAAGAAAATAGGAATTTTACATACACACACAAATTTCACTCACTATGACATCTTTTAGAGATATCAATATAGCTTTGTTGTACAGAATCCTTCTTTATAATGGTATTCATAATAGATTGGGATCTCTTCAACCTTTTTTGCATTATGAACCCCTCTGGCCATCTGGTAAAGCTTACTGACCCCTATCTAAAAGAATGTTTATAAATGCATAAAACAAAATCCATAGGATTACAAAGGTAGCCAATTATGTTGAAATAGTTATCAGACTTTATTTTTTAAGTTCACAGATCCCAGGTTAAGGACCCTGGTATTGAAGAAGGCCCCCATTATGTTGTATGGATCCCCAAAAAGGTTCTCTTAGAAGAGAAGGAAAAATTTCACAGAACAAGTGAGAATTTGTGACTTGCACTGGCAAGATGAGAACCCACAATTATGAAATCTAAAACTCATTGAATTATTCAGACTTCAGCAACTTCAAATTGTCTTAGCTCATCTTATTTTACAAGGACTTCTAAGCACAAAACCCAGTAAAGACTTTGAGCTCTATCCTTTTCAGCTAAGTATAATAGTGGGTAGATAATTGGACTTGGAGTCAGGAAGACCTGAGTTCAAATGTAGCTTAAGAAACCAATTATCTGAGCAAGTCATTTATCTTCTCTCTGGCTCAGTTTCCTTATCCCCAAAATATAGATAATAAGAGCATCTACATCCCAGAATTGTTGTGAAAATAAAATAAAAATTTTAAAACTTTGCAAATTTTAAGCACTATATATATGCTATCTAACATTATTATTATTGCTATTATTGTTGTTAATAATCATTACTCACCTAGTCACTAACCCTAGTTTAGACTCTCATCATCTCTAATTTGAACTATTATAATATGGGAAACGAGTATAAAGTGTGAGCACTGTTTTGTTTTGTTTTTCTTCCCAGATTATTTTTAGCTTCCGAATACAATTCTTCCTTTGCAACAACAAAATTCGGTTCTGCACATATATATTGTACTTAGGATATACTATAAGATATATAATATGTATGGGAATGCCTGCCATCTAGGGGAGGGGGTGGAGGGAAGGAGGGGAAAAACTCGGAACAGAAGGGAGTACAACGGATAATGTTGTAAAAAAATTACCTATGAATATGTACTGTCAAAGAAAATGTTATAATTATAAAAATTAAAAAAAAATTTAAATAAATAAATAAAAAAGAACTATTACAATAGCCTGTTCCAAATTTTTACCAACTCTAATCTATGCTCCACTCATCTGCCAAGGTAGTTTTTCTAAAAAATATTTATTTTCTTTTTTAAATTAATTTTTATTAAAGCTTATTTTTCAAACCATATGTATGGACAATTCTTCAACATCAGCCCTTGCAAAACCCTGTGTTCCAATTTCTCTTCCCTTTCCCTGTGCCCTCCCCTAAATGGCAAGTAGTCCAATATATGTTAAGCATTGTAGAAATATGTTAAATCCAATATATGTATACATATTTATATAATGATTATGCTGTACAAGAAAAATCAAATCAAACCAGTAAAAAAAGAGAAGCAAAATAAAATGCAAGCAAACAACAACAAAAAAGAGTGAAAATGCTATGTTAGAATATTTATTTTCTATAGATTGTTTATAGTAGCTCTTTTTTGTGATTTCAAAGAAGTGGAAATTGAGGGAATTTTGATCAGTTGAGGAATGGCTGAACAAGTTGTGGTATAAGATTGTGATGGAATATTATTATGCTGTAAGAAATGAGAAGCGAGATGTTTTCAGAAAAACCTGGAAAGACTTACATGAACTGATGATGCAAAGTGAAGTGGACACAACCAGGAGAACATTGCACACAGTGAACAGCAATATTATACAATGATAAACGCTGAGTGATTTAGCTATTTTCAGCAATACAATACTCCAAAACAATTCCAAAGGATTTCGGAAAAATTCTATTCACCTTCAGAGAAAGATCTGATGGGATCTAATACAGATGAGAGCTTACGTTTTTACTTTCTTTTTTTTTTTTTTTTAATTTTTTGTTTATGTTTTCCTTCACAACATGATTAATGTGGAAATCTGTTTTGCATGACTATACATGTATAATTTATATCAAATTGCTTGCCTTCTTAATGATAAAGTGGTGGTAGGGATAGGTAATGGGATGGAAGGAAGGAGAGAGAATTGAAACTCAAAATTTAAAAAAATAAAGTTAAAAATATATATTTAAAATACTTGGAAAAACTAAAATATTTGAAAGAAATAAAGAATAATTCTGAACAATAGATATTTTCTGTGTGTTTTTATTAAAATACAGATTATTAGGATAGATTCTTTTAAGTAGTCACAGAACTTGTGGAAGAGGTTCTTGAATGTTTCAGCACTTGATACAAACAATACAGTGTCACTGTTAAACAGAACCAATGATACAAATACATCAATCGATGAACACTTGTTTAGCCCTTACAATGTGCCAGGCCCTGTAGTCAGGACGATTGGTAATCTTCTCCCTCCTTTCCCCACCTTCAAAAATGAAGGACTAACAACAATTCAACATGGTCTCCATGTCCTTCCCTAACCTGGTTAGCTAATTCTACATGAATTCACATGTGTTAAAGTCCTTCCTAAAATATAGGATTCAGAATTAAAATATACTCCAGAGGTAACATGACCATAGTAATTCTGTGTTTATATGTCATATTCTGGATGTGGGAAGATCTTCAGGGAAGAATATGATTCCATTCTGTTGGGGATTTTCCATGTAATTAAAGGAGTTTAACTTTAAAATAATATAGCAAGTTTATCTTTTAAAACATTACATGTCAATTGTAATGGAATTTCAGGCTAATATGTTACCAAATACCTTTTGCATTGTTATTGTTGAAAAGTGATTATATACATAATGATTTTTTGGCTTGCTGATGAATGAGAAAACTCTTGTCCGTAGGACTCACAGAATTAGGGCCAATTATTTCAAGGCCTCTGTGATACCCAATTATAATAATTAACTTGTACTCCCCAACCTAAAGCCATATAATGGTTTCTAATGTCTTCTGTTCTTTTTTTCTTTCTGTTCTGTGTCTTTTCCTAAGATTCCCTTCTCTTTAATTCTAGGGAGTTTATTTTAGATAAAAAGTTAGGAATATAATCAGCAATCATTTCCAAGTCCCCAGCCAGGAAAACCCTAACATTTGGTTCCTGCCTTAATCTCAATGAGGAGACACTGAGGAGAGAAGGAAAAATATAAAATAAGCAAATAAAGTCAATACTAGTTGACTGACTATCATCAGATTCTTCTTAGGAGTCTTTTTAGCTGAATAGTTAGCTGAAAATTCTGCCAGAATTTTTTTCTCCTCTGACTTGGCTTCAAAAGCTCAGGGTCACCTCAGTGCCATGATATGTCATCTGAATACTTCAGTGGAAGGGTGGAGTTAAATCACTTGACATTTTATTAGGAATAATAAAAACTGCCATTAAAAATGTCCCTGCTGTAAGTGGAAACCAAGATAACCATTTAGATGATGATAAATAGAATTTCACTAATTAGAATGCTAATTCTTAGTCAAAATTTCTAAATGGGATAGATGTTGGCTTAGATGACTTGAGTCCTGTGGACTAAAGTATTAAGAATGGGAGGGAGGGGACAGTTGTTTTTATTTTTTAATTAAGAAAAAATTTTTAATTAACAAGTACTTTTTAAGTAAAAAGTACTTTCCCCCCCTCTCTCCTACCTCCTTTCCTTGCTCCTTACTGAAACAAAGGAAACAAAAGTCATGTAATAAATCAGTCAGAATCAGGTTAATAAACATTTATTAAATTCCTCCTATGTGTCAGGAACCGTGCTAAGTTCTGGGACTGCAAAGAGAGTTACAAGACAGTTGCTTTTCTCAAGATGCTCACAGCCTAATGGGGGAGTCAACATGCAAGAAGAGGTTGAAAAGGAGAGCAGATGGGGGGAAGGTAATCAGCCCCAAAGAAAGGATGAAGTCATGAATCAAAGTGAGGAATGATCAGAGAAGAGATGAGTTTCTGAATTGATTTAATCTTTCAAAATGACCAATTTCTGGAGATGCTAAAGCTCAAGAAAGTAGCTGAATGAGAAATAAATGTGCATAGTCAAGGAAAATAAATTAGAGAATGTTTTAAAAGTGAAAAGGCCTTAGCTCTACTATAGGGAGAAAAAAAATTCTCCCATTGAACTCAATGGCAACTGAGATAAAGATTTTTTTTTTATTAAAGCTTTTTAATTTTCAAAACATATGCATGGATAATTTTTCAGCATTAACCCTTGCAAAACCTTGTATTTCAAATTTTCCTCCCTTCCCCCCCTCCCCTAGATAGCAAGTAATCCAATATATGTTAAACACAATAAAAAATATATGTTAAATCCAATATATGTATACATATTTCCACAATTATTTTCCTGCACAAGAAAAATCAGACCAAAAAGGAAAAAAAATGCGAAAGAAAATGCAAATGAACAATAACAGAAAGAGTGGGAATGCTATGTTGTGATGCACACTCAGTTCAGATGGCTCTCTTCATCATAAGATCATTGGAACTAGCATAAATCATCTCATTGTTGAAGAGTCACGTCCATGAAATAAAGATTTTAAAATATTTTCTACTATTGATATAAATGGTAGACTTTTAATAATTATTAGTAACTTAGACTGAAATCTCAGAAATAGGTTCCATGCTACACTAAGGACACTGTGCTAAATAACCATATTAATCTCTTTACACAAGAAAACTTAGAGGGGGAAAAAACCCTGTTCTAACATTTGCCTGATGTACACGTGCCCCCTTTATATGTGAAACTCCTGCTCCTTGACTAGCCAATGGTGAGTCCCTCTCTTTGATGCTCCAACATTTGATAAAACTCTGCCTTTATTGAGAGGCTCCTTATTTCATCTAGAAATGGTTACAGGTGTGCTCACTTAGAGGTCTAGGACCCAGGTCCTTACTCTTCAAGCATTTTGAGTGTAATGCCCTAACTGAGCAAGACAGAGATTAGAGAATAATTTATTAAATGGGAGAGATTTACTGGGACCAAATGGATCCATGGTTTGGTCCCAGGGCTGAATGAGACTATCGTCTCAAAGAATCCAGCCCTGAATATCGGATACAAGATTCTTTAATAGGGTAACAAGAACAATGACCTAATGGGGGGAGGCACCTGGATGAGGATGACATAATGGAGGCAGGCATCTAGGATGACATACAGGAGAGGCTCCTGATATTCTAATGAAATCTAAAATGGATAAAGACCTTTATCCCATCAAACATTAGGAGGGAATGACTATAGCCTAAAGTCTAAAATATAAGACCTTTATCCTAACATTAAGAGGGAATGGTTATAATCTGAGGTAGAGTAACCGAATAGGACAATTAGGGAAACTGGGTCAGGACATTAAAAGAGAACCATGGCACAACACAAGGAAGAAGAAGTAGAATTCTCTGCAGCTATTTGTAGGAGAGGGCTTTGAGAAGAGAGAAAGAACTTCCTACCACAAGCTGTCCCAGTTGGATGGAGGTTTTTACACATATCTATATTAAAAAATATATATATATTATATACATATATGTATTAAATATATATTAAGTAAAAATAAAATATATATTAAATTTAAAATTATATATTAAAATATATTGTTATATACACACATATATATTACAATTTATAATTTACCCCACTGCTTTTGGTGGAACACGAGGAATAGTATATAACTTTTTTTAAAGCTTTTTATTTTCAAAATATGTTAATAGTTTTCAACATTCACCCTTGCAAAGTCTGGTGTTCCAAATTTTTTCTCCATCTCTTCCCCCCATCCCCTCCTGTAGATAGCAAATAATCCAATATGTTAAACACGTGCAATTTTTCTTAGTATATAACTTTTATAAAGAAAAATGTAATTTACAACCTTCACTGAAGACGTTGCTGCTGACTTTCCTTCCCAAAGTGTAGAACGTTTTGTTTTTTGTTTTTTTCCAGTTTTGTTTTCAATGAATAAAAACTCATTTTTGACCTTGATGACGGTTCTTTTGCAGACCAACAAAAATGACTGTAACATTTTCATAAAATAAAAATAAATAGATGTGATTTCTGTCACCTTGTTTTGTCATTTGGAGATTTGGGTTTACTTGGTTACTTCAAAGCTCAA
The DNA here is from genome assembly GCF_048593235.1 of Sminthopsis crassicaudata. Taxonomy (NCBI): domain Eukaryota; kingdom Metazoa; phylum Chordata; class Mammalia; order Dasyuromorphia; family Dasyuridae; genus Sminthopsis; species Sminthopsis crassicaudata. Next base: position 84,992,436 of record NC_133622.1, on the reverse strand, counting down.
TGCCGATACATTGTGATGAAGGGAAATAAAGTTAATTCAAGCTTAGGAAAAAAAGAAAGAAAGAAAGAAAGAGGGTTCAGGGAGGCTTTGATTAAGTACAGGAAGGTTCTCTTAAAAAAAAAAAAAAAAAGGTGGGTCATTCCCAATACTTTAAACCTGCTGTGGCCAACACATGGGGGACATATGAGGGGGCGGCAGCCTTGCCTGTTCTGGTTAAAAAGATGGCTGTCAGGGTCCCCCTCTGTCTAGTTCAGCCCGCTCTGTATCAATTAGAAACGTTGTGGAAACCCAGATTCTGTAGAGAGATTAACCTCCTCAAATACTTCAAATTAGAGAGAAGGATGTTTCTGTTGTTGCCTCTTAAAGAATGCTAAATTATACCAAGGAGAGTCACTGGGGGCCGTAGAGCTTTTCACAAGCTTTTCCCCTATTATTTTCAAAGTCTGCGTGGCAGCAAGAATGTTTTGTTTAGAGGAATATATCATTCCTACTTGTCAACTCAAACTAGATGCTGGGCTGATTTGTTGACAACTTTCCTTAAGATGACGGACACGTATTCCATGCAGACAGCCGAATTAAGGAGCTGAATTGATGCACGGGGGAGTTTATGAAGTAGCTAATTGATGCCATTTGTGGGTAAAGGACGTAAATAGATTGTATCAATAATGCTGTCATCATTCAAGGCTGGCTGGACAAAGGAAGAGGGAGAAGGTTTTTGTGAACCAGACTCCTCTAGTCCGGGCGGATCCCAAAGGAGGCTGTTGGTCTTCAGGGCTGGCTGGATCTCCCTCGCTCTCCCTAGGAGCCTTTGTTCATATCTTCCCACTGAGCCTCCTCCCTCCCGGAGCCCAGTGCTATGAATTTACCCGGACTGCTTATCAAAAAAGCTTTTTTTTTTTTGGCTGATGTAATTGGGGCTAAGTGACTTGCCCGGGGTCACACAGCCAGGAAGTGGGACAGGACTTTGGATGCCTTGCCACCGTCCTTTTGCTGCTGCAGTTCATGGGGAAACAGATCTAGAGCTAGAAGAGACTTTTAGGGAGGATCTGTTCTACCCCCTGATTTTATAAGTGGTAAAACCAGGAGCCAAAGAGATAACAGGGCCTGCCTAAACTGGTGCAGGTCCTCAGTGACAAAGACGGAATTCCAATACATCCGTCTTCCTCCCTCCCCAGTCTGTCTGCATTCTGCCTTCCAGGCCCACTGCCTCAGAAAGCTTCCTCAGCCCAGCCTGACCCAAGGACATCACTCTGTCTCTGTCTGTCTCTCATTCTTTCTCTCTGTCATTCTCTCTGTGTGTATGCGTCTTTCTGTTTCTCTGTCCCTGTCTCTTTGCTGTTTGTTCCTCCCTCTCTCCTCCCTCCCTTCCCATCTCTATCTCTCTCTGTCTTCCTCTCTCTCTCTCCCTCTCTGTCTCTTTCCCTCTTCCTCTCGTCTATCTGACTCTGTCTCTGTCTCCCTCTCCTTCTGTCTCTCTCTCTCTCCATCTCTCCCTCTCCATCTCTCTGTCCTTGTGTCTCTCTCCTTCTCCCTCTCTTCTGACTCTGTCTGTCTGTCTGTCTCTGTCTCTCTGTCTTTCTCTTCTGAATTTCAACAGCACCAACTGTCTGATTGTCTGTCCCACTCATTTGACACTTGCGCTCCTCTATATTATTCCCTTTCTCATTATTGTCTTCTTTTATACAATCTCCCCTTTTCATTGCTTCCAAGTTCATCATTTTATTTGATTGATATTGCCCGGTAGCACTGGGAGGATTATACATCTAAACCTGGAAGGCAACTTAGATGCCATTTAGACCTGTATCCTCATTTGCCAGATGTGGAAACTGAGTCCCAGAGAGGTTTGGTGATTTTGCCCCAAATCACATAGGTAGTAAACGGCAGAGGCAAAATTCCAAGTCCTGGCCTGTCACCTTCCTTGTACACTGAACAATTTTCTCTGAGGTCCAAACAGGGGTGAGGATTTTCCCCCATAGTGATCAATCAGCTTTAGCACCTCCGGACTTCCTTACCTCCCCAAGTCAGGAGGGATAATTTCCTTTTTTGCTCTTTCCCTCCCTCTCAGTAGCAACTTCCCAGGAGGATTCAGCATGACTTAATTGCCTTCCCACACTTAGTGACTTAGAATCATGCACTTGGGAGTCAGAAAGGACCTTGAAGATCATTTTGGGCAACCCTCTCATTTTACAGAGGAGGAAATTCTAACAGCCTGTTGCTATTAACAGTGGCTTCAATTTACAATCCAGGAATGCAGAGCATCTAAAAGGGGCCACTGATGCACATCCTGTCTCCTCCACTGAATTGCATCCTGTCAGCTCCTTGTGGGTAGAAACCGGATTCAGAACCTCACTGGGCTCACCTCAGCACCCTGGATGTAGCAAGTACTCAGTGATAAATGTTTGTCCATTGAGTTACTTGGTGACGCAGGCCCTGTGATGCTCCTAAACAAGACAATATGAGACTCGATGACTAACAGGAAGTTTTCATTTCTGCTATGTATGAATCATGACTATTTGCAGTACAAATCTTTATGATAATTCTTATCTCCTTTGTCCTTAAGAATTTATCTTCTTCTTGTCTAAATTACAGGAGAGAACTAGCAAACTTGAGAACCTTCTTCTGGGTTGATGGGAATGGGAGTAGGTGGGGGAAGGACTACTACTCTTGTTCACCCACGGGTTCCTCTGCTCTGAGGTAGGCATGAAGTTGGGCCAGATCCAATCCTGGGAGAGCTGACATTAATGAGAGATATCAGATACCCTTTTCCCATTCTTTTTAGTTACAATCAGAACCTCTACCCTGATAACCTTGAGACCAATTTTATTTAGAACTGTTTACTAGGTTATAGCTGATATGTGGGATTTCCTCAAAAAGAAAAAAACTAAAGGACATGATGTAAATCAGATATGGGTCAGAGGATTTATTCCTACACACAAAAAGTGATAACTATAAAAAAGACATAAACATAGGCTAAACAGAACAAGATTCGGTATCTTAACTTTTAAATATATAACTCAGAAATTTGTTGGCTGAGGTACAAATCTTATCAGAACATAAAGCAGTTTGAAGGATTATTTTACTAAACAGGCATTTTATTTCTTACCTCAGCTTTGCACAACCCCCATAGTTTCAGGCACATATTTATTTGTAAAAAGGCCAGGTTCAGGCAAATTTTCTTGCTGGTGGCTAAACTCTATGATGCAAAAACTTCCCTTTTCATGAACCATTTCCAACCAACTGACTTCTCACTAGGTGGGGCAGAGACTTAGTGCTGGGTCTAGATTCAGGAGGATCTGAGCTCAAATTCATCTTTAGATACTTTCCAGTTGTCTGACTCAATTTCCTCAGCTGTAAAATGGAAGTAATAATAGTATCTACTTTGTAGGGTTGTTAATAAATTAATAATTCATTAAGCACTTAATGAATGCTTATTAATAAGTGAGTGTTCCTTTCCCTATTCTCTCAGCTTCACAAAGCTGCCTCCAAACCTAGTTATTTTAGTAAACTTTCTTGCCCAGAGGTTTGACCAGGGAGAGTATGTGACTTTGACACCATTTTCTCTGACCATTTTCCTCATTGCTTTTCCTCCAGAACTTGTTCTTGTCTCTACGATCCTCTGACTCACAGCCAACAAGGGGATCTTTTGTCATTTCAGAATGTAAATTCCTCCAAGTTAAGTCCATGCGGCTGGAAGGACCTCCCCTCCTCTGAACCAAGGTTTACAAAGAAACATGGACTCATCCTCCAAGGGACAGCTTTCACTACAAAGGGATGCTACCACCAGAGGGCAGTAGTTCCCCAGTCATTCTATGGACCACAAACATTTATTAAATGTTATTGCAAGCCAGGGAGAAAAAAAATAACAACAAGAAAAACACTAGGAAAAAAGTCTCTTCCACAAAGATTTTACATTTTTCTATGTGCATGCATTTTATTATATTATTATGTATTTTAATATTAATTAATAATATTAATAAATTAATATTAATATTATTATATTTTAAAATACAAGATATTTTAAGAAGGGTCTCAGGGTGCATTACCAAGAGGTGCATAAATATGTGGTGGTGTACATGTATGTCTGAAGGGAGACTTCCCTGAGCAAGACGCAACTAAATTGAGCTTTTAAGAAAGTTAGAATTTCTGAGAGTCAACAAAGGGAGAAGTGACTCTGAAGACAACTTCTTAGAAGGAATAGCAACAGGAGTTTGAAGACCAAGTAAAGGGGACAGATAGAAGTCTTGTTTAGCTGGAATAGAATGTGTGAAAGAGATTTTTGGGAAACGAAGTTGGAAAATAAATTTTTATCCTGATTGTGGAGTGCTTTGAATGCCAAACTAAAGAGTTCACATTTTTATCTTACAAGCAATAGGGAAGCTACTTAGGGTTTTTGAATATAACATAATTAGATGATTCATTTATAACATTTATTTTGGCATCTCCTAAGAAAATAGATTAGAAAATGAAGAGCCTAGAGGCAGGGAAATTAATTAGGAGACTAATTCCATAGTCCTAGAGAAGGGGATAAGTCTTGAATTAGAGTTTTGACATTGTGAAAGGAGAAAAGGAATGGATTTAATTAAGCAGGAATGTCCTGGAGCTGATTGTTAAATTTTTGGTGTGAGAATTTTTACCTCGGAAATTTATAAATACTATAAATCTGGGCTTGATTTATTGTTTTGTTGATTGTCTAGACTTAAGAAAGTAATGGAGAAACTGTTAAAAATGGAGATTAAACTGAAAAGAGTAGGCTATACGATTTTTCATTTTTGGCTATCTGATTGTTAAACATATTGGATGCAAGAAATGTTGTGGAATTACAAATTTTTTTTATTAATTTTATAATAAAATTTTTTTGACAGTATATATGCATGAGTAATTTTTTTATAACATTATCCCTCGTATTCATTTTTCCAAATTTTCCCCTCCCTCCTCCCGATGACAGGCAATCCCGTACATTTTACATGTGTTACAGTATAACCTAGATACAATATATGTGTGCAAATCCCATTTTCTTGTTGCACGTTAAGTATTGGATTCCGAAGGTATAAGTAACCTGGGTAGATAGACAGTAGTGCTAACAGTTTACATTCACTTCCCAGTGTTCCTTCTCTGAGTGTAGTTGTTTCTGTCCATCATTGATCAGCTGGAAGTGAGTTGGATCTTCTTTATGTTGAAGATATCCACTTCCATCAGAATACATCTTCATACAGCATTGTTGTTGAAGTGTACAGCGATCTTCTGGTTCTATTCATTTCACTCAGCATCAGTTGATTTAAGTCTCTTCAAGCCTCTCTGTATTCCTCCTGCTGGTCATTTCTTACAGAGCAATAATATTCCATAACCTTCATATACCATAATTTACCCAACCATTCTCCAATTGATGGACATCCATTCAACTTCCAGTTTCTAGCCACTAGAAAAAAGAGCTTCCACAAACATTTTGGCACATACAGGTCCCTTTCCCCTCCTCAGTATTTCTTTGGGATATAAGCCCAGTAGTAGCCCTGCTGGATCAAAGGGTATGCACAGCCTGATAACTTTTTGGGCATAATGTGGAACTACAATTAATAGGACTTGGTAATTGGTTGAATTTGGAGAGAGTGGGGAAGATAAGGAAGAGAGAAGAATCTAGGACAACCCAACTAATTAGAATAATGGTAATACTTTAGGAAAAGACAAATGAAGAAGTCAATAAGCATGTAATAAGTACCTACTATGTTCCAGACATTATGATGCAGAGGATTGATTCTGGTCAATGGGATATTTGGGTAATTTTTTTACTTTTATATTTCTTTTTTCAGTACGATCCCTGAGGCAGGCTGATGCTTAACTCACTAGACTGAAACTATCTGAATCCAGTTATAGATTTTGCCTTGGGTAAGTGATTTAAACTCTCTGAGCCTCAATTTCCTCAAATGTTAAAAAAAAAAGCGGGGGGCAGGGGGGGAAGAGTCAGATTGCAAGATCTCGGAGACAATCAACCATGAGTTTTTTAGTTGTTATTTTAGGATAACATGAGGAAGAGAAAGTAAGGCATAATTAAGTATCTTTCTTACTAATCCCTATATTAGTACATCACTTCCCTCTCTCAGCCTCCCTTCATTTGTAAATGAGATAATAATAGTACAACTCCCAGAGTTGTTGTGACGACAAAATGAGATAATATAGGGAAGTGCTCTTCAAATCTTAAAGTGCTATAGAAATGCCTGTTATAATTTCCCATTATTAATTAACTATATATTGACTTTATAGTTTGGAATCAAAAGTCTTTCCAGTAATTTGTTTAAACTTTAGAAAGGTAATGTTAAAGTACTCCTGGATAAATTATCTTGTAGCAATTATGGGGTAGGGAATAAAATGCTCTACTCATCTTGGCTTTTTAAACCAATTAGACAGAAAGATGGTTGCCTTTCCAGTAATAAAAGTTTGTTCCCCCTCACACAACAAAAGAAGAAACAAAAGAAGAGAAAATTATAAGTAATAGCTTCATTTTATAATGTATAATTTTCAGTTCTGTTTTCTTAAAGGGACTATAACCACAATATGGAATTTGTTGTTCAGGCTTTTTTCAGTCTTGTCTGATATTTTGCGACCCCATTTGGGGATTTCTTGGGCAGAAATATTAGAGTGATTTGCCATTTCTATCTGCACCTCATTTTACAAATGGAGAAACTGAGGCAAAAAATGTTGAGTAAAACTTTCCTAGGTTTACAGAGCTAGTAAATGCCTAAGGCTCGATCTGACTTCAGTCTTAGCCCTCCAGTAACTAATTGTACTTCCTAGATGTCTGTGCAGAATAAAACATCTTAAGGAAACATAATGCATATTTTTAAACAGATTTAAACTGATTATAGTAGGGATCCTTTGAGAAAATTCTAAGCATTTTATTCCATTCATTTTTTTTGAATCATCTGTGTTGAATGCAGATGTCTATTTTATTTTTATTTTTGCTTTTAAACGAAAAGTTTGTGAGCTATTAGGGAATCTGGGGCTATCTTGGTGTTCATTTTGATTGAAGACTTTATTCCTAATATAACAATAACAACAACAACAATACTAATAATCATAGCTAAAATTTACATAGTACTTTAACTTTGCAAAACTGATCCTCATTTGAACAATACAAATTCAACAATTCTATTTAATTATATATATATAATTTATATAATTATATTACATTTAATTAATTATATCTTTCAAGGACCGATCCATTACATTTGATATTGGTAGGACAAAATCATTTAAATCTTATTCTTTAATGGAAATTTTCACCTATTATAAGTCTTTTATGTGAAATTCATTTAAAATTCAACTTCAAATGTCACTCTTAACTATTTAAAAACACAAACAGTGTTTACTACACTTGGGCAGTTTTATAGACACTTCCTTGTGAAGACTAAAAACCTTTTAAAAACAGTCATCTAAGCTTTCAGTGCTCCCAGGCATTGAAGACAGGCCTGTTCTTGCAAGGAAGAAGAGGCAACCTATTTATTAATGGTGATTTGAGGCCATACCAGCCCAAACACATCTCCAATCCCAAGCTGCCAGTTTTCCTTTCCCTGACCTAGATGGAAAGACTTCACCATTAGAATTACTTCTTTAAAAGATAATGTTGTGGAGCCTTGAATTCCAGTTCTACTTCTATTGAGAGGTTGACATTGGGCAAGTTAACTACACTTTTTTTTGAGTTCCCATTTCAGCTTTAAGGTTCTGTGATCCATGATTTATTGGACTTAGCATTATTTAGCAGCAAAAAACTCCTTTCATTAGAAGTTCCCCCACCAAAGCCCACATCCCCTTTGATCAAAATAACTGGTGGACAAATTTTATACTCTTATCTACTTCTCACATCTCATTCTGTTATGTAGTTAAGGGCAAGAGTTATCTCGCCTATCTCTAAGCATCTGGAGAAAAAGACGTTAAAAAAAACCAGGGAAATCAGTCCACTGACTGTTTGCTGCAGTTGAAACATCTATGACTAACAGACATATCCCTTGGGAAGGGCAGTGCATACTTTTAAACATTCTCAAGTAGATCCACACACTCTTCAAACAAATATAGAAATTTACCTTGCTGGGAAAACTGGAAAGCAGTTTGGCAGAACTAGGTATAAACCAAAATCCATTTACTATGGATTCATGCCTGAGACATCAAGGGAGATAGCATAAGAAAATTAGAAGAACGTGGATCATATTACCTATTAGATTTATGGATAGGAGAATTTATGAATAAACAAGAAGGAGAGAGCATTGTTGAGGTAAAATGGATATAAAATGGAAGCAGAAAATTGCTATTTTTAATAGATAGTTTCTCAGATAAAGGCCTAATATTTCAAATGTATAAAGAACTGAGTCACGTTTATAAGAAAATGAGTTCTTCCTCAATTGGTAAATGGTCAAAGAATATAAACAAGCAGTTTTTGGAAGAAATCAAAGCCATATATAGTCATATGAAAAAATGCTCTGAAGCATTATTGATCAGAGAAATGCAAATTAAAACAACTTTGAGGTACCATCTCACACCTATCATATTTGCTAAAAGGATAGAAGGTAAAAATGACAAATGTTGGAAGGGATATGGAAAAATTGGGATACTACTATACTATGGAACTGCAAATTGATCTATTTTGGAGAGCAATCTGGAATTATGCCAATAGGATACTCTTTGACCCAGCAATACCAATATTATGTCTGTTTTCCAACGTGATCCAGGGAAAAGAAAAATAACCTATATGTTCTAAAATACATCAGCTTTTATGGTAGCAAAGAACTGGAAACTGAGGGAATGTCCATCACTTGGGGAATGGCTGAATAAGTACACGATTGGGCTGAAATTCTACTGTGCTATAGGGAATGATAAGCATCCATCAGAATTGATCATTGTATAGTCTTGTTGCCCCGTATAATGATCTTCTGGTTCTGCTCATTTCACTTAGCATCAGTTCATATAAGTCTCTCCAAGCCTCTCTGTATTCATCCTGCTGATCATTTCTTACAGAAAAATAATATTCCATAACATTCATATACCATAATTTATTTAGCCATTCTCCAATTGATGGACATCCACTCAGTTTCCAGTTGCTTGCCACTACAAAAAGAGCTGCCACAAACTTTTTTGCATGTGTGGGTCCCTTTCCCTCCTTTAAGATCTCTTTGGGATGTAAGCCCAGTAGAAACACTGCTGGGTCAAAAGGGTATGCACTAGGTTCAGTTATTTCTAACTGCTAAAACCATGTGTTATCAATACCCCCTAAATTTTGGTCCCTTGGGTTTATTTAGAGTTCTTTCCCAACCCTAGTAATAAATTTGACCTCAAATGCCTTATATGTATCAGGTAACAGAACTTTGACAGTAGCATTGGGGGGCTTTCATTGGATCATTAATAAGATACAAACAGGATGAAGCTCAGTTTTCTCTAAATAGCAGTTCAAAATTGTTTTGTAGGATTTTTTGGGAGGCCTGCACTTGTGTTTGTCCAAGTCAAGGGAGGAAATATTATTTACCTTTGTTGCTTGTTGTCTCTAGAAATTCTTCCTCCATTTCAAAAAAGGACCATCCTTTATCCCTCTCCCAGCTGTGTTCCTGATTCTTGGGACTTTGCCATCATGTCTCAGCTGCCTTCTTATCCTGGAACATACTTGTGTCTTTGCATCCCTCCTTTCCCATTGGTGAATTCCTACAAGAATCTGAAGAATTTTGAAGGGTCCTGACCAGTCATTTTTCATTCTCCAGCCAAGAAAGACATTTTTACATGGCTTATTTTGTGGAGAAGCCCAATCTGAATCATACTTAAAAACAATTTTTAAAAATATCTGAATATAAACAAACAAGCAAATAAACAACTCAGGACATGAGAGAAAGAGTTTAGATGTGATCTTTGTTCTTGTTATGGGAAAAGAGATATGTCTTTCTTTTTCCATGTCTGGGAGTTTTTAAAAAATGACTTTAGTTTCTCCTTTGGACAACTCTGTCAAAAAAAAAGTCCAATTAAGTTATCGGCATGAGCACATTAATCTTATTCTCATTTTTCTGGAAAGCTCTGGCTTATTGCAAATCACATTGAGCAGTTTAGGGCATCATTCCATTTTCCAGTCCTTTTCTTGTTTTTCTGTCTCCTCCTTTGACATTTCAGGACCAAGTTAATTTTTACCAAGGAGACAGGCTTAAGATTGCTTTATTTTTCTAAAGAACACTCACCAATCATTTTCTGTGGCATATATCAGGAATCTGATGCAATGTTTCTGGGAAGAGGATATTAGAACGCTGAAACTTTCTCTGAGACTTCTTGAAGAGCCTCTCAGCCATATCCTCATTTCACCTCTGCTTTTGGAGTGGATGAAAATGGAAGTAGGGAACGGGAAATAGGATCCTTGAGGTTTCCTAAGATATCAGAAGAATCTCCTGGCAAACTTATTGACCTAGAGAGAAACTAAGGACTACTACTGGTTTCGTTAAGGTTGATAGCAAAGGTCAGAAGGCATCTGGCCCCATTTCAAGTAAGCTCATTCATTGCTGGCTGAAAGTCAAAGTCACGAGCTCCAGAAATCATTTATACTTTGTCCTTTCTGGAGAACATTTTTGTAGTGAGCATGATATGTGTGTTCCCTGATCTGACACTCCAGATTCCATACTCCTTCCCCAATTCTCCCTTTTTTTAAGTCTCTGAAATTTAGGCAGAACTCACATTTCTGTTTTGCTTCTTAATTTACTGTTTTTGTATTCTTTTAATTTATTTAGACTTTTAAAAAAAGAAGGTATGGATTGATTTATTCATTTTAAAGTAGTTTTATAAATACTTCTGGATTCTCCATGTATAGTGAGTTAGCTTTTTTTTTTTTTTTATTGCCACATAAGGACTCTATATATTAAATCCCTCTGTTCTATAACCAGCTATTAGTCAATATACAAGTCTAGAAATGAGGTAGTAAATCTTAAACAATGACCACAAACAGTATCTAGAAAAAAAAAAAAAAACAGCTCTTGCTTTTCCTATGTTCTCACCACCAGGCCTGAATCTGAGGGATATAATATAGTCTTTCAATCAACCAATTATTAAGTACCTACTATATACAAATCATTGTACTAAGCAGATATGAAGGAAGTATAAAGCTAGTGAAAGAGACATCTTCTTGACTTGAGTGCTGGGCCTAGAGAGACACCAAGTTCAAATCCAGCCTCAGATATTCTAACTACATGACCTGAGCAAGTCATTTAATCTTTTTCAATCTCCTCAACTGTATAATGGGGATTATAATAGCATTTACCTGTTTGTAAAGCTGTACACTGTGCTTGGAAAAGAGCAGTATTTAACAATATTCATTTCCTTCTTCATTCCTTTGTCCTTTCCCTTCTTTCTGTCTCCTATTTTCCCCATTCCTATTTCCTTTTTTTTCCCTTCCTTCTTTATTCCCTTTCTTTACCCTCTTTCTTTTCCCTTCCTTTTTCTCTTTCTTCCTAGAACATTCAAATGAGAGGGAGAAAAGGGGATTGTTCTTGGCAGACACAGTAACAGCAGGGAGAAGTGTTTATAGAGGCTCTGATAGCATTTTTCCAGGGAAGGAGTCAGGAAGTAGACCCAAGAACCCTATTTAGGGTCATTTAGTAGGGGGTAAATAGCCCCATACAACTCAATAGACCCTGAGGACATAATTTACTCTACAGTAATAATTGATCATTATGATGACCCTGAGTCATAAAGATAAGCTTCAATTATGCTCAGTATATTTGTTTGAGAAGGGAGGAAAGCCTGTAATTTATTTTAGAAAAAATTCTATCAAAAAGTTAAGGAGGAAGAAAGAGAGAAAGAATGAATGAAAGAAAGAAGGAAAGAAAAAAGGAAGGAAAGAAAGAAGGGAGGAAGAAGGAAGAGAGGGAGGGAGCAAAGAAGGAAGGAAGGGAGATGGAGGGGAGGGAGGGAAGAAAGAATGAGGGAAGGAAGAAAGGAAGTATGGAAAGAAAGGAAAGGAGGGAAAAAGGAGGAGGGAGAGAACAAGAAAGGAAAGGAGGGATGGAAGGAGGAAGGAAAAAAGGAAGAAAGGAAGGAAGGGAAGGAGAGAAGGAGAAGGAAGGAAGGAAGGAAGGAAGGAAGGAAGGAAGGAAGGAAGGAAGGATGGAGGGAGGGAAGAAAGGGAGGAAAGAAATTTGATGCTTAAATGTCCAAACCCAAATTTTTAAATTAAGCAATCTAAAAATGCTTGGCTATTCAGAATACCACATAATTCTTTTTTTTGCCCCTTTATTGTACAATTTTTCATCATTTATCTTGTATATACTATTATTAGATGGTAAAATTCATCAGAACAGAAGAAATGCCTTATCCTACCTTTTCTCTGCCGTGGCACTTGCTGGAAATACTCATTACACAATAAACACTTCCTAAGGAAATGCTGACTAAACAAATTACAGGAGCTTCTGCAAGCGAAATGGCTCCTTTACAAAGCATTAGTACATCTTATTAAACAAGAAAGATTTACACCTCGAGCGTTTGTTGCAAATAATTTCTATTTAACTCTGCTTTTTATTAGAATCAGAGTCGGGGGGGGGGGGAATCATGGAACCTCAGTGACACTTACGGCTATAAAGTCCCATGCAATTCCCTGGTCATTCTGAACCACACAACGGATTCGAGATCTGCCTGCGGGACGGGCTCTGAATACAGAGGCTGCTCTCCTGTTCTTCCTTCTGATCTCTGGCTGCCGGCGTGGCCCTGACAGGGGCCTGACAGCTCAGGCCCTCAGAAGGAGTTTGCTCTCACTGGGCAGGGGCCTCATTCTCTGTGGCTCCCAGCGGGAGCTGCCTTGCAGCCCTCCCCCAAGGTCCCCTCTGTGCCCACTTTCCAGGGATGCAGAGCCCGAACTTGCAGCCAGCTCACCTGATCCCATTTCCTCCGACGTGTCAGCTCAGCCCTAATGGGCTTCGAACGCCTGACCTTTCCTTAACCCCAGCCGCCCTGGCACAACTACACATCACAATATATACAGTTTCTTTTCATTTATCAAAGGCGGGGATTCCTGGGGGAATCAGGATTTGACAGTTCCAGTTACAAGATAATTGTGATCCTTAAAAGGAGAGAGGGAGAGATGAGACAGATGGTGTACACTGGAGACATGTGGAAGTTTTTTTGAAAAATTGCTTCAGAAATTCAGTCTCTGAGAGTGACATGAAGCTATGCAAATCATTTTTTTCTTTTTACATAAAATATCACAGAACGCAAGAAAATTATCATAATCTTTGGGCTCTCATCAAGTGATTTCTGATTGATAGGATCTAGAATACGAAAGACTGATAATTACCTGCTTTCTAGTTTTGACGGGGAATCTCTAACCATTCTAAACTAGGGGGGGAACATTATTTTTTCGCCTTGAGATTATAATGGCAACACATGTTTTCTACATGGTTGAATTCAGGCTTGATATTATAACATCCACCATAAACACCAATTTAGTTAAACTTTTCAGGATTGTTCCATATAGTCAAATAACAATTTACATGTGTGAAGGCTTCATGAGAACTTTATTGGCTGACTGTTCCTTGGCCGTGGCTCATGTCTCCCTTAAGATGATAAAACTGTACTTTGATTCCGTGTGTATTTGTGCATTTCTTCAAATCTTCTCCCTTAAATTGGGTCAAGATGGAACTTTAAGGACACTTGGCTATTTTCACCCATCAGGAACAGGAATGACTTTTCTACCTTTTCTTCTCATTTCTTAACTGACCTTTCAAAAATCTATCTCCCAGGATGGACGCTGCGTCAGAAGTTCTAAGAAACAGAACTAGGTTGGTCTGTAAATTGGTGCAAGGAAGCTCCAAGTTGAAAAAGAAACTTTCTTTCTCCCTTCCCCCCATTCTCCCTATAAAATAGTAAGGGAAAGTGATAGTAGAGACAAAGCGGAAGTCAAGTATTGAATTTAGTCCAGCACAGCCAAAGATGGAGGCAGAAAGAAGCCTGGTGGGATTATTGCCTCATATGATGATAATTATACTTAACGGGATGAACAAAAACACATTTTGGGGGCAGGAAGGAGGAGAGATGAAGGGCTAGTGAGAATGAAAGGCCACAAGAAAATTTAACAGGATTCTAATATATGAAGGGTGTGTGTATATATTTGCCACATAGGTGTGTTGGGGTGTGATCAAGTTGACCAATTCCTTCATCTTCTGCCCAAGGCTATAATGAAAGGAAAACTGGGTTATGGGTATGGGAAGCTGAGCAAAATACATGCAGATGTTTTGCTTGTACTTTCTGGCTGGCTTTGTTAATGACAGCAAAGAATTTCCCCTCCAAGTTGGATCCCAAAAGAAATTTGAAAATGAGTAGACAATTTTTAGTTTATAAAGGAGGGCTGTCCAGGAGGATGAAGGAATCTAATTAATTTCCTGGACATAATTGGATAGATTGATATTCAACTATTCCCCTTAGGAAGAAGAAAAGAAGGAAAGAAAAAAAAGAAAGAAAGAAAGAAGAGAGGGAGGGAGGGAGGAAAGAAGGAAGAAAAAGAAAGGACTAAGGAAGAAAAAGAAAGGAAAGAAGGGAAAAAGAAGGAAGAAAGAGAAAGAAAAGAAGGAAGAAAAAGGAAATAAGAGAAGAAAGGAAGGAAGGAAAGAAGAAAAAGGAAGAAAGGAAGAGAAGAAGGGAAGGAAGAAAGAAGGAAGGAAAGAAAAAGAAAGGTAGGAGTTAGGAAGAGAAGAATGAAAGAAGACAAAAGAAAGAAAGGAAGGAGGGAGGGTGAGAAGGAAAGAAGGACGGAAGGAGAGAAAGAAATAAACATTTATTAAGTAATTGTATCTGCCAGGCACTGTGCTTAAACAGTTTCCAAAAATTATCTCATTTAGTCCTCACAACAATCTTAAGGGTGTGTGTGTGTGTGTGTGTGTGTGTGTGTGTACTATTATTATACCCATTTTAGAGATGAAACATATAGTGGGTTTTTTTGTTTTATTTTAGTGACTTGCCCAGTGTCATTGTTAGGTAATATCTGAGGCAAAAATTGAATTCAGATATCCTTGACTCTAGGCCCAGTGGTTTATCCAGAATGTCACCTGTCTCAGAGATTAGAGTAAAATCTAGAGTGATGGATGGGATCAGAAAGGGTTCATGAGTTTTATTTAGTTTTGTTTTAAAGGGTCTTGCCCTTCTGGCCAGAGGAAGACCTAAAGAGAAAGTATGTTTCATAATGGGCCAGGATTGAAGCAGGAGCCACTTTATTTTTTGAAAGTCACAGTTTTCCTATTTGTAAAATAAGGAATTAGACTTAAAAGGTCCTTTTGAATTTTAAAAAGGTCAAATCTCAGACTTCTATAAGTTTATTTGGAGATAGCGCTGAACTCTATAATTTTACATTTAAATTTTAAAGATAATTTTTTGAACTTTTAAAATCATATTGGAAATCTGGTAACATAAATATTTTATTTTATTTTTTTCCCTGAGGCTGGGATTAAGTGACTTGCCCAGGGTAGCTAGGAAATGTTAAGTGTCTGAGATCAAATTTGAACTCGGGTCCTCCTGAATTCAGGGCTGGTGCTCTATCCACTGGGCCACCTAGCTGCCCCTAACATAAATATTTTAAATACCTTCTTACTGAGTATGATAGGATTCTATCCTATAGATGGATCCCTATAGGGGCACTGTGACCCTTGAATGCTTGTCCCAAGGCTCAGCCTGGAGCTAAGGTGATATAAGACCTATAGTTTTTCCAGTGCCAAGTTCAAATCCACATATTATTTATTAGATTGTAAGTTTCTTGAGGGTAAAAATTAGAGCCTTTGTCATTTAAGAAAAAAATTCTTAGGAGCTAGTGTAGAGCAAATGCTTAATCATTTTTATTTTTATTTATTTTTTTTTTTTGCTAAATTGAATTGAATTGATTTTTTCACTGTTTTATTTTCTTGAGGGTCCTAATCTAATTTCAAGAAGAGATAGGAAAATCCATTTTATTGTGTCTCAAAATGATTATTAATGCTCCCCCCCCAGGTTCCTTTCTAGGTGAGTAGGAGTTTTCTGGGGATGTCTACAAATATATTTGCTCAAAGGTCTTTTAAACCTTTGGGTGCTGCCTTTCCTACTTTTGCAATATTAACAGAAATAGGTTTCTTGGAGCTTCCTTGTCCAGTCACCTATAGCAATAAAACAGTGACTATGCAAGGGGCTTCTAGAGAACCTGGTTATTATTTGTTCGTTATATAGCTATTACCCCTGAGATAGCCACTCCTTTCTGACTCAAAGCCCTTTGGAAACATCACTTTTCCCCTTCATTTACCTCCATTAGGTTGTAATTATGAACATCCTCCCTCAGATGGCCATCAGCTCCCCTTAAAATACTTAGGCTTGTTCTTCAATTGATAAATGGTCAAAAGATATGAACAATTTTCAGAGGAAGAAATGAAAGCCATTTCTAGTCTTATGAAAAATATGCTCTAAATCACTATTGATCAGAGAAACGCAAATTAAGACAACCTCTCAGGTTGGCTAAGATGACAGGAAAAGATGATGAATGTTGGAGGGAATGTGGGAAAACTGGGACACTGATACATTGTTGATGGAGTTGTGAATGGATCCAACCATTCTGGAGAGCAATTTGGAACTATGCTTCAAAACATTATCAAACTGTGCATACTCTTTGACCCAGCCGTACTACTACTGGACTTATATCCCAAAGAAATACTGAGGAGGGGAAAGGGACTCGTATGTGAAAAAAAAATGTTTGTGGCAGCCCTCTTTGTAGTGGCCAGAAACTGGAAACTGAGTGGATGTCCATCAATTGGAGATTGGCTGAATAAATTGTGGTATATGAATGTTATGGAATATTAATTTTCTGTAAGAAAGGACCAGCAGGATGATTTCAGAAAGGCCTGGAGAGACTTATATGAACTGATGTTGAGTGAAATGAGCAGGACCAGGAGAACATTGTACATGACAACAATTAGACTATATGATGATCAATTCTAATGGACGTGGCTCTCATCAACAATAAGGTGATTCAGGCCAGTACCAATAGACTTGTGATGGAGAGATTCATCTGTACCCAAAGAGAGTGCAGTGGAGGTTGAGTATGGATCAGAACACAGTATTTTTACCTTTTTTGTAGTTGCTGTTTGCTTGCTTGTTTTTTTCTTTCTCATCTAATTTTTTTGTGCAGCATGATAAATGTGGGAATATATTTAGAAAAATTGCACATGTTTAACCTCTATTGGATTACTTGCTGTCTAGGGGAGAGGGAAAATAGGAAGGAAGGAGAAAAATTTGGAATACAAGGTTTTTCAAGAGTGAATGTTGAAAACTATCTTTGCATGTATTTTTAAAATGAAAAACTATTGAAAAATACTCAGACTTACAAAGCACCAAACTTAGAATATATTTCATTCTCTGTCATGGTTATTTGTCATCTAGCAGTTCTCACTTTTGGCCAGGAGATGGAACCAGCTCCCCAGAATCTAAAACAGGGGAGGGGGGCTCATTCTGCCAAAGCCAGGGCCCCAAATGGTTCCAAGGTATTTATTCTTCCTTTTAACACTAGGGTCATACATTCCACCCTTCAAACTGAGGGCTTCTTCAGATGCTATGGAAATTGCTTTCTATTTACCCTGCTCAAAAATCTCCTAAATCTGATGCAATGTAAATCTACTTCAAGTGTCTGTGACCCACATGGGGGTGATGGCTGTGTAGATACACAGGGAAAGGGGAAGGGAATAGCATTTATTAAGCACCTACTCTGTGTTAGTGCTAATTGCTTTACAAATATCTCATTTGACCATGTGGATGATATTATTCCCATTTTACAGATTTTAATTTAAGTCTTCCTGATTCTAGGCCCAGTGCTCCATCTACTGCACCATGCTACACAAAAGATTTAATAACTTTAAGGATGGTTGCATCCTACTGCCCTACCAAACATCCTTACTTTCCATTCTTACTCAAATTCTGCTCCATCCGTTAGGGCTCAGTTTTCCCCACACACTCAATTCAATAAACATTTATAAATATCTACCTCTGAACTATGGCTGCTATTTGAGGATACCAGGCGAGGGCTTGATCTGAAGGATCTTGGGATCTAGCAGTGATATTTTTGTGAGATTTAGAATTAGAGGGACCTTAGAGATTTTCTTTTAGAGCTAGAAGCAGCTCTTGGTGTGCTGGTGAATGTTTAACAATTAGATCTTTAAAAAAAATACACATAACACATTTTTAACTTTAATCTGCATTATTAACATTTTTCTATCACTTTCTTAAGTCTAGAACAATAGATATTCAATTAATATGACAATGATTATCAATAAAAGGATAAACCAAGCTCTGATTTGATTCATTTGTTCATTTCTCAGGTATAAATCCTTACACTGAAAATTTCACAACAGCTTCTCTTAAGCTGTTCCTAACACATCCTGGATGGAAAGAATGTCAGAGGCAATTTGGTCCAACTCTCTCTGTTTACAGATGAGGAAAGTAGCTCTGGGTGGGTAATTTAAGCCTAAATTACCCAGCCTAGTTAGGCAATTTAAAAGCCTGTCCTCGGACTTCCAATTGGGTGCTCTTTCTGCCCCGAAATGATTCCCTTATTTCAAGAAATATAATGTAATCTTCTTAAGGTCAGAGTTGTTTTCACTTGTATTTTTAGGCAATAGGCAATTAATAATTTTTGGTGAATTAAATTCTCTGTGAAGCCTTAAAAAATAACTCAGTTGATCAGCATTTATTAAGCAGCTACTGTGTGTCAGACATTGTGTTAATTACTAGGGTTATAAAGAAAGGCAAAAGTTAGTCCTTGACTTTGGGGGAAATCATAATTCTCTCCTTTCCTTTGCCCTACCACCAATTCTTAATGCAAGGCACTGTTTAACACTTAAAAATGTTATCCTATGATTCTCTAAGTAGGTTTTAGTTTACTTGAAGACAAAGCCTAGAGGTTATATTTCTGTTGCATGGTGGATATCAAGATGTGTTCGGTAAAACCTTGCTGTAACCTTGCTGGTGGCTTTGAGATATTCAGTCTTCCCCATAAATGAATGGTCAAAGAGTATGATAAAAAATCCTCAAAATAAGAATGGTAAAATAAAATGCTAAATTAAAATAAAGAATGGTAAACTATAATCCATATGAAGGAATATGATATGAAAGAATGTTCCAAATCTCTAATGAAAGAAATGCAAATTAAAAACATTCTGAGGTTTCATCTTACCCAGAAATTGGCAAAGATAACGAGAGGAGGGTTGTCTAATAGTGGAAGGGATATGGAAAGTGTCATTGTTGCCAACTGCAGGGTAAGGTGAAACCTCAGAGTGGTTTTGATTTTATATTATTCTTATTTGCATTTTGGAGCATTTTTCTTTTATATGATTGTTAATGGTTGATAATTCCTCTAAAATGTCCCTATCCTTTGACTCAGAGATTCTGCTATATCCTATGACAGCCAATACAAAAAGAAAATGGCCAAATGTGGCCAAATACTTATGGCAAATACATATGGTGAAGAAATGTAATAGAATACTATTATGATGAAAAAAAACCCCAAGAAATATGATAAATACAAAAAGCATGGAAGAATTTATATGAATTGATGAAAAGTGAATTAACTTCAATAAGAAAATAGTATGACCAATGACTACAACAATTTCAATATAATAACAACAATCAACCTCCTTCCCCTCTTTTCAGAGGGGGAAATTAAGGGTTCAGAATACTACAGATAATGTCAGACTTTTTTCATTAGAACGTAAGCTTCCTGAGAGGAGAGACTGTCCTTTCCTTTTTGTATGCCCCCAGCTTAGTTAAGCACTGTGCCTGGCATATAGTAGGTATTTAGCAAATGCTTTTTCACTTGATTTGTTGGTTAGTTTAGTTGGATCTTTTTTTTTCCAATTTGGCATAATGAATGGCTTTCTGGGAAGGACACAGGAGAAGGGATATTTTGAGAAGGTAATGGAAGAACAAATACATAAATAAAATATATTTTTCAAAATAAGATGATCCTTTGTGAATAGGTATCCGTCCTTTTATAGTAGAACTGAGCTAGCAATGTCAGCATGATTTTAAATATACAGTGCAAAAGTATGACAAATAAGGGGCATTGCATAGCTTATTAATGTATTTGTCTTTCTCCCTATATATTAAAATTGTTTTTGATATCTTTTGTTTGAACATCACCTTCATTTCCTAATATAATCTTTCCTTCAACTTTTTCCAGAGGGCCATCTCTTACAATGAGTTAGTCAATAAACATTTATTAAACCTTTATTATAAACCTACTATGTGCTTAATAACAAGAAAAGAAAAAGGTGGGGGAGGCAGTTCAGCCAAACAAACCCTTTCATCCAGCAGTGCCATTATTGGGTCTGTATCCCAAGGAGATCATAAAGGAAGAAAAAGAAGCCACATGTGCAAAAATGTTTGTGGGTGCCCTTTTCGAGTGGCAAGGAACTGGAAACTGAGTGGATCCCCATCAACTAGAGAATGGCTGAATAAGTTATGGTATGTGAATGTTATGGAATATTATTGTTCTGTAAGAAATGACCAGCAGGATGATTTCAGAGCGATCTGGAGAGACTTACATCAACTGATGCTCAGTGAAATGAACAGAACCAGGAGATCATTGTACACGGCAACAAGATTATACCATGATTAATTCTGATGAACATGGTTCTTTTCCACAATGAGATGATTCAGGCCTGTTACTGAATCATCTGTACCCAGAGAGATACTGTGGGGACTGAGTGTGGATCACAATATAATTTTTTCACTTGTTTTGTTATTGTTTGCTTTTTGTGTTTTTTCCCTTGTTTTCTTTCCTTTTTGATCTGATTTTGATGATGAATGTGAAGATATGTATACTAGAATTATACATGTTTAACACATATTGAATTGCTTGCTATCTAAGGGAGGGGTTGGGAGAATGGAGGGAGAAAAACTTGGAGCACAAGGTTTTGAGAGGGTGAATGAATGTTGATTCAGAATTATCTGTGCATATATTTTGAAAATAAAAAGCCCCAATATTTTATTTTTTTAAGTTTATTTTTTAAAAAGATGTTTCCCAACTGATGAGCAACGACTTTATTTCTGGTTCTTTGAAACTTCAAAATTGTATCAACATAATTTAGCTAGTGTATGTAATCTATATGCAACATCTGTATGTTGATTATGTTTATGTATTTGTAGAACCAGACTTAGAGTTCAATTAGGATAACCCTTCATTTTACAGATGAGGAAACTGAGGCTGAGGGAAGTTTAGTACCTTGCCCCAGTTCTTGCAGGGAGTCAGAGGCAGATTTGAATTCAGATCCTCTGTCTTCAATGCCAAGTGCCCTTTTCACCATGCCATACTGTACATATATTTATGATAACTCAGTCTAATGAAAAGACTGGGAATTCAGAGACCCGGCCTCCATTGTAGAGCATATAACCTGTCTTTTTTTTCCCCATCTGTAAAATGAGGATAATTATATCTGTCCTTACCTACTACTTCACAGAGATGTTGTGAAGATAATATACATTAAAGTGCTTTGAAGTCTTGGGAGAAAAGGGACTAAGGGAATCTCAGCCCCCATTAGCAGCAAGCCACAGAGTGAGGTCATCTGAAAGCTATACTGACCATGCTCATACAAGTAAATTGATTCTTTTTTTTCATATTTAATCTCTAGAAACGAAGGGAAGGGAAAATTTCATTGTCTGCCCCCTTCTTTAGGATATGCCTTTGGGCTATGAGATCATGAGGTCCTGAAAAGTGGAACTTTTTTACTTTACATCTCCAGTTTTTAACACAGTGCCTGGTTCATAGGAAAGGATGAGGTTTTAAAGGGCTTTGAATGCCAGACAGAGGACTTTATATTTGATTCTGGAGGTAGTGGGGAGTCCCTAGAGCAGGGGTTCTCAAACTAAGCCGGCGGCCACATGGCGTTTATGCAGCCCGGAGGGTTATGGCAAATGGACTGAGGGGGGGAGACAGGGTGAGTTTTTGTTTTTACTATAGTCCGGCCCTCCCACAGTCTGAGGGACCGTGACCTGGCCCCCTATTTAAAAAGTGTGAGAAACACTGCGAGTTTATTGGTGACCTTGGTGTGACTAAGTAGAACCTGCATTCTAGGAAAGGCACTTTGGTGGCTTAGTGGGTTGGAGTGAGTAGACATCTGAAGCTGACAGACCCATTAGCATCTAAAAATACAGTAGTTTGGAACATGGAAATGCCTAGATTGACTTAAAAAGTACTGTGACCACCAAGGTTCTGGGGAAATGTTTTTAAAAAAGACATTTATACCAGTGCTTGGTGCCAGGCCCGGTGGAGTGTAACAAGGCATTTCTGGGCCCCATTCCGGTTTCAGAAGGTACCATTCTAGTCTCCTGCACCTGACCACCCCCCCCCCCCCAAGGTTCTTCCTCTGAACATTGCAGGCAAGTAAGGAAATAAAACTCAACCTTCTGACCAGTTGTTTACTGAGGGCTTCTCTGGGTAGGGACAGAAGCAGCTCCCCAGAAGCGGCTGTACCGTGGACCAGGCAGGGTTGTACTCCATTTCTTAATCCTTACTACCAGGGATGTGAGTTCCGAAAAACCCCGGGGCTGAGCAGTCCCAAGCGGAATCGCCTTGTGCTGGGGTGCTGGGGTGGAGAGAACGAAGGCATCTTCTTCTCCCTTCCCCCACGCCCCCTGCTCTTCCCACTCTACTAAAGCCTGTGGGCCTATTCATTCGCACATCATGTCCCGCCTCCTTCTCCCGGGCAGGAGGGGGAGTAGGTCTCACAGGTGTGTGCGGAGGGCCACCCAGGACAAAGAACGCAGGTGAAAGCCTCCTCCTCGGCTTGGAAGCAGTTGAGTCTGTTTGCCCGATTCTTTCCCCGTCCGCCCTCACCCTTCCTCTCCAAACTGTCCCGGCCGGAATGCTGCACTTAAGGGGCTGCGAAGTGGGGTCTGGTTTCTGATACACACCCAGTCACCTCCCCACCCCCAAGTCTCTTGTATACCTGTATTGAACCAAGATCCTCCGGCCCAGGTGTGCGCGGGTGTGTGTGCGTGCGCGCGCCCACTGGACTGGGAAGTGAATGGGGGGGGGAGGGAAGGTTGAGGGTGGGGGTGTGGCCCCGGGAATACCGCGGCAAGCGAGGACTCTGGGAACTAACTGGTTTATATTAAAATAGCGTGCCACGTTTTCTCCTCGCTGCCCAGCGCAGACGCTCTCCCTCTCCCTCCCCCACCTCCCGGGGGCTGGACGGCCTGAGACAGCCCAGCGAGGCTGGAATAGACTTCCATCTAGCAGCTTGGGGCGGCTCCCGACCGTCCTCCTCCCACTCCCCAAACCTAAGAGGAGTCAGTCAGCGGCTCCGCTCCCGCATCTTGCAGGAAGAGGGGCTGACCCTCGCTTCCTAGCCATCTGCAGGGAAGGCGTAGAGCAAGTGGGAGGAAGGCGCTGTCTTCTCCCGCTTCCACCTCGCTGTTTTATCCTTCTTCCGCTTTTCCACCGCGGGGTCCTTCTTCCCAATCTGCATGGGACCCTCATCTCTTTAGCGTAGCTTCTTCCTCCCAGACGGGAGGAAAGGCCAGGAGGGATGTCACGGAACTCGGGCCCCTCGGATCGCTGGAATCCTTTAGGAGTCAGCCCAAAGCGGCCTCCCCCGATTCCCCCATGGCTAGTGCCTTCCCTCTGAAATTACCCCCAAATGACACTGTGCATGAACATAGCGCTTTGTGCGATGTCTCCCGCGTTAGAATGTGGGCCTCCGGCAGGCACGTCCGGCCAGACACACACTTGTTGACTGAGTCCTTGAAGACTCGGCTCCTATCTCCGCTTCTGCAAGAGGCAGCCCCGAAATCCTCACCCCTGCGGTTAGTGACTTCCTCTGAGATGACCTCCCACGGAATGTATCTTGTTTGGACGTAATTATTATTGTCTGCAAGGAGTCTTTCCGGGGTCCTCCCTCCCCCTCCCCCCCCCCCCCCCGTCTGAGGCCTTTCCTCTGGGATTACACTTCCATCTACCTCGTATGTTTCCTGTGCTTAGTTATTGACATGTTTTTCTCCTATTACAGTGTTAGCTCCTAGAGATCTTGTGGTTTCTTTTTTATTAATCCTTAGGATTTAACCAATACTTAATGAATGCTAGTTGACTAAGGGTTAAGCCAGTCCTAAACTCGGTTCAAACCCACCTTCTGCGGGTCTTTCCCTGTTGCCCCCCACCCCCCATTATCTAGTTGTATATAACGCCATTACCTAGTATATATCCTGTATGTACATAATTTGTTTCTCCGCGTGTACCTCTCCCTTAGAAGGAGAGCTTCCTGAGGGCAGGGCCCTGTTTTTGTATCCCGGGCTCAGCACCGGTCAGTACACAGTCCTGCCGTGCTCTCCATTAGAATGAGAGCCTCCTGAGGGCAGGGAGCCCGCTCGCGCCTGCCTTCCTGTGTATCCCTGGCGCTCAGCACAAGGCTAGCACTTCCTAACTGCTCCCAGACCACCTGAGCTGCCCTCGGGCGCAGACTGCTGGAGTTGCCCGAGGCGTCCGGAGCCCTGCCGGGCCGGGTAAGCTGCGCCCTCCAGGACCCCTCCGGTTTTCTTCCCGGCTGCGGGAGGGGCAGGGGGGCAGCCGCAGCCGAGCCGCCCCGGGGCCGCGCCGGGCGCCGAGGGGAGGCGCTGTGCGCTCGCTGCCAGGCTGGGCCGGGCTCCGGGCTCCTGGCGCCCCGGGGCTCGGGCTGCCGCTGCTTCTCCGCTGCCTCCTCCCCTTTCCCTTCTCCTTGGCTGGGAAAGTGGGAGGTGGCGCGCGCGCGCGGGCGCGTGTGAGTGTGGGTGCAGGGGGGCAGCAGAGAGGAGTCTCCTGCGTGCCGCCGCGCCGTCAGAGACAGACAGACTGACACACACGGAGGCAGCGGAGCTGGGGCGGCAGCGGCTGCAGCGCACTCCTCCCCGCCACCGCCGCCGCCGCCGCAGTGCCCGCGAACAAAGAGGAGGCAGCTCCGCCCGGGAGCGGCGGCCCGGACCCCGGCCCCCGCCTCCTCCAGCCCCTGGCCACGGAGGAGCCGCGCGGGAAGGAGATGGTGGGTGCCCTGTCCCTCGTTCTCTCTCCGGCCCGCTCCCCTCCCTCTCCCGCGCTTTCCCTCTCCTCTCTCTCCCGGCTGCGGGGCGGAGATGCCTTCCCTCCCGGGAGCGCAGAGAGCCGGCTCCTCCTGCCGGCTGGGTCCCTGCGGGCGCCCGGGGATCCGGAGGGAATGGGTGAGATCCGGGGTCTGCGGCGGGGCTTCCGCGGCCCGGGCGCCGGGCTTGGCGTGGGGGTCCTCTCCCGGCTTGTCCAGCTTCCCCGCGACCCCCGGGACCCCCCACCCGCCGGGGGGTCTGTTTCTATGGGGACTGTTATCTCTGTGCTTCTCCCGCCCCTTTCTCTAATGGGTTTTCGCGTCCCCCCCCAACTCTGTGGAGCTTAGTTTCGCAACTTGAGGCTACGCATTTATTTTTAAGTCTTTGAAAACTTCCAGCAGTCGTGTGTTTGTGTGTGTGTCTGTGAGTGTGAGTGTGTTTGTGTGTGTGTGTGTGTTCGTGCGTGCATATGTTTGGCCCCTGCCCCAACCGAGAGGCTCGAGCGCGCAGGATCCTCTTTAATAAAGCCCACATTCTGCGGCTGGTTTCCTCCTTACCCACCGCCCGCATCCCCGCGCCTCGGCGGCTGCAGCCCTTGACCCTTCCCACTGGAAGTAGCCACGCCGTGCCCCCAACACCTTGCTGTGGGGTGTGTCTGTGAGAGACACGCAGAAAGGGAGAAGGGAGGGGGAGGGGGTCTGTGTAGTATGTGTCTCTTTTCTTGAGTCTGAGTTAATCTGCTAGGATTGGCTTTGGGGGTGGGGGGGGAAGGGAATGAGGGGATGGAGGTGGTGAATGACTTTTTTTTTTTTAAAACAAACTCAGTGGTCGAATTTCCCATTCTGCCAGCAGCTCTGTAGGCAAAGCTTCCCCATTGCCAGATTCACAATTATTTTTGCTGTTGTCTTGAATGGAATTAGGGCAAGCAGTTTAAACAAACAAGCAAACAAACCAACAAAAACCTGCGTACTTGAGAGTTTGTAAATGACTGCTCAGGAGGTGAAGATTGGTATAAATCACTGCCTTTGTAACTTACAAACTTTCAAACCAATCTTTTCAGGAGCTTAGAATCCTAAATTGGAAGGTACTTCATAATCATTAAGTTCCAGCCTCTCATTTTGCAGAATTAACCTTTTTTTTTTTTTTTTTTTTTTGAGAACTATTACATAAACTCATTAAGACTAGATAAGAAACATATGATTTGCAGTTGCTTATTGGCTAGAGGTCTTACTGCTGTAGTCGTCAATAAAAGTTGGGTTCACATCCAGTCTTGCATGCACACTGCCTGTGCTCCTAATGCAAGTTATAGCCCTTCTCCCTATTGCAGACAAACTTCTACTTCTAAAAGTTATTCAAGTGGCTGATCTGCATCAGGAGAGAGAGTTTCCACCTTGGGAGTGCCCTTGCTCATGAAATAACAGCTCATACTGGAGCCAGTTTATCACAAGTGATCACAGGCAGCAGAATTTGTTAAACTCTAAAGTGGTTTGAAAATTGGAGCTTTGTTGGATGTTAATAGTAATTTCAGGTAAAGAAAACTTTAAATTGGCATTTGTTTAGCTTTGCATTTGAGCCAAGTACAGCAGTTAATAGCACTATGATGGTCAAAGAAATTATCTTCTTTATTTCATTTCATAAATTGCGTTTATTACAGAAATCCTTCTGTAATAAGCACTTAATGGATTACAAAACAGTGTACTTCTAAATAGCTTTGGGGATTGTTTTCGAATTCTGTAGAAATCTTTAAAAAAAAAATTGACTCACCTTTATAGGAATACTGTTCAGAAGCAAAGCAGACTCCATTAAAAAAAAAATGAATGTTTTAGTTCTTGGCCTGTCTTTTCTAGATCCATATGCTAACCAATCTGGAAAGGACCTTAGAGGCCATTTCATTTGAAAGTGAGGAACTGAGCCTGAGGAAGGCCAATGAGGTTCCCAAGATCACAGTGATTTAATAGTTTTAAATTAAACTAATATAGTGATTTACCATAACTTAAAGTCAGCTTCTTTTATCTAAATAAATTTCTTAAAAAATAAATGTTTGATTAGTGAAGGAAAGTAAGCTTGTTAGTAGCAGAATTGGGATATAAGCCCAGCTCTCAGGATCATGCTGTTCTTTCTAGTAACTATGATGACTATTGAACTCATTTTAAACTTTCTCCCCAGATCACAATATTAATTATTTCTTTTTCTTTTTTTTCCCCCCCTCTACCTTCCAGAAGAGAATCTGAACAGGCATGGATGTTACATGAATCACTTTAAGGGAAGTGAACAACTATGAAGGCTTTTTTCTCAGTAAACTAGATAAAGATGGATGAGTCTGCCTTGTTGGATCTGTTGGAATGTCCCGTGTGTTTAGAACGACTGGATGCTTCTGCAAAGGTCTTGCCTTGCCAGCACACATTTTGCAAACGATGTTTGCTGGGGATTGTCGGTTCTCGAAATGAACTGAGATGTCCAGAATGCAGGACTTTAGTGGGCTCTGGAGTCGATGAGCTACCCAGTAACATCTTGTTGGTTAGGCTGTTGGATGGAATCAAGCAGAGACCTCGGAAACCAGGCGCCAGCAGCGGGATTAACTGTACAAGTGCTCTAAGGGTCCAGGGCAGTGCTGTTGTGAATTGTGGCTCAAAAGATCCCCAAGGTGGACAGCAACGAGTGCAGGCCCGGAGTCCCCCGGTCCGAGTAAGTAGCCAGGAAACAACTAGTTGATGAATCACAATAAGTACATGGAGGACTAGAGCTCTCTCTTTACTTCCATTTATTATTCATTCAGTGCTTTTGAAACTGGTGGTAAATTATCTGTTTCAAAATATCTCAATACCCTCTATATGTATTCTCAGCTAAAGTAAGTTTTTTTGGGGGGGTCATTATGAAATTATTCAAACATAATTGAAAAGAATATGATAACTTGTAAAATGTTGATTATGCGTGATTGTGGTTTATTTTGATTGGAACTTTATTTGATTATATATGTCCGGAATAGAGAATCAGCCCAATGACATTATTTTCTGCTTCTAGTTGTGGTGGTTTGGCTTTATGAAAGCAGCTACTATATTTGTAGGAGGAGTTATTAACAGACCACAGCTACAGGTAGGTCAGTTTTGTTGCCATGGCAACAAAATGTCATTCAGGACTGCTCAGAGGCTGTGGACAATCTAGTCACATGCCTTTTTTTTTGTTTGTTTTTGTTTTACTGAGAGTACAATAAAATTAATTTAGCAAGATCCTTTATTAGGGCTTGGGTATAGGCCTGAGTTGGGGCTGGAAAAAAGTTTTAAGTGTAACTCATAATGTGACTGCCTACCAAGACTTGAAAACAACAGAGAAAAAGTCATTTATTAAGTACCTATTATGTGCCAAGCAGAGGCAGATAAATGGCTCAGTGGATAGAACTAGGCCCAGGAAGACCCGAGTTCAAATTTGGCAGGTATTAGCTGTGGGCTCCTGGGTGAGTCACTGTAGTCACTAGGAATGTGCAGATTTTAAAAGTGAGATTGTTCCTGCCTTTGAGTTTGGGATCTGAGGGGACCTCCAGAAGACTTGTATAAAATATTGGGTCTGGAGTTAAATGACCTGAGATTGAATCCTTGTATGGCCATATGATACCTGTGTGACATTGGGCAAGCCACTCTTGTTTGCTTATCTATAAAATGAGTGTTTGACTAGATGACCTCTAAGGTCCCTTATAATTCTACATTTATGGTATCAAACTTCATACAAAATAATTTTGGGGGGAAGTTCCTATGGGCTGGGCTTATCGAGAAAGGCTTCAGGTACATTGCAGGTACAGAGCCTGTCTCTTAAAAATCAAATGTATTTCTTAGGAATAAACCATTTTATTAGGTAAGGTCAGAAGTCAGGGTAATGATATTATCTTGTAATAAGATAATGGTATCTTTATATTTTTCCCTATTACTTTTTTTTTTTTTTTGATAAAGGTAGAAAAAGTAGTTAAGTAAATAGTTGCATGTGTGAATGGAGCAAACTATTTTAGAAATTGGCCAAATTGTAATTGATACAGTTTTAATTCATAGTTAATTTTGCTTATGAATTGTACAGTTGATAGGATCTTAGATTTAGAGCTCCTTGAGTTGATTTTATAATTGAGCAAGTTGAAGACCAGAGTTATTTTAACCCTTGAAGGTTTATAAGCCCTTTTCTTCCCAACAACCCAGGTAAGGTAAGTAGGACAATTTTTAAAATCTCTGTTTTACATGTGAAGCAACTGAGGCTCAGAGAGATGAAATATCTCAATCCAAGTTTACACAGGTGTTAAGTATTAAAATAGACTTGATTCCAGGTCTCAACTGGAACACCTGTGCTTTCCCCCCCACAGTAGGGTGCCGTGTCTATTATTGTAACCTTCCATTGAAAAATAATGCACTTTGTAGTTTCTTTTGTAGTTTCCTTTGACTTACTACAGGAATGCTTCATCTTGCAGGCATTCTATAATATAGACTTCACCTAGAGTGGATGAGGTGCAGCTGTTTGGACTGCAGTTGGAACAAGATGGGGTGGTTGCAAGCACTAGGTTGCTTCTGCAGCCATCCCCCAGGGGATGGCCCAGGTTTAGAAAGCTGATCCTTTGAACCCATCTCTGGCAGACTGTTTGATGATCTTTTCTTTTGATTCACATTTTAACATTTCTTCAAGAGAGAGAGGGTGATCCTTTTCAGTATTTGAAGTCCATTTTTGCTATGGATTAAATAAATACATAGGTCCCCTCAGCACTCTTCTTGGCATTTGTTTATTTCCTGGACTCTTTCAAAAAAAATTCTGCAGGAAACAAGGCATGAGGAATTTCACTCATGAATATTTTAACTGGAGAACCAGTCATCACATTGATCATTTCTGAGACACCTGACCCAGGTCTGCTTCCTTTAATGACAGGGGAGATTAGCTTCTTTGGAAAGGTTTTGTTTCACTCTTAATTAGACTAGTGGAGGGATAGCTTCTGGCTATGAATAGAAAGTGTCTTTGTTGTTGACACATCACTTTACATGTTAGGAGGAATGCTCTGAATGTTTGATCATGGTAAAAAGAATTTAGAGGAGAGGGCTCAAGTATTCAACTCAACAGCTCTAAGATTTAGAGCTAATAATTTACAGCCTTGGTTTTCTTTGTAGGGGTAGAATCTGCTACATACCTTCATTGACCTAGAGCTGGAAAGGACCTCTGAGGTCCTCTAGACTAACTCCTTTATTTGGAAGATGAGGAAATAGGAGATTCAGAGTGGGGAAGTGGTTTGCCTCAGGTAACACTGGCAGAAAAGTGGGTGAGCAGGTATTCAGACCCATGGCCATTAACTCCAAAAAGCAGCATTCCTTCCAACTGTACCTTGTTATCTCCCTACATAATACACCCACACATTTCTTATGCTTTTGAACTGCTAAGGTATTTCAGCTATGCATTGCTGTGTAAACAGTTGTTAGTATTTATGGCAGCAATACCAGTTAGTGGTTGATAGTATTTTCCTAGTTTTTACAATTTTCATATTTTATGACTACCTAATTGTGGTCTCTTCTGGGATAAGGGTAGCAAAGGACCTGAGATTTTATCAGCACAGGAATTCCTGGTATGGGAATTCCCTCCTGCAGAGCAGATCAGAAACATATTACTTAGTAAATAAATTACATGGAGTGACATGATGCACATAGAGTAAAGGTGACTTGAGTTGTGTCACAGAGGCAATAAATGTCAGAAGTGCTATCAAAACCCAAGGTTTTCCTGATTCTGAAACCAAGTATATTGTATATTAACTTGTGATGTCTTTACATGGAGAAAAATTGTTTTTTAAAATTTATAATAGCTTTTTATTTTTCAAAATACAAGCAAGGATAGTTTTCAATGTTCACCCTTGAAAAACTTTGTGTACCAAATTTTTCTCCTTCCTTCCCCATTTCCCTCCTCCCCTAAGCAGCAAATAATCCAATATAGGTTCAACATGTACAGTTCTTCTTTTTTTAAAAAATAGTTTTTATTTACCAGATATATGCATGGGTAATTTTACAGCACTGACAATTGCCAAACCTTTTGTTCTAATTTTTCCCCTCCCCCCACCATGGCAGGTTGACCGATGCGTGTTAAATATGTTAAAGTATAAATTAAATACAATATATGTATACTTGTTCAAACAGTTGTTTTGCTGATGTACCGTTCTTCTAAACATATTTCCACATTTATCATGCTGCACACACAAAAAAATCAGATCAGAAAGGGGAAAATGAAAAAGAAAAGAAAAACAAAAACAACCAAACAGCAACAACAAAGATGAAAATACCATGCTGTGATCCCCACTCAATCTCCATAGACCTCTCTCTGGATGTGGATGGCTCTTTCCATCACAAATCTAAGAAAAATTGTTTTTAAAGAAACTTATCTTGCTGTTTTCTACAACTTGAATACAGTAGTAGAGGTAGGTAAAAATGGGAATAAAATATGTTGATTTTTAAGTAGATTAAGTAGATAAAAGTAGATTTTTGAAAGTTGATTAAGTAGAATAACCAGGAAAAACCAAACTCAGATCCTCCTCCCTCATACACGTAATATGACTGTGGGGAAAGTCATTTAATTTCATCTTTTTACTCCTCTGTGCCTCAGTTTCTTCATCTGTAAAATGAAAGTGTTGGGCCTGATGTTTTTTAAGATCACTTCTAGTGCTAAATCTATGTCTGATAAAGGATGACAAGTATTTCAGTACTTATAAGGCTAGCCACTTCTGCTTAAAATAACTCTTCCTTAGCAGTTAACAGTACTTTTTGCATTCAGAATAAATAGCGGTAGAAACACATTCTACTGGATGAATGTTTTCTAAACATTTTAATAATTTTTGAGATTGCTTCTAGCCCTAAATCTGTGCCTGATAAGGGGTGACAAAGTACTTCAGTACTTATGACAGCCACTTCTGCTTAAAATAACTTTCCTTAGCAGTTAATGGTACCTTTTGTACAAAGAATTTAGATTTTAGAATTTAATTCAGAATAAATAGTGGTAGGAATACATTCCATTAGATGCATGTTTTGTAGCCATTTTAATAATTCCTGAGAAATAAGTCGCAGTTTGTGGAAGGAACGAGACTGGCACACATACCCATAACACAGCTTCTCGAGCAGACTCAATGAGAGCGCCATCCTGCCAAGGACGCATGCTTGTCAGAAGACATTTTTAAGTGACAGCCCGAGCAGCGTGCGTGTTACGGCATGTTGTAGCTCAGCTGAAAGTGACAACACTTGGAACCTGCGTTGGTTTGTTAGCGATGTCCCAATTGGTCCCTTGTGGCTTTCTCACGCCCTTGGCTGAGAAGGGCGACTTTTATCTGCAGATCTGAATGTCTCCAATATGTTCTGCACATCTCATTTCCATATTGGACTTGGGAACTCAGTCTAAAAACAGACCCAAGAGGGACAAGGGAAATGCTGAATGAATCCGCTCTCATTCTTGCCCTTGGGGAGGGAATGGTCATTGACTGGGTTTGGGGGCTGACGCCTGCAGGGTCAGACCGTGGATTTTGGGCCAAGTGTCTCAGTTTCCTCAAAACAAGATTCCGATCTTCGAGGGAGGAAAAACCTGTTTTCTTCCCCCCTCCTCCCCCCTTTTTTTAAAAAGCAATTGGGCCTTTCCCAGGATCACAGAGCTAGGATGCTAAGTGTCCAAGGTCAAATTTGAACTCAGGTCCTCCTGACTTTAGGGGTGGTACTCTATCCACTGCACCACCTAGATGCCCCACTTTCTCTTTTCTTTTGTCTGTTTCACTATGATAGCCAATTCATCTCACCTTCTTCCGTCCCACAAGTATTGATTGCTAGGCTCGGAATCAGGAAGACTCATCTTTCCGAGTTCAAATCTGGTCCCAGATATTTAACACCCTATTTGCGCATCTGGAAAATGAGTTGGAGAAGGAAAAGGCAAGTATTTTTACCAAGAAACCTCCCCAAAAAGGGGGGCATGATGGAATAGTGAGAAAAACCCAGTATGGAACAGAAATGTGCCAAGTGCAGAGGGAAGGGTGTGACTAAGGTAGTCTTTAGGAGTTTACACATGAATATTTAAGGAATAATTCAGTAGTAAACTATATAAAACTATATAATATGTATAACTATATATTTAACTATAATTATATATAAAGCTAATAAACTATATAAAACTATAATATGTAGCTATATATAAAACTATATTATGTATAACTCACTATAAGACAGTAGTAAACTATATAATATTTAAACTATAACTATATATAAAACAGTAGTAAACTATTTAAAACGATATAATATATAACTATATATAAATATAATCAATATACTATATTGATATATAAAACTACATATTACTAACTATATATAAAATAGCAGTAAACTATATAATACATATAACTATAACTGTATAAAATAGCAAACTATATGAAACTAATATATATAACTATGTAATATATCTATAAAACTATATGTAATTATATATACTATATATAATAAACTATATAGAACAAGAAGAGACATTTTGAGGAGAGGATTTGAATTTGAAAGTATTGAACTTAAAATCTGTGTGACCTTGGATAAGTTATTTAATGCATTTGGCTTCAGTTTTTCATCTACAAAATGAGCAGGTTGGAATTAGATCTGCAGTATGATGGTAAATGTTTAACAACCTGCTCTCCAAAATATACTGGACACACTTTAAAATTTAATCTGCTTTATTAACATTTTCTTAAACCTAGATTAAACCACAACTGGGAAATCAGGCATTTTTTCTGTAGCCTTTGCCAATTTCCAAGGTACAAATGCTCACAGTGAAAATTTAACACTCAGCTCCCAGGAGGCACTGTCTCCAACACACCATGGGCTTAGATGACTCTCTGGAGTCCTTTCAATTCTAAATCTTGATCCTATCATTGGGGGCCAAATAAATGTTATGGCCAACAACAGTAATAGGTTACCGCATCATAATTTACACTAAATTGTGATAATTTAGGACTTAGAAGGCACATTCTTCACAACAGCTCTGTGACATTGGAAAATTGAATATTATTATCCTCATTTTGTAGATGAGGTCTTGGAGACTCAGTGTGTGGAAGCTAGGATTTTTAAGAGAAAATGGTCACTGAGATGATCAGTTAAGGCTTCCTGAAGAAATTAAGATGAAGAGCTGGACTTTGAAAGATGGGATTTGAATAGATAGAGGAAAGTTGGGGAAGGACTTTAGGCAGAGAATAGAGGTGAAGATGCTATTTTACT
Source organism: Sminthopsis crassicaudata (assembly GCF_048593235.1). Taxonomy (NCBI): domain Eukaryota; kingdom Metazoa; phylum Chordata; class Mammalia; order Dasyuromorphia; family Dasyuridae; genus Sminthopsis; species Sminthopsis crassicaudata. The sequence goes on along the minus strand of NC_133622.1, from coordinate 84,958,159 downwards.
CCAGGCTCTTAGAATCCCAGCCTTTGCTCTATAGTCCGCTATGGCTCCCATCTTTGCTCCATAGTTCACTATGGCTCCCTAGTTGCTTTCTCTTACATTTACCACCATTCCATAAAGCAATGGAATTTAAAATATCTACTCCGTGTCCATGAAAAAATGAGTGATAACCTCTCATTCACCCTTCTGCCTGCCCCTCAAAGCTTAGGAATGTATGTAGCCATCAGTGCCAAGCCAAGAGGAAGGCAGGGGTTGTTTCCTGAATGGTGGCATATGGGTATATGTAAATATAGCCATCTTAAAGATAGATGTGTGAGCGAGCTCTTCAGTGAAGCTGGAAGGGAACGGAGGTGCCATTTCAGATGGATGACAGCAGCAGTAAGCAGTAAATTACTTGAGTTGTGAAACAGGGAGAAAAGTAAGCAGTAGGAGGGCTCGAAAATGAATTTTTTAGCTGTATTAAATATAGTACAGAAAGGGAAGGACTGTTAAGTTTTAAACATTTTTCTATTATCCTAAGGAAATAAATATTTTAAAATAGTAAAAAAATCTTCTCCCTAAATATACATATATGTAAAACATATAATGAATATAATAATGAATATGAATTTTTATTATTTTATTGTTTATTTAGCAACTGTCTCTAAGTAATAAGGAATCACTTTTATCTTTTTGAAACTTAGAAGTGAGAGTCTAATTTCAGAGGCTTCTGTTATACTTGATGCTTCTGGGATCCATGATTCATTCTTGGATGGGGAGGTGGCTACTTGAGGGATGAAAGACCTCCTTCAGACGCTTAGGAGCTGAGGGACCTGGAAAAATGGTTAAATCTGCCTCCGCTTCCTCATTAGCAAAATGGAATACCTCATAGGTTGTTGTGGCCGTCAAACAAAGTACCTGAAAGCATCTTGTAAATGTCAGCTCTTCTTCTTGTTAGTGATCCCCAAGTGGATCTGCTCTACCCCTTGGATGCACAGGGCTTCTGTCTGTCTTTTTTTTCACAGAGTTCACTGATGGCATCCTGACTCTGTACCACTTCTCCTTGTAATGGATTCTTCATGGTGTTCCCTCTCACCCTGGCCCTGTCATGTAAACAGATCTCTACTCACTTGGCCATTTAATGAGTGGCCAGGACTGAGAGCAGTCCTTACTTGGGAGCCAGCCTTTTGGAAATGAGTTTCAAGAGTTAGCTGGTTGGTCCAAAGGGAAAAGACATAGTGTGTTCCCTGGACCATACCTCAAGCTTTTCCAAGTTGATCCCCAGCATCGCCTCTGAGAATACAAAGTCCTCTCCATGGTGAGAAATGAGCCATATCTAGTTTTAAATTACATAAGGCACTTCAGACAACTTTTAGTGAGTGGTTAAGTTTAACACTAAGCTTTCAAAGATAGTTTTTAAAAAAATTTTTATTAAAGTTTTTTATTTTCAAAATATATACATGGATAATTTTTCAACATCGACTCTTGAAAAACTTTGTGTTCCATTTTTCCCCTCCTTCCTCTCATCCCCTCTCCTAGATGACAAGTAATTCAATATATGTTAAACATGTTAAAATATATATTAAATATCTATAATATATTACATACAATAATGTAGATATAACATTAAATATATAAACATGTTACATACATTATATATAATATATTTATTTTAATTATTTTATACTTTTATATTATATAATAAAATTATATAACAATATTTATCTTATATATTTATATATTAAATATAAATATATTATATGTTAAATATACATAAACATGTTAAAATATATATTAAATATATAAAAATTAACATATGTTAAATCTATTAAATTGTATGAATATATATACATATTTATACAGTTATTTTGATGCACAAGAAAAATCAGATCAAAAAGAAAAAATGAGAAAACAAAATGCAAACAAACAACATCATAAAGTGAAAAAGCTATGTTGTGATCCACACTCAGTTCTCACAGTCCTCTCTCTGGATGTAGATAGCTCTCTTGATCACAGGATCATTGGAGCTTCCAGTTGGAACTGCTCAGAACACAAACCCAAGACTTGCAGCACCCAGTCTATGGCTCTTTCTCTTGGGCCACACAAAAAATGTAAAAGCAAGTGGGACACTGGCTCAACTCAGATATATGAACCATGTCATCATCTTGTTCAGGGACCCCCAAAAAGCAATTTCAGAGCTCCAGCGCTCAGTGGATGGAGAAGTGTTCTATTTTCCTTCTGGTTTGACTTGATGTGAGGCCCTCCTGCTAGGGAGGTTTAGTGCTGCCTTCCATTTTGCTTTTCTCCCTTTACTTCTCCAATATCAAGCTGTGCCATGAGGGGAAAGAGATAATTTTGGATTAAGGGGCACTTTGAGAAATAGGAATAGCCTTAAGGGTTTAGGCAACAACCATGAGGTCCTGGAGAGGGATTGGGAGGGATACCAAAGACAAAATTCACTTATCTCCAATGGGGGAAGAAACTCTCCTCTCTAATCCCATTTCTTTCTTCTCTATTCTGCACTACTTGACTCTCCACTAAGGCTCAGAACTTTGGCTAATACTATTAATTAATAAAGCTTAATTGTATATTTAGTATGATTTTATGGGCCAGTCTGAGAGTATAGTTCTCATTAATACTTAATTTTTGAGGAGGGAACAATGTTCTGAGTTCCAAATTGAATTTTTGAGTCATAACCCATTCAAATAATGGAGGAATTGCCTATTGTATGAAATGCATTTTAAATTACATCTGGTATATATGAGAATTTTTATCCTTTAGTTTTTTTTTTCTTTTTTAGTTTTTTCTTTTAAATGTAGGAATAGATACTGGTTTTTGTTTTTTTCGTTTTTGTTTGAGAGGCAGTTGGGGTAAGAGACTTGCCTAGGGTCAAACAGCTAGAACAGAATAGATACAGTATTTCAAATGATCTGAATCCTAAGTCTTTTAGCTTGATTCCTCTATTTAGCTTCAAAAGTTTAAGAATGGACTTTATTAATGAATGAGAGATATGATTTGGAGTACTCTAAAAGTGAATTTTAAGGAAGGCAAATACATTCTCCTTCTCTTGGTGAGAGAGACTTTTAGGTCTTATTTTATGTTCTTATGCTTTTTATTTATACTTGAGAGATTTTTTTCCTCACTGGATGACACTGAGAAGATTACAGTTCTTGAAGAAGGAATAATAAATTCGTGGTCCAGTTATCTGTGTATTGAATACTTCTATATTTAGAGCTCTTATAACTGGAAAGTGGATATCTAGTTATTGCATTCTCCAGCAGATATTGTATGTAAGATTTGGGGAATGCAATGACAGTACTGGATTTTACTGTGTTTTACCTCATTCTCAAGAGCCTAAATGTTTTAATTTATAGAGTACAGATTGATTGTTTTGGCTTATCAAAAATAATTTTCTAAAACAAAATATAAAGTAAGAAAGGAATCTGACAAAAGGTGGTCATATTTAAGTCTCTACCAAGCTTTATTGCTGTACACATATCAGTATCTCAGAGTTTTCGTTGCCAGAAAGTTTTTTTCTTGTATTAAATATAAATCCCCATGGCTTCAACTTAATCACATTTCCTCTTGTTTTGTTCTTGGTGAAAAAGAAGAGCTTGATCACATGCTATCCTCCATATCTGCAAAAATTCATATTAAGATTCCATCTCTCATCTCTCCTTTAGGCTAAATAACTCCATTTTCTTTTTATTTCCTCTTAGGACCTATAATGGTTTTTGGTTGCTATCCCTTGGATTTTCTCCAGTTCTTTGCACATCTTGCTTAAGTTTCAGTCTGGTAGAGCCCCCAGAACTGTAATAAAGTTCTGACCAAGGTTTAGGCCTATGGAAGGATTATCACATGGCTCCCCTGCACTTTCCCACTTGCTTTTATATCTTAATGTCCTCTGTGTGGCAACGGGAGAGGAGCTGTAGATTGGGAGTTGGAAGTCTTGGGTTTGCTTTCCCACTCTTTCAGCCTTGAAAATGGGTGAAAATGGGTGGGTGGGTGGGAGGCAATAATGTTTGCCCTGTTTATTTATCCCTTCGTAAAGCTTAAAGCCTAGGAGGAATTATTATTATTGGGAATGATCTTTTTGAACAAATTTTGAACAACTTCACGATTTATTTCAATCTAGCCCAACCTGAATTGGAACAGCAAATCCCTCTCCAGCATCTCAAACATCTGGTCATCCTGCCTCCCCTGGACAATCTCCAGTGATCAGGAACTCATTACTCCTTGAAGCTGCCCATTGCATTTTTGAACAGACCTCTCTATTAGGAAGTTTTTCCTTACTTGGAGTGAGCTGAAATTTGCCTCTCCGCAGCTTTCCCTTGTTCCCAATTCTGCCTTCTGGGGCGAAGGCAAACAAATCCAATCCCTGTTCCACCTGACAGCTATCAATGACCTGAGAACAGCTGTCCCACTCCCTAAAGTCTCCTTTTTTTCTCATAAATATCCCTGGTTCTTTGCACTTTTTCTCTAAGGGCGTGTCTTCAAGGTTCTGAAGGATTCCCGTCATTCTCCTTTAGCCAGCCCTTCCTAAAATGTACCAGTAGGGCTGGACGGAGTTCTTTAGGTCTGGTCTGCTTTGAGCAAGGGACACTGAGGTTCTCACAGGCCTCTTGGATGCTTCTTAGAGGAATTTAGCCCATGGTCCCATTAATTGCAATATAAAATATGACTCCTGGGGGAGTCTTGCTACTGACTAATGGAAAATATGACATAGTTAACCATAGCATCATCAAATTCTAGAGACAACATGTACTTATAAAATAAAATTAAACTACTGGCCATGGATGAAGGGGATGGAGGAATAAGAAAAATGGAAAAAAAATCAAATCGTTCTTTTCCCTCCAAGAAGCCCCCTTCACTTCCACCCCCTCAAAAAACATCACAGACTCCTAAGGTTTCATAAATTCTCTCTAAGACAAGGAAGAGCTGGGAGTGTGAGGAAACAGAATGTAGCATCAGTAAATTGGTCCCAGGAGGCCCTTTATAAATTTTTGTATCAGACTGCTGGTCATAAAAATGAGAGGGGGAAAGAGGAGGTTATCAGCTGTAGTTTTCTCTGTTCAAGTTATTCCTTGAGATGCTTAATCTATAAGGTAGTTTGGAATTCTTATAGAAATTTTAATGGAAAAATGAAAAAAAATTATTTTATATATAATTGGGAAATATTCAATTAAATCAATAAAAACATATGAAATATGAATGCAGAAGACTTTTGGGTGCTTAGTTCCATTACTTTCTTGAGAAGAGACAAACTGATATAGACAGAGTGAATAGTGAACTCAACTTTTCATCGAGTAAATAGCATGGGAGTGTGGGAAATTCAAGGAAATGTTTTGGGGTTTTTTTGTTCAGAACATGTGACTTTATTGCTGCAAGGAGCTCTTAGGGAGGGAAAAGCAGTGTTGACTGATGCCTGCTGGCAACTAGCCTGCCAAGTTGTCACTTCAGTGGCTCAGGCAGTGACCTAGCTAGAGGCCTGGACTGACTCAGGAAGACCTGAATTTGAATTCTATCTCAGACTCTCACCTTTCTCTCTCTAAATTTCCACCTTTGCAAAATTGGGATAATAAGAGGGTTGCTATGAGCCTATTGGTACCTTGTTTGCAAGTTCTTAAATTTTTTCCACTCATGATCCCTTTTTTGCTTTAGAAATTTTTATGAGACCCCAGGTATATAGGCATATAAAATAGGGATACAAATCAAACATTTACTGATAATAAATCATAATTTTGCGACCCTCATATTTAGTTATGAGACCCTATGGGGGCATCTCAACCCACAGTTTTAGAAGCTGGGTTCTAGAGCACTGAGAAGGTTGCCAAGAATCACAGCTAGTATATGTCAGAAACAGGCCTTGAACACAGAGTTCCTATGTCATTTTACCTCTGAGAGAAAAGTTAGTATGGTTTAAATAAAATAATTTGGATTTTTAAAAATGTCACTGAATAATTTTTTTGTTAAGAATGAGAATGGCATTTCAATTAGGCAAATATATATTTATGTATTATATATTCAGAAGGCTATTTTATTTTTCTCTTTTATTTTAAGCATCATCCTTCCCGCAGAACACAAAATATTGTAGCAGTCATGTGCTAGATGATGCAGGATTTATGATTGGGCAATTAAACAATAACCTCTTTTCTCCGTTGCTTTAGGGTGAGAAGAACAATTTCAGTTTTTGACACTATCGTAATTTAAAAGTTGACATGAAATTGCTTTTTAAAACTTTTTTTTTCCTTTGGATATTATGTTCTTGGATCAACAGTAATGGGAGGAGGAGTGGTGGTATTGGCAGTGTTGGTACTGGTAGTAGTAATGATCATAAGAATAGGTAGCAGATTATAGTTTGCTGTGCATTTTACTTAGGCTACCTCAGCCCTCACAGTAAGCCTGGGAAGTAGATGCCTGCGATGGGTAATTATTGACTTAGACTCTGTAAAGTGTCTGGGCTAACAGGATGTCACCACATCTCTTAAAGGAGAAAAGCCCAATTTTAGCAGAAGTAGGAATGGGTTCCTTCTGTCCCTGGTGAGTAAGTCTTTGCCTTGGACTCACTATTTGTGAAAGGAGGGAAGCGAAAAACTTAATCACCCGGAAAACTCTCCCGACAAGACCTACAAATGTGAAAATGCAGAGTTTAATTGGACATTGTAGGCTTGGCTTGGTTGTGTACTGAATCCGCCCTCACCTTGCACACCCATGTTTGTGGGCAGCCTATTGTTCATTGGGAGAGATAGTAACCCTAACTTCTAGTCTTCTGTTGGCAAATGTACTTGTTTGGCACAAATGTATTTGATCAAAGGTCGTGTGAACGGCATTTAGGAGAAAACAATGAGTATTTAAAAGCTATGGCAAATAACAGAGATCATAAAGTAAACAGAAGCATGGCGGCCTGAGCGGGAGGGGAATGGGCTTGCTTCTCAGACAGATTGTGTTTCGTGGGGAGGAAGCCACTTTGTTCCCGTCGCCGACGTGGCATTTCTTACAGGTGAGGTCACTGAGCCTCCTCGAGACATGGCCTTTCATAAAACGGGGATGTGGCCGCTCCTGACATTCCATTTCTGTCTGTAAAACACACTTTAACATACCTGTGCCTTCAGAGCGAACCCACCAGGCTTTGTGAATGGACAATAAGACAGTAGGCTTCTGTTGTTTCAGTAGCCTGTTTAAGGACAAAAGGACTATTCACTCCTGCGTGACTTTCAAGTTGTTGTAATGAAGAAGGGGAAGGCTGACCCCCGTTTTGTCCATGGCTGCTTCAGTGACGCCTTAAACAAGTCACTGCAGGAGGCATGTGGTTCTTGGGGCCGGGTGCTTTTAGGAACACGATTCTCTTCTTGAGACTTGGAGGATGAGAGGACCTGATGATCAGATTCTTTGTCATCACCACTTATTTTGAATAGAGATGGGTATTAACATTTTCCTGATAAAGATGATAAGTTTGTTGAAAATAGTAATTTGGAGCAGCCAGGTGGTGAGGTGGATAGAGCACAGCCCTGAAGTCAGGAGGACCTGAGTTCAAATTTGACCTCAGACACTTAATTTTCCTAACTGTGTGACCCTGGGCGAGTCACTTAACCCCAACTGCCTCAGAGGGGAAAAAAGAAAGAAAATAGTAATTGTTACTCCATTGCTGTTAATCTAGAAACTCTGTTTGACTCAAAGTAGGTATTTAATAAACAATGATTCATTCATTCATTGATGGATCGCTTTGTGCTCCGAACCTTTTACATTAGCAAGGAGAATACAGTATTTTGAACTCCAGGGACTTCCAGTGTGAGAATTACCTTTGCCACTTCTAGCAGTTCCATTTATTACCAGTCTACCTCGATGCCTATCTAGCAAACACTGTATGTAACCCAGTGCTGAATAAAGCTGATGGTTCTTGCCAACCTACTAGTTGTTTGAAGACATGATTTATCCAGGGCCATGTACCTAGTAAGGTCCAGTGGGAATTGGGTCTTCTTGGCTCCCTGCCCACTACTCTAACCATCACTCTCACTGCTATATTCTCATTCACACAACTAATTTTGTGGTTAAATGTTCTCTTTTTAGAAGCAATTGTCTGAATTTTATTAATTTTCTTTCTAAACCCCCCAGGTTAATTCTTCTTAGAATGGTTTCTCTATTGGAAGTAGCAAAAATATTTTAGGGGAGCTTGTCGAGATCGGAGCTTATTTAGCTAACGAAATACTTTAAACTACTCCCGGGGACTCGGAGTACAAATCTAGACAAGGGAGGTGTTTCAGAGGACACTGGTGTAATTTGGACTCATTGAGTCTGACCTAGAGGTACCATGTTTTAGAGTCATAGTGGGAAAGGGTAGAATACAGTTGGACCTGGACCTGCTGTGGAGTTGGCCTTTACTTCTGTGGTCCAGTTAAGCAGGAAGTAAGTCTGTCTTGATCCCTTTGGCTTCTAGAAACTTAAAAAGCCCTTGTGACTCTCCTTAAGAATCTCTGGCTTAGGGGCCTCTAGGTGGGAGACATCCCGCACCCAGCATTCCACACAGACTGTTGACTTTTCCATTAAAGCCTAGGAAGGAGAGAAGTCAAGCTTTTTTCATTGTTATCACACTAGACTTTTTCTCAAAGTTTGTGGGGGAAAAAATCTTATTTGACAAAAAATCTGGAATTTTTCAGGGGGATGGGATAGGCCAAACCTGTGATAGCTCTGGTTACAGACACTGTTCCTGCAGATGGGTTGTAAATGATGTCTCTGAAAGTTGCCTGAGGACTTGAAGAGATGGGTGGGGCAATGGTTGCAGAGCTAGGTCTAGAATGGGGAAGATCTGAATTTAAATCCTGGTCAAATGGCTTTCCCAGAGTCTCATAGAATTTGAAGACTGGGATTCTCTTCACTATTCCTACTGGTTCTCAACAAACCATGAGTGTATTGGAGTCCAAACTTGATAAACTTTTCCAGTGTGGGAGAGTTTCAAGCAGAGATGTCAACTGCAGGAACCAGGTTAAAACATAATCAGGGACATATTTAACAAAATGTATAAAATACAGTTGAACCTCGATAACATTAGCAGGTGGTTTCCCAAGTCATCATTGCAGCCAAGAAGGATACTTGTCGTGGTCTCCAATTTCACATCCCTGGTTTAGAATCCAGTGACCAGATGGTATGTGCACAAATGGTTGAAGGCTCGTGGCTAGAAGGTTGGCTACCAGATTTGGTGGGGGAGGGAGGAGGGAGATAAGCAATTTATGAGATGCGGACTGAGTGTGGTCTGAACTAATGAAGGAAGCCCCCTGCCAGTTACATTTTAGATACTTCCAGCATGTATGGATATATACATTCACATGCACGTGTGTGTGTGTGTGTGTGTGTGTGTGCATACAAATTACAGTCAGTCATCCAGCAAGCGATTGTTAATCAGCTGCCTTGTGCTGGACGCTGGGTTGAGATCTAGAGATACAGGGGGAAATGAAGTTACATTCTATCAACACATCCTCATGTATGTACATTAGTACTTCAGGGATGTGTGATTTCAGTGGTGAGATTAATTTCTCCATTGACACAAACTAAATCCATGCTCTGACCTAGTGGACAGAATTCAAGAACTCAGGGTCATTTATGTGCTACTGTGAGGGCCAAGAGATTGCAGCACTTGTTCGTTTTCTCTCTCTCTGTCTCTCTGTCTCTGTCTCTGTCTCTCTCTGTCTGTCTCTCTCCTTCCTTCCATCATTCCCTCCCTCCCCTTTGTCTCTCTCTTTTCCTCCTCCCTCTTTCTCTCTCTCCCTCCTCTTTCTCCCCCTTTTCTCTTCTCTTTCCTTTCTTCCCTTCATTCCTCCCTCTCTCTCTCCCTACCCCCTCTCTTTTTTGTCTTCTCTGCCCTCCACTCCCTCTCCTCCTCGTTTTCCTTTTCCTTCTCACTCTACCTTTCACTTTTCTAGGAAAGTAGACTTGCAGCATGATCTCAAGCTCTATTTTTTAAACTTTTAGATTAGGACACAAGTACTTAACCAACAATATTTATTCCTTTGGGCGATTTTACTTTTCCTGATTTTTTTTTTTTTTTTTTTTGGTTGTTTTCTTTTTTTAAGCTGGGGTTAAGTGACTTGCCCAGGGTCACACAGCTAGGAAGTGTTAAGTGTCTGAGACCACATTTGAACTTGGGTCCTCCTGAATTCAGGGCTGGTGCTCTATCCATTGCACCACCTAGCTGCCCCTTTCCTGATTTTTTTTTTAATTAATTTTATAATTATAACATTTTTTTTCTGATGTTTTTAAGTAGCTTTCACAGAGGAGGGACATTTTAAAAATATTTTTTGTTCTATGTTTACATACAGTTTAGATTGTGTTACTTAGATTACTTAGTTAAGAGAAACTGAGATTTACCATTCCTGCCACAGTTCAAGGCGTAGCGGGGACTAAGCTTTTTAAAGTGGTCTGCTCCATGATCCCAAGAAATTCTGTGTTTAAAGATCTTCTTTTTCGCCTAACTGGTGGCACCTAATGAGTTCCTCCAAGCCATTCTTTGTTTTGTAAGGATTCATGAGAGCCAAATGCCTTTCTCTTTGCTAATTGAGTTCCTCCTCTTTGCCAGAGATGAAGACAGGTGTCCAAATTCTTAGTGTGGCTTGATGCTTTTAAGCAGCACTAAGACTTTTGGGATATCCTCTATGTAAAAAGTAAAATCGCTTGAAATATACCTGGGTAGAGACCCATAAACAGGACCCCAATCACGGCGTCCCGGAAGTGACACCAGCCAGCTTAAATGTCGACGTGCTTTCTTTGGCTTGTGGAGTCTGCCAGAGGAAGTCACAGCTCACTGAGAATTTTCCACCCTTCCCTGGGAGAGCCGAACAGGTGAAAGAAGACTTGGGTGTATGGTTTTTTTTTTTTTTTTTTAAACACTAAGTTCTTAAGAAACACTATCTTGATCCTTTACAGTTTCTTGGTAGCAGCTGGGATTTCTATGCACAAGGAGAGGAAAATTATATTTACTGAATGATTTTGCAGGAATCCCAGGGAGGAGAACTCCATCCCAAAGCAGATCCACATCTTTGTCTACAACGCTCTGTGGCTGCTGCTTAGAGCTCATAATGCTAGGCCTGGGAATTAGGGCTTGTTTCCTCTCTGCTCTTCTTGTTGGACTTCTCTTGAATCAGCTTCTTTTTTCCCCTATCCCCCAAATCTTACATACCCCCTTTTTCCCTTTTGGAGGTGGATGCTCCAGGAATTCCCCTCTACCTTTATTGCCCCATCCTACTAATCCAGCCCTACCTAAGAGTGTTCCAACTGCATCACTTAGTAAATTTAGCAGTCATTTAGTAAGCACTTCTTTTGTGTTGGGCCCAGTGCTAAGTGCCTGGGGCTTCAAAGAAAAAGGGAAAAGTAGCCTCTGCATTTAAGGAGCTTATATTCTGATGGAAAGAAAAAGTAAATAATTAGTAAAGATAAATATAGTACTTATGAGTAACTTTGGAGGGAAAGGTTTTAGTAGCCAGAGAGGATACCCAAATAGGACCTTCATAAGTATGCATGGTATAGAATATAAAGTAACTTTTACAAGTACAAATGGGCCTATCTCTCCAGGCAGAATTCCATTTCACCTTAGAGACTCGCCCAGCCTGACAGTGTCTTTATTAAGTATTCTCCTGCCTCTGAAGAAGGAAGACCTTTAAGCTTTTCTCTACCATGAGCATGGGTTCTTAACATTTTATGTAGTGGATTCCTTTGGTATTTTGGCTATAATAATGATACTAATGATAACTAGCATTTATATTTTGCTATAAGATTTGCAAAGGGCTTTTCAAATATCTCATTCCACAACAGTTCTGAGAGGTGATTATCCCCTTTTTACAGATGGGAAAACAGAAGCAGAGAGAAGTCAAATGATGTGCTCAGTGATGTAGCTAGTTAAATTATCTGAGGCCGGACTTGGGCTCCGACTCCAGATCCAATACTCCATTTGTTGTCTCTGGATGTGTTTTCCCCCAAAATATTCCCCATTATTTCATGATCTTGAAATACATTGGTTTATAAAGGAAGTCTTTATAAAGGTTTTTATATATATACTTATATGTCCAACTACTCCTAACTGTTAAGATGAGATCAGAAATTCTTTAGATTCTCTCCCTATTGTCCAAATTATGTTTTACCACAGTTGGTAGGATTTTAATAACCTGGAAGTTATTAAAATCTAATAATCCCATGGTTAGATAGACTTCTTAAGTCTAGAAAACAACTTCCTTGCCTCACTTCTCCATAATTGCCATTTACTGCAGCATTATCTAACTCCCAAGAAGCCCCTTTCTTTGCTGTATCGTTGTCCCTATCATTGAACCCCCATACCTAAGGCTCTGGCTATTTTCTGTCGTTTCCATCCATCTGTATCAGACATTGGGCATATTGAGGGAGTGCTCACAATTATTCCTTCAGTTCTATTTCCCACTTATACCATGGGATCACATTTCTGCCATTTTCTGACCCAGACTTCTGAGGCTCTCCAGTTTCTCCCTTCCTTACCTGGGGCTGCCTGCTCTCCTCCGGCACCCTGTACAAAATTTCTGCTTACTGGAAAATTTAGGCTTCATTTTCAGACTTTGTTCTGGAGAATCTAAATGCTTGGAACATCTTCCCTTCTCTCAGCCGACTGTGTTCTGTAACCTTTAAATTGGAACGCAGTGTGGCTACTAAGCTCTAATTTGATTTTGTGCAGAAAAATAGAAAGCAACATTAACTTTAATAGCTTTCCTTCCTAACCCATAAACACAGTGAAATGCTCACTTTTCTCACTTTCATTTTAAGATGGTTACTCTAGGAACATTTAGTGAGATTTTCATATCTAGTGGAAAATTATTTTATGGGAGGAAGAAGTTTGGATGGAGTTCCTTCTAAAAGTAAATGCTAGTTAGCTGATGCAGAATAGACCAAGTTAATAGGAGTTTATACCAATCAAAATGAAAGTTGAAAATTAAATTTATGCCTTATTAATTTGTTTGGTAGGGAAGTGAAGAACAAAGAATTGCAAGCAGTACTTTAAAATCAGCTGTAATTAATTGCATGTGCAAATTCATCAACCAAAATTGGGAAGCAATTAGTCTAATTATGTTGAAAATATAGTTGCTTGCTCAAATAGATAATCACGCCCCCAGGCTTGCCCAGTTCTAGTCCCATCCTCACCCTCCTGCTAGTTCAGACATGTAGGGGTTTCTTTGACACTAAGCATGACCCATTCAATTTCTATGGATCACAGCATTATGTCAAGTATGAAAATGCTGAATTTAGACCTGCCCTCAGCTTGGAGTTTGGTCCCTATGCTCTCTTTAATATATATGATGCTTTTTCAAAATATATAATTAATAATTTATATATAATAGCTGAGTGACATCCTCCCTAGTCCATTTATCCTATATTTATTTTCATCTCTTTTGCATTTATTTATAAATGTACATCTCTCTCTCCTGCCCCCTGTAAAGTGTAAGCTCCCTTAGACCAGGACAAAAGATTTCATTTTTGTTTTTTATTTCCAAACCTAGTACCATGACTGACACAAGGCATTCCTTAAAAAGTTTATTGAATTGAATGTGTAAATTAGAAGGAATGATAATGTTTAACTAAGAGAAGACTTTGGAGGGTGAGAGGAAAAGTGATCACTGCAATCAAGTTTTGAAGATTGTCAAAAGAAAGGTCTTTCTCCCATGGCCTTGAGGGCAGAATGAGGAGCCTTGGGTGGAAGATACCAATACACAAAAGTAAGCTTGGTGTCTAAGGAAGAACTTTCTCAGTTATCAAAGTTTGAAAATGGAATGGGCTGCCTAGAGAGTTGGTAGTTTCCCCCTCTTTGGAGTCTTTCAGCAGAGATTGATGACCACTTTTGGGCCAGGGATTCCTTTGATATGTGACTAGACAGTCACTGATATTCCTTCCAACTCAGATTTGGTGATAAAATAGCTGGCTACTAGGGGGAAAAAGAACAGTATTGTTCTTTTAGCCAAGTTTATTTCAAATATTTTTGATAGTTAGGCTTTCTTTTTATTAAATGAATAAGTGCCTTTCGTGTCTAGTTTGAAATAAGATCACTGCAGTTGAATGAATCCTGCGGTGAATACTATGATCATTTTTTGTTTCAAATTATAATCTCACTAAGAATTTACATTCACATCTCAGGGTTTACAGACTGCTTTCCTTTAGTCCAAAGAGAATGAATTCTATTATTATTTTCTACCTATGTGTCAAGTCATATTGCCTTTCTGGACTTCAGCTGTCCTCAAAATGAAATGACATAGTTGGGCTAATCCTTAATAAAATACTTATTTTGTGCCAAGTACTGTGCTCATCAACTCTTGAAATAGAAAGAAAAGAGGGAAATGATAGCTACCCTCAAGGAACTTACATTTTAATGGACCTGTTGGTCTTAAATCTTAGATTTATGGTGCATGCTTATTATTTTTTTTTTTTTCTGCAGATAAGGAAACCAGTGTACACAAAGAATGACTTGGAATACATTTCACAACCACCACAATAATTAACCCACTGCATTTAAATGTCTTAGAAAGTTGAGATAGAAATATTGCCTATAACTCTGCAAAAGTTTTGTGTAAAATCTTAAGCCCCTGAAACTTCAAATGGATATCAAGTTCCTGCCAAAGTTGTAGTTTTCTTTCCAACCAAGGGGACCAACTGACTTTCATAAAGAATGGATGTTTATGAATGACTTCTCCCTCCTTTCACTAAAAAATTTTTAATATGACTAATTTTTCTATTCCCTATATTAGATTTTATTAGCAAAATCCATCCAAGGTGGTCTTATATTAATATTCCCATGTTAACTTTCCTCTGGTTCCTGGTAGCATTAAAAGCAATTTACAAATTATATTTTCTTTTTTATGGTGTATATCCTTCCTACAGTCAGAAGGCTCCAGGTTTCCTTACTGACCCACCTCGGTGTGCTATCTTTTTTTATTTTTTCCTTCCAGCATGTTACTGTAATTCTTGTCCAGAATATTTCAGTTTTGGAAAGTGTTTTACTTATATGATCTTATCTGGGCTTCCTAACAGTGCTACAATTATAATTATCCCCACTTTACAAGCTAAGAGAGGCTCCTTGATATTAAGTCACCAAGTACATAGGATCACTTAGGAAGTGTCAGAGGTGAGTTGGCTTTCGTCCTGATCCAGCAAGCTAGCCACAACATCATGCAGCCCCTATTGATTACAAAGTACAATTTTTCCATTCATGGCTGCATCTCAGAGACCAATGCCAACAAGAAGGGAAAGACGTTTTACCCTCCGCTTCAGCCCAGATGCTTGCTAAAGTTATGTCAGCTAGAACTTTGCCCTCTGGATTATTAGGATTGTTATTTGCAGCACTGATTACTCCCCGAGATCTCCTGCTCAGGCTTCAATTAGTGACCAAAAAAGCAGCACATTCTGTTCCCACCACCAGAAACCTCAAGTAGGGAGATGGCGAGCTCATTCACCGCATCCAACACTTATTATCTGGATAATTCAGGTCAAAATAATCTGCTATTGAGAAATAAGAGCCTGTTTTGGGCCCAAATCTTTAGACCCTGTCTCTGTAGCTTATTTGTCAACACAGCTTGAATTCAGTCTTGAGGCATTACAGACAGAGGCCCAAACTGAGCTTGGTTTGGGGAGGGGGAAGGGAAAGGGAAGGTTTCCTATTTCATTTCCTGGCCGGCATTGTCATCCCCTCCTTTTTGGTCCAGTTCGACACAAGTTTCATTTAAAAAAGTTGATTGTCACCTTAATCTCTACTTTAAAATGAACTACTCTCCTTAATTGAGGTTGACATGAGTGGATTCATTTTTAATCAATAAAAGCTTATGTCGTTTGCTTCTCAGTGACACAGTCAGAAGAAGAAAGGACTAATTATTTTAATGGAAGTGTATTGAATGCCAGTCATCTCCTCATTATGGACAAATTTCTGATTGTACTGGTCTATTTATTCAGCTGCAGGTGCGTCTCTGCGTCACAGGGGCCAACCTAGATTAAAATGTCGCTTCTGTTTTGTGTAACCTTTACCAAAAAAAAAAAAAAAAATTGGGAGATCTCTCTGATTAGTTAATGTTTTAGCATTTCTTTTCTTCTCAGGCCAGACGCTGGTTTTTTTTTCCCCCCAGTGTTATTTTCTAGTGGTATAGTTCTTAGTGCTAAAAAAAAAAAAAAAAAAAAAAAAAAAAAAGTTAATTTGTAAAGTTAAAAAAAAAAAAAAGAAATCTATAAAGAAATGAGCATGAGTTAAAACCTGTTGGTAAGAGTTTAGAGAAACCCAGTTCTGGGCAGGTATTATTGTATCCCTCTTAATAGATGCATTTTGTTCTAGTGGGGATTTTCTTAGACCTGCTTCTCACACCAGTTTATCTTTATTGTTCTTGTGGGGAATAAGGCTAACTAGGATTCTTCTTTCTCTTTAGTCTGGTGTACATATTGGCTTGACACAGATTGACAAGCTTGGACTATTAACTTATAGAATGGGTGTATTTGAGGCTGAGTGACACTCTGGCCTCCATCACACACAGTATTCTGAAGCCCTCCAAAGGATTCATTGTGAAGGGTGGGGGGTGGGGGTGAGCAAGGGGATGGAGGGAGGGATCAGCTGTGTGGTGGGCTTTAAAAACAACAACAACAACTTGAGAGGAACTTTTATAAAAGCAGCAGGAAGTACTTACTGAATCAGCCCTGGCCCATTATGTGGAGGGGTTTGCAGATTTTTAATTAAGCTCTGAATGCCTGCAGTTCCCAATTCCCATGGAAAATGTAAAAGTTGTAGTGTATAAAGGCGGAAAAATAGAAACTGGGTAAAAAGTAATGAAAGAAAAAGGTCTAGGTATCCCAAATGATATGATCGGAAATACTGAAAAGGAGGATGCTTCATGCTTTTTCACATTCTCTCTTTTCTTTGGAAGAACAACAACAACAAAAGCTTACTCTAGGCAACTTTGAGACTGTGAAAGGGATGGCCAGGGCATAATGAGAGCATGTAAAAGCCTGTTCCTAAATCAGAAACGAATAGGCATGCCGGCCAAAACCTCATTTACTACTCCTTAGTCTGTTGCCCTAGAGACAGACCTAACATATTGACTTTGGCAGTACTGGCCCATGTCTGCCATGGCTGCAGTTATTGAAATAAAAAAAAATCAAATTATACTATTTTGGGGGGGTTGTTTTCAGAGTTTACTGTGATCAGTTTATATAATGTTTATGTCTGTTGTTGGGAAGAAATTGATGAAGGTCCATTCTTTCTTCTTAAATACTGGGAGGAAAAAGACAAGTCTGTTTTATTTTATGATTAAAAAAAGATCTAGGAGAGGAATACATGATTTCTTAAAAAGATGTTTTTAAAAGAATAATTTCAGTTTCAGCCATGATGTGATCTGATGTTTTCAGTGAGGTGACACAATGGGAATGTAGAGAACAGAAAATTAATGTTAATCCAGGGTGTGCCTAAGACATTTTAAAAAAGCCTCAAATGAGGACATTGAACTGGGTTATAATCTCTGTGTTTTATGATTTGAAAAAATACTTCAAAGATTCTGTGAGTTAGGTATAGCTTTCCTTAGCTGTAGACTAGGAAATTATCCATGTAAATCGTTGTGACCCCAATGTTTCTCAGCCTGCAGCCAGCTTGGACAAACCTAAATTGGTCTTTAGATAACAGATATCGAAGCCCATTCCTGAGACCGTACTCAATCTTAGAGCCTTAGTATAACCTGTCAGGCAGAGTAGACAGCTTACAAGATAGTCTTCCATTCTACAAGGTCCTGGACTGAAAGCAGGCTTCTAGAATTGCAAGGCAGAGGGGATAGAGTTCCTCACTTGGATCCACAAAGAACTAGGTTTAAATGTTGCTTCAGATAATTACTAGCTATGTGATCTTAAGCAACTTACTTTCTCTTTCCTTCAGTTTCTTTTCCAAAATGGGGCTAATAGTAGCATCCATCTCACGAGAGTTGTTGTAAGGATGAAATGAAGTAATAGATGTAAAATGTAATGTAAGCTTAAAATGCTATACTAATGTCAATTGTTATAATTCTATCATTATTAAAAAGGAGGAAACAATTTTCAGCTCATTTCTAGAAGCGTCCTCCTTTGCCTCTTGTCATTTTGAAGTTTTATTGAAAAAGACATTCCAAAAATTTTTATTAAAAATGTCAACAAGCAGGCAAACATTTCTAAGGTGAAAATGCATTGGAGAAGATGGTCTTATTAGCAGCATCCTAAACTAGTCTCAAAATACTTCACTTGGCTTGTTTGTTTCCTAAAACCTAAAAACCTCTTTAGAGGATCCTGACAGGGCAAAAAGTTCAAATATTTGTCCATTTCCTGTTGGGGGTAATTTGGGGAGCAGGTGTCAAAGTAATAACTTTAAACTGTTTTACCCTTAAGCCTAGCTTGATGGGATTCTTCACCTTTGTCAGGTGTTAGAAGTTAATTTTGGTGATTAAAGTGATTTTCAGATAGGTTTTTCTCTAGTATTTGGAAATGGGAGTGTTGTTTCATAATATGATTTCTCAGTATAAAACAAAACTTTTAATTTTTCTTTAAAAGAGAAACTCCTTTGATTTAGAATTTATATATCTGTCTTACTCTTGATCTTTTTTCATCCAGCAGGGCATCTCCTTGCTCATCTCCCCTTCAGACCCCACTCACATTTGAAGCCACTTGCCAGATGGTCTTATTAACGTTTCTTTGACCTGGCTTGAGTTTTTGTTGTTTTCCAACTTTCATTTTTTCTGCCCAACTCAATAGAGTTAAGATTTGGGACCTCAAGATTGGCTGCTGAGAAATCTCCAAGCTGATTTGAGTTGATTCAGATATCCCATTTCAGGTCTTAAAGGTGTTAACCAGTTTCCCATTATTCACAGAAAATTTCTGTCTCTAAAGCCCAAGATACTGTGTCAATTGCTGATTTGACATTTCAATGCAATGTCAGTGTGAATTTTTTTTTTTTTTTTTTTTTTTTTTAAGGCATGTTTCCTTTTTCTTGTTGATATATCCACGGAGCACCTGAATTTCAGGCAATCGTCCAAAAGTGCCAGGAGCACTAGAAATTTGAAAGTATCTGCTCTGCAAAGCTCTACTCATGTAGAGACAGCTGGGAACCTGAATCAAAGCATATTGTTTGGTCTACTGCTAAAGCTACCCACAATTCCTTTATACCTAATCCTTTCATTTTATTTTTAAAAACAACAAGCAGAGCTTTACTCCCTTCAATTCCCTGCCTCTGGCTCCTACCTTACAAACTTGAGGATGAAAATTTATTCTATTTGATTTAGCCCAAGGGCAAATTCACTGAAGAAAATCTATCTGGTTTTCTTATCAATAAATTGTATTTAAAATTAAAATCACTTTTCTTATGTTTAGTCAATGCCAACATATGTGATTTTAAAAGTCTAAATTCATTTCCATTTTAAAATAGTCTTGAGGATAAGTTTAAATTCTTGACCCTAAGGAAAAGTTCAGGAAAAATCACAAAGTAAACACATTTCCAGGAGAAGAACCCTTTTCATCCCTCTTTTTCAATCAATTCAATCATCAATAAGTATTTACTAACAGAGAATAGAATTTATATTCTCTCCAGGTAAGGGCTATCCTATTGCTATATACGGGTTTCTTGGGAAGAAGTTACTCTCTTAAGCAACATAAGTAGATCCACTCTAAGGACAGGTTTGCTTTCTGCTTAAAGAGCTTGTGGCCTGCTGTTCATCCTGAGGATCGTGATGTTTGTTTCTAGTTGGCAATTTGGGTGTTTCGATCTGTTCTAGTAGGCTGTATAATTAACAGTTTAGTCGTTCTTCACCTTTTTTACAACAAGGTGGTTTTTTTTATGTTAGGAGGAAGTTATTGTCAAATGAAAAACAGCATGCACAAATCATTAGCTCTGATTTGGAGATGGGGGTTCAGACTAGTCCTGCTACTTAGGGCATAAAGTCAAGGAGTTATTCACCTCTTTGGCCCTCAGTTTCTTCTTCACTAAGATCTGAGTCTAGATCACTTTTCTTTTTTTTTTTTTTTTTTTAATCTTGGACCTCTCTGATAATCTGATAAAGTCTATGGACCTTTTCTCAGAATAAGAGTTTTAAATGATTGAAGGAAATGCAACATATCAGTTAGAGGCTGGTGAGAATAACAGTGACAATTAAAAAAAAATCCAAGTTCACAGTCCCTTTGAAATCTATCCGCTGACCCATTGGAGAAACTTCAGGTTAAAAATACATAGACTATGTGAACTCTGAGGTCTTTTTATGCTCCCTAAATCCTGTGAGATTCAAAGCTGTTGTTTATGTATATTAATCTATCTTACTCCATATATCAGAGCTTTTTAAACTTTTGCCACTTGGGAACTCTTTTTGACTGAGAAATTTTTGCATGACTGAGTATATAGATCTATAAAATAGGTAGAGAAATCAAACATTTACTGATAACAGACCATAAAGAAATTGATTTTGAAATAAAATGAAATTTTGGTATACATATAATTTCATTATTAAAGATGAAAGCCAATTTGCTTACTAATGAGATAGATGTGTTCCCTTATTTTTACATAAAGAATTAAATTTTGGTGGAATATTTGATAACTTTTTACATAAAGAATTAAATCTTGGTGGAATATTGACCCCTGTTACTGTTGCCAACTTTTTCACTACCCCTGCATTCAATTATTTCAATCCCCAAAAGAAATTGATTTTGAAATAAAATGAAATTTTGCAATACATATAGTTTGGTATACATATAATTCCATTATTAAAGATGAAAGCCAATTTGCACACTAATGAGATAGATGTGTTTACTTATTTTTACATAAGGAATTAAATCTTGGTGGAATATTTGATACCTGTTACTGTTGCCAGATTTGTCACCACTCCCACATTCAGTTGTTTCATCCCAAACCACAGCTTTAAGGTTTGTTGTAACTATCATGATTGTTTTTAGCTTTGGAGCAATCCTACACTCACTCACTCACATACTTGTACACACAGCACTTCCATGGCTATTGAGTAGTTTTCAACTTTAATAAAAACAAGAGCTGTGTAAGTATCCCAACTGGGGAGTCCAACGCTGAATATTCCCGGATATCAGTTACATTTTATGCACATCCCTTTTGTTTCAGCATTCTCTCCATTAACCTGTCATTGTTTCCCTTCCTGGTGCTTGACCTCCTAATGCCGGTTTTCTGGGAGAGGACTCGAAGACATATTCCCATCCTACTTTTACATTAATGAACGCTTTCATTTTCGGAGAGATGGGAGAGATTTGCCTCATGGGCAGAATCTGGGCGGAAGGCAGGGATCTGGAAATCGTGGGGGTCTGCAGCTTGGGACAGGCAGTACATGAAATGGGAGGGCTGAAAGCCAAGTTGGTTGTGGGGGAAGGACAAGGGGTGGAGTTAGGAATCGTGGCCAAGATTGATGTTCCTCACTTGAATGGACCAAATGGGCCCCTCTTTACACTGCTACCTAACTGGTATCTTACCAGATGTCAACAACTGGCTGAGGTCTTAGCAGGGCTATTAAGCAATCTCCTTTTGGGAAGTCATGGACGGCTGATGTGGTGTTTGGAGATTGGGGAAAAAAAAGTTGGGGGAAGTAACCCGAGGAGGGATTATCTTTGTCATTATTTGCCTGTCAGTTTCTGTAGCTAGACAGACTCAAACAATTCAACCTAGGAGTCAGAGAGCTGGACACAGCAATATGGGGCTGTCTGGAGCCAGGAAAGGTGTGAGTGCTTTCTAGCCATTTGCTATGGATCTCAGTTATCTCAGCTTTAAAATGGGAATAATATGTGGATCATGGTATCTCTCAGAGATTTAACTAGGAAGACACTTTGTAAAGTGTTGTATAAATGTGAGCTATTGGGCTTTCGATTGGAAATCTCGTTTACAAATTAATGCTACATCAGGGCTGCTAGCACTTATTCTAAGGTAGTTTTTTTTTTTTTTTTTTTCTTTTCCAATGGGCTAAAAGAGTGTATTAGGTTTCCTTAACCATTTAGAGTTACACTTAGTTAAGAGAAGAGGAAATGGAATAAATAGAAGTTGGCTGAATCAGCTGAACTCTATTGACTGATTCTAGGTTACTCTACAGCCTTGGTTCTCAATACCAGTGGCTCCTAGGAAGTCTTTCCCTCGACAGTGAAACCATATTGCTCTCTGTGTGACAGTTCTCTTTCCCTCTCCTCAGAAACCTTCAGTGACTCCCTGTTTCTTATAGAATGTCACAAAAATCTTATTGCAGTTTTAGCTATTAAAGCTTTAGCTATTGAGCTGTATCAAGTCTTTTGGGCTATCCTGTGTAGATTGTTTTCAAGGCTTTCTGTAGCCTGCCTCCAAGCAGTCTTTGTTTCATAGTACTTTCCTTTAAAAAAAATACAGGTTGTGTTAAGCTCTTTAAACTTTAAAACTGCACTAAGACTTTTAGGACTTTTAGTCTGTTCTAGACAAATTAGATTATTGTTTTCCTTCCCATTCCAATTTTGTCACTTCCCATATCATGTCTAATAAAATATCATAACGAATATAATATGGCACTTGATAAATGGGGTATAATGATGAACCTGCCTTATCTACTAAAATGATCTAAGTTTTCCTCATTGCTGTACCATTTCAGTATAAAGGCAGAGAATTGTCTCCTATTATCCATCATTTAGATGCTCCATCAGACATTCTCAAACAAAACCACTCAAGCTTTTGGGACCTCGGTTTCCTCAACCATAAGATCAGGAGGTTGCATTAAATGACCTTTTCCAAAGTTCTACATCTGTGATCCCCCCATTCATCCTTTGATAGTATGAATGTGAAGGTGTCCAGGAATATAAATTGTGTTAATTCAGTTAAGGTATCTCTGGAGCATAGTCACTTAGTTTTGTACAAGGTTTAAACTCTGGATTTTTTTTTTCTGTTGGCCACGAGTAATGGATAACACACTTTAAAAGTCTCTACAGACCTGTCCAGGTGCAAACTGTTATCCCTCCCCTTGAACGAGAAGGTTTCCCTTCTACTAATCTCCCCACTTCCACCCTCCAATCTCCAGACCCAGCCACTGCCTTTTGTTCCTAAATTGGTCTCTGGAGGAAGAAGGTTCTTTGTTGTCTGGCTGCTATATCCTCTCTCTTTGATAGAAGCCCTTTTAGAGGATGTTATTTTTCCCGTCTGGATTAAAGCATATTGTATGCTTCCTTTTCCTTCCTGTTCTGTACCTGGCCCGCTGTTAGAGAGCTCTGTACGGAGCTCCTATTTTTGTAACCACTGTTCCTACCAACAGGAATCTCATGCTCCTATCTATCAACCCTGTGACTTCTGTCTTTGTGCCCCTTCTTGCCAAAACCCACCATCCTTAGATTTTTTAAATCCCCTTCTTGGTTCTTTGAAATTCTTTTCCCCTGGAGCTCCTCATAGGATCATGAGAAATTTCTAAGAAACCTTAGAAATCATTTAGTTTAATCCACTCATTTTAAAAAATTATTAAAGCCTTTCATTTTCAAAGCATATGTATGGATAATTTTTAACATTCACCCTTGAAAAACCTTGTGTTCCAAATTTTTCCCTTCCTTCCCCTCCCCCTCTTCCTCCTCTAGATAGTCATCCAATATATGGTAAGCATGTGCAATTCTACACATATTTCCACAATTATCATTCTGCACCAGAAAAATCAGATCAAAAAGGGAAAAAATGAGAAAGAAAACAAAATGCAAGCAAATAACAAAAAGAGTGAAAACACTATGTTGCGATTCACACTCAGTCTCCACAATGTCTCTCTGGGTGCAGATGTCTCTTTATCACAAAACCATTGGGACTGGCTTGAATCATCTCATTGTTGACAGTCATGTCCATCAGTTTTTCTTTTCTTTTTTTAAAAAGCTTTTTATTTTCAAATTATATGTATAGGTAGTTTTCAACATTCACCCTTGCAAAACCTTGTATTCCAAATTTTTTTCTCCTTCCCTTCCCCCACTCTCTTACTTAGACTGCAAGTAATCCAATATATGTTAAACATGTGTAGTTCTTCTATACAAAATTCCAGGGAAAGAAAGCAAAAAGCAAGCCAACAACAACAAAAAGTGAAAATTCTGTGTTGTGATCCACACTAAGTCCCCACAGTTCTGTGTCTGGGTGCAGATGGCTCTCTCCATCATCAGAGCATTGGTTGGCCTGAATTGTTTCACTGTTGAAAAGAGCCGCATCCATCAGAATTGATCAATGTACAACTTTCTTCTTATGTACAATGATCTACTGGTTATGCTATTTCACTTAGCATCTGCAGGCCTTTTTGAAATCATCCTGTTGATCATTTCTTACAGAACAATAATATTCCATAACATTTATATACCATAATATATTCAGCCATTCTCCAATTGATGGGCATCCATTCAATTTCCGGTTTCTTGCAACTACAAAGAGGGCTGCCACAAACATTTTGGCACAAACAGATCCCTTTCCCTTCTTTAAGATCTTTTTGGGATACATGCTCAGTAGAAACACTGCTGGTCAAAGGGTATGCACAGTTTGATAGCCCTTTGGGCATGGTTCCATATTGCTCCCCAAAATGTTTACCTGCTCATTATAAAGATAAAAAAGCTATGGTTTAGGAAATTGAATCAAGGTCACATCAAAAGTAAATGACCAAGTTGAGATTTGAACCTTGTGCTACACTCCCCCCAAAATATTACACCACATTCCTTTCCCCTTCACTAAGTACAATCTGGGACTTTTAGAGCTTGAATCTGGGATGTTCACACCTTTACATTTAAAAAATACTTGCAGCCCCCCTTCCCATTTGTATATTAACAGTATTACTTCAAAGTGTCTTTCCTCAGATGTTGCTAGCTGTGGGGACACTGAGCAAACCATTTTAAGTTTCAGTTTCCTCATTAAAAAAATACTCTCTAACTCACCAAGTTGGTGTGTGTTAAATGAAATAATATAAATAAACCAAATGTTTGCTATTATTATTATTATTGTATGTAAAGTATTTTGCAAACTTTAAAATGCTATGCAAATGTTAGCTATTATAATTTGCATGGATTCCATTAGTCTTCCTTATGTTGCCCATAGATTCAAAATCTCTTTATTTGTGTATTTGTATATATATAGACATAGATATATGTGTGTGTCTGTCTATGTGTGTGTGTGTGGGATTTGATTCACAGGTGAAAAATCACTTCTTCTCCTATAAAGGGAGATAGATATAGATATACACATACACACATATATATATATATGTATGTATGTTTGACATTTGTATTGTATATATGTTTGGGTATATACTTTTATGTATTGTGTATATAAATTTCTTTTCCTATAAATGTATTTATCATTGTTTTTGTATATGTATTTGACATCTGTAGTATTATATGTTTATGCATATACATGTGTGTATGTGGATAATTATGTTTATTTACATATATATAAACATATACATATACAAATGTCAAATATATATATATATATAACTTACACACATATCTCCCACATTGATGTCTTCAAAACCCTGCTATTTCCTATGAATTTCTCTGGTCATGTGGACCCTTTCCACTCTTTAAATCCCTTGTCTTTCTCTCCCAAGTAAATAAAAGTTCCCCAGCAGAATCAATCTTGAGGCGTGTGTGCTGAGGTCAGAGCTTCTTGAGTCCAAGCTTGATGATGCTCTTTGGACCAGGGCCCCTCGCTGCACTGGGGACATTTTGCATTGCAATTTCACACCAGAAAGCTCCTTTTCAGTCTGGTGACCTTATTCCCAGTTATTGGATGTCAGGTGCGAGTACATTTAGCAGACATTGGTGTGCGTATCTCTTGGCCAATTGGCACCGGACACTTTGGCTCCTTCTGCTGAATCTCTTTGTCTGGCAATTTGAATCTTTTCCTTAAGAAGGGAGTGTGCAAGTGCAGGATGGGGGATGGGAGTGAGAACAAAAAGGGGACCCTTTAGATTCAACCCTTTTATGACCCTTTTATTCTCTCCCATAATTTTTCTTTCTCTCCCACTGTCTTTTTCTATCTCTAGTTTTCTCTCTTCCTTCCTTCCTTCCTTCCTTCCTTCCTTCCTTCCTTCCTTCCTTCCTTCCTTCCTTCCTTCCTTCCTTCCTTCCTTCCTTCCTTCCTTCCTTCCTTCCTTCCTTCCTTCCTTCCTTCCTTCCTTCCTTCCTTCCTTCCTTCCTTCCTTCCTTCCTTCCTTCCTTCCTTCCTTCCTCTCTTCCTTCCTTCCTTCCTTCCTTCCTTCCTTCCTTCCTCTCTTCCTTCCTTCCTCTCTTCCTTCCTTCCTCTCTTCCTTCCTTCCTCTCTTCCTTCCTCTCTTCCTTCCTCCCTCCCTCCTTCCCTCCCTCCCTTCCTTCCTTCCTCCCTTCCTTCCTCCCTCCCTCCCTCCCTCCCTCCCTCCCTCCCTCCCTCCCTCCCTCCCTCCCTCCCTCCCTCCCTCCCTCCCTCCCTCCCTCCCTTCCTTCCTTCCTTCCTTCCTTCCTTCCTTCCTTCCTTCCTTCCTTCCTTCCTTCCTTCCTTCCTTCCTTCCTTCCTTCCTTCCTTCCTTCCTTCCTTCCTTCCTTCCTTCCTTCCTTCCTTCCTTCCTTCCTTCCTTCCTTCCTTCCTTCCTTCCTTCCTTCCTTCCTTCCTTCCTTCCTAACT
This sequence comes from Sminthopsis crassicaudata, assembly GCF_048593235.1. Lineage (NCBI taxonomy): Eukaryota > Metazoa > Chordata > Mammalia > Dasyuromorphia > Dasyuridae > Sminthopsis > Sminthopsis crassicaudata. The sequence goes on along the minus strand of NC_133622.1, from coordinate 84,931,578 downwards.
CTCTTCCATCCTAACTCTCTTCCATCCTAACTCCCTCTCTTCCTCCCTTCTCCTTTTCTCCCTTTCTCTCTCTCTCTCTCTCTCTCTCTCTCTCTCTCTCTCTCTCTCTCTCTCTCTCTCTCTCTCTCTCTCTCTCTCTCTCTCTTCTCTCTCTCTCTCTATTTCTTTCTCTCTCTCTCTCTTTGTTTCTTTCTCACCAATCAAGTTATATTTAAATTCTTTATTCCTTTGAATACCAATGACCTCATCAGCAGTTTTCAGTAAACTTGCTTGATAGTATCTACACAGCCTTCAAGGCTTGCCTCCACTGTTGCCTCCTTTCCTACTCTCCACTTCCTCCCCCCTACCTTCTCAGCACTCCTGCAAGCCCCCAAACAAATGTGATTTATTTTGAACACATTTTGCATTTACTTATCTCTATACGTTTTTCTCTCCATAAAAATTTAAATTTCTTGAGGGCAGAGACTACTTGGTGGTGTATTTGTAACCACAGTGCCTAGGACATTGTAGGCACTTAATAAATTCTACTTGAATTGGATTAGAAAAAAAATTAGAAATGAGAAAATCAGCTGAATTTAAATGCCAAATGTACTGGAGAATGTATGTGAAATGTCACTTATCATAGTATTATCCATGACTAGGGAGAATAAATATCCTGAAATGAAAATCACTTAACCAATCTACAACCAGTATTAAAGATCTACCATGAATCAGGTACTTTAGGTGTTGAGGATGCGAAGACAAGCCTGTCCTCATAGAATTATTCTGTCCAGGGACACAATACAGATGCATAGAAGTGGAAGCAGAATTTATGCAGAATTCAATAAAATCCTACTGTGTCATCTGGGACTTGTTACATCACATGCAAATCACTTCCCCCCACACTAAATAAGCATGTCCAGAAAAAGACTGCTTTGATGTCATTAGCCTGCCTCCTCCTGAACATTATAAAAGAATGTCACTCTACTGACAAGCCAAGTCCTCATGTTGAGCCATTGTTTTTGCTTGTAAAATGAGGATTTGGTAGTCTTAGGCTTTTCTTTTAAGATTGGAGAAATATTTTGGACCCAATAGAACGTAAGTTCTGTAAGGGCAGGAATTGTTTAGCCTTTGCCTTTGTGTGGCCACAGCTTTACACAGTGCCCAATGCATAGCAAATGTTCACTAAACACTTGTTGAATGCAACAGAATTGTCCTGGCTTGGGCCAGAGGGAGACATAGACTTAAAATGGCATTTATTTGCAAGTTGGTAGACTGCATTTTCTCCTACTAGTACCTGGGATAGTTACGTTTCTCTGCTAGCCCAGGCGCCTGTTTTACTGAACTTAGAGACTGTAGGGAACTGTCCTGGTGGGTTAGTAGAAAGAGCCTTGATTTTGGAATCTGGAGATCCGGTTTCACATTCACGCTCTGCTGCTTACCTATGTGACTTTGGGCAGGCTGTTTAACTTCCCTGGCTTTCGGTTCCCTCATTACCTGTAATATGAGGAGATTGGATTAAATGATCCTTTCTGACTTGGATGATTCTATCACCCTTTGATTCTGTATATTGGAGAGGTCAAGAGGGTGTGTAACAGTGTTTTTTTATGGGAAAAAGCACTCCAAGTTATGACTTGTGAATGTAGAACTAACTCCCCCACCTCTCAGATAGTGGAAGCACCCTCAGTTTCAAGGTTGATGGATCCTGTAGGTATTTTATAGGAAAGTCAGAGATCACTTTATACAGAGTGTTTGTATTGAAGTAAGTGTGTGTGTGTGTGTTTTTTTTAATGAGGCAATTGGGGTTAAGTGACTTGCCCAGGGTCACACAGCCAGGAAGTGTTAATTGTCTGAGTTCAGATTTGAACTCAGGTCCTCCTGACTTTAGGGCTGGTGCTCTATTTACTGCACCGCTTAGCTGACCACAGGAGTAAATGATTTGAACTTCTAGTTCTTTCTCCTATAACACTGGTAAAGGACAGAGACAGAAAGTTAGAGAGTTAGAGAGCTATGGAGAGATTGGGGGTTCTTGTCTCTCCAAATAACTTGGTTTCCCTTTTTCATCTTTTGCTACTGACCATAATTTTTTTCTTCCTCTGGCCCATTCTGGAATAGAGCCTGTGTATCCCTTTTGAACTTTTTATGTGATTTTTATTGTGCCTAACAAAGGGGATATAAATAAATAGGGAACAAAATTTCTCTAATTTATACCTGATTATAACTTTTTTACATGGACTTTGTAGGGAATGATCAAGTGGGATGACCATATTTATTTGACAAAAGAATTGGGTTATGACAAAAGAAATGTATTTTGCAAATCCTCTTTAAGATAACCGCTTTTCCTTGAAATGGAATTTATCCTAAATCTGGGACTTATGCCCCCCCCCACACACACACGGTTAATGTCAGGTCCTATCTTTGTCCCCCGTGAGATTTAGAACATATAATTTAATCTCTATGGGTCTTGGTTTTCTCTTTTGTAAAATGAGGAACCTGGACTAGTTGACTTCTAAGATCTCTTTTAATTCTAAATCTATGTATGATCCCATGGCGAGTTAAAGGACATGTAGGTCAGGTCAATAATATCTTAACAAATAAAGTTATTTTTGTAGCCTAATTGAGTAAGAATAAATGACAACTAAATCCAGTGTGTGAAGATTGGGATTTAAGAAACAGTTGACTCAGGGGCTAATTTTGAGTTTGACAGAATTCTCTTTTTGCTCTCCTGTAAGATTCTTTTCCATAAGAAGGCTCCCTACTGTTTGACAAATGCAGGTATAATCTTGTTTTAATGAATTACCATTGGAATGACCTATTTTATATAATCATTCTGTTTTCATGGTCTAGCCAACAGCTCCCACAACTTTGCTGATGGGACTGCACCAATTCTGTAAAACATAACATGCATTCACAAGCCCTGTGCACTTAGCAATTAATTATTTTAATAATGAGATTACCTAGTTATCATACTATTTATAGTAATAGTATTTAAATAAAAGTAAAATATTTTAACTATTTAAATTAAATGTTAAATGATCTTGTACATAGATATTTATGTAATTGAACTGAATTAATACTTTGACATCCTTGTGATCACATTGCTTGCAATATTTAAGTTAGCTTCATTATACTTGCTTTTTCTCTCTTCTTTTCTCTTTTTTCCCTTCTCTTCCTGTCTCCCTTCCTTCCTTCCTTTTTAACTTCCTCCTTCCCTCCCTCCTTTTTTTCCTTTCTTCCTTCCTCCCTCCATGAAGGAAGGCCAAGAGCTTGGGCTGAAATCTGGTAGTTTTGGTGACTCCTGTCCTGAAATAGGAATTCTTTTGTACCTTAGACATATGAACCCTCTCTCTCTAAATTTACCAAAGATGGCTCAGTTGACAGATCCAGTGCTGGTCTCCCCTCCGTTCCCTCCCTTGTTTGCCTCCTTGCTGCATTTTAATTCCCCTCTGCTCCTGCAGTAAAGAGGTCCCTCTGGCTGTGGGTGTACCCCATGACCCTCTTCTGGACCTTCTTTGCCTTCTTCCTCTATGCTCTTTCAGTGACCTCAAAATATTTTTTGGGTTTAATTATGATCACTTTGCAGATGACTCACAGATCTATATCTCCAGCTTCAGTGTCTCTGCTGAGCTCAATCCTCTATTACCATCTGCCTATTGCACATGTCAAATTTTTTATATCCTGGAGACATCTTAAACTCAGCGTTTCCAAAACATAATTTCATCCTGTCCTGTAAATTCACTGTTCTACTGATCTTTTTTTCTATGGAAGGCCACACCATTCATCCAGCTTCCTAATTTGTAACATTTCTGGACATTCTTCTGGACTTCTGGCTTTCCCTCATCCCCCGTATTCAGTCAGTGACCCAATCTTGGCCTTGCCACTTCCCCAATAACCCACGCACCTGACCTCTTCTGTCTCCTTACGCAGCTACAATCTTGGAACATCATCACCTCTTTGCTGGATTATTTCATTGGCCTCCTAATTGGTCTTCCTGCCTCGAGCTTTTTCCCATTTCAGTCTCTACTTCATACAGCTGCCAAAGTGATTTTCCTTTCCTCTAAGCTGACCTACTCAATAAACTTCCAGTGGTTTCCTTTTGCCTCCAGGATAATATATAAACTCCTGGTTGGCTTTTAAAGCCCTTCACAACCTGCCACCAACCTGTCTTTCCAGATTCCTTCTGTGCTATTTCCCTTCTTGCACACTATGGTCCAGTTGGAGTGAAATTTTCTCTGTTCCTTACACACAGTTCCCTGGTAGTCCCTCATGCTCAGAGTGTACTCCCTTCCTCCCTTTTTTCCCTTTTAGAGGCCCATATTTCCTTCAAGATTCAGCTCAAGCACCAACTTCTACCTTCACCATTCCAAATATTAGTATCCTTTCTCCCTATCTTGTTTTGAGCTAATGTGTATTTGCATTTTGTATTTATTATGCAAGTACTTCTACATGCACTATTTATGGTACTATTTATATATGTGTTACATATATGTATGCTACATATATATGTATATACACATGTATGTGCATATATGTGTGTGTATATATATACTGGACATATACTGTATGTCCATGTTTGTATATATCTATCTTTCTATCAATGCTTCTTTCAATAAATTGCAAGGTCTTTGAGAACATATATATATATATATATATTTTTTTTTTTTTTTGTATCCTCATCATCTATCAGAGTTCCTGGCACACAGTAGTCCCTTAATAAATACTTGTTCATTGATAAAATCAGTTGGGCAAATTGGACAGAAAGTTGGACTTGAACTCAGGAGATCCGAGTTTGGATATCAATCCAGATAGACTTGTGATTATGGTTAACTCAGTTAATGTCTCAGGGCCTCAGTTTCCTTACCTTATAATGATATTTGTAATGTTTTCCTCACAGGCTGGCTTTAAAGGAAGAACTTTGCAAGCCTTTGTATGCAGATGATTGGACAATGAGGTATAAGGAACAGACTAAGGAAAAAGAAAAAGTTGAGATTGGGTTGTTTTCTGATCCTTTGGGGAGAGGATGTCTTAAGGGTCCAGGAGGAGGACACTTGGTAATTCGAAGAGATGGAGAATGTGATTCATAGCAGCTCGAGGGCAGGGGCAAAAAACCAAAGAAATTGTCAGGGAAAAAAACCTTTCAACTTACCTGGAAGCTGGATTTTCAATTGTGTTCCTTAATGAAATGTCAGTTCCTGGAGCTAAGAACTGACAAGCATTAAAGAATGATGGTGCTGGAGAATAATAGGGTGAGGAAAGTGGTTGGCAGATTAAATGGCTCATTATTGAGAGACTCTGGAGAAAATTAGTCACTGTCTCTATGGCACTCCATCTCTGTGGGTACCTCCCTCACCTCTCACTTGTAACCTTCTCTGCCTTCATAGACTTGATCAGAAGTTGCTTGAGAGTTAGAATTGGGATCAAGAAAACAGGAGTCTAAAACCTATCCCAGAATCTTGCTGTGTGACCAAGAACAAGTCATGTAGTATTGACCTGTGAAGGATATTGTGATTCTCAAATGGGACAAAGTATGTAAAGCTCTTTTCAACCCTTAAAATTCTAATCAGTTATGATTATTAAGTATATGTTATTATTATTATTATCCATCATCGTTATTTCCCAAGAAGGACGAATATTTTGTTCTCTGTACATCTAGCACTCGGCTTAGTTGTTGATAAATTTGTTGATAAATAATTTTCAGATTCAGTTGCATTGGACTGAAGTTTCTGTGGTTGAAGGGATCTTCCCAGACGGCTCCCCTTGTAGTGATGAATCTCTTTAAAGTGCTTTGCAAACCTCAAAGTGCTATATTAAGTGCTAGCTGCCATTAAATGCCTTTGGATAACATAGCTGTCGTACTCAAAGCCTTTCCAAACTAGTAGTCTCTTCTTCTTGATAAGCTTCCAGAAACCCAGTGTCAACATCATGAGCTATCAGATGGGGAGTCTAAAGCTAAGCCTTTATTCCTCAAAATCTCAGCTGCTTCTTTGATCTCATTGTAAGTCCCTCTGCTGCAGTGTGTGTGTGTGTGTATGTGTGTGTGTGTGTGTGTGTGTGTGTGTGTGTGTGTGTGTGTATTTCCTTTATGACATTTCTTCATATCTTCATTTTATTCCAGGCTGCCCACTCAGTGGCCCCAAATGACCTTCTTTCCTTTCTCCTATAACCCACTGCCTCATCCTGCTAAATACATAATTTCCATTCATCCAGGAGCCAAACAACAAAAAACTCAATAAAAATGAAAAAAAAAATTAACCAATACTTTAGTAATCAAGTTCCTCCTGATGTTCCTCAAGATGACTCAAGGCTTTGTATTTCTTGACCATTTTCAGCAGAGGGATCTAGGAAGACATCTTGGAGGAGATAACATGAATTGGAATTGGAGGGGAAGGTGGCAATGGGACAAGTTAAGGCATGGAGGTGGAAATGTTTGGGCTGTGTCCTGGGAACGGCAAATAGTATAGTCTGTGGCTTAAAGCAGTAGCAAAGACATCTATATCTCTTATTATTTTCTGATCAGCTGGACTTTGGAGAGAACAGAAAGACTCCCCCAAAAGGTCATGTATAATATAACTGTTGGCTAAGCAAGGACCATTTCTCTCTTTTATGATGGATGACTGTGGCCAATGTTTTTCCTTAATGAGTATTAAGCAGAAATACAAATTGGCCTTGTTTGTACAGAATATCCTTTTTCTTTTTTAAAGAGGTTTGGTTTGTCTTACTTGCTTTTCTATTTTAAAACTCAAAACAGATTGTTCCTATGGATTCTCTCTTAGGCAACTGTAGAATTTTAATTGAAAAAACTAGGTAAAAAGATGTCATTTATTTTAGAATAAACCTCCTATCCTTTCAGAATGAAATTTTTCCGTCTTGATTGCATTTTAGTACATAAAGGTCATCTTTGGTTGAGTGGGCAAATAGACACCTTTGAAATACCTTTCATCCATCTTAGTATTGCTTATAAATGATGATTTGTGAGCTCAGGACACTTTCTTCCAATATTTAGGAGATATGGTATCAAAGTAAAATCAGTGTTCTCTTTAGCTTTACATAAACATTTTATGATTTGCTGAACCCAGCTCCATTGAAAATACTATAGTATTAAACAGTTCTTTTTTTTTTTTTTTTTGGAACCAAATCAAGATATTTATTTATAATTTTTTTGACAGTATATATGCATGAGTAATTTTTTTTAACATTATCCCTTCTATTCATTTTTCCAAATTATCCCCTCCCTCCCTCTACTCCCTCCCCTTGATGACAGGCAATCCCATACATTTTACATGTGTTACAATATAACCTAGACACAATATACGTGTGTAAATCCAATTTTCTTGTTGCACATTAAGTATTAGATTCCGAAGGTATAAGTAACCTGGGTAGATAGACAGTAGTGCTAACAATTTACATTCACTTCCCAGTGTTCCTTCTCTGGGTGTAGTTGTTTCTGTCCATCATTGATCAACTGGAAGTGAGTTGGATCTTCTTTATGTTGAAGATATCCACTTCCATCAGAATACATCTTCATACAACATTGAAGTGTAAAGCGATCTTCTGGTTCTATTCATTTCACTCAGTATCAGTTCATGTAAATCTCTCCAAGCCTCTCTGTATTCCTCCTGCTGGTCATTTCTTACAGAGCAATAATATTCCATAACCTTCATATACCATAATTTACCCAACCATTCTCCAATTAATGGACATCCATTCATCTTCCAGTTAAACAGTTTTTTTAAGGGAGTTTGTTAATATTGCTCCCGGTCAGTTGCTTCAATTATGTCCGACTTTTTGTGACTACCTTTAAGGTTTTCTTGGCAAAGATCCTGGAATAACCTATAATTTACCCATATATAATCAATTAAAAACCAAAAAGCCATTATCAGATTTGGACTATATCAGAGAGTATACAATCATAGTTGCATTTTCAGTTTTCAAAGATTTGGAAGGGACCTTGGAAATAAACTTTATTTCTCATTTTACAGATGAGGAAACTGAATCTCAGAGATATTAATTTATTAGTTGGTTCATCTAGGGAGTCATTGACAGCACCAGGGACAAAACCCAGCTCTCCTCCCAAGGGCTTTACTGCCCTTTTTATGAACTTCTCAAAGGTTAGGCCTGGCCTTCCCTTTCTGGTGCCTCTGTAATCAGTAGAGGCTCCCCCCCCCTAGTGTAAACTGGGCAGCTAAATGATGTTTAGGCACTTACAGTCAACCCTTTAGTTAGAACAATTAACTCTTAAATCTCCACAGCTGTGACTTGATTATTTTGGATAATCCAAAATTTTTAGGCAACTTAAAAAATTGGTTGGGACTTTTAAAATGGATAATATTTGAATATTGGTATATCTGGTTTGAGAGATTTATTTGAGGAAAAAAATCATTTAACTCCACTGTTCTTTAGATTTTCTTCTAAGACTTTCTTCCCTGTTCCTACAAACTGTGACAGTAGTGCTGCAGTGTAAGGGAGCTTGGACCTTCTCAGGACCAAGGGAGCATTTGGCTTGCAAATATAGACTTTAAACAAAGCAAGTTCAGGAAGCAAGGCTAGCATTTAGCATTAAAAATGTCTGTGAAACTGGACAGCAAAATCAGATGCCTTCTGAAATGTTGAGTGGATTAGATGTTGCTTGGTCCAGTGAGTTAAGCTGTGCTTAGTTAAACTAGTAACTCTTTTTGTGGTTGTATATTTAAAGAGCAAATAAAGAGAAAACAAATGCATATTTATTCATTTTGCTTATTAATTTGAAAGGAAATTACAAGAAATGGAGACTGATTTTTCTTATTTAGAAAATGATTCTTCTGATTGCTATTCATTTTAATTTTTGATGTGCAAAGAGTATATAGAATAAAAATTACCTCACATCCAACATTTCCTTTGCACCAGCTGTCTGCTAAGCCCAGAACAGGCCTCCCCTTACCTTTTACCTTCATCTCACAGACTTCCTCTCTTCCTTCAAGATGCACCATTTTCTACATGAAATCTTTTCTGGCGTCCACTTCCCAGTGTCCTTTCTCCTCATCTATCTAATTATATTTATTCTCCTTATTATGTACATATCTACATATGTCCATCTGGTTTCCCCAGTTAGAATTAAGCACCTTGAAAGGAAAGATTGTTTATTATCATCATCATTAAATTTGTATCTCCTGCATTACCACAGTACCTGGTATATTCAATAAATACTTTATTGACTGATAAATAAATCATTCCCCAAATTTGTTGAAAATTTCAAAAAAGCTTTTGTAAGTAAAGACAAGTTATGAAAGATAACATCATGGAAGTGCGTCTTTTTTTATTTAGAATTTGAAGTATTTTGACTTACTTTTAGTTTAAGGAGGGCACATGACAATTGGGACAAGTTCTGTCCTTTCAATCCCATCAATTCCTTAGGTTGCAAATATTCTCTTCCATGTTGACATATAGAGCTCCCATCTGCAGTTCCACATCTTTGATTACTGGATGAGTCTACTTGGCTTTCCATGTGCATCTCACACTGAACACGTTCCAGACCACTCAACTTTGCCCCTGCTCCCTCCACAATCCCTCCCCTCCTTCTAGCTTCCCTAATTTTACATAGAGCACCATCTTTCTTCCCAGAAATGTAACTCAGGTCTTTGTCATTTCACCATTATTCTTAGTCTCCTCCTCACTTTGTAGTTAATCAAGTTAATTGACTTAATCTACCTCCTCAATACCATTCACACAGGCGGCTTTCTCTACTCCAATTACAAACATCCAAATCCAGATGCTCATTACTTCTCCCTTGGAATTACTGCGGTGGCTTTCTAATTAGTCTCATTCTTCTCCAGCCCATCTTCAGCAAGGATGACAGTGACATTCTGAAAGCACTGAGTCACTGACAGTTCAGCCTAATCCAATCCAATAATCAGTTATTAAGTGCCCACATCAATATCAGCCAGAATGTGCTAAGCCATAGCAATACGGTTAATTACAAAGACAAGTAGTTTACAATGTAAAGGGGGAAACAGACCAAAAGGGGAAGGAAGAGGGAGGAGGGGAAAGACACAAGGGAGGACCTGGTGATATTAACTGCATGATGATGAGCTTATTCTGGAAGAGTTCATTTCTGGAGTAGTAGATATAACATGGAGTAACTCCTTGGCTCAAGAACCTTCAGTGTCTCTCCATGTAACATTGCTGAGAGTTTACTCCATTCTTTGCGCTTATTATTAGCACAGTGGCTGAAACATATTAAGTTCTAAATCAATGCTTGTTGATTAACTTTTTCAATGGGCACTTGCAGTTAATTGTATAGAAGTATTAAAACTTTTAGAAGGCTGCCTGATCGTGAAATATAATAGAGCTAATGTGAGGAAATAGCAGCCCACATACAAGGTCACCCTGCAGACTGCAGAGTGGGTCATGAATAAGATCAAGTACCTAATAATCTTCTCTAGAATCAACACTGAAATGAGATTCAGGAATCGTTTGGCCACTTGTATGCTAAGCAGTTCTTTTCTGGCAGGGAAAATAAATCTACTTTTGTTATCTGTTAAAGGCCATTTCTGGTTTCTGCTCTCCAGAACACCTAAAATTTCTTTCAGTGGGACAGCACTTTAACATAAGTATTTTTAAAATACAGAGTAATAAAGTTGATAAGAACCTTCTATGAAAGTATTTAATATATTTAATTTGGAGAAAATAAATAAAAATTGAAAAACTTGAAATTTTTCTTGGTATTTAGGGTAGATATATTTAGGAATGAGATTTAGATACTCAAAAAAAAAAGGAACATATGTGTGTGTGTAAAGTGTATATATATATATATATAATATATATAAAGTATACATTATATATATATATAAAAGTATATATAGATTTATGTATCCACATCTATGTAAGTAAATTATGTATCTCTTTAATTTATTTGATATTACAGAGGCACTCAAACTTGTTTAGGTAGCTACCTGTTTTTGAAAATCACCTCTTTAAAATAGCGGAATTTTTGTCAACCTAAATTGTACTTCTATTAGGAGGAATTCATTTTAGATTCCCTTTCAAGGATGAATGGTTTGATTTCACTGCAATTTATGAAGTGAAGTAATGAAATAACCTTTTAAAGAAAAGCAGCAGTTGAAAATGCATTACAGTACTTTTATAGGAAATAAAATCCTTAATAAAATTCAAATCAGGCTTCTGGGACTCAAGGTTGGTACAAGACATCAGAAATTACATGGATCCTATCAGGTCATTTCCAGAGTGTTACAGATCCAATCCTTTAGTATTCTTTTGTTATGTACTTTGTAAACACCAGCAAGCATGAACCTTTTAGTATACAAAGAATGAAAAGGAGAATTGCATATAAAACTGGGAATTTCTGAACTTCTGTTAGATGCAATTTTTAAAAACTATATATTTAGTTTGAGAGCCTCTATGGCCTAGTAATTAGAGAGCAGAGATGGAAGGTTAGATTCAGCTTTGCCTCTGAGAACAAATTATATGATCCTGATCAAGTTTCTGACTTCTTTTAAGTAATTATCTAACATGGTAACTTGTAGAGAATGTATATCAGTAGAGGGAATGTTTAGATCCCTTTAGCAATGAAATCAATCTCTTCACTTTCCCTATCCTTATGGTGACCTTAGGAATAGCTACGTGGTGCTTTGGATAGATGCTGGGTCTGGAGTCAGGAAAACCTGAATTCAAATTCAGCCTCAGACACTAACTGTGATCCTGGGCAAGTCACTTAACTCTCTTTACTTCAATTTCCTCATCTACAAAATGAACTGGAGAAAGAAATTGTAAAACATTCTAATATGTTTGGGTTACAATGAATTTCATATACCTGAACAACAATAATAACATTTAAGTTTAACACAACAATTACAAAATTGACATGTTTGTGGCCCCTTTTGAACTTTTAAAAAATGCATTTAAAAATATTTTATTGATGCTTCTTTCCTTGTTTTCACTACATACTAATGCACCCTTTCCAGTCTAAACTTTCCTGTGTGATAAATCCGCACAGTCAAGCAAAACAAATTAGACTATGTTTAAAATTATAATAGCTAGCATCTTATAGTACTTTAAGATTTGCAAAGAGCTTTACAAATATTATCTTATTTCATCTTCACAATCACCCCATGAAGTAGGAGCTGTTATTATCCATATTTTTACAGAGGAGGAAAATGAGGCAAACAGCTTAAATAATTTGCCCAAAGTCACAAAACTATCCAATGTAAAATTTAAACTTGGATCATGCTGACCCCAGATGCACCATTCATGACTCCACCTGCAGTTCTAGTCCAACATTTCTCTACTAACAGGTATGAAGCTTGCTTTATCATCAGGCTTCCAAAGTCGTGATTGGTAATTGCTTTTTATCCATCTTTCAAAGTTCTTCCCCCCCACCATTCCATTGGTATGGGCATTATTATTGTTATCTTACTTTTTCCCCCAAAATGTTTCATAATTGCTTTCTTTTAAACTTTGTTAACATTTCTCAGCTACTCTTTTAGTCAATATGACCCTTCCCTGAAACAATGAACAGTTAATAAAAAGCACATTAATCCACTGTCTTGTTTTTGATAATATAATTTTTCCTTCCAGAAGATAGAATTTGATCCCAAATTTAGTACTATTCCTACAAAACAGTGTCTAAAAGAATCTATATGAATTCTTTTAAGGAGATCCTTAAAACTTTGCCTTAAAATTTTTCTGCTGGAAATCCAGCATAATTGAAATGGAAAAATTTTCTGCTGGAAATCCAGCATAATTGAAATGGAGATACTCTTTCATTTTAGTATCTTATGAATCCTATAGTTGCTCATTATAATTCCAGGAACCCCATTATTATGTTTTTTTCCCCAGAATACCTCATTATGATTCAGATTTTTAAACAAAGCAGCAGTATGTTACTCTTAAATTTTCAGCTATGTAGTGAAACATACATTCCTGTGCCACACCTGACATCTGTTAAGGAGGAGACTGCATTTTGGGTTCTGTAAGCCAAGAGGATGATCTCCATGAATTATATTTCCTGTCTCTAACTTAGTAGATGGGACCTTTAGCGATGGGAGTATTTTTTTTTCCAGTCCTTTCTTCTCCTGAACATATTCTTTCTTTGTGGACAATACCATTTTATATCAGTTTCCTTATCTGTAAAATGGGGATTAATAATAACACTTACCTTGTATGTTAATGAAGATCAAATGAATACTAACTCTTACCTTGTAGGATAATGAAGATCAATGAGGTTATAATTATATAGTGCCTGGCAGAGAGCAAGTACTCCATATGTGTTAGTTATTATTGTTATAAATTATTATATCCTGTTAGAGCATCAAAAATGTAGATTATTTAGGAAAAATTCACTAATGAGGAAGTCAAATGACTTTTTTTCCTCTTTCCATTTTCAAATCCTTTTGGAAAAATGCTTAAGCATTGATTAATTTTTTAAATAAAGTTTTTAGCCCATCTGTAAAAAGGAAATAATTCTTATATGGTTGGGTACTGGGATGTGACTGATGAGCTGATCACTCCTTGGCAATTACTAAAAGCTTTTGATAACACCAATATCTCTGGCTCTCTGCAAGGCAAGTGATGTGGATAAAAACGTCGCCAGCTTCAATTTTACAATCTAAGATGAATAATACCAATGCAGCCAGTTCTAAAAAAGAAATTTGTTCACACAGACACAGTTGTGTGCTCTGAGGAATCCTGATAGATCTTGGTTGGGAGAGGAAACAAATGATGTGAGTATGGGAAATAACTTGGGAGAATATCAATCATTCATTTTATTCATTTAATCCATTTTTATCCACCTCCCTTTATGTTCTCCTTCCAAATTTAGGGATGCGATTTAGATACTTATAAAAAAGGGAACCAGGTAATTAAATACAAACACCCAACTACTCTCCTCTTCCTCCTTTTCCCCTTCCCCCTCCAGCTTTTCATCATGATTTAATAGAAAGAATGGCTTTGTGAAAAGGTATAAGGAATTTCATTTCTTTCTAACCCTCAGTTTTCTCAGCTCTATATTGGGGCTAATGATCTTATAATGATCTACTTTACAGTGTTGTTATGAGGAAGGTACTTTGTCAGCTTTAAAAACATCATATAAATATGAATTAGTATGTTAGATGGACCTATGATTATATCAAGGTGGAGGTTCTCTCCAAAGATACAGTTTACTGTCCTTTCATGTCTGGCTATCCTATGTAACTTTAGTCCATGTCCTTCCCTTGGGTCCAGTAGGGATCCGAAAGCAGGGCTCCTTAAACTTTTTTTGCTTGGGACCGAAATTTGCCCAAGAAATTTTTATGTGAAATATAAGTATATAAAATAGGTATGCAAATAAGAATACAGGTGTGTGTGTGTGTGTGTGTGTGTGTGTATATATATAATAGGTATACAAATCAGACATTTACTGATAGTAAAACAATTTCATGGCCCCCAAATTCAGTTATAAGACCCACTTGGAGTCTGAACTCACAGTTTAAGAAGCTGGGTTCTTAACCTTTTTTATGTAATAGTTTACTTTGGCAGTCAGATGAAGCCTTTGGATCCCTTCTTAGAACAAGCACCATTAATCAATCAGTCAATAAACATTTATTAAATACCTATTAAGCTGTAGGAGTCCAGTCATCTGTAAGCATTTATTAAGTACCTAGTATGCATCTGGGATATAGTGTTAAGTACTGGGATGCAAAGAAAGGAAAAAAAAACCCAAAAAACAAAAAACCCCAGCCAGCTTGCTGGGAGCCTTATTGTCTTACTTTTTGTCAGAGCTGTGATTTCTTCAGGATGGAAGACTGATTTCTCAGGTGTCATTAGTACAGATCAGCATTTGTCTTAGAGTGTCTGAAACATTAAATGACTTGCCCATAGCTAGTCTCACACCCAAGTATCTGAAGCACACTTTATTTGAACCTTGGTCCTTTGGACTTCAAGACTACCCCTCCGTTCACCATGGTTCATTGCTTCTTTCTCTAAATGCAAAAAATATGACTTAAAGACAGCCCAGTGATGTTGCTTGTCTTCATCTCCTTGGGCTTACAGTTATATGTGACCTTGGGATTCAACACTTGAGCACTCTGAGTATCAATTTCCTTAACTCTATATAATGGTAAAAAATAATAGGACTGTTGTGAGTATTGAGACATTGTAAACTCTTTTATCAATCTTAAAGTATTATAGAAATATCCAATTATTATTATTATTGTTTCCAGTTTTTTTTTTTCAATTTAATTCCAAATTGTTTTTTTTCAGTCTTATTTGACTCTTTGTGACCTCATTTGGTGTTTTCTTGGCAAATATACCAGAGTGATTTGTCATTTCCTTCTCTAATCCATTTTACAGATGAGGAAACTGAATCAAACAGGGTTAAAGGACTTTCTCAGAGGCCCAGTATTTGAGGCCGATTTAAACTAGACTTGGCACTCCATTCACTGTGCTACTTAGTTGCCCTAATTCCAAATTAGTCTTCCTTCTTAAAAAAAAAAAAAAACAACTTTGAATGATATTAAAATGGTATTCACTAAAATGTACTACCTATCTCAGAGGGTTGATATAAGGAAAGTGGTTTGTAAACATTTAAGTACTATGTAAATATGAGCTTCTATTCCATCTAGATTTTAAAGTGCACTAGAGAATCTAACTATTTAAAAGAATCCTACGGCAAATTATTCTTTAAAGTTAATAATTGATCTCTAACTTAGCTGTTTTCCTCACTCTGAACTTTCTGTTCTTGGGTTTGTTGAAAGCAGAGTGCTCCTGTATTTACACACCCACAGCCAAGAAGGGGATGAATCTTAGTAACAATACAGGTTGGTCATAAGAATCCTAACTCAGAAAAGCAACCAGAAGCACTCAGAGGCAGCAAATACTGATGGAGTAAGTGCCTACTTCCATGAGCCCCTGTGCTGGGTGCTGTGAAACTAGAGTGAGGGTACTAGGTCTGGGAAACCCTAAAGCATGAGGCTTTTAACTTTTTTTTTTTCTTAATATACTGGACTACTTTGGCAGTCTGGTGAAGTCTTTGGACCTCTTCTGAAAATTTTTTTTAAAAAAGCTTTTTATTTTCAAAACATACCCATAGGTAGTTTTCAACATTCACCCTTGCAAAATCTTGTGTTCCAAATCTTTTTTTTCTTTCCCTTCCTCCTCATCTCCTATATGGCAAGTAATCCAATATATGTTAAACACATGCAATTCTTCTATACACATTTCCACAATTACCATGCTGCATAAGAAAAATCAAATCTAAAAGGAAAAAAATCTGAAAGAAAGCAAAATGCAAGCAAACAAGAAAAAAAGGGAAAATACTATGTTGCAATCCACACTCAGTTCCCACACTGCTCTCTCTGGGGGGGAGGGGGGATAGCTCTCTTTATCACAAGACCACTGGAACTGGCCGGAATCATCTCACTGTTGAAAAGAGCCAAGTTCATTATAATTGATCATCATATAATCTTGTTTCTGTGTACAGTGTTCTAATTCTACTCATTTTGCTTAGTATCAGTTTATGTAAGTCTCTCCAGGTCTTTCTGAAATTATCCTGCTGATCGGAGTTTTTTTTTTTTTTAATAGAACAATAATAGAAAATAACATTTTAAAGCAAGCCAATAAACATTTATTAAGGACCTATTATTATTATTGTTTCTTGTTTCAATTGTGACTCTTTACGACCCCTTTTTGGGGTTTTCTTGGCAAAAATAGTGATTTGCCACTTCTTTCTCCTGCTCATTTTCATGAAGAAACTAAGTGGTTTGCCTAGTAATATGTCCAGAAAGTGTCTGAGGCTGAATTTTGAGCTCTGGGTCTTTTTGACATCAGACCCAGTACTCAGGTGATGACCTATGCTATTTAGTACCAACTATGTGCTAAGTTCTGAGGATACAAAGGAAAGCACAATAGCCTTCCTCCCTTCAAGGAGTCCAACATACAAGTAACTATGTATCAACAAGACATGATAAATTGGACATAATCCACAGAGGGAGGGACTAGAATTATGCGAGATTAGAAAAGGTGAGATTTTAGTTGGAGGATGGGAGGCAGGGGTGACAGGACAGCCAGTGATGATTCCCAGAGTGCAGAGATGGAGCTTTAGGGAAGCCAGTGTCACTACATTTTTGGGTGCATGTGGGTGTGAGAAAGGTGTAAGATGTAAAAGGTTGTGAAGGCCAGTTATATAAAAACAGTTATTACATATGAAAAAAAATCCCACCAAGAGCACAGACTTCAGCTTGAGGACCATTGAAAGAAATGAATCTTTTTCAGATCAGGAAAAATATTGAGACTTTGATCATTCTTTTTCAGGGAAGCCTTTTCAGGTATAGTACTATTTAGGAGCTCCAAATCCATCTGAAATAGAGACCAACATCTTAAAATGTTTTGAAGAAAAGAGCAAAATCGCTGCCTTAAGTTTCCTGGGAGACATCCTATAAGCTATCATTAGAAAAACAAGTTTCAGAGACATTATTTATCTCTAAGGCTTTGATATGCCGACGTAAGATATTCTCTGTGATTTCAAGATGTGATTCTGAGCATTTTTGGAGATTTGAGATTAATTTGGCATAAATTTAAAGTTTAACTCATTTAAGCTGTAAATATTAATGAAGTCAGTTAATTTAAGCATTTGGGGATAAATTATAGCCTTGCTTCTTCACTCGAGGATAAAATATTAATGGGCAGAACAGTCAGATCAATCAATTTGTCACCCAATGGTTTAACCCCCCCCATGTGGTTATAAAACATTGTCATATTGTGGGAACTTGAACCTCCATCCAAAGTTGTGGTGCATTCTTTTGTCTGTGTTTAGATTTTTTTTATTTCCAGTTAAAAACAGAATACTAATTTTCACTGTTGCTGATGGAGTAAATTGTTTTGCCATTGAATAGCCAGCTTTCTTTCTTCTTTCTGCAATCTCGTCATCTCTATTATATTGTAAATCTCGTTTTTGTGATTTGCTTTTCTCTGATATAAAATAGCATCATAATACTTAATCTTAGAAGGGAGCTTAGAGATTGTCTAGCTTTTTTTTTTTTTTTTTTAACAGATGAGGAAACTGAGATCCAGAAGCCAAGCTTCCCCTACCATGCTGTCTACATAAAATCCTTTCATTATATCATTTTTATTACTCAATGTTCATTATTAAGGCATGTAGTTTTTCTGTGATCAGAGACATGAACCAAACAGATATAACAACTTAAGTGAAAGCCGGAATAATTATTTTTATTTTTATGAATTTGGGTCTGACACATAACTCTCAAGTGAGATACCAAATCCAAACCATGTGGAGTTTGTTAAATTCTCTTTAAATCAGTGAAATAAAATATGATGCTATTTCTTATTTAGTGTGGGTTTTGCAGAAATCTTGGAAGATTCTTTGTTCAGTCACCAAAGGCATTCAGCCCCTCGCTTCATTACTGCCTCATTCAGCTGTTTTAAATGGTTTTAACCACCCTCCTTATTTCCCTCCTCCCTCCCCTGTTCCATCTAGGATAGATGCTGGCAATATGCCCTTCCTGGTATAATGGATGAAAATCCTCTCTCTATTCTTTGCACTAAGGAAGGACCTGGGGGACCCCTAACTGCTTCAGTGTGATGGGAGTATGGGTGACTGGCTAGAATTGTCTGCCCTTCCCAGGACACTCTGACCTTGCCTTTCTTAGGTCTGGAGGTTTGGGGGCAGCGAGCTGGGAAGCATTTCTAGCCTAAGTCTGCAGAGAGCAAGGATGTTCTCTGCTGCTCCATCCTGTTTGAGAACAGTCAGCTAAATCTGACAGTCAAGCTCAGAATGGGAGGGGTAGCAGAGTGACCTCACAAAATTGAGTTTCTCATCTGGACTCATGCAAGGTGGGGATGGTAGGGGGCAGGAAGGAACAAACATGCACCATAAAAGTTAAAGTATACCGTATTTGAGACTTGTTAATGTAAGTTTTCTCACTTTTAATTGTAAAAGCCCTTTCAGAAGGTGAAAGATTAACAAGGGAAGTAATAAACCTGGCGGAAACTTGCTCTCCAAATGCTTTTTTAGTTTGATTTGAACCAGAACACTTAGGACTGGGTTAATATGAAAAAAAAACAACAACCCAAAACTAAACCTAATACCTTATTGCCTAATTGGGCCAAGTCTCAGTATTTTAAATAAACTGCTGGGAAGCTCAGGAGATTGAATAATATGTGACTGCTGCTCATAATAATCAGCATTGCTACTCTTACTGGTAAGATGTATTTTAACTTATAAGGGAAAAATAGCAAACTTTTGTGACGTAAACAGAGCAAAGGCTAACATGATAATGCCCATCCAGAGTAAAAGAAGCTGTGGGAAAAAAATAGAGATTTGCTTGAATCTGTGATCTCATTGTTATAGTTAAAAGTTTTCCCCATAGGATTCACCCAATATATTGATATCTTCCTCGGTTTCTCTTAATATCACTAGGATAGGAGTGGGGTATATGGGCTGCTGGCTGGTAATTCATGGTCACTTCTTGTGACCTTTTCTCTCATACTGATTTTATGGTATGTTTTATGTTGTTCCTCTCACATAATGTCTTGTTCCGAAAGTGTTGCAGGCCTAGTTACAGCCGCCAATGACCTCTTCTTGAGCCATCCTCACCCTTTCTTTGGAACTTTAGTTTTCCCATAGCTCACAGACATATCTCCACCAGAGAGGACATTAATATTAAAAGGATGAGCCCCCCAGTACACAAAATGCTGAATCTTATTAGAACCCACCAATCCTCCACAGTAGCTAGATAATCTCAGTAGGTTCCTTAACAAGTGTTTCTGAAGTTTGGAATTACCTTTCCCTGAGGTGGGATACAGTAAAGAAAGTACCGATTCTGGCCTTGGGCAATTGGGTTTAGATTCCCTCTCAGACTCTTACTACCTGTCCGACTTTGGAGAAATCGCTCCCTGGGCCGTAGCTCCTTACCTGGAAGTTTCCTTCCTTCAGATAGATTGTATCCAGTTTAATTTAGTGATTTTAGATAGACAAGACACAAATCTGCAACATAAAAATCTGTGTGATTTGAGAAATATCTTTAGTTTGTGTTTGGGATAAGCTTTTGGGAAAAGAAACTATCTCTTCATGGAGGAAAGTGATAGTATATAGTGTGATTTGTATAAATCTTTTAGGCTATATGGCTTCTGGTGGCTATTTTAGTTTTAGATATGTATTCTTATGATCTAGTATTATGGTAGAATCACTATCTGTGTTTTTCCTTCCAATCTTTTCCCAGCATGGGCAAGACATGTTTTCCCTTTAAAGATGAAAAAGCCATCTTCCAAACTTAATCGACTAATGGGGGAGAAGGGAACAAGGTTCAATTACACCATATTTGATTTAGCTTCCAGGTGGTCTCCGGCCATATGCAGATGGCTTCTTGTTCGTCTAGGAGCATCCATCTAGAAGGACCCTTTCTAAATGTTGGATATCCCAAGACCCATGAGTTACCACAACCTGCCCTGATGACCCAGATGAATTTCCATATGGGAAGAATGAAGGTCCCATCTCCTCTAGCTAACTGCTAGAAAAGCCTTCTTTTGTTATGGCTAAAAGAACCTTTTGTTAATCGTTGAATGACTTATGGGTGATGAAAGAAAAAGTGGTGGAGGAGCCCCTTTCTTTTTCTCTTGTCCTACTGACAAAATGCTTTTTTCTTCTTCAGTGGATCAATGATTTTGTCAGTGTGGGTATTTCTTTCAGTGCTGTAGGTCTCCACCCCCTCCAGGTCCTCTTCTTGTCCATGCTTTTCCATGACTCTTCCATAGAGAATCCAGCCAATATGGGCTCCTCTTTGTTTTTTTTGAGCATTCTGATAAAATATAGTAATAAAATTGCATGTCAGCCCTTTCAGGGAGGAGAAGACATCTTAAATTATTTACCAGTCATCATCTGTGGGAAGATGCAGTAGGCCGAGTGATACTGGGCAAGTCACTTAATCTCTGTCTCAGTTTCCTTAATTGTAAAATGGGGGTAATAATAGTGCACATGGTTTTGGGAAGATCTAACAGGGCAATATTTGTAAAGTACCTCACATATACTTAATAAATG
Organism: Sminthopsis crassicaudata; assembly: GCF_048593235.1. Lineage (NCBI taxonomy): Eukaryota > Metazoa > Chordata > Mammalia > Dasyuromorphia > Dasyuridae > Sminthopsis > Sminthopsis crassicaudata. The sequence goes on along the minus strand of NC_133622.1, from coordinate 84,910,577 downwards.
CTTGTTCCATTCTTTTCTCTTTCATTTTCAAGATAAAGAAATGGAGGCGAAGAGGAAGTTAAAATGGCTTTGCCCAGAGTCAGTCACAAGTTATTAAGTTCTCATGTCAGATTTGAACTGTCTTCCTGGCTCCAAGCCCAATTTTCTAGTTGCTGTTGAACCAAGGAAACCATGTAGTGAATGTAAAAAAGTACAAATTTCATATGTGTATGTTGCTGAATTCTGTTTTTTGAATGTATGTTTCCCTTGAAATTTCCCATTTTTCTCAAACCATGGTTTCTCACTCTAACTGAATATGACTTGCCTTAAGTTATACACTGTATTTGCTTGATGGGAGACCTGAAGCAGCAATTGTGGAATTTTCTCATTTGGTTGCTGTGGAAACCAGGTCTTGAAAATGGTTCCAAACCCATGACTGCTACGTGAGGGCACAGCTGGTTGATTGTCTAGCGTGATTCGTCAGAAAGGCCTATTTTTTGCTATTCAGATGCTGCACTTGGATACCCTACTTGGAGTTCCATTCAGAATAGCGTCAGAGGCTCGGAGAGTTGAAAGAGTTGGAGATCTTTTCACGATTTAGATATTTTTAAACTAACAAAACAGAACCAGACCTGTAAAGCCTCATTTAAATGTCATTTCCTCCCTCTCGGATGCTCTGTCAAAAATGTTCCTTCTCCTTAGGTTTCACGCAATACTTTGCTTTGTGTCTCCGGTGCACTAATTTGTGTAATTCTGTTTATTGATATCTTTTGAAGGGCCTTGCCTACGCAGTTTGATGGTACAGTGGTTAGAGTGCTGGATTGAGGGCCAGGAAGATGTGAGTTCAAATTCTGGTACAAACATTGGAATTTAGAATAAAGTGCTGGGCTTGGAAAAGATCTGAATTCAATCGCAGCTTCAGAGACTTATTCTATGATCACTCAGTTTCCTCATCTGTAAAGTGATGATAATAATAGCACCTATCTCCAAGGTTTAGTGTGAGTGTCAAATGAGATAATATTTAAAAAGAACTTATCATGTCTCATAAATAGTAGGTGATATATATACATATGTATATGTGTGTATATGTGTGCATATATATGCGGTTATTATGTATATACCTAAGTATATATGTATATATTTATTATGTATATGTATTTATACACTTAGATTTATATGTCTATACTTATGTATATGCTTATATATGTGCATATAGTATGTCTTATATATGTTATATATTATATATGTATGTATATACTTATTATGTATATATTTATACTTTCACTTACCTGTCTTCCCCTCCCCCCTCCCAATGAGGATAATAATGACATCCACATTACAGGGTTATTACAAAGATTAAATGAGAAATAAATTTAAAGCACTTTGCAAACCTTAAAAGACAATATAAATGCTAGTTGTTATTATCAGCCCAGGGCCTTGCCTGTGGAATTTAATAAATGTTTGCTGAATTGGACTGACTTAAATCCATGACTTTCAAGAAAAAATGATAAAAAAATCGTTACCTGACTCTTGGTGTATTATAGTTAATTTTTCACTTTAATTTCATTTAAAATTATGCTTGCTCACTAGAGAATAGAGAATGATATTGTGTCAGCAAATTGAAATACATACATATATATTATAGTGAGCTCTCATCTGTGATTAACCACCTGTCACCTTGCTGCTATGAAAGTTATTCTGCATTTAAAATAGATGAGAGTTTTAACTGAATTGCATCCTGCTTTAAGCTTAATGTTTTAATTTTATACTTGCCAAGCTTTAGCTGTTAATTAAACTCTGTCTTGCCTTCACATTAATGAGGATTTAGATCATAGATTCTTAACCTGGGATCTGTAACCTTGTTTTTCTGAAGATTTTGACTACTGCATTTCAATATATATTTAATTTCCATTATAATAATATGTATTTCCATATTCATGCATTTATATTTTATGTATTTATAAAAACATTCTCTTGAGAAGGGTTCCATAGAATACATTAAACTGCCAAAAGAACCTCTCATCTAGAATATGTGCAGATGTACAATGTCAATTGAAAACCCTGTCATCAAATTGGTAGGTTTGCAAACACCATTCTCCTAAATTTTAGGTGAGAAGTTTTAAATGTACTGTACCTACTTTCCATAATTTTACACTCATGTTTAAGGCCTTTTATCCACTAGACAGCACAGTTCACAGAGAAACTTTGCTCAGCCCACTTTCAGGTCCCATGATGCAAGGCCTTCCATGGATTGTACTGAGATTTTGTGGGTCACTTGTCTAACAAGCCACTGGAGCCGAGCTTGGTGAAAGCCAAGCCTGCTGAAACAAGGTGCTCGGGCTGGCAGGTGGTTTTACAGGGTTGTGAATTTCTGAATCTAAGGCCAGACTACGGGTGGTCTTCTGGAACCGGTGAACACTTTCCCTTATTTCCTTCCCTCCTAATCTATTCTCTGAAAAAAAGAGATTAGGGTGGAGCAGAGAAGATCAATAAGCATGAAGGAAGGATAAAAAAAATCAATTCTTGTGGTTCCTTCATTTGAAATAGACAATAGCCAGGGAAGATGTTTAATCATACAAACTTGCGAAACAAAATGCTATTGAAATGGATTTCTTTTTCTCTTTTCAATCTTGAGTGTGTGAAGAATTAAATTTTCATTTTGAACTCTGGGATTATTCTCTTTTAAAAAAAGCAGTGGGAGTAGTTAAGAAGGGAAACTTTGCCAATTTAACTGTAATTAGTACAAAAGATGGCAAGTTGTTGACCTTCAATGCATTTTTCAATTAAATGTGCTTCTTTGGATTAGCTACTTTCATTTTTCATTTATTTTAGGAGCAGAAATATTTTATTTTATGTTTAAAAGTTTGAAACTTTAAAATTTTCTTTCGTTTTTACATCACCGTCATTTTTAAATTTCTTTTTCTCTCTTTCAAGTCACCTACTGGAACAGAGGGAGAAAAAAGAGGCAAAAATAGAAATATTTTGACTTTTTAAATGTTCTGTAGTTGGTAGGTTGGTATGAATATAGATTGGCTCTTCTCATAAAATCTCTTCAGTAGGGAAATATAATCTCTTATAACAATCCTTGTGAGGTAAGTGCTAGTTTCTCATTTACTTTTGAGGAAACTGAGACAGACTTAAGCTGTGACTTTCACAGGATTACTCAGGTAGTAAGTGTTACTCCACAGGATACTCATCAAGCATTTATTAAATGTCTACTTAAAGGTACAGAGAAAAAAATGCCTACCTAGAGGAATGAAAAAAAATGAACATACCATCCTTCAGGGAATTGACACTTTTCTAAGGATAAAACAGTATGTGTGTGTGTGTATACATATATATGTATATATATATATATATATATATATATATATGTGCAGTTTTGATATACATATAAATATATATATATGCTGTTTTATTCTTAGCAGAGTGTAACCATATATATATAATATATGCATATGAATATATATATTTCAATATATATATGTTTTACCCTTAGCAGAGTCTAAATATATATTTAAATATATAATATATAAACATACATATATAAATGTATAGATGTATATATGTAAAACAGCATATATATGCTATTTTGACATATGTGTAAACCTATATGTATACATTTCAATATTTATGCTATTTTACCCTTAGCAGAGTGTAAATATATATTTAAATATATAATATATATCTGTATACACATATATTATATATAAATATGCAGGTATACATATGTAAAACAGCATATATGCTGTTCTAATATGTATATATCTCAATATATATGCTATTTTATCTATAGCAGAGTGTAAATATATATTTATATATGTATATATATATATATATATATATATACATATATAAATATCTATCTATATCTATCTAGATAAGTAAATACCAAGTATAACTTTTTCAAAAAAGAACTCATAAGAAGTACTAAAGCTGGATCTGGAATCAAGATAACCTGAGTTCAAATCCATTCTCAGATTTTTACTAGCTGATTGACCCTGAGCAAACCATTTAATCTTTTCCTCAGTTTCCAAAAAGGTAAAATGCAGATAATATGTACCTTAAAAAGGTGGTTGTGAAGATCACTAATAACATTTGTAAAGCTGCTAGCATAATTTCTGGCACATAATGGGCTCATTCCCTTTCCCCTTTGAAAATAAAATGAAACAAAAGTTTGCTTATCTCTATGGAATTCCTTCATGGTTTTTCAAGACCATGTTTGAAATCATAGCTTCACTAAATATGTTACTAAGAATATGGTTCTATCCTACTCTCAGATGTTGTAGAAGCTGGATTTATCCAGGGAAAATCTGCCTGTTATTATGCTGATAGCGCAGGTTTTCATGCATCCAGCCATCCTTTTTACATACTGAAGAACTTGGTTCTTTCTTTGACACTGAAACTAAAAATAAAAGTTGGAATAGTTTCCCCAACCCCAAGGCATTGAATAAGCATTATGATATAGTGGGCTGAGTGCTGGACTGAAGTCAAGTGGACACGGGCCGAAATTCTGCTTCAGGCGATGACACGGTTTGTGTGAGCGTGGGCAAATCGCTCCTCTGAGATGCTATTTCCTCATCTGTCAGATGAGTTGGATCTGATGACTTCAAAGGTCTTTTCCATCTCTAAATATACGATCCTTTGAATATTTATGAGAATGTGCTTGGCGTGGTTTGGTGAGTTTGTCATCCAAATTTCAGTCTATATGATTTGAATAGACTAGAACATAAAAGATAGGAGCATTTAATAATAATAATAATAATAATAATGTTGATGATGATAATGATAGCCAGCATTTATATATTGTGTTAAATTGCAAAGCATTTCACACATAGAAGAAATCAATTGATGAAGATGGCTCAGGAGAGGAAGGGACATTACACTATTTTAAACCCTAAACACTATAATGTCATGATAGGAGGCCATGTCAACTCTTAGTTATCGGAAGCCGCTTCTCAGTCCTGCTTCTTTCAGCTAATAATACATTCTTAGCTACCTGCCTTTTCTCTGCTTCTATTTAATTACTCAGTCATTCAGCTTTGAGATACTGAACATATTCAGGGGTTGGCTTAAGCCAAAAATAATTAGGAAGGCAAACCCATCTCAGTTCTAAAACTAAAAGGAAATTTGGTATTAGTTATCTTTTTGAACTTCTATTGCTTTTGCCCCCTTTTTTTTAATACGTGTAATGGAAAGCAGATGTCTAAAAATATTTATATTGTAGGTAATTTGCAGCAATAAGAAATAAAATTTTAACAATAGAATATAAACTTGCTGAGTTCAGTATCTGTTTTTTTCCCCCTATTTTTTGTATGTTCAGTTGTTCAGCCTTGTGTGGAATAGGTGCTTAAATCCTTGTTGAACTGAATAATCAAAATTATGCACATAGGAAGATAATTAACTAGCTTTATAGAAATGGAGATTAAAACAGAGAAAAGGATAATTTTTGTTTCCTCAAATTATAAACACTAAGTATCTCTTCTTTGAATCAAACCGACAGTTTATCCCAGTAGAACTTAAGCTCCCTCAAAAGAGGAGCCATATACCCAATAATGATAATAAGTACAGTATGATGCACATAATAGGTGCTTTCAGGGATTAGATTTTGAACAGCCTATTGAGCTATTCTGTAATTAGGACCTTGTTCTTTCTTGATCTGAGTCTCATTTGGATTCAGCAGCATATCTTGGAGTATACTGTTTGAAAGGCAGAAAGCAAGAAAATATATAACACACACACACACACACATATATATCATAATCTATGAAATTTAGACACATGCATACATTTATAAATTGTATAAAATATACAATCTGTATTATATATTTACATTCTATACATAACTAATATATACTACATAATATGGATGTGGAGGGAGACATACATACACATATTCATACAAATAAAATAATGACTGGATTAAGGATATGGGTATTTGCTATGTCTTCACTCTCATCATAGTAAGTACTGACAGATACAAATGGAATGGAATAACACCATTAATGTCAGATGTACAAAACACAAAAAATGTGAGGAAAATATAAATTGAGGTCCCCATGGAAACGTTAATTTGGTCTGATTCCAGTACAAACACCATTCTGGATTACTCTTTCAGATGCTGTGCATCTGCAGACAGATTAGCTATTCATTTTATCCTTGCGTGTACATATAAAAATCTCACACACATAGCAACATGGAAACATTAACTCTAAATCATCAAAAACACCATTTTCATGTGTACTGAAATTAGAGCATTTCAAAATTACTAAGTTTTGACTTGGCCATAGAGACTTCAAAGAATGGCTGTGAAAACAGTTTTTGCTCTCATGTTCACTTAAAAATAGCACAGGCAAGGTTACAACAAATGGGTGATTATCAGAGGCTCTTTCTAACCATGCTAACTAAGGTTCTTGTTTTCTGTCTTTTAAACAGTATATGCTCTGCTAAATCCAATATAATATCTATTTTAATTTTTATTATTTTATGTATATTTTATATTTTGTATATTAGTTTATGTATTTTATATTTATGTATTCTATGTATATTTTATATGTATATTATAACCACCTGAACTGTTACAAACTATTAATCTTTATATAGACATATGCAATATATATTTGTGTGTGTATGAATGTCTATATTTAACAGCCCAAGCTTCCTATCCAAGGTGTGAGGATAAAATTTTATATACATTATAACCTCGAGGGGAAACTTACCATTTGCTTCAGTTATGAAGTTGGCAACAAGCATGATTCTGAGAATGGCCCTTCAGACTTTATCAGGCTGCTCAGGGAGGCACAAGAAAGATTGCAAGCCCCTAGTCTAGTGGAGCCAGACCTAACTTAGTAGATTGTCTTTGAGAAAGGAGCCGATCAAACCTGTATAAAGCTCCTTGGTGGTCCTTCAGACAGCTTCTCCGACTGTGACCTGCCCTTGCCGTTCATTGCTCTCTCTGTCCTCCCATCCCCAGCTTGGGTTCTCACCTCCGACTTCCCCCATTCCCTGCACGTCCCCTTTCCACTTGCATCCTGGCTCGTTACTCAATCTTGTCTCATCTCTAGCGTGGCCAAGCTGCTGGCCATCCTTATCTACCTTGGTGCTCGGCCATGAAGTTTGACCTTACTGCTCAATTCCCACATGATAAATCATAGATTTAAAACCAGAAGAGACCTTACAGATCATGTAATCTAAACCTAAATTAAGAAAAGCCTTCTGAGAGAAAGCAGACTTGGATTTAATCTCACTGAGCAAAATTTGAATTCCGTTCTTCCTGATCCCAATCCTAGCACTCTCCACTAGAGAGATCTTCTCTTTAAGTCACTTTGGTTCAGTTCAGTGAGCATCAATTCAGTCAATCAATCCATTAGTTAATTAACCTAATTGAATTCTGCAAGCATTTATTAAAAGTGTGTATTATGTCACCGTGCTGGGCAATGGAAATTTCAAGATAAAAATGAACCCTTACAGAATATGGTGGTGGGTCAAGCTCTAGTTTGGGGGGCATCTGTTTGAAATATCACATGTTCTAGCTCTCATCCCTCATTGACACCTCATAAATTAGAAATAATACCTCTTCTTTTTATTGTGATTTCTCTAATGACCACAATCATAGCTTTTTTTACTTTGAGTATGCTGGTCAAGGAGAGCCTTGTTTAATGACTTATGCCTTCCTAGCAAAGAAGAGCTAGAATAGATCAGACCAGAGTGCCTTTAAGCATTCATGTGCGAACAAGAGCCTTTGACAGACAGATGTGCTGTGTTTCTTTGCTAATGTTTGTAGGGCTGTGTGAGAACTGCTGATTCTATTTTGGGGGAAACATGGTCACTCTTGAGAGTGAGAAATTGGAACATCAGTACAAAAATAAACCCAACCTTTCCTTTTCCTATTTTAGAGTCAAGTTTAAGTGGCATGTAGTTAGTGAAAGAAAAATCATTTGAACAATTTGGTAAATAAATTTCCATTTGGCAGCTGATTTTTCTGGGACTCTTTATTGAGGTAAAGACCTTTGGTAACAAGCCAATTAAAATCCTATTACTCTTTGATAGCTGATAAAACTAAAGCGCATGCCTCATATTGCAGGATGTTCTAGTCACAATTAGAACTATCTAAATTATGATCTATAAGGCCATAAGGGACGTAGTTCTTTAGCTGTATTAGTCATGGTGTCCTTTGGACTTTGGCACTTTGGCCATTCTTCTTTTTCTCTCATTCGTTTTCATCTGAAAGATCCCCCATATGTCAGTCCAGGTTTGGTTAGATATTTTCTTATTATGACAGCAAGTTATGAAGTAAAAGTATTATGGAGGGAATTTTTTTTGGTGGGGATTTCCTTGACATAAGGAATTCCTGGGTCCTCACCAGTCTATCAGTGCCAGTTAATAATCTGTTAATTTATAGTTAGAAAAAGTTGCTTCAAAGGACTTGCCCAGGGACCTACAGCCAATTATATATTGGGGCAGAAAGTGAGCCCAGCTTCCTTTGGTTTTAAGCCCAGCTGTCTATCCCTTACCCCAAAGTTTGGGTTGCAAATTTGGGGAGGTTTGCAAAATTATTATTTATTATCAGTAAATGTTTTATTTGTGTGCCTATTTTATATACCTGTATACCTAGGATTGTATAAAAATGTATTAGGTGAAGTGGTCTTGAGTGGATAAAGTTTAAGAAGCCCTGCCCTACACCATGGTGCCTCTCAGAGATGCTTTAAAGGGGACCTAAAATTAGATGGATGTTTGCATGACATTCAAGATAATTTTTCTTTAGTTTGTCTCTTCCTATTAAAAAGACATAAATTACTAGGGAAAAAAAGGTGAAGAAGAAGATAGATTTCATTATCTATAACTGACTCCAGCTACTTTAGAACTCTTTCATGTAAAGACCATCATTTTATGTTCTCACATACATTGTTACTTAACATTTTTCTTACGAGAAAAAAAGCCTCCATTATGATACCAATCCCCATGCATTTTTTCTCCAGCTTTCCATCCCAAGAACAGCTCTTTCTTTTGCATTTCAAGATATAACTTCTTTAAGAACAGAAAGAAAAGCAGACAGAAAAAAATGAGGCCCTAGTGGGTCACAGTAGGTTACAAAAGGATGAATGAAATTCCTCTGGAAAACAAAGTAGGCGGCAAGGGCAGAGGTCATTTAAACTCTGGACAGTCACTGCTATTGCTTGTGGGAAAAAAAAATGAGGACAACTAATGAAGAAAAAGTATTATCCTTTTAGCTAAGAAATTTTCCTGATGCTCTAATGAGCTAAGGTGACATAAATCTTTTTGCATCTAAATGAGATCCTTTTAATTTAGGGGACACATAGTCACAGGATCCCAGGCAAGCAAGTCCCCCATGTTTATTGTCAGGTATGGCTGTTGTATTTGGGGTAAATACCTCTGGTGCTCACATTTAATCCTGGATCTGGGGTCTGCTCAGCAGGGAGGTTTGCTCCCTTCCATGCCCTTTTGGAAAGTGGCACCTGTATAAACAGTTCTGTCTTTTTTGTTCTAATCAAATTAATCATGGTGCCTTTTAACTCAGTAGACAATGAGTTAAGGAGAAATTAGTCCCCCAAATGAATGTCTTCCAGAGAGCCAATTTAGTTAGATGTAGGTCAGATCCTCCAGAGTTACTGGAGTCATTTACCTGACAAAGATCCTTCCATCTGGAACCTCAAAGTCTTGGGCCCTAGAGTTAGGAGGCCCGTTGATTGATCGATCATATTTTACATGGTTTTTATTTTAATAATTTATGATCTACAAAGTGGAATTCTGAAACTTCTCTTTCAATTGGTCATCTTTCATTTTAGAAGGGGACCAACGATATCACAGGTGATGTCCTGTGAGTGAACTGGATTTAAATGAGGCTGAATTGTACAAAAACATCAATTTTACTTCTGGAGTCATCCAAGAACACTGCCAGGACCAGAATGGGATGGGAATTTTAGATAAGGGACCAAGCTCTAAGCACTCCATAGGTTGTTCTCATTTGCCCATCTGGCCAGGGGGAAGTCTTGCTTGGAGTAGACACTCCCCTAATTCACCAACAGGTTTGAGTCCTGGTGATTTCCCCCCCCCTCTTGTTTAGCCTGTCTGCCCAGGTGGTTGGACTGGGGGAATGGTCATGATACATGTTACAGCTCATAGTTTTGGTTAAAGAGTTACGAATCTGATCCTAAGCACTTTCAGTTTACCACTATGACCTTCTCAGGTAATATTTTGGAGTGAAAAGAGAATCAGAATGGGTTCAAATATCTTTTCTGTGTGTTATCTGATTGATCTTGGACAAATTATTTAACTTTCTAGTTGCAATTATCTCATCTGTTTTATGAGGGGGTTAAACTTGACAAGTTTTGCAGTCTTTTCTAGTTCTAAATCTTTTTTTAAGGGCATTTAATTTTTTCTAAATACATGCAAGGCTAGTTTTCAACATTCAAACCTTTCCTTATCCTCTCCCCTATCCCCTTCTTAAGAAAGCATGCAATCTGATATAGGTTAAACGGTGCGATTCTTCTGAACATATTTCCATATTTGTCATGCTGAGCAAAAAAAAAAATCATATCAAAAGAAAAAAAGCATGAGAAAAGGGGAAAAAAGCAAACAAATAACAACACAAAAAGGTGAAAATACTATGCTTTGATCCACATTCAAACTCCATAGTCCTCTCTCTGGATGCAGATGGTCACAAGTTTATTAGAATTATCTTGAATCACTTTATTGTTGAAAAGTAGCTCTAGATCATTGAATTTGATATTTTCCTGCTTTCTTATTTCTTCTTCTTTTCCTTTTCTTCCTTTTTCCTTTTTTTCCCTTCTTCCTTTTTTTTCTTTGATGTCCCTAAACATTTCAACACAAAAGATAGAAAAGAGGGAAATAAAACTCCACAAACCATCAATCAGAGAGCCATCTAGCTAGTGGAATATAGTACTTTTGGGGAAAAGAAGGACTTCATTGCTGGTTACTGAGAAAGGTGGAAGTAAAACCGAATCTACTGAATGGGAAGATGGCTGTAAAATGAGAGCCATAGGGATAATCTCTATTCCACAGACTCATAATGCATTGATTTAATGCCAGTTGTGTGTAAGGTGGGCAGGTAGGTGATGCTGGCCCGGAGTCAGGAGTTTGCCCTCAGACACTTATTAGCTGTGTGAATCTGGGCAAGTGTTCCTCAGTTTTCTCATCTGTCAAATGATCTGGAAAAGGAAACGCAAACCATTCCGGTATCTTTGCCAATAAACCCCCGAAATGAGGCTGCAAAGTGTCAGACGTAACTGAAATGACAGAACAGCACATGCAGGACACTGAGAATACAAACTTGATTCTTTCACTAATCAGGGAGGATCAAATGAGTCCCTTTTTTTGGAGATACTTGTGAATAATATTTACTCAAGTGGTCTGTGGTCTTTCAGAATTCTCTCTGGCCTTTAGAACAGTCTTTGCCCTAAAATCTCTATACTTTATCATCTCCAAGCCCCCTTTCAAACACACTCTTAAAAGTGCACTCTACAAAATCCCTCTTGGGCTGTTACATGTGTCTCTTTAGTAGCTTTGGGAACTGGGAGGAGAGATCCAAGCCTCTGGTGAGCAGTCTGGTCCAGTAGAATTATCATTGACCTGGCTCAGATGCAAGTGCTTAATATCTAGGCAGATCACTTAACTTTCCTGACCCTTAGACTCCTTATCTATAAAATGAATGGGTAGGAACTAGTCCTTTCTAGAGCTGTGATTTATGCTGTTAGACTTTTGCATATTCAGATTCAATATGTCCAAAATGGAATACACCCTCTGTCCCTATAAACCAACTGTTTTACCTAAATAGTTCTTCCTTTTGACCTGTTTTTGGGAGGCATCTTTGACCTTCCTACTTATATCCCAGATTTTTATCTACTTTGTCCCGAAATTGTTGTTTCTTGAATTCTCCACTGTCACTATTCAAGTTTATTTCCTCATCACTTCACATCTCCTAAATCTCTCTGGATTTCAGGATCATATTCCCTTCCAAGCCAATTCACATACCAGTGTCAGATTAATCATCCTCACACACTCTTTATTCAGGTGCCCTCCAAGGAAACTAGAGTTATTTTTGTCTACATCGGTTTTGCCTTTCCCTGAATGGCTGTTGAATTTATAGTCAGTGTCACATGGTTGAGGACTTTTTTTTAATAATAGCTTTTTATTTTTCAAAATACATGCAAAAATAGTTTTCAACATTTACCTTTGAAAACTTTGTCTTCTAAAATTTTCTTCCTCTCTCCCTCCCCTTGCCCTAGACAGCAAGTAATGCAGTATAAATTAATTAAGTGCAATTCTTCTAAACATATATCTACATTTGTCATACACAAGGAAAATCAGATCAAAAAGGAAAAAAAAATTTGAAAAAAGCAAGCAAGCAAAAAATAATTACAGCAGTGTTGCTTCTCTTATCCCTACCAGTCTTAGCAGCCAGTATTTCAATGCTTTTAACAGACCACAACCTAATACAACATTCTTTGATTCTGCTGGAGGAGGAGACCCAATCTTTTATTTCCAGCAAAGGTAAAAATACTCTGCTGTGAATATGGGGATGTCAGTCCCCATACTCCTCTCTCTGGATGCAGATGGCTCTCTCCACAAGTCTATTGAAATTACCTCGAATCACCATGTTGTTGAAAAGCGTTGAAAAGTCCATCACAATTGATCATTGTATAATTCTGTTGTTGCTGTGTACAATGTTCTCTTGGTTCTACTCACTGCACTCAGCATCAGTTCATGTATGTCTTCCCAGGCCTTTTTGAAATCATCCTGCTGATTATTTCTTATAGTACACTAATATTCCATTACTTTCATATTCCCCATTCTCCAACAAAAAAGGCTGTTACAAATATTTTTGCGCATGCAGGAAGAATTTAATTTCGAAAAATTATTTTCTGCTCTTCAGTTGTCTCCCCAGTTAGACATTAAGGTCCTTGAGAGTAGGTCTTGTTTGATGCTGTTTTTTCATTCCCTACAGTACTTATTAAATGATTTTTTCTAGTTGGACTGCAGAGGCCTATATATATGTATATATATATATGTATATGTATATATAGAAAAGGCATGTTTTGAAAGTTTACTACAATAGATATATAGTTTGTAGCCTGTAATTTGCGATATATAGGATGTTTCCTGAATGTTTAGCAAGCAGGTGTGATGGCAAATCTGCCAGATGGAAAAAAAAATACAAAAGTGGGAAAGCTTTGGGGATTTGCTCAAGGTGAAATCCAATAATAGTAATAATAATATTGTTGTTTTAGCTCTGCAGTTTTACAGTTCTTCTAAATTCTCTTGGACATCTAAAATTGGAATAGACTATCTTGTCCTTTTCTCCTTCCCCTCCAACTTTCCCTGGATTGAATGGATAGTGGATAAGAAGTTATGTCTAGAGTGCAAATCTAGCTCCAGATACTAGCTGTTTGATCCTGGGCAAGTCATTTAAGCTCTGTTTGCCTCAGTTTTCCTCAATTATAAAATGGCATAATAATAGTACTTGCTTCCAAAGGTGGTTGTGAGGATCAAATAAGTTATTATTTCTAAAAAACACAGCACAGTGTCTAGCATATAGTAGTTTCGGCATTAATGCTTATTCACTTTCCTTCTTCCTCTCCATTCGCTAATTCTTTACAAATTGAGAAATGTAGGCCTTCAAGAGGAAAAAACTTACCAGAAGTTATGCAACTTCTAAGTATAAGATTTGTAATTAGAACATACATCTTTTTTCCCCCCTGAAGCAATTGGGGTTAAGTGACTTGCCTAGGGTCACACAGCTAGGAAGCATTAAGTGTCTGAGACTGGATTTGAACTCGGGTCCTTCTGACTTAAGGACTAATACTCTATTCACTGTACCATCTAGCTACCCCTAGAACATGTATCTTTCTTTCTTTTTTTTTTTTTAAATTAATTTTATAATTATAACTTTTTTCTTTGACAGTACATATGCATAGGTAATTTTTTTAAACAATATTATCCCTTGTACTCCCTTCTGTTCTGAATTTTTTCCCTCCTTCCCCTACATGGCAGGCATTCCCCTACATATTAAATATCTTATAGTATATCCTAGATACAATATATATATGTGCAGAACCGAATTTTGTTGTTGTTGTTGTTGTTGCAAAGGAAGGATTGTATTTGTAAGGTAAAAATAATCTGGGAAGAAAAACAAAAAACAAACAAATAAACAAAAAATGCTCACAGTTTATACTCAATTCCCAGTGTTCCTTTTCTGGGTGTAGCTGATTCTGTCCATCATTGATCAATTTGAATTGGATTAGTTCTTCTCTATAGAACATACATCTTTCAAAAAATATATATATATCTTGATTCTATGAGTGTATGCTTCTTCAAATACAGTTTGCTGCCTTCCCATAATAATTTTATCTTTCTTTTATAAATCTATATATACATATACTGTTTACATGATATATGAGGTAGAAAATCAAAAGCTATTGTAAATGACTTAAGTGTTTAAAATATGGGCTAGAAATATAAATGTTCCCCATGGACTACAATTGCTTTTTGGAAAATTATTGTATTTGATAATTCCTTTGGATAAGGTTTGATGTGAGAGTGTGTGTGTTTAAGAAGTTCAAAGCATGCTTTTTAAGAATTTTTATGAGTCCTGAAAAGGAGAGTAAGAAAGAAAAGCCTTTGCTATTTCCCCTGTTATTTTTTCCTTTTTTTTCTGGGTCAGTGGTTTCTTTCTTTGTCAGTTTTTAATGGTGTAAATACCAAGAATGAGAAAAAATGTAAAATATATCTATCATTAGAGATCTGATCACAGTGACTGATTATATTACAAACTGAAAAATCAGACTTTAAAGGTGGGCATTTGCAAACACATTCATAGAACCCGAGTGTTTAAACCTGTCCGTGGTTTTTGTGTCGCTTTTATCTCCAAAACTATACTAAGTGTTTTTTTGTAATAATAACTCATTTGACTTTCACAAGAATCCTTGGAAGCAAGTGCTATTATCATGCTATTTTATAATGGAGGAAACTGAGGCAAACAGAGCTTTCAGTGACTTGCCCAGGATCAGACAGCTAGAATGCTGTGAAAATTCTTTAAGGTGGTATTTGACATACCTGAAAAGGGCCCCTCATTTTAAAGCTGCAAGTTTGTTTTTCCAAAATCGTATTAATTGGTGGTTTAAAGAAAGTAATTTTATGAGTGGGTTCAAATTATACTTATTTCTGCCTTATGGGGGAGATGGGCCTTACAGAAACAGAAAACAGATTTTCAGATACAAATCTGGACAATTTTTCAAATAGAGACGCGGATCATTTCTGTATTTGTCAAAACCCATACATCTGGTGTTAATTTTACTCTGATTCATCAGTCTTCTGAAGTCCAACGTACCAGCAGTATGTACAGAAATCACTACACTTGCCGCCATTAACTTTCCTACTGCTGTTGCCAGCAGAAAGAATATGATAATCCTGAATTTGAATCTGGTTTCAAAACATTGTCAAAACTTTAAGATATTGGATTTAATGGGGGAGTAAAGAGGCCATTCAGTGGGGGGTTTGTCATATTTTGAATGGGACACGTATTCACATTCCCATGTTGGTCTGTCAACACACTGAATGATTCTGGCTTGCCAGTGGGTTATCTTTTTAATACTTTTATTCCCATTTTGCTTTCTTCTTCTTTTTTTCTTAATGAACAATTAACACGTGAAAAGAAAATTCAGGGCTCTCATTTACCAGAAGGACCCATTAAGGAAGCAAGCCAACCTCTTGACATTAGTGATGACAGCAGAATTCCAGATAAGAAAATTAAGATAAGTATAGGTCCAGATTCTGCACTGGGGGAAATTGAAACTCAAGGTGACTAAACAAGGAAGGGCTTTATTTGTGCAGAGCAACTGTGTGTTCAGTAAACAATTTCCTCCTCTAATTGCTTTTGGGGTTGTGGTTAGGGGAAGGTCACACTTGTGGAAAGAGGCGTCATTCATTAAAGTGAGGTGGGTCTCATGAATTTGAAATCCAATACTCTTTATTGTATTGAATGAACACTTATCAGAGGGGAGGGAATCATTTTTTCAAACATCGGAAATTATTTCTTCATTGCTGTTTTTGAACTGTATGGGTTTGAGGTGGGTTTTTTGTTTTTGTTTTGTTTTTTGGTTATTGTTGTTCTTTTGACTCATCTAATCTTATTTAATAGCCTGCCAGGAAATTTTATTTGTTTCCCTCAGGTCTTAAGAAAAGGGAATATGTGGGGATATGAAACAGAGTTACTAGATTTTTGTGAAAACTCAGATCCTGTCTAGTTGGGTGAATACGGAAACATAAGACAGGGAAGGATGCCGACATAACTTAAATTTCTTCTGTCTCCAAATAAAAAAGCTGTGAAGATATAAAACCAACTGGTTCTTTTGGAGAAATATAAACTACAAAATGTTTTGGACTGAAGTGACATTGTTAAAAAGCTGACTTTGCACATTTCCACACACTCAGATATCAAGTTTTCAGAGAAGAGCAATGGATGGGAAAGCTAGGAATGAATATAGGTAAGAGTAAAAGTAACTGAGCCTTCCTTCCTGCTAAGAATGCATTTTTCAAAATTTACACTTACCAATACAAATGTTGCACTTTCTTTTTTTAAATTAAAGCTTTTTATTTACAAAACATGTGCATGGGTGATTTTTCAACATTGACCTTTGCAAAACTTTCTGTTCCAAATTTTCCCCTCCCCAAGATGGCAGGTAGTCCAATAAATGTCGTACTTTCTTAGGATGATTTGAACATTTTGAGAGTAAAACATATTTTCTGAATATTTCTGAATAATAATCTGATTTAAAGTATAAATCATTGTGTTTTTTAAGTCATTTCAGTCATCTTGGACTCTGGATTTTTCTTGGCAAATGAGGTTTTCCATTCCCTTCTCCAGCTTATTTTACAGATGAGGAAACTGAGGCAAACAGGGTTACACAGCCATTAAGTGTCCTAGGCCAGAATTGAACTCAAGAAGAGATGAGTCTTTCCATGCCAGTTGTTCTCTATTCACCTAGCTGTCTCCTAAAGTATAAATTATGACTTATTTAAAGTATATTTGAAGCATGATTTAAATTTGAAGTATAAATGTGTACTTTATTTCATTAGAGTCCTAAGCGTATTGGGATTTACTTGTTATATTAAAACGATCTCTCTATTTGTTATGAATTGTTGGATTATTCCTAAAGCTTCAGGGGAGAGAGAGAGAACCATTTGTGTGTGTGTGTGTGTGTATACATGCACACATGCCTTGGGAGTTTGGGTGGTTCTGTGAATTGGAAGTCCTCTTGGTTCAAATTCAAATCCGACAAGAATTTAAGTGACTCCATGTGTGCAAAGCACCAGGATGGAAAACTTAAATGAGACACAGACTCTCTCTCCCAGAAGTTTACAGTATTGTAAGAATTGCAGTCTGTTTGCGAAGGGCCTTGTATCCGGCATTCGTTCCAGAACAAGCAGTACAGGCTTTATTTTTATGTGATTGTTTTATATGATTTTGTTTTGATATTTTTTTTTGCAAGAGAGCCATTCAAAAGGTATGAAATGATCAGATTGTGCATTAGGAAGGCTATTGATTTGGAGTGCATTAGAGGGGAAATCTTGAGTTAGGAAGGGAGATGGTCTCATTTAGGGAGTTATGAGAATATTCCAGAAAGAGGCCTGAAGAAAGAAGATTGAAGAAGAGGCCATCTGAAATGTCAAATGCTGCAAAGAATTTAAGGAAGATTATTAATTGTAAGAAAGGCTTTTGGATTTGGAAATTGTTATTGTCAAATACCTTTGGGAAAGTAGTTTCAAATAAATAAATTATTTTATTTTTTACTTTTTATTTTCAAAATATATGTATAGTTTTCAACATTCATCCTTGTAAAACCTCATGTTCCAATTTTTTTCTCCCTCTCTTCTTCCCTATCCCTCCCCTAGACAGCTAGTAATCCAATATATGTTAAACATGTGCAATTCTTATATACCTATTTCCACAACTATCTTGCTGCACAAGAAAAATCAGATTAAAAAGGGGGGGAAAAAGAAAAAAAACAAAATGCAAATAAAAAGAGTGAAAATACTATGTTGTGATCCACAGTCCTCTCTCTGGGTGTAGATGGTTCTTCCCATTACTGAACAATTATAACTAGTTTGAATCACTCATTGTTGAAGAAAGCCACTCCATTAGAACGGATCATTGTATAATCTTCTTGTTGCTGTATATAACGATCTCCTGGCCCTGCTCACTTCACTCAGCATCAGTTGATGTAAGTCTCTCCAGGCCTCTCTGTATTCCTCCTGCTGGTCATTTCTTACAGAGCAATAATATTCCATAACATTCATATACCATAATTTATTCAGCCATTCTCCAGTTGATGGGCATCTATTCATTTTCCAGTTTCTGGCCACTACAGAGGGCTGCCACAAACATTCTGCACATACAGGTCCCTTTCCCTTCTTTAAGATCTCTTTGGGATGTAACGCTGCTGGGTCAAAGGGTATGTGTTAGGATTACAAGGTAAGAACTCAGATTGTCTAAACAATTCTCTGGCTCAGAATTCACACCTTTGGTTCAGGCCTTTAAAGGGAGTTCACACCTTTGGACTTCTGAGGTAGAGTTTACATGTTTAAAGGAGTTTGCACCTTTAGAGGGAGCAAGTTCATTGGTTGAAGTGTTTCTCACTAGCCCATTCTCTGCTAGGATAAAAGAGGAGGGCAGTAGGGCAAGGAGTCTAGTCTGGCTGAGAGATTGAGTTGAGACAGCGGTCTGGAAGGATAACTTAGAGACGACCGGACCTTTACAGGTATGCACAGTTTGATAGCCCTTTGGGCATAGTTCCAAATTGGTCTCCACAATAGTTGGATCAGTTCACAACTTCACCAACAATATATTAATGTCCCAGTTTTCCCACATCCCCTCCAATATTATTATTTTTTCCTGTCATCTTAGCCCATCTGAGAGATGTGTAGTGGTACTTCAGAGTTGTCTTAATTTGCATTTCTCTGATCAATAGTGATTTAGAGCATTTTTTCATGTGACAAGAAATGGTTTTAATTTCTTCATCTGAAAATTGTTTGCTCATATCCTTTGACCATTTATCATTTGGAGAATGGCTTGTATTCTTGTAAATTTGAGTCAGTTCTCTATATATTTTAGAAATGAGGCCATTATCAGAACCTTTGAATGTAATTTTTTTTTTCCTGTTTTCTGCCGCCCTTCTAATCTTGAAGGAATTTGTAGAAATTGTAGAATTCAAAGCTAGATCTGGAAGAAACCTTAGAAGTCATCGAGTCTCACTTTCTCTTTTTACAGTTGAGAGAAACTGAGGGCCCAAAAGATTGTGACCTCTTTGGGGTTTACATAAGTTAGAAGTGGCAGAGGGAATCAGATCCTGGTTCCTTAACTCCCAAACTGACCCACTCTTTCCACTATACTAATACAAATAGCTCTTTCACATTTTCAGAAGACTTAAAAATTATTATCTTTGATCCTCACACCAGCCATGGATGATGGGTATTGTCCCCATTTTACAGATGAGGAAATTGAGACAGATTAAATGACTTGAGCAGGGTCACTCAGCTAATAAATATCTGGGTTTAGAGTTGAACTTATATCTTCTTGAGTTCACCTCAAGCTCTATCCACTTGTGCCACCTAGCTACATTTATGAAAATTTAGTAGTAATAAAAATAGCTGAGAATGGTATGTTTTTAGATTTACAAAGCACTTTACATATATTGTTTTTCAATTTTCAATCAAATAAGATTTGTGAGGTACCCTGGTATTATTTTATATTATTTATATTATTATCCCTTTTTAAAGATGAGGAAATAGGCTGAGAATAATATGACTGTGGGGACTAGATTGAGGTCATAAATCACTAGAAAAACTCCAGCTGTCACTCCAATTTTTAGCTGTGTAACATTGGGCAGGTCACTTCCCTGAACTTCACTTACCTCATAAATGAAAGAGGGTTGAACAAGGTGACCTTAAAAACTCCTCCCAGTTCTAAATCCACAATCCTGTGAATTCCGTATAATCCCTTTTTGAATACTCCTTCCTTCTTCCTTGAGATTGTTGGACGTGATATAAAACTGAGGTTGCTCAATCATGTTTGTGTTAATGGGATTAATGGGGCTGGTCATGACTTGACTTTTTATAATTTATGAGTGCAGAAATTGATTACTGCTGCAATTTTACATACATATATATATATATATATATATATATATATATATATATATATATATATATATATATATATATATATATATATATATATATATATATATATATATATAAATAGGTTCAGATGATAGTGTTGTAAACCCACCTAGTCTTTGACTCCAGGCTTATGACTTTTCTTTCTTTATTTTTTTTTTTCAGAAGGTTTTTGTCTCTTAAAGAATCAACTCTTTCCCCTGACGAGATGCCAAATTAAAACAGTGAGGATCTTTTGAAATGAGGGATGAGTGGGGACTAATATGGACATTGCCTGTCCAAAGCAAGTAAATACACTTTTTACCCAGATTTCTAATAATATTATATGTCAGTTGTAAGTTTTTTTATTTGCCAGCGAAGTATGTGGGTGTATGGTGGTGGTGATGGAGAACAGTGTTTAGTAGGACTAATCATAGGCCGTGAGTTTAAAGGATTTAAAATTGGAAGGGAGATTCTTAAGAGTTCAGGTGGTCCAGGAGATTGGTTCTTAATCTTTTTTTAAATTTCGTGGACTCTTAACAGTCTAAATATGAACCTCTTCTTAGTGTGGATCCCTTCTTAAAAGAATGTTTTTAAATATATAAAACCGGGTACCAAAGAAGCCAATTACAGTTAGCCCTTCTACATTTCAAATTTCCCCTTTGTAATTTTGATATACTGGGGATAAGCGTAAGAAATGGAATTTTGAGGGGAGTTTTGCAGAAGCTGCACACAACATGTGGAGGCCAGCAATCTACACAGAAGCCAATTACAGTTAGCCCTTCTACATTGCAAATTTCCCCATTGTAGTTTTGATATATTGTGGATAGGCATAAGAAATGGAATTTGGGGAGTTTTGCAGAAGCTGCATACAACATGTGGAAGCCAGCAATCTATGTAGAAGAAGCAGAAAAACTCAGAAATATATAGTACACATACACATACACATACACATACACACACACAGAGTATTGTAGAACATCAGCATATTATATCTTTTAATGCTGTAATTATTCAGATTTCTTCTCTAGTATGAAGGGAGGGTCAAAAAATTTTATGTGGATTTTCTAAATGAGGGGGTGCTCTACTCCTAACCCATGCTGTGTGGAAAGAATAATTGTATAGTGAAATAAAAATGTAGATTACATTTTACATTTTTATTTATTTTGTTTTTTAAAATATTTATTTATTCATTTCAAAAGGACAATAACAAACCTATAAGATTAACATAAAGCTATTTTTATGAAAAATAACCATAATTTCCAAAAGACCAAATTAGTGGGGGGGGTGTAGGGGGAGTAGCATTGCTTTATATATTTTTGCAATTTTTTCTAATGTCTGTCCTAATAGAAGACAGCTAGAGTCTTATATCTGCATCTGCATTCAATCTGTTGTGATATGTTGTTTAGGTTCAAGTATATATAGAAAACCGACCTCACACAGATAGGTATTTGAAAAAGGGAGGAGTCAAATAACATTTTAGAATTGGATATATGGCATAGGAGTGCAGGGCTGGACTCAGGAAGAGTCATCTTTGTGAGTTTGAATCTGACCCCAGAAACTTACTACCTGCGTGACCCTGGGCAAGTCACTTAACCATGTTTGCCCTAGTTTCTTTATCTGTAAAATGGGGAAAAAATTGGCAAATCAGTCCAGTATCTTTGCCAAGAAAACCCAAAATGGGGTCATGTAGAATTAGACATGATTGAAAAACAGCAAATTATTATGAAATATAGTTTTTTCATAAAGGGAACCCTCTCTGTACCATACCTGACTTGCCCAAAGTTCACACAGGTAAATCTAACAATAACTTACATTTTATTGTGCATTAAAGTCTTACAAAAATACTTCCCTCACAAATAGTTCTGGAAAGCAGGTAATATGAACTCTACTATTGCTGGAAACTTCCTCTTTATACATGGAAACTATTAAGCTGGAGAAAGGGGACTGCTTTATTAAGGACCAAATTCAGTTCCAAAAAGGCATCTTTTGTCATCAGTCTCAGTCTTGGGGCTGGTAAGGACCATGATGGGAATGAAGCCTTTGAAACAGACAAATCTTTACTCTTTTCATATCTCCTACTGGTTTCCTGAGTTACCTTTATAGTAAAGGAGATGGACTTTACTTTTTTTTTTTTTTTTTTAAGAGCTTACTTAGAATCTCTGCACAGCATCAGCAGCAGAAGGCAATGTTAGAACATTCTGTTTGTGACATCATAGTCTGTTGCCATGGAAACAACTGTTGCATTCTATAAAATACTGGATTCTAGTTTCAGAAAAAAAAAAACAATAAGCAAAAAAGAAAAGGCCACAAAAGGAGGTAAAACGTTGAGGAACATCAATACCAGTGTTCTCATTTTAGGAGGATGGGGCAGAGCAGTGAGGTGTGAAGGGCTGGCCTCCCGTAGCATTCCTGAAACAGCAACATTACATTTTTTCTTTTAACTCTCCCTGGTCTTGTTACCACTTTCAGAACTTGTTGAAAGTCAAATAATTCTCATGTGTGCATGTGTGTTTTTAGTTTAGCAAATGTTGTTTTTCACAGATTCCCTCCACACCTCTCCCGCCTTCCCCTTTCCTTTATTCCCAGTTGAGCCAAGGTTCCTGGTTTTTGCATCAAGGAGCTTCCTCCAGGTAACATCTTAAGGACTGTTTTAATTGTTTTGTCTGCAGCTGAGCAGGATGGGCAAATATAATGACTTCAAAGAGAAAAACAACATTCTTTTTTCTCTAGGAACTGTCATTTGGTTTTAAAGTGCTAGTGTTTCTTGCTCCTTAGTATATGGATTTTATTTAAACAAAATCTTGCAAAAATTTAATTGTCTATTTGTTAATTATCTATATAAAGAATAATAATTGGATCATGGATTGCATGCTAGAAGGAATTTTATAGGTCACCTAGTGGAGCCTTATTTTACAGAAGAAATTATAATAATGACGCATTTTTATTTTGCTTTTAGCTTTCCAGATGTTCTTAGTGCACATAGTCCTTGTATCTCATGATCTAGAGGTGTCAGGTATAATGCCAGTGTCTCTTTCCCTTTTCCTTTCTCTACAGTAGTCCTTTAGGATTCACACCTTCAGCTATTGTTGTCTGAAGACTTCTCTCAGCTCACTGTTGTTATTTCTCTTAGAAAGAATGATGTACTTTAAAAATAACCTGACACTCGGTCTGCCATCTCAAACTGGATAGTGTGTGAGACTTAACACATTTCAAATACAACAAATTACTGTGAGATCTCTAGTTGGTTTCATGGTCAGCTTTGGGACTTAGGAGAATTACTTGACAGCGGCGAAGCTCTCTTAGATTAAACGGTAATTTAAAGATGTAGATAGAGAGAAACTGGTGGCAGGTAAAATCCAGGTGGCTCAGTGGTCAAGAAGTCAAGGAGACCCGAGTTCAAATATGGCTTCAGAACTAGCTGGGGGCAAGTCATTTCATTTTGGTTTGTCTCCTTTTCCCACAATTATAATAATAAAATATAAAATAAAATTAAAAAATTATAAAATTATAAAATAATATACCCTACTTTCCAAGGTTATTGTGAATATCAAATGAGATGATAATTGTAAAGCACTTAACACAATTCCTGGCTTATAGTAAGTATATATAAAAGTTAGTTACTGTTATTTAACCTCCTTTTCCCCTTCAGTTTCTTTATCTGTAAAAAAGGGATAATAATTTTTACTTTTCAAGATTGTTGTGGGGATTAAATGAGGTAATGTTTGTAAAAGCCTTTAAAGGCATATTGATTGGCAAATAGTAGGTGCTTTATCAATATCATTTCCTTAGGTCAATCAATCAGCAAGCCTTTATTAAGCATTGTGCTTGGTGATGGAGACATGAAGATAAAATGAATGAAACAATCTCTCCTTGCAAAGAGCTTAGAAGGCCAGAAGTGGCTAATTCTTTTATTTAGATAATAATAATAATTATTAATAATAATAATATAAAATTACTTATTATTATTATTATTTTGCTGAGGCAATTGGGGTTAAGTGACTTGCCGAGGGTCACACAGCTAGGAAGTGTTAAGTGTCTGAGACCAGATTTGACCTCAGGTCTTCCTGACTTAAGGGCTGCTACTCTATCCACTGAGCAGTCTAGTGCCCCAGGACAAGTAGTTTCAGTAGATATTTTCAAAGCCCTCCTTCTTTGACTTCCTGTCTTCCTGTGTTATCCATTGCTCAGAGACCTAGCGTTCTCTTCCATTGTATATCACAGCTCGACTAACCGAGATGAGATCAGGGTAAAAAAAAGTGTGTTTGATTTTTCCCAAAGAGGGACTATCTCATAGATGTCATAATTACTTAAAAATTCAGTATATTATGTGCAGGATACTGCTGATGCAAAGACAAAGCAAAATGGCAGTCCATCTGCCCTAAGGAGTTTAGCTTCCTTTGGATTATCGTATATTTAAATTGGCATTGCAAGCCTGACTTTGCCTAGGCTAGTGGAGCAGGCCTCTGCTTGTGACAATTGTCAGTGCCTGGGGAGGACAGGCTTCGAGAGTCCCCCAGAATCGCCTTCTTCCTCTTTTCCCATAACTCTGATGTTTTCTGTCACTCGAGGCTCTGCTCCCATCCACCAAAAATTCCCCCAGTTTGGATCCAGCTGCTCTTATTCATTCTCTTCATTCTCTTAGGCTTCTGATTATATCCCAAGCAAAGCAGTTTAATTAGATTCGGGGAAAAGTGTGGTAATTTCGCCAAATATTGCAAAAGTTAATATAAACCCTCCCATCAACATTTTCACAATAACTGTAACTTATCATTTCCCATACTCTTTCTCCTCCCTCTCCGTCTGCCATCCCCTGAAAGGATTTCAGGTTCTTTCTCTTTACTCTGCAGCTGCTCCTGAGCTGTGTGGGAGAGTAAACCCAGAAGTTCAGAGGCTTATCTTAAAACTTCCTGGCTCTCTTCAGCAAGAGTGGGAATGATCTCCATCATTCCTGGAAGGGGGAGTTGGCAGTAAGGGACATGCATGGCTTGCACAAGTATGGGTGATTATTCTGGCAAGGTACCAATCTCTGCAGCTCTTACTGGATGTCACACTGGGAGCTGGAATGTACTTCAGAGATCAGCAACATCAAGTCCAACTTCCTCATTTTATAGATGGGCAAACTGAGGCTCAGGGAGCTCACTATGAATCATTCTCAGATCTTTCTCTGCTTTCAAGTCTCTCTGGAATTCACTGGGAAAATACCGTATATACATGGCCTTTGTATAATTCATAATTGACATGTGTATATTCTTAAAACTTAGGTTAATACACAAAGAAGTATTATTAACCCCTAATATTAATCAGATACAATGTATAATTATTAATGTTAATAATTAATTACTATACCTATGTATGTTAGGTACCATGCTATACAAAGCAAAACAGCTCCTCCTCTCCCCTCATGGAGATAACATGTGTACATTTAAGTATGTACAGCTAAGTATTTATGGGAGAGGAAACACTAGCATCTGGGAGAGTAGAAAAGGCTTTCATTAGAAGCCTTGGTCCTTGATCTGAGTCTTGGGAACCAAGATTTCCAAGAGGGAAAGGTGAGGAAGGAGATAATTCTAGGTATGGGATTATCTATCTATTTATCCATTTGTCTTTCTATATAACTCTCCATATATTTTTCTATTTTATCTGTCAATTCAGCCATCTCTCTCTCTCTCTCTCTCTCTCTGTCTCTCTGTCTCTCTGTCTCTCTGTCTCTCTGCCTCCCTGTCTCTCTGCCTCCCTGTCTCTGTCTCTATCTGTGTCTCTGTGTGTGTCTCTCTCTTTCTCTCTCTCTGTCGTTTTCTTTTTCTCTGTCTCTGTCTCTTTTCTCCTCTGTCAGTCTGTCTTTGTTTCTCTCACCCTCCCTTCTTTCCTTCCTCCCTTCAATTATGAGGGGTTCAAGGGATACAATTACAATGGCTCGAACAATCAATAATTCCCAAGCTTACATTTGACTGGGGAAGACTTCAAGTGTGTGAATGTGTCGGTAGTTACATATGTATGTGTGTATGTGTGTGTGTGTGTGTGTATATGTGTGTGTATGCAAATATAAACAAAGTGGTTAGAAGGTAGTTAGGGAAAGAAGAAACTAGTAGTTGCCAAATCTTGCCATTTCTAGCTTCGCAACAAACATCTCCCAGATCTGACCCCTTCTTTCCACTCAAACAGTTACCCCCTGGTCTAGGCAATCATTGTTTCTCAAGTCGATTTTTGCAACAGCTTTCTAATTGGTCTTCCAGCCTTAAGTCTCTCATTATGACAGTCAATTCTGTACACTGATGCCAAAGTAATTTTCCTTAAGTGCAGATCTAAACACGTGACTGCTCTATTCAATCAACTCCAGTGGCTTCCGATTGCCTCCAGGATTACATATAAACTCTTGTGTTTATCTTCTGAAGCGCCATTCAAAACTGGTCCGACCTATCTTTCCAGCCTCATTAGACATTATTTCCCTTCCCACACCCTGTGATCCAGCCAGATTTCCCCTCTTTCTTTTCCTCCCATCTCCCATCCCCATGCCATTGTACAGGGCAGCCCTTATGTCTGGAATACATCCCCACATCCATCCTTCTGTTTCAGAGTCCCCTCCTCTCAGAGATGAAGTTGGATCTGCAGTATGAAGCCTTCCATGACCTCCCTCACCAGCTTGTATTTAACCATTTTGTACATATTTGCATTTTTCAGTTTCTATTTGTGCCATGTATGTCTATATGTGTGTGTGTGTGTGTGTGTAAACATATATATTTGCATTTGTTGTATCCCCCATTAAAATGTAAGCTTCTTGAGAGAATGGATTTATTCATTGCTTTTGTATTTTTTTTTATGATTCATTGCTTATTGTTTGATTAACTGAAGTGTATAGAGGATTGAGGTAGGGAAGTCAGATAGGAGGCTCTTATAAGGTTTAGGTGATGGAAACCTCAACAAGGGGGAGTAGCTGTAAATGGACAGGAGGGGACATAGCTAGAGATATCAGAGAAGCAGAAACAAAACTTGGCACCTGGTTGGATTTATGGGATGAGTGAGAGTTGAGGAGTCAAGTGAGGTTGCCATATTGAGATTATTGACAGGGAAATAATAGGAAAGTTCATAAGAAGGCTTAGTTTGGGGGAAGGAAGATAATTTGTTTTGGGCATGTTGAGTTTGAGACTCCTAAAGGACATGTAAATGGCCAATGGGCCATTGGGCCATTGCTGATAAAGGCCTGGAACTCACGATAAAGGTTAGTATATCTACAGGGAAGAATATGAATGCATATAATAATAATAGCTGGCATTTATATAGTCGTTTGTGGCTTACAAGGTCTTTATATGCAGTATCCCATTTGTATGCCCATAATATGGTTTAAATTTTCAAATATACATTGATCTTGCATGATACAGTAGAAAATTATAGTATTATTAGGTTTTTTAAAAAAAGTTAATGACCAAAACTTAACTGCTTCACTAGAGAAGTGAATAATTATTTTCAGAGTGTTTGTAGCAATGAAAGAGAGAACCAATATTAAAATGACTGGCTAGTTTAATAGTCGCCCTTATGTCAGTACCCTAAGAATTCATTCTTTCCGTTATGACTTGAAAACTGCAATAATCTGAAAATCAGCTTCTGGGAAATAGGAGAGAAAATGAAAGGCAGGACCAGAGGGCTTTGTTTTATACCTTTTCATAAGGAAACCTTTTTTTCCCCTACAACTCAGTAGGTTAGCAATACTGACAAAAAGGGTCTTATTATCTGAAATCATTTAGACCAATAAGTTGTGGGTTTTAAAAAAGAATCATTATGAAATCCTTTCATTCTTCCTAATTAGGGAAAAAATTGAGTTTTGAGTTATCACTAATCAGAGTTTATAATCTCTGCAATAGTATTAGAGTGACAGGGAAAGGAGAATCATTTAAATGTCACATATAAGGAAACTTACTTTTTTCTACTAGTTCAGTAGATTAGCTATACTGACAAAAGGGTCTTATTATCTGAAATCATTTTGACTAATAGATGTTTTCTTAAAAAAATCTTTTTGAAAAACCTTTCATTCTTTCTAATTAGAATAAAAAATTGAGTTTTGATTTGTCACTAATTAAAGTTTATAATCTCAGTAATGGTGTTATGGTGATAGGGGAAGGAGAAACATTGAAATGTCATGTGCATGAATATATGTGCATATTATATATATTATGTGTGTGTGCTTAAAATGCTAAGTATGAGAAAAGGTGAAGTTTTCATTAAGACAAACTCATCAGCATGCCTGATTACACATGGTTTTGAGGTCATCTTAGTTAAAGCCTTAATTTTTTTCATACTCAGTATTTTAAACATATATGCATCTCTAATCCAAGGATTCATAACCTGGGGTCCTTGAAATTTTTTTTAATATATTGATGATTGTGTTTATATTAATTGATTTCTGTTGAAATACAATGCATTTTATTTTGTCCATTTAAAAACATTCTGAGAAGAAACCTATCAGCTTTACCAGATATTCCATAACACAAAAAAGGATCCCTGTTTCATACAGATACATTAATATAAATGCAAGTACATAATTAATATTTCATTATGTATACTATTTGCCTAACTACAAAGGAGAAATATTTCATTCATTTATTATATCTTTAGTTCTGTCTCTTTTGTTTTCTTTAAGTCAGTTCTAGGTAATTGCCTAGCATTTCATTTTAGCCACAAGTTTGGTTTCCTGGATAGACTGTAATATCAATGAATTATTCCTTTTTCATTTTGTTCCTCCCCTTCATTGAGAAGAAGGTGTATAGATAAAAATAGGTAGATTTATAGTGTACAGATAGAAGTAGGTAAAAAGTATCCGTTTTGGAAAACTAATATTTTACTTTTAAATGAAACCGTATACAAAGCAGAGAATGAATTTAGTCTCAGGATGCAGAGAACTTGAGTTTACATTCTGTCTTTGACATCCCCTATCTTTGGGACTTAAAAAGATCTATCCTCAGTGCTCTTTGCACTGGGCGAGAATTTTTATATTATCTGATCAGACCTGAGGCATACATTGGAATTCTTGTGAAAAAAATGTTATTCTTTCTTCAACTTCCTTTTTCTGATTTATCTGGGAAAGTATTTTATTTTTATGAAAGATGTTACACAGGTGGTTTAGGAAATAGAAATTCTCTGAGTTACTAGTAGATGTAGAGAGCAGATCATCCTCGAGCTGTTTCCTTTATATCTCCCATCCCTGAATTTTTCAGCTGCCTCATTTCTGAGTTGCCTGTTTCTAGGACTGTGGTGAGGAGGGAAAAAACTTCAGCTGACTCAGCTTTGACTTCTGCAGTTTGTGGCCTCTCCCTTCTGGATAGTGGCGCGAACGGATATCTGCCTCAGGACTTGAAAGATGAATGATTAAATGTGGCTGAAAAACATAACAGAATATCAGCCATTAGGTGCTGACATTTTTACTATCTTATGACATATCTGACTAATTGCAAGCAGTACTCTCTGAATTGATTTGAGAGAGTTTGGGATTTATTTCTCGTGGAAAAGACTTGAATGTTGCATCAACTGGAAATAGAATGTAGAAACCAAAATGTGCTTTATTGTAGACATCTGGAAAAGCTTTTACATAGCTAGTAAGAGTACTCTCTTCACAACAGCTATTTAAACCAAAGCTATTTTTACTAGAATAAGACAGTTTAATTGCATCCCCAGAAATTTTCTTTCTACGTATTTTTTTTTGGCTTTGCTATCATATCTGAACTGTGAAAAGAATGTCAAGGTGTCTACATAATTCCATTGAAAAAGTCAGTTACAAGTGATACATTGATAAACTATTTCCTTAGTCCTGTAGCCGCCAAAAAATTAGAGAAGAAAGAGCATGTGTTTAACAGTCTGCTGAAAACTTGAAGCACATAAAAATATTGATACAAGGAGCATGGAAGAAATTATTTTGCCAATTTTGGCCACTTCTGTACACAAAGCCATTCATTTAGTGTTTCTTCAACCGTGGCAGGCAAGTTTAAATGGTTAAATCAGCCTGAAAAGCTGTAGAAAATTAAATTTAAAGATTTCAAATGGAGACTTTTAGATGTGGGCTATTACTCTGTCTGATTTCCTATGGTAAATATGGGACTCATTTTTTTGAATGGAGAGAAAGCAGTTGGGTGTGGATAGCTTTACCCACTTTGCACATATCCCTTCTGCTTTTATTGTTGGATTTTGCTTTGAACATCAGGAAATAAGTTTCTTCAACCTTAAAATGAGGGGGTTGGTCCAGATGACCTCTAAGGTCCCTTCCAGCTTGGAATCTCTAGTGCTCTGAAGTCTGACTTTGTGAGTGTGACAGTGGGTAGCTCCATCAGATTGAAGATGATGTGATCTTTGTTAAATCAAAGAAGGAAGGAGGAGGCACGGCATGCCTTGAAATGGGAGCAGATATTTGCTTGTCCTTCATATTTCCAGGACTCTGTTCTTTTTAAAGAAATAGTTGGAATTTTATTTTGGGTGCAATTTCTATGTCACCTGAAGAATGAAAGGATCCTGGGGAAAATATCTTTAGGGAAACACTATTTTCATTGTACCTAGTTCTTATTTATATCTGGTATCAATTTGCTTTAATACAGTTTATGGATCTCAGATGACTTAATAGGTAATCAAAGATTAGAAAATTTTGTTTGAAAAATAAGACCCATTTGTCTGACCTTTGTTCTGAAGTCTGTTACAGTGGTTCTGAAGGTGAGAAGGTCCTTATTGGTCAGTGTTCTGTTGTAGGGCTCAGTGTTATGGAAACATGTCACACACGAGCCTCCAAAGGGCAGTGGAGGAGTGTGGAATGGGGGAGCAGACTGAAACATTTTATGTTGTTAGCTAGTCAACAAACATTTATTAAGCACTTACTGTGTGCTAGAACTAGTACAGAGTGTTAAGGATATAAAGAAAGGCAAAAATGTCTTCCCTGCTCTTAAGAAAACTATATTCTAGTGGAGAAGACAACATGCAAAAACTGCACATATACAATGAAAGTGGGAAGTCATTTCTGAGGAAAGGCATTAATAGTAGAGACATTAACAGATACCATATGAGAAAAGAATGCCCTGAAAAGAAGATGGGCTAATGTCAGGGGAACATTGGGTCAGCCTCTGTATGTTTGATCAGATTTGGATGGGCAGTCATCATAACTCACAGAGAGCCTTTGGATTCTAAATAAACTCATGAGGAATTTATAAATTAGGAGGTAGAAATCTAGTTCATAGTAGCCTTGCCAAGTTTAGCTCTATAACTCTTCTCCCCTCCTTTTTGTTAAGATACATGTAAAAACTTGATCTTTTAAAGAATATATTCATATGGGTTAGAGGTAGAATCACACATACGCTTAAAGGTCTAGATTAAAGGTCAAGGTATAGCTCCCCTCATATGGATTTAGCACCAAGATAATTTAGGTTTTAGAAGAATATTTTGAATTTGTGTACATTATACTCCTTTAGGGTGTTTAAAATTTTTTTGTCAGAAAATTAGCATTTTCCCTTAAAAGATGAGAAAATAGATGAATTTAAAATGTTTAATTTCAAAGTTTCAAAATATCGAATATGGTTTTTCTAACTTTTTTGGCACAATGAAGTGCTCCTTTATGGGAACATATGTTACCCAGAATTATCTTGTATTCATGTTTGAAGAACTTCAGCATGAAGTTATATAAGTAATAAATACATCTCTTAACTCTTTTAAGAGCTACCATGGTATAAGGGAAAGAGTACTGGTTTTGGTGTTAGGAAAACCCAAATTACAAGTCTTGTCTCTGATACATCTGTAACCTTGGACATAATTTAACTTCTCCATGATCCAGAGACTCCCTTAAGACTTTTTATTTGCAGAGAAGGTACTGATTGATATTGGTAAAAGGAAGTTCTTCATTTGGAAATTCTCTTCGTCTGTGAAATATTAAGGCGGAGTCCTATTGCTGTTGCCTCTTTTAAAAAGTTAGTTTACATGTGAGCTTTCTTTTTGTTTACCTGTATTTCTGTACTCAATATTCAGAAAGGGGAATAAGCACTAGGATGGTGATGGAGGAGGGATTGGGGGGGGAGTAGGATGGGGTAGAATAAAAATTCTGTCAGTGTTCTTTAGTAAGAATAAAAATGTAGTTTTGAGTAGAGCAATTTGTAAAAATAGGACAGGCAACTAACTTTAGTCACTTTCCCATTCTGTTGGGTGAGTTTACTCTTAAAGTTTTCTTTCATGAGATCTAATGTTATCATCTTTTGACCTGATAGTTCTCTGACAAGTGGTCCTTTTACAGTAGTAAGAGCATAAAATCTCAAAAGTACCCTAGAAATCATTTGTGCTAAGTGCATTACTTTTCAGATGAGAAAGATCTCAGTCTCCAGAATGTAAATTTTGTGTTCAAAGTCACATAGGAGTTAAGTGACAGAACCAGGCTTGAACCTAGGACTGCTGGATCCAGATTCAGTGCTCTTTTCAAAGCACTAGAATCTTTTAATTGAGAGGGAAAAAACAGCTTTTCTCTTTGCTCTTTACTTCTTGGATTGTTTTTTTAATTGATTTGGAGGGTTCTGAGTGAAAATTGACAATATACTCTTGTCCCACAGTATTGATGCTTGTCCCTTAGTCTTTGAATTTCAGGCCTGCAGTATTGATACAATGAGAGAGCTCTATCTCCACCATCTATCAGTGTTGTTAGCATTTCTTTCCATTGAAAACTTCTTCCTTAAAGACAGACCATCTTTGTGACTTAGTTGATGTTCAAATATAGAAAGTCTTGGACCTTCTGTCAAAAACTTTATATTTAAAAGTAATGTATATATATGTACTACACATATATATGTATGCATATATATATATATTTAAAAAAATCTAGGTTACATATATATATAAAATGAATATATAGAGTTAAAAGAAATAGCAAGTTGTACACAAAAGATTTGCAGTTTCATGTGCAATTACATTTTTAAAAAATTATGCTATGTTTTCGAAATGTATGTTTTATTCCACAAATTAAAAATAAATAAATTTTAAAAAACTAAGCTCCAGGACCCATCATGAAAAGAATTTCAACAGCACAGAGAACTTGAGAGTCAGCAAACACACAGACCCTCCTTCACAAGAGCAAGCCTGCCTGCCCCAGCTTGTTTTCTGGTGTTTTGTCCAGTCCAAAGCCATACTTCTCAAGACATCATTTAGGCAACACACCCTTAGGGTAAGGATTTTTGTCTTTGTATGCTCAGCCCAGCGCCAAGGCCTCTCTGTCCATGTTCAATAAATAACAGCACTGTTATACCTCAAGAATTCAGGAAGTTTGAAATCCTTTCTCCATTAGTCTTCAGTATCCCCAGATGGTTATCTCCTTTTCCCCTTTTTTTTTTGCCCCAGTAACCCGCTGTTAATTAGTGGTTGATGTGGTCCTTGGGCTTTAACTCGATATGCTTTTGAAAAGTACTGTATTGTTAATTCTGAAAGGATCAGAGCTCATCATGTGGTTTTGGTGAAACCTTAAAATTTAACTTCAGCTGTTGGTATTTAGGCCTTTAGCATGGTAACTTGGACTGGTTTGGGTTTATGCGTGTCTGATAGGCCTAATATTAACGATGGCCCAGGGAATTCAGACATTCAATTCAAGAAGCATTTGTTAAGTATCTGCTTGGGGTGAGGTATGGTGTTTTGTTTTTGTTTTTTGGAAGGATAAATCAGTGAATTATGGGGTTGTAAGTATGAGGGCACATAATGAGTTTCAAGTGTAGTATGACTGGATTTGTATCCCAAGGAAATCATAAAGGAGGGAGAAGGATCCATATGTGCAAAAATGTTTGTAGCAGCTCTTTTTGTGGTAGCAAAGAATTGGAAAATGAGTAGATGTCCATCAATTGAGGAATGACTAAATAAATTTTGGTATATGAAGATAATGGCATATTATTATTCTATAAAAATGATGAACAAGCTGATTTTAGAAAGTTTTGGAAACATTTACATGAACTAATGTTGAGCGAAACAATCAGAACTAGGAATACATTGTACACAGTAATAGCAAGATTGTGCGATTATCAACTATGAAAGACTTGGTTCTTCTCAGTGCTTCAGTGATCTAAAGCAGTCCCAATAGACTTTGGATAGAAAATGCATCTGCATACAGAAATCTATTGAGATTTAATGTAAATCAACACATGCTATGTTTACTTCTTTTTTCTGTTTATTTTTTCTCTCTCTCCAATGCTTTTTCCCTTTTGCTCTGATTTTTCTCTCCCAACATGATTCACGAAGCAATGTGTGTTAACAAAAAACATTTTAAGTACATAACAAGATGTGTAGTATGGCCATATCAAAACCTTCCTGGATTTTTATAGTAGCTTCTCACTCTTTGACACTGATGCCAAATTAATTTTTTATATCATGCCAGTGAAAAATTTAAGAATGTTTAATGATGTTCCATTATATACAATATACAAATATTTGTATATATACAAAGCAAATAATATAATATATTATACAAATATATTTACAAATATACAAAGCAAAAAAAAAATCTTGACCTGCTATGGAAAACCCCCTCTGCTAGAATACCATTTACCTTTTAGTCTTATCACTTACTGTTCATTCCCTAATAAATTTATTCCACATTAAGGCCACACTGAAATACTGTTTATCCTTCAAACATATCCTGAACTTTTCTACCTTGTTTGGAAGTAATCTTTCAGTCAGAGGATTTCATATGTACTTCTTCATTGTGTAACCGCCTTATTAATCTTCCTAATGTGCATATATGCTCCTTGAGGGCAGAGTCTGTGCTTTATTTTCCATACCATTTCCACCCCTGCAAAGTTCACTGCAAAGAGTATACATAAATAACAATTATTGCAGAATAAATGCAAGCTCCATCGAGATTCTAGCAGCCTAGGCTTCATTTAAGGGAATCCATTTCCATCTTTATCCTAAGTTGCCTCACTAATCAACTCCAGCCATACTCTCATATGAGTCCCCAGATGACAGAGACTCAGGTGAAAGAATGACAGAAGCTATTACTGCCTTTAACAAGAGAAATGCTCCCCAAATCAGCAGGCGATAGGCTGATTTCATCTTTTTAGGCAGATGAGCTTTATCATATCATAGAAATCCTCTGGGAAGTGAAATATTTGATCCCTCCAACTCATCATTCTAATCTCCTTAGTAAAAAATGAGCAACCCTGTCATAACAGATCTGCCTCTGTTAAAGAGGCAGTTTAGTGTAGTGGAAAGAACAAGACAAGACCTGGGGCTCGAATTCCAACTCAGCATTTTGCTACTGATTTGAAATAGAAGCTCCAGGGGAATGGAGGAAGACATGGGGCACCGGAAAGGGAGATCTGGGAGAGATTACCAAAGGCAAATCCAGTCACTTCAAGCCTTGCCTTGTATAGTACACAAGGTAATTTTATATGAGCATCTTCTATGAATTTTACAGTAACTTTGTGGTATAGATGGGTCCAGTTTACAACATAGAAACTGAGACTCCGAGAGTCAGTCACTAAATTAGTTACATAGTCACCCACATTGGATTCTGTGGAACTATAGAACTGGCCAAGTTGGGATGCGAGGGAGGGCTGGGCAGCTCTATGATGCACCCTGCACAGCCAGGATACTGTAGCCTGCTAGCATCCTTCTCAGCCTGGATAATTGAGTTTTATTGCAGTGCTTGGGGGTGGGGGTGGTGAGAGTGGGGATGATTGTTGGTTTATAGTTCAGTGTCATCTGTAAAGTTAGGAGGTTGGACTGGATGGGACATGGCAGATTTTTACTGGTCTACAAAACTTTTATGATAAGCTTCAAAATCCATTAAGTTTAAACAGAAACTCCTCCTGCTCTTGCCCCCTTCTCTTCCTACCCTCCTGAATCCAAGGAAAGACACAAGCCGAATCAGTGAAGAAGTATAGGAGGGTAAAGCAGGCCCAAGTGGTAAATTTAGCTGCCTTACCAGTCTGCCTTGAGTTGGGAATACCTGATATTAAAGTTTTCATCTCATTTTTACCCTCACCATATTACTTTTATAAACAAAAACTGAGAGCCTCCCTTTTAACTCTAGAATTCTGGGACTGTGGCCTATGTCCCCAAACACATAAAGGTATGTACTTTGCCTTTCATTTTGAGAATTAAACACGCTTGTTAGAAGTGCCTCAGAACACTCGGGCTCCTTAGAGAGATATCATTGATTGCCAGGGTTGACCTACATTTCAAATTTAATTTATTTTATAAAGAGAAGACCATAATACCTCTTTAGTCTCTGGAGGAGGGAGGAAAGGAAGGAGTAACTGGTAGAAGAAACTCATCCTCCGGCTAAGACTGGGAATGATAGCTAGTTGTGACTTTGGAAGAATTTTGTTTTTATGTTGAAGTTTAAGAAGTGAGAGGGGAAAGATCTGGGGAGGATAGTTGAAGCACAGATAAATCTGATGTAAATGAATGTCTTTATCTTGTGACATGAAACACTGCATATTTAAAATCTTTTGCAACTTAAAAAAGAAATGGAACTAGCCAGAGGCTGGTCCTGAAGGATCACAATCCTGGCTTTTCCACAAGTGAATTACTTATTCCCCATTACATCTGTCTGTCTCCGTCTCCCCTTCCTTCCCTTCTCCTTCCTTCCTTTTTCTCTCTTTCCCCTTCTCTCCTTTTTTCTCTCCTCACAAGACATATATGAATGGAGCCAGGGACAGCTAGTTCATCCGAGTAGTTAGAATTCTTCCAGTTATGGTGGCAGTCCATTAAGCCGGCTATGCTTATTATTGTAACTAGATAATTATGGTAATGTCAACAATTCAAATGAGCTGGAGGATCAGTATTTATGCAGGCATAGCTTGGAGCTCCTAGATACTTCTGTATGGACACATTTTTCCTTTGCAGAAATTTTCCATGTAATCCTTTCCACTTGGGAAGTAATATATGGAGCAGGGGGAAAGAGTGGCTGTTTTAGAAAGACCCAGACTCCAGTCTCACCTCCCAGCTCTGATTGTGTGAGAGTGTAATTTATTAACCTCTTGGAGTCTCAATTTCATCATCTGTAAAATGTTGATAGAAAAAAATGCTTGTTCTGACTACTTTTGGTAGTAGTTTGTGAGGATTATAGGTCTCTATTTTATAGAGCCTTTTAACATGGAGCCCATGAATTTTAAAAATCAAATTTTGATAATTACATTTCAATATAATTTTTATAACCCTTTGTATTTTTATGCATTTAAAAACATTATTTGCAGAAGGCATCCATAGACTTCCTTAACTCTCACAGAGGTCTTTGATAGAAAAAAAGTCAAGAAGCCTTCCTTTATGAAAATCAGTTTTTCTTCAAAGGTAATCATCCCTTTCTCCACAGAAATTCTCTGGCCATCATTTTTCCCTTCTATAAAATGGGGATATTGGTCTAACTGGCCTCCAGGGTCTCTTCTAGCTGACAATTTTTGAAACTGTAAACCTTGAGAGTAGAATAGAAAGAGCTATTTAAGTAATGGATCCTATAGAGGATTTTTTACTTCTTTCTCATTCTCCCCTCCTACCCCCCAATCATGATAGTGAGATTGGGAATTACAGGTTTGTAATATCAGATGTTTATTTTTTAAAAAAGATTAAGTCAAATGATATTTCAGTGACTATGATATTTTTTTAAAAAGCATAAAAGGCACCAATAAAGCATTTTTCAAAAGAATGAGTTCAAACCAGCACTTTGCTTTAACTCTCCTCTCCCCACCATATTTCCTTCATGCTGGTGTTCTGACCTTGGCTGAGTTTTTCAGCTCTTAAGAATTTCCTTTTATTTCTAGTCTCCCCCTGTAGAGTCCATGTGGTTAAGATTTATGCAGGTTTATATAGCATTTGATCCAAACCCTTTGATGCAATCACACCTTCCTCTAAGAGGCTTATTGCAGAATGGAAATCTAAGGGATGTATGTATTAGATGGTAATCCACTGTGATCATCCAGATTTCTGGTAGGCCTTGTGGTAGGTAGCATGAATGTTGGATGGAATTCACATTTCTGACAACATACTTTTTCAGAAGGACAGCCAACTAGCTGTTTGAAGTAGAATCCCAGAAAACAAATTTAGAATTAGCCTTGTAATGCTTGGAAAATATATGTCAAAGAACAAGTTAAAATAAAAAGTAGAATTTAATTGATCCCATATCTGGGGTACTATTCTTGCTCAAGGGTTTGCCAGTGCCTGGCACAGAACATTAATAAATGTTGATGACCGAATGTGTAGGGGTAA
This sequence comes from Sminthopsis crassicaudata, assembly GCF_048593235.1. Taxonomy (NCBI): domain Eukaryota; kingdom Metazoa; phylum Chordata; class Mammalia; order Dasyuromorphia; family Dasyuridae; genus Sminthopsis; species Sminthopsis crassicaudata. The sequence goes on along the minus strand of NC_133622.1, from coordinate 84,872,210 downwards.
ATTTGCTGGTAGCATCATGGTGGTTATGAAGTTTGGGGAGTTCCTTTAGAATGAAGATCCTGGTGAGGATCACCTCTCTCTAGAGCCCAGCTTCTTAAATTGTGAGTTGTAACTCCATATGGGGTCTTGTAACTTAATGCAGAGTTCTTAAAAGTATGATTTATTATCAGTAAATGTTTGTTGTACACCTATTTTATACACCTATATATTCGGAGTCTTGTAAAAATTACTTGGGTGAAAAGTGGTAGCAAGTTTAAGAAGCCTTTGGTCTAGTTCAAGGTTTGATTTTAGGAATCCATTTATGATTTCTTTTTAGTTAAATTTAGAAAGTTTCTGTGGATATAAGTGAAATGTACAAATAAAATTTGTAGAATTTTGTTTTAAATTGACAAGAGTATTCAATAATGACTTCCTGATTGAATTAAGTATCAGTGAACTAATAGTATGATTTTCCTTTTGCTCCTTTAATAGCAGTAGTGATTGTTAAGACATCACAAAAATTATCTCATTTGAGATTCACAGCAACTCTTTGAAAAAGATAATATAGGTACTGTCATCCCCATTTTACAGAGGAGAAAGTGAGGGGGCTCCGAAAGGGAAGTGATTCCCCCAGTGTCTCACAGCTAGGGTAATAAGTAGCATTTGAATCCAAGGGTCTTCCTGTTTTAGCTGTGTCATTCTTTGCATTCTAATCCCAGCCTCTTTCTGTTCCTTAAAGAATTTTCAGGATATGTGATCTTTGTGGGGGGCAGGGTTTCATGTTGAGTGTTTGCAGAAACACACCACTGTGGATTTACATTCAAGCAGGCTGGTTTAATTTATTTTTAAGGCATCAATAAACACAAATTTTTCAAAATATAACTTGGGAAGGGAACGAGCATTTATTCTGTACCTACGATGTATCAGGCGCTGTGCCAAGCACTTTAAAAATATTATTTCATTTGAAAAAATAACCATTTAATTCCTACAAACAACCCTGTGCATTTAAATACCTGGTATAGTAGGTCTAGTTGTAATCCCTAACTGATGAGGAAACTGAGGCTGGCTGTGTAGGTGTGTGAGGTAGGATTTGAATTCTTCCTAGTACAGAACTCTGTGCCATTCCACTGGAGATCCTTAGCCTGTTAATATTTTTTGAATGATGAATTGTTCAAATAGTACTCGAATTATATCAGGAGTATCTACATTGTCTTTGTTTTTGGCTTTCTCACGGTTTTTTAGATTAGAGCATGCTTTATATGTGTCCTTGTTTTTTCATTTTCTTAAATTATATGTTGATAGGTATGTTAGTTTCACATTTATTTGACGTTCGGTGAAACTAACCTTAGGATTTCCAGTGTTGCATTTTAAACATTTTGCTGTTTTTTCTATTCTTCCAGGAGTTCTGCTTAGCTTAGTTAATGACTTCTCATTTAATTAGATGAAGAAAATCTTCTTTGTGTAACAAGTAGGTGGTTATGAAATGGTGGTCCCTTAGGCTAGACTGAGGAAAGCTTCAGGAAAAGACCCGTGTTTTCAAAAGAAATTGAAACGAAGAGAACAAGTCAAAGAGCACATCCCTAATTAGCAGTGCCCATGTGCCCAGCCATCACTGGCCACATGTAGGAGGGGGAAAAGCCATTGCTTTAATTAAGTGGACGTGTGCAGTTTCTCAATACCAGAGGGTCAGTGTAGTGTCTTATTGTCCTCTAAACTTAGACTAGCTAACTTAACTGTAGATAATTGAATGTTAGCATTGGAACCCTCTGCTCTCATTAGATTTTAAAGATAGCCAGATATGTAATACATTATGTGAGTATATATTAAATTATTATATATTAAGCATATAGGTAATATATGATGTAAATTTTAAGTATAATGTTATAGAATGTTACTTATTACATTTATGTTGCATATTATACATGTGACATGTATAGTTCTATACATATATTTCATATATGTGTGTTATATGTACAGATAGACATGGAGAAATATAAGTAACATTCACACATTTTTCAGAGGATCAATGGAAGCAACCTTGGTGATCTACCTCCCACTCAAAGAAGTAATCCTCCGCACAAACACTGCCAAGGAGGGGGCTCCCTAGCATAAGTCATGCTTCTACCTCCTCTGGGAAGCCTTTTCTGATCCTCCTCCACCACTCCCCATTTGTTCTCTTTCCATTGAAAGGATACTTGGAGCCAGAAGACTGGGGTTCAAATCCCACCCGTGCCTCAGTCTGTGGGGCCCTGGGAAAGCTACTTGCTACTCTGAACCTCAGGATCTTCTAATTTTAAATCTGTGAATTTATGATCCTTAGATTATGTTCAGGTATGGTTTATTATCTCTAATTACCAGGGCAGCTAATGGTGCAATAGATAGAATATTGGATCTCAATTCAGAAAGATCTGAATTCAGTTCAGCCTCAGATATTTACTAGCTGGGTGACCCTGGACAAGTCACATAATCTGTAAAAGAGTTGGAGAAGGAAATGGCAAACCACTTCAGTATTTCTGCCAAGAAAACTCCAAAAAGGAGTCACAGAAAGTCAGACTGAAACAACTAAATAATAACAATACTTTGCTATGGAGAATTTTGGCCGTTTTTTCGTAGATAGAATCAGCCCTAACCCTACATGAGGTCATTTAATCCTGTCTCCTGCTACATTGTAGAAAATTCCAATCAAGTTGAACCAAATTCTTCTCTTTGTCATTTCCACCCATTAATTCTGACTCTTTCCTTAGGAGTGATACAGAATAAATAAACTCTCTCATAGCCAGGGATGTTTGAAGTGAGTTATCATGTTACTAGTATGAGTCCCTAATTCATTCTTCGTGGGACATGGTACCCAGACCCTTCATCTTCTTGGTTGCCTTCCACTGGACACGTCTCATTGTCAATAACATCCTTTTAAGAATATGACCTCCATAACCTGGATGAACTGTTCTCTGTGCTCCCACTAGTGTAGACCACAGTCAGACATTGACCTCATTTCACCTGAGCATTTTATTGAGATTCTGTAATTCTGTGAGAAGAACATAGCCTAAGGCTTTAGTGGTCTACATTGAGCTTTGCAGTCAGCTAAATTCCCCACAAATTTTCCCCATGACTTCTCTTTGATCTAAGCCTCTTCCCCTGGCTTGTACTTCTCCATTTGATGTTCTCAACCTCCATTTAAAACTTTGTCTTTTATCTCTGTTGAATTTCATTTTGTTTGTTTGGACTCATCATCTAGCCTATGGAGGAGGCCCTTCTGAATTTTTATTCTGTTACGCATGGTGTTATATGCGTCTCCTACCTTTGTGTCATTTGCCAAGATGATATATCTTTATATCATTGATAAAAGTACTGAACAAGGGAGGGCCCAGTACAAAATTCTATTTTATCCCTCTAGAGACTTTCCTTCAGATTATTATTAAGTCGTCTATTAACTAGTGCTCTTTGAAGGTTGAATTAGAAATCTACCCAAATATACTGTTCTCCAACCCATATTTCACCATCTTATTTACAAGAATTTCTTCAGTTTCATTCTATGACTCTGACTATGTTCAAATCTGATTTCTAACTAAATGCCTTTAAAAATTTTTTTTTTCTTCAAATCTGACCCACCCACATGTGGAGAGCGCCAATATTTTCTTTAGATATTGTGACCAAGGACTGCTTATGAAACCACAACTTTTATCCATAGCTTAGATTTGGGGATATTCTATGAATTAGTCACAAATTCTTGCCTTAGATCAGTAGATTTTTGTTGCTGAAAGAGTCTACAATCATTTAAAATAAAACCTATAACTTCTGATTAATTAGATAATGTTATAATTCAGTATTATAACATGAATTCTTCAGTTAAAATCACCAATCAATTTGAACAAGATTTCTCAGAAGAGTTTTTTACATTTCACAAATCCAGGAATTTGTATTCTCAACCTTGCAGATTCCCTCTGTGTATATCTTGCTGTAAAGTCTTGTGATATCCTACTCCACAGGGTCAGAAGTTTGTAGCCATACACTCCACTGGTGAGATCATACTAATTAATGTATTGTGATACCCTGAGAAGTCAGGAAGCCTGGAAGGAGGGATAATTCACATGCTTCCTTTTTCCAAGAGATAAGGTCAGTTTGTGAATGTTACCTTTGCTATCCTTTAAGAGAACTTAACAGTTATGGAAACTTATTTAGAGGGAAAAGTTTAGGGTTGAACTGTGTGTTTGTGTATATAAGAGAGGGGAAAGAAAGAGAAAAAGAGAGAATCATTCCTGAATTATTTATTAAGTTATTTTTTATCCCATTTTAAGTCTCATAACAACTAGGTATCTAGTACATTTATTACCCTTATTTTGTGTGTGTGTGTGTGTGTGTGTGTATGCATGTCTATATCTATCTATATCTATATCTATTTATATCTATCTATCTATATCTATCTATATCTATATCTATATATAGATATATACACAGAGAGAGAGAGAGAGAGAGAGAGAGAGAGAGAGAGAGAGAGAGAGAGAGAGAGAGAGAGAGAGAGAGAGAGCAGGAAATAAAAAAAAAAAAAAACCAATTCATTCCAATAGGCCTGATGTATTGTTCAGCAGTTCCAATGTTAAAGTGATTTCATCCATGTGACACATGATGGGCCCTTGAATTGAAACAGGAGCCAACAATTGAGTGCAGCTGAATGCCCCAGGCAGTGGTGGCAGAGGAGGGACCCAGAATGGGGGTGGCAGGGGGGGAAAGGTTAGAGGCACTTGTCAGGGTCTTTCTGCCTGGTGCTTGACCTGCATTCTTCCCCTTGATCTCTTTGCATGTACCAGGTGCAGCAGAAGCAAATGCTAGGGAAGACAGAGCTCTGTTCCCTGACCTTTGGTTTGGATTGTGTAAGCTCCTGGAGAATGCTAGCTCCATGGGGGATGGAGAGGCTCCCTGCAGGGGACAACTGTGCTCAAACTTCCTTGGGAGTCCAGGATGAATCTTTAGTTTGGTCCTCAGAACAGTGTTGGAACCCATGACCACCCACAGACAGACAGCTTGGAGAGAGAATGGAAGATGTAGGAGCAAGGTGGTAAAAAGGAGGATAGGTCCAATCAACAAGATGGAATTTAATAGAGATCAAAGTAAAGTTTTAATATTTAAAGTTGAAAACATCAAATATTGCCATTATAAGATAATACAATTATAATAGAACATAACAGAATAAGGGGAAAATGTATGGGGATTTCAATCAACAATAAGACCAATCTAAGTCAATACAATATTAGACCGAATTAATGTCACAGAACCACAGAATCTCAAAATTCCTTCCTACCATTAATTAATAAATGATTAATTTGTCCTCTGTTCTGGAAGAGGGCCAAAATGACATCATTATGTTGGAGGCGAGGCACTGTGTGTTTGACTGTGGTTGATCAGATCAATATTATTATATATTAATTAACATAATTAATATGGTATAATTAATATGTAGCATATTCGAGAATTCAAAAGTCATAATTTATCATCATAGCATTGGGTGTTCTACTAACTCCCATAATAAATGATCATTTTGTGCATCATTAATATCATGATTTTTGAAATTTTGAAAGAAAGCAGATTTTTAAAAATTCTCAGTTTCTCTTAATCTGGTTGGTTCACAGGGAATGTTAGAGATCAACTAATGCAAGCCCCTTATCTTAGAGATGAAATAACTAACTTCTTTAATGAATTCACACAAAGAATAAATAGCAGAGCCACGATTCAAACAAAGCCCCTTGCTGACTTCAGTTTTGGTGGCTTTCTCTACTAGAACCCCCTGTCTGCCATATCTTAAGAAGGTGTTAAGGGTTTTAATATCACAGAGGTATGATGAAATATATAATTATTATAATTACATTATTTCTGCCTTGAGGGAATAGATGAAGGAGAGGTAGTTAGATCCTTCTCAATGGATTAAGGATAAATGAGATTATATACAGGTCATGGAAAAGATGGAATACAGTTAATGCTAAACATGTGTATTTCTCCATGTTATTTAAAAACAGGATTGTACTTAGAAAACCTGGAATTTTATGTGCACATCTGAAAACAGCTTTATTCTATGGGTAATATTAGTTGGAGACCTTTATCTTCCTGGTTGATGAAATGAAATAACCCTTGATGCTCTTTTAAAAAATATTATCATTAGTAAGTAAAACATGCTTCACCCTGAAAAAAAGTTCACCTTAGTAACATAAGCATTGCTATGCAAAACAAATCACCACACTGGAATTAGAATTGAAATTGAAATTTGATAGAAATCAGGTTTTTATCAGTATCTTATATCACAAGCCATAATAAACTCCAAATGGATAAGTTATATTTTATCACATTAAACATATGCATGTATATATATATATATCTATATCTATCCATTTTTATACAATGGGTGTATATACATATACATATATAAGTGTATACAAATATATTTATATATATCCATTTATATACTTATATCCATTTATATACTTTGTACATATGTGTACAAGGAGAGACTCAGTTCTCTTATTTTATAGATGAGAAAATTGAGACCCAACTCATAATTTTCCTGGAGCACACAGTGCCATGGCCACATCACTGATGTTTGAACTGATGAATGTCCTTTGATTTGAAACCTAGCTCACTTTCCACTGGGTATAAGGTCAATCCACAGCATGACACAGTGGTCCAGGCAAATGGATGCAACAAAGATGAGGAAAGAGAAGAAGTCATCTCCAGCCGGGATTGTGGGCAGGGGACAGGCAGAGAAGTGGGGAGTAGTCCAGTTTGGTTTGTATGTAGGATACAGGCAGTGACTTTATAATGGGGGCAGGGCCTGAAGTGGGACTTGAAGTAGAAGTATTTCAATAAGAGAGATAAGGGTAAAATAATGCAAGATGATGAGATAGCTTAATGAGAAAAATTAAAGAAAATGCAATGAGGAGTAGGAATAGGGAATAGTTTGGTTTAACTGGAACTTATACTGCATGAATAAGAAGAAGAATAGTTGATATTTATGCATTTCTTCCAAGTTTGCCCAGCACTTTACATATAATCTCATTTGTTTCTTACAATCCTTTGAAGTAACTGTTCTTATTTTCCTCTATTAAAGGTAAGGAAACTAAGGTTCAGGCGAATGGGTTGTCCACCTCTCATGGCTTGTAGGTTTCTAACATGGTTACCAAGATCTTCCTTATTTCAAATCTAATGCCAATATTGAACGCCCACATTGACTTGTCTGATTTTTCTGGACACCATTTGGAGTTTTCTAGGTAAAGATAAAGCAGTGGTTTACCATTTCCTTCTCCAGATAATTTTATAGATACGGAAACTAAAGCTAGCAGGGGTAAGTGACTTGCCAGGATTAGTACTTAGGAAGATGAGGTTTTTGACTTCAGGATGGCGCGCTGTCCATTGTGTCACCTAACTGCCCATACTGACTTGACATGAGGCTGAAAAGGTAGTTTGAGCCTTTATTTATTTTTTATTTTTTTGTGAGGCAATTGGGGTTAAGTGTCTTACCCAGGGTCACACAGCTAGGAAGTGTTAAGTGTATGAGATCACATTTGAACTCAGGTCCTCCTGACTTCAGGTTTGGTGCTCTGTTCACTGTACCACCCAGTTGCCCCCTGGACCTTTATTTTTTTATGAACAATTTTGAAGGCTGCGTTCAAGGGGCACTAAGATTTTTGATTAGATGACTCAAGTTAAGTAAGCAAATGTGTGATGTAAATGTCCTTTGGTGTGATGTAAAGAGCCCTGCTTACATAGAGGACCTAGGTGAAAATCCCTCCAGCTACTTGCTACCTATGTGACCTTGAATAAATTATCTAGAGAAATGTTTAGGTTCATTTAACCTGGAAGTACTGGGGATAGTGCAAATGGAGTTTGGGGAAGGGAGAAGCAGATAAACGTGGCTTAATTCTTAAGAATTCTGATTGTGTGTGGGTCGGGTATTTTTTGAGGCTTTAAAGGTCTTGGAATGTTAACTATTCAAAAATTATTCATTAATGAAACGAATTGTTTCACATGCATTAACTTGTGTTTACAATACTTTGGTGAGGTGAACAGTATTATGATTTTCTACATCCAAAAGTATATGTGAAGTAAAAAGGCTGTGTGAGTTTGAACCCAGTTTATTGGTCATAGATGATGTCTGTTTTGTTGAATAAAGTAAATTCTCCCCAGTGAAACATTTCCATGAAATGTGTTCTTTCCCAAAGTAAAAGGCCCCATATGTGCAAAAATATTTGTAGCAGTACTTTTTGTTGGGCAAAGAACTGAAAACAAAGTAGGTGCCCCATTGATTGGGGAATGGCTGGACCAACTGTATTATAGGAATATAATGGGATATTTATCAAGCCATACAAAATGATGAAAGGGATGGATTTAGATGCCCTACGGAGACTTATATGAACCGATCAGATCGAAGTTAGCAGAACCAGGAGAAGAGAGTACACAGTGACCAAACTAATATAAAGGAGAACACAATTCAGACACCTGATGTTGATTGCTGCATGTCCATCTCCACTTAACAGAGAAGTGGTGGATCTCTCAATCAGTTGCTAATTTTATCTCACCTAATGTATTGTAACAGCTTCCTAATCTTCCTTTCTCCCATCTTTGTTCAGTTTGCTGCCAAAGGGATCTATCTCATTCCCTGGCCACCTCTTGATGATAAAATATGAATTCCTTCATTTATTTTTTTAAAGCCATGTACAGCCTGGCTCCAGCCTCTCTTTCCTGCCTCGCTGCATGTTACCCTCCCACATACTACTCCCTAGCCAAGTTGGCCTTCTAGCCTATGTTCCTTAGGCACACTGCTGCATTCCTTATTTCCTTGCCTTTTTGCAGGTCTGGTAAGCACTCCCTCTTTAACTCCTTCCTTATAGATCCCTCTTTCAAGGTGCTGCTCTTTTAATTGCTGGGACCCTCATTCCCAAACTACCTTGTAGATAATAATTTTTTTATCTATTCTCTTTACATTATTCTGTGTGTGTCCCTTTTTGTGAGTAGAGATCATTTCCCCAAGGCTTCATACAGTATCTGGCATAGTGGGTGCTTAATGAATGTTGTTGCTTGATTATATTGGCTTGTTCTACTTTACTGTACTTTTTTCTTACAACAGAGGATATTTTTTGAGAGGAGGAGAGCAGTTATTCAGAAGTGTCAGAAATATTATTTAAAAATATCAATAAAACATCTATTTTCTCATTTGCTATGGTATACAAGGCTGGAATCATTCAGTTTTTTTGTGGTTTTGTCTTCAGGCTATCAAGGTGGCCTTTAGTTTTTGTTGTGGTCCCTGAATCAACACGAACTGCTATTTTTTAAAGTGTGATTTTAACAATTCTTCTGACTTCTTAATGTTGTTTGTCTCGTTAACATGTTTTCTTCTCCAGTTTCTCTATCTGTCTCTCTAAGTCCCCTGGCCATTCTCTCCCTCTGGAGGCCATTATTGCCAATGCCGCCTCTCCCAAAAGCTTTGTGACTGTGAAAACAGACTTTCACCTGTATGTATTCTCTGTTCCCTTTGAGAGGGAGGCAGTGAGCTATACTGGAAAGTGTGTTTTACCTCTGGTCCAAAGAGACTTTCAGGAAGAAGGATTGAATTTGTTCTCTGTGACCTTAGAGAATAGAACTAGAATGAGGGAAGGAGTTGGAAGAGATAGATTTATATTTGATGTAAGAAAAAACTTGAAAAGCTTTGCAGCTCCTTCCACAATTGAATGGACTTCATTAAGACTCATTGGGATTTCCCATAGAAGTCTGCAAATGAACACAGGATAACATTTGTAAGGAACACAAATTCATACATTGGTAGATTTTTTTTTTCCTGAAATTGGGGTCATACATTTAGAGCTGAGGTCATCAATTTTATCACATTTTACAGATGAAGATACTGAGGTACAGAGAGGTGAAATGACTTTCCTGAGACTCTGAGGTCACACTGAGTCAGCAAGGGTCTGAAGCAGGACCTTGTAGTGCCAAGTCCAGCACTTGATCCACTAAGTCACTGAGCTCAAGTGGAGGGTTTTTTTCAGATGAGATTTGGACAAGATGGCTTCCAAGATTTCTTGCAGCTCTGGATTCTGTGATTTATTTTTTAAAATGAAAGAAGAAATTTGTTTCAGATGGGTATATTTTCCTGTACACAATAAATTCTTATCCAAATACTTAGTTGTTGTGTTTTTTCCTATAATGTAGGTGGCAAACATTTCCAACTGTCAGAGAATCAAGGTTACCTGCAATTTGTTCATTTTAGTTTTCAGTGTGTAGAGAACAAAAACAATCTGTTTATTATTATGCAACATGCAGTGAATTCTTAATAAAAATCTGCCTTTCACGTCTCTAAATGGGTTGCTAGCTAATTTTTGTCCTTTTTCATATAGCTAACATTTTGATAGGGTGGGAAAAACAAAATCCATCACTGTGTGTGCATCATTGTGCATGTGTACACACACATATGTGCTTTATAAATGTCTTGTAATCCAGATAACAATAAGCTCCTTGAGGAGTGCTATTTCACTTACTTTAGTATCTCTACTCCCTACCTAGCATAATACTTGACACTTAATAGGAACTTAACATATATTTGTTGATTGAGTGATAAACTTAAAGGGAAAATATAAACAAAACTCTTTCCTTATTGTGATTATATTTTCCTTTTTTTAATTTTTTTTACAAACATTTTTACAATACATAAAAGGTTCCCAAATTCTGCTAGTGAGGATGCCCTTCCTGTTGAGTCTTGCACCTTTGTTTAGGAAGGTATTATGCACAAATAAATGTGATATAAGGTAGTCTGTGTTAGGGGCAAAGAAAGAATTCACTTAGCTGAAGAAATCTGGAAAGCTTTTATCTGTCTTATTTCATGAAGAGTCAATTTAGCAATAAAATTTTCATCTTAAAGATGGAATTATTTTTCCATTCAAGCAGTGAGGTGCTCTCTTGATTATATTTTAACAAAAAAAAAGTTTCAAAGTGGTTGCCACCAGGGACTCTCAATGACAGCCATTTTGTGTTTAAGAAATAGGATTTATTTCCATGAGCTCATTTCCATGGGCTTCTTTAAGTATCTCTTTCCAACTGAATCAAAGATTCAAATGTTCATGATAGAAGTTTGAAGTAGACTTTGCTTTCAGTTTCCTCTTTTAAATTTTTGGGTAGCTGTTTCAAAGCAAGTATAATTTTTTTTTTTGCTGGTGAATAGATTTCCTTGTGTTCAAAGTCCTTAGGTCCCCCCATAGGCTCTATAGAATTGTTTTTATATTCTTGTAAAAGATTGTATTTCAAAGGGAAAGGATGTTGTTCTGAAGTTATGACTCAGTCTTCACTTCACAAATGTGATGCTAAATAGACCAATGGCCAATCCCTTTGAACAGTAGTAGCAAGTCATATGCGTGTATTGTATATGACTTTTCATGCAACAAGCAATGAATAAATGAAATGAAATAATAAAAGGCAACATAATGAGATGAAAAGACACAAATACATCCCAATTTCAAGAAGTGTATCAGTTTTATTACAGCATTGAAAAATAATTTCTCAAAAAAGAAACTACAGATCAGTTCCTTTCCGGAACTTTCACTTATTGACCCAGTCATCACACCAATTAGTCAGGAAAGAAAGGAAACTGGAACCCTAATGAGAACTTTGTTGGCACCTGTGATGCTCATCTAGGAGGTGGGGATCCTTAGACCTCTGGAGTGAGGTCTAAATAAACTTTTAAAATATGCAGTAAAATGCCAGTATCATAGGTTTAAAAATGGAAAACCCCTCATAGAACGTCTAGTCCTGTACCCTCTCTTTACAGCGGAGGTAACCGAGTCCAGAGAAGTTAATTGACTTGCCCAGAATCACACAAACAGAATTCGGCAGAACCTGAATTTTAGCTGAGGTTGACTGATTCCAAACCAAGTGTTCTTTCTAGTATGTCAGAAATTACTGAGAATCTTAGTAAGTGCCAGTTTCCTAGGCTTATGTTAGAATGAATAGCTTATCCCCTTAAACTATGTTTCAAAACACTATAAATATGCTGGAATAATGGCTGCATCTTCAAAAAATATATATCATTAAACAGGAAGCTAGGGGGTACAGAATCATGAGTGTGACAAGGACATATGGGCATGTAAAATGTCTCATCCTTCCAAAAAAACCTTCTGAATTGTGGATTTAGCATCAGGGGACAAGGAAAGTCTATTCAATGAGATGTGTGATTTATTCCCTTGTACCTTCCTTAACCCCGTCTTGCTTCATGGGCAATGACTGAGCCTAGTGCCAAAAACAATAGAGCAGGTCTCGCTTTGACCTTTGCCAGCTTTAGAATAACCAAACCACCTATTGAGCAAGAAGATTGACCTGCTTTGGATCAATAAAGTGGTACATTTCTTCTTTCCGGGCTTCTCTTCTCTTTCTGTTGTTCGTCTTTCATTGTGGAAAAGGATTGATTACACCAGGAGGAGGATGTCTTGACTTGCAGGGGAACTGGATTTAAGGGAGGGGAAGGGCTGTGCAAAGTTCTCACTCCTATTTCCAAAAAGAAGGAGAATCAGAGAAAGATAAGAGGTTTTTTAGGGAGAAGAATAAACACAAAACCGTAATTCCTTGTGGAAAGTTGTTGAAAACTTGACAAAGATGGTAAAAGACAGAAATGGTAAATATTAGAATCAAGAAAGAAATGAAACAAAAATAGTTTTCTAGCAGGGAATAAATAAGTCTTTGGGAGGACTGTGAAAGTCATCCGATGATTTCATAATCTGTAAAACAATTTAGAATTATACTAGGAAAAAAGCACCATATTATACGTTCCCTTTGACCCAGTAATTTCATTACTACTTGTCATATTAAAGAGGAGAAAAATCCATAATAAGCCAAAATAGTGAAAGAGGCCTTTTATGTAGCAGCAAAGAAATAAAGTAGGTTCCCAAAGTTTAATTGATTTTTATTTATTCTTATTTTTTTATATAAATTTGACTCAGTTCCCTCTATTTTGAGAATGACCACACAGATCCTCTCTCGGATGTCATAGAATATAATTGTGCCTTAAGAAATGAATCTGAAGAATTTAGAGAAACTTGTACGAACTGATATAGTAAAGGGAATGTACCAGAAAAAAATTAAGGAAAGTGGAAAGACTTCTATCTCTAAAATGAGGGGTCTTGGGTTCAAATTTGCCTCTATTCTACTACTACCTCTATATTTAAGGCAAGTCATTAGTTTTCATTTTTCTCAAGTTTTCTCAAGTTTTCATTTTCTCAAGGTGTTCATGTTGATGGCTTTTCAGGTCATTTTTGGCTGGGAATCTGGGATCCCATAACTGTGGGCAAAGTCTGTCTCTCTCTTAGCAGAAGTGATGGATTGTAGGTATGGAATGAAGCAAATGTTGACTTGTTCTTGTCTCTTTAGTGTATCAAGAACCTGGCTCATACATACAAAAAGGGTTACAAAGGGAAGTTCTATGTGGCTGAGAAGAAAATATCAATGTGACCTTTAAAAAAAAAAAAGATAAAAGATAAAAGAAAGTTGGTAGGTGACCTTGAAGCAAGTCAGTGAGTTGGAAAAGATTGTGAGAGTTTACCCTTAGGCAGAATCAAACATTAGAGACTACATTATTTAAAAAAAAAAAAAAAAAAAAAAAAAGCTTTTCAGTAGGAGATTTCATAACCCACTCCCAAATCTAACAACTTGAAATATTTTATCTATATTAAATAATTCATGCTTCACTTGAACTTGTTTCCTGCTGTTCACCTTAAAATGAATATGGAAACTAGCCAGTCACCTGGGAAAGAACCCTCCATTATATTTGGAGATTTATTTTCTTGGATGGAGAGGAAAAGAGTAGCCTGACTGGGGGTAGACTGGTGGAGGAGAGAACAACATAGTTTCTTCAACCGTTCCTCATGTGCTGTATTTTCCAATCCTTGAATCATTTTTGTGGCTTTCCACTGAATTCTCTCCAAGTTCCCCACATCCTATAATTATAAAATTCAGAACATAATATTCTGTGAACCTAGAATCCTAGTGAGGATCTAGGCAGTGCTGAGAGTAGTGGGTAAAGTACTGCATCACAATGATATGCTAGAACTTGTTCAGTCCTTTCCTCAATAGATAAACATCCCTTTAATTTCCCATTCTTTGCCACCACAAAAGGAGCAGCTATAAATATTTTTGTATGTATAAGTGCTTTCCCTTTTTCCTTTGATTTCTTTGGGAAGCAAACTTTGTAGTGGTATCGCTGGGTCAAAGGCGAAGTACAGTTTTATAGCCCTTTGAGCATAATTCCAAATTGTTAAACAGAATGGTTGGACCAGTTTACAATTTCATCAGCATTTTATGTGTATCTATTTTCTTGTATTCCCGCCAACATTGTCATTTTTGATAAATTTAAGATAGTTCTTCAGAGTTGTTTTAAATTTAATTTCTCTAAGAAATAGTTATTTAAAGCATTTTTGCATCTGAATATAGATAACTTTGACTTCTGAAAATTTCCTATTCATATCCTTTGAACATTTATTAATTGAACATTATTAATTGGAGAATAACTTACTGTTTTACAAATTTGACTTAGTTTCCTCTATTTTTGAAAAATAAAGGCCTGAGAAACTTGCTGTGAAATATTTTGATATTACTTCATTATCTATGGTACTTTTTAGCAAAATGTAGTTTCCCTGATTGTCTCTTTTAATTGGGTTTATTTTGCTTTTGCTTTTGCTTTGAGTTCATGATTGCTACCCCTGCCTTTTTTACTTTAGCTGATGAATAATAGATTCTGCTACAATCCCTTATTTTAATTCTGTCTATATCTTTCTGTTTCAAGTATTTATCTTACAAACAGCATACATTCTGGTTTCTAATTCATTTTGTTATCCACCTCTTTATGAGTAAATTAATCCCACTCCCACTCATAGTTATAAGTACTGTGTATTTCCTGCCATCCTATTTTCTTCTGCTTATCCTTCTCTCTTGATATCCTTTTATCCTATCCTTCTTCAGATGTCTGTTTTGCTTCTGATCACTGTCTCCTTAATTTCTCTTTCTCTCTTTTTAAATTAAATTCTCCCCTGCCCCAAATTTCTTTTATCCCCTTCCCCTTTTTTTGTCCTGCCAGGTAAGATATATTTATATATATAACTGAGTGTATATAGATATTCTTTCCTCTCGAACCAATTCTGGTGAAAATGATGTTTGAGCATTACCTGCCGTTACCCTTCCTTCACTTTCCCCTCCACTGTAAGTTTTTCCTTGCACATCTCTCTTATGTGAGAAAAATGTTCCTATTCTACTTCTCTTTTCCTCCTTATTTCATTACATCCCTTTTTCTCATCCCTTCATTTTTTTGAAGATCATCTCAACATAATCAACTTACATCCATGCCCTCTGTCTATATAAACTCCTTCAAATTACCTTAAATATGATAAAATTGTTATGAATTATATGTATTCCATATAGCAGAATTGCAGAACTTTTTTTCTGCCAAGGGCTATTTGAATATTTTATATACAAAGTTATCACTTATAGAACTTGAGCAGTGGGAGGCTGTTGTATCCAGTTTTAAGTTTATCATCATCTGCAGTTGCCTTAGCAAATGATTTGGCGGCTTTACATGGCCCATGGACTGGACATTCCCCACCTCTGCCATATAGGAATGTAAACTTTATTGAATTACTTATTATTTTTCTTTCATGTTTACATTCTTATACTTCTCTTGAGTTTTCTGTTTGAATGTCAGATTTTCTATTTAGCTCTCATTTCTTTATCAGAAATACTTGAAAGTCTGTTTTATTATATGTCTGGGATTTTTTCCCATGAAATATTATATTTAGTTTTATTGGGTAGGTGATTCTTGGTTGTAATTCTAGCTCCTTTGCTTTTGGAATAATTTATTCCAAGCCCTTCACTCCTTTAATGTGGAAACTGATAAATCTTATGGCTCCATAATATTTGAATTATTTCTTTTTGGCTGCTTGCATTATTTTCTCCTTGATCTAGGAACTCTGGAATTTGTCTGTAATATTCCTGGGAGTTTTCATTTTGCAATCTTTCTCAGGAAGGGATTGTTGGATTCTTTCAATTTCTGTTTTACCCTTTCGATCTAAGATATCAGGGCAGTTTTCTTTAATAATTTCTTGAAATGTGATGTATAGTGTCTCTGTCTCTGTCTCTCTCTGTCTCTGTCTCTCTCTGTCTCTGTCTCTCTGTCTCTCTGTCTCTCTCTCTCTCTCTCTCTGTCTCTCTCTCTCTCTCTCTCTCTCTCTCTGTCATGTCTTTCAGGTAGCCTAATAATCCTTAAATTATCTTTCCTTGATCTCTATTTTCCAAGTTAGTTGTTTCTTGGATGAGATAGTTCCCATTTTCTTTTTTTTTTTTTTTTTTTTTTCATTCTTTTGACTTTGTTTTATTGTTTCTTGATTTCTCATGGAGTCATTTCTTCCACCTGTCCAATTCCAGTTTTTAAGGATTTTTTTTCATGAGCTTTTGCATCTCTTTTTCTTTTGGAAAATTCTTATTTTTAAGAAGTTTTTTTTTTTCTTTAGTGAAATTTTGTGCCTCTTTTACCATTAGGCCAGTTCTGTTTTTAAGGCGTTATTTTTTCCCAGTATTTTTTCTCTCTCTTTTACCAAGATGTTAATCAACTCTCCTTTCATAATTTTATTTGCATCTTTCTCATTCCCTCTCCCCAATTTTTCCTTTAGCACTCTTTCTTTAACTCTTCTAAGAATACTTGTTGGTCTGGGGTACAATTAGCATTTTTCTTTGAGGCTTTGTAACTGTTTTTACATTGTTGTCTTCTTGAGTTTGTATCTTGGTCTTTTGTGCCATGATAGTAATTTTTTATGGTCAAGTTCTTTTTTGTCTTTTGCTTATTTTTCAACACATTTCTTACCTTTATGTTAAAGTTGGTTCTACTCACCTTGAGATGGAGATATACTTTGGTTTTTTCATACTGCTGTTTTCAGAGATATTTCTGGGAATCTGCAGGCTCTTCTGCTCTGTGATCTGGTTTTTTCCTCAAGAAGTTCCTTTCCTCTCTATTCTGTAAGTGCTAACACTCTTTTGGGCCTGAAACTGGGACTAAGGCTTCTACTCTCTTGTGACTGAGCACAAATATTCCCCTCTGTCTAGGAACTGTAATCCAGATCTATGTTTGGATAATTAGTGATGATTGTACCCAGGATTAGCAAAGGGGCCCCTCTAATCTCTTTCTGACCAAATATCTGACTCCTTTACAAGTTTCTATGCTAAGAACACTGGCAGCTGTACTGCAGCTACTGTTTTGGACATTTCCAAGGCTTATTGCTTTGGTATCGCAGTACTCTTATAATGACCTTGTAGATTGTCTTTGTCTGGGAAAATGTCTCTTCCTGACCTATTGTTGTCTCTGCTATTCCAAAATTTGTTTTGAATTATTATTTTAAAATTATCTGGAGGAAATGTAAGCAGAGTTCAGCTGGTTGTTGCCTTCATTATACCATCTTGGTTCCACAAGGCTGAACTTCTGAGAACTCATGGAAGTATAGGAAACGTTTTCTGGATGTGGGTTAACATTATGCTTGTATCTAGCCAAACTGATAATTCTGGGAATTATCCAAGATAATAGTTTGATTTTTCAGTCTGTCAGTTTAATTTCTATACATGTAAAACAAAGGAATCATATTCACAAATTATGTATCTTAACAACTTAAAGATAATTGAGTAACACTTTTCTCATCTGTGAAATAGAGATAATAATTCTAGTAATACAATTGCAGTTCCTTCATACATCTATTCATTTATCCATTAAGGATTTGTTAAGTGGCTGCTATGTGAGAAGTTTTCAAATACTGCTCAAATGAGTCAGTGGATCTAAAGGGCTTTGAACACTTAAAGTATTCTATAAATGTTGGTTATTTTTATGATTATTGTTGAACTTCTCCTTTCTCCAGTTTATAAGTAAAATTTTACCTATCTTCCCTAACTGACTTGAAAGGAATGATTACCAGTGTTATTCTGAATTTTGAATGTCTGGAGCTAGTCATTTTTCCTTATACTCACATTTGATATTCTATTAACATAATTTCTCAAGGTCATTAATGAAAATATTAAACAAAAAGCTAAAATGATGGATGCTAAAATATTGTTACATCTCATGTAAATGACAATGATTTGTGAAAAACAATCAACAATCAATCCACAAGCATTTGTTAAATACTTACCATATGCCAGGCTCTGTGTTAAGCACTGGGCATAAAAAGGCAAAAACACAAAAATTGTTTCCAGATACAGAAGATACCATCTCTATAAATTCAGACTCTCAAATCTAGTACTCTGCACCCAGTAAATAGCTTGTTTTATTGGATTGAATTGAAATCGATCCCATACATAAGTATTGTTGTTGTTGTTCACTCAGGTTCAACTCAGTATAGGGGTTTTCTTGACAAAAGATACTGAAGTAATTGCCTTCTCCTTCTCCAGTGAACTAAGATCAATCGAGATTATCATTTAATTCACAGCAAGTGAATGGTCTAAGACTGAACTAGAACTTGGGTCTGACTTGAGAACCATTTAGTTGCCTCAGGCTGGGTATTACTTATTATTCATTTTTATTTAAGGAGTCCAGACATCTAAATTGTGAGGTTTTTTCCTCCTTTTTTTTTCTTTTTTTGCAAGCATAGAAATTCAGTTGATTGCTTGAAAAATAAAGTTAGTTTGAATATTTTTCAGAATCATCTATTTTGCTTTTTCTTAAGCTCAGGTACAATGCTGACCATGAGTTCTCAGAGGTGGTGATTCCTGTTCATATAGAACTTTGTCCAGCAGGCTTTCTTGCTGTTCCCAAGTTTTCGTATAAATTAATTTTTGATTTACTACAAGGTAGAAAACTTGGCTTTTGTGCAATTTGAAAGCTTGACTTGTCATTATTTCACTGTGGCCTCTGTGTTCTCAGATATTTTTTTCCTCTTAAAAATTTACAATGGCTCTCTTCATGGTTTTTGCCTAGTAGCTAGATGCTCCATTCTTAAGGAGAAAACAATATTACAAACCTTGTAACTGTTTCCTCACATATAACAAGGGAAGTTACATAAATATTTGTTTTAACTGGTTGGGAAGTAGTAGTGATCTTTATGCAATATCTTCTGCTAACTCTGTAAGTATTGTCCCTGCAAACTCTTTACACCCACAGCAGAAAAAGGTGAAGAAGAGTGGGATAGAAAGCAGGAATTTGCTTTCAGGAGACATATTATTGAAAGAATGTGGCAATAAAACACTTATGAGTGAATGTGGAAGCCTGGAATAGCTGAAACGGAGATCAAGAAGAATAAAGATGAATGAAGAAAAGACATTGCTTTTTTTGAGCCTCCTTGTAATTTAATTCTTTAGTGGGTCTGTAAAATCTTTGAAATGGGTTCCTCTCATAATCTAGATTGCAGCTTCTCCTTTCTCACTCATGTGTTCCATGGAGAGCTCACCAAGTGGGTGGCCTGGCTTTAGGCCTTTGAACATTTCCTGAGTAGCAGAGGAATAATGTGATCCCTCTTCCTTAGTCTTCAGTCTAGTGTCTCTGATGATATCTTTTACACCTCTTCTGGCATTCAATTCTTTGTTGGTAATGGGCTGTAGCCTGCTTAAACTCACAACTCTCCATTATCCTTTTACTGATCCACAACTTTAATTCTAAAGAGACCATTGTGTGTCACGATTCATAGACATATAGCAGCACCAGAACACCAATGGTGTTTAAAAATTCGGGTTTTAGTTTCGGGGAGAATATTTTGGGTTATTAAAATGATATACACAATATCCCAAATGTAATCCAGCTTTCTTTTTTCTTCCTATTTAATTCTGGGCCCAGATGGTATGTATCTAAGTATATAGACCATTCATAAATACTAGGGAAAATTGCATGCATTCAGTGTTTGGGAAGAACAGACTAGGAGGAAGAACAGCCCACTTTCTTATATCCTACTTCCAAATAATAGAAGAAATGTCAAAAAGGGGAAAAAAAGCAGTAATATAAAGAGAGGGTGATTTGATGGTCATCAGATAGAGCTCCTTGTATTCTGCTCAACAAATATTGAATGGTTGGTGGAATTACGAAATCAGTAGCTCTTTAACTTTTTAGCACTTTTGACCTACTTTGTGTGTATGATTTATTCTGAACATCTTGAATGTCCAAATCTCTGTCCTTATATGTGGAGTTTCTATCCATCCTTTGAAACCCAACTCATATGCCATCTTTTCTGTAGTACTTTTTTTGATCCTCTTGGTTGGTAAGACTTTCCCTTTTAGATCTCACACAGAGTTTTAATCTATATATTGTGAAATATGTTATAATAAAGTGTCTTTAACCTGATGCAAGAAAAGAGAACAAAGCTCTGCTGTCAGAAGTCTATGGTTCTAACACTGTCTGCCATTTTTGGAAAGTTACTTAATCCATGGGCTGCCATTTCAACTTTTTAAAAACTGAGGGAATTGGACTGGATGACTTATAAGGCCCCTTCTTGGTCTAAATTTATTGCCTTTGTCTTTTCTAGACTACAAACTCAATAATCACCCAAGGTGCTTTAAAATATTTATTAAATGAAAGTCATATATTAAAATAATCTTAAAAGATTTTAGTAAAATCTTTTCATTTACATTTGTTCTTTTGGGGTTGATAAATGTGGAGGAGGAAGTGAAATCACACCTGGATTTCAGATGCTCCCGAAGGCTTCAGAGTTGTATTTGGAAATAAAGGGTCTGGGATCAGATTCCCAATTCTACTCTGAGTGACCCTGCACAAAAGGAGTAACCTCTCTGGACTTCAGTTTTTCAAATGTAAAATGAAGTGGAAGACACTCAAGGTCCATTTTTAGTTCTAAATCTGTGATTTTATGATCCAAAGGAACAGTTAGATCCTAGAAGTTACTGGATTATAGCTGTGATTACGTTTTATGTAAAGTTAAAGAATTCCTCTTTCTGTGAAACAATTATGTGCATTATATGAGGAGAGTAATTCTCATTGCAAACCTGCTTTTGCTAGCTGTTAAAAAAAATTAATACATTCATTTAATTCTCTCATTTTTATCTTCTTTCATTATATTATACTAGTAATTAATAGCTTATAGATTCCTTTATTTTAAAAGCGTTTAACTTTATAGAGGCAAGGATATGATATAGTGGACAGAGCCCTGAACCTGAATTTAAGAACACCTGAATTAAAATCCATCCTCTAACACTTACTAGCGAAGAGATTATCTGTGCCTCAGTTTCTTCTTCTATAAAATGGAGATACTATTAGTACCACTGCCTCCCATATTGTGAAGATAAAATGAGATAATATTTATAAATTAGACTATAAATGTCAGTTAATTATTATTAGCGCTAGAAATTTTCTTACTGCTTCTTAGCTTTTGGTTTTATATCTACTCTTCCACCCCATATGCTATATTAGCCCAAAAGTTCTATATTCTCTTAATATTTATTTTAATCTGTTGCTCTGATCAGTTTCAATGCCACAAAAAACGATACTTTCTATGTCCCTTGGTATCCTATTTCCTCCTCCCACACACACCTTTTCCTGCCTCCTTTTATGTGAGCTCTCCCTCTTTACGTTGCAAAGTCCTTGAGGACAGGGATTACTTTTTATTAATTGTGTCTCCAGCATTTGTCACAGGTGCCTGGCACCGGACAGGTGCGTAATAAATGTTGATTGGCTTGGATTACAACCAAGCTCTCCCTTGGTAGCTTTGGAAATACCAAGGTGAACCCTGACACTATTTAGTGCTCATGTAATTGGAAATAGCACCTCGCTTAAAAATCAGTGCTATGAAATTAAATTCTATCAAAGTAGTGAAGATTTAAAGCTGGAAATCCAAGCTCTCCATCTTATAGATAAGAACACCGAGCCCCAGAGAAGTGAAATGACTTGCTGAACGTCGCAAAATAAATGGAAAAAAATGGATTTGACTTCAGGACTTGACTTTAAATTCAATAATATTCTGCTGTATTAAGACTACCCTATTGCATACTTCCCTAAAGTGGGGTCCCCGATTCCTGCGAAAGTACGGGGATACCCCCCAAAGTAACACTGATTATAGGTCACGCCACATTAGAGGAAAATAGAGGAAATAATGGTTATATTCCGACCAACACGGTAAGCCAGGTATATTTGGGAGGAGAAAATCTCCATTTTCTTTCAGTAGTCGATTCTTCCCTTCTATCACGGAGTGGTAGGCGATGCTCCAAAGAACTTGGATTGAGGGAGGCTGCCTTGCATGGGAATCTGAGCGCTGGGCCTTGGAGGCTGTAAAGCAGATTGGCAATGAAGCATGCTTTATTTACTGGTAAGAATCCTAGATGGATCATCAGACTCACTCAGGCACGTCCCGCAATGCATCAGCCTCCCGCTAATGCGGCTGACTGAGGCTGTGAGGACTTATTTGTAATTCAGAACATTCGTTTTTAAATATTTGTGTGGGTATAGGTTTCATCCGCACACTTGAAAAATATCATTTAGAGATTTTAGTGCCTGTCAAGCAAAAACACATGGGTACATATTTTACGGCGTGGGTGCCCTAACAGGTAGAGAGGGTCTGGGAGGCACGACTTGTGCTTCCTCTGCGGGAGCTTGCGCATCCTGGAAAGATGGCATTAGGTACAGGACGGGAAACGAAGAAATGGGTGGCTAGATGGCAGCTTGAGAGTTTCCTGGCAGGATGAATCACTTGGGAGAGGAAACAGGACAAGTAGGCAGGGTCCCTGGGGTCAGAAAGCCTGTATTCCGGTTCTGACGCGGACCGGTTCCGATAGACAGGCTCCGACACCGTGGCCCGCTCTGAGCCCGTTAGCAAGCGTTATCCGGGGCCCAGGTTTGTGCCAGGGGGTGGCGCAGGGGGAGAGTGCTGGGTCTGCAGGTGGGAAGATGAGCTCAAATCCCGCCTCAGGTAGTCCCTTAACCTTTCGGTCAGTTTCCTCTGTAAAATGAGCTTGAGAAGAGTGACAGACGCTCTCGGTATCTTTGCCCAGAAAGGCCCAAACAGTAGCACTCCTACTCCTCTGAGTGCTACCACTAGTGCGCCGTCCTGGACGGCCCAGCCGGAGGGAGCAGTGTGCCCCAATCCAGAGAAGTGCGTCCTGCGGTGTCTACCAGAGGGGGATGGATACATAGTGTCACAGGAAGGAGCTCCCAGGGAGGGGATTAGACAGAATGTAATTGGCAGTTGTGAGACTGCCTGGGGAAGGGAGAGGAAGGGATGTGGCCCAACTGTGAGTGTAGGCAAGAATGGAAGATGCTCCATAACCTGGAAGCGTGAATCAAGCTGGGGTTTTGGAGGACGGAAAAGAAGGGGCGCGTTGTAGGCAGTGGGAAGGACTGGGAGAGATTGCAGCTAAGTGAGAGCGGGGATTCTAGTGGGGTCCATATGCTAGCAGGGACTGACATCCCTTGGGCAGGTAAAGACAAGTTACTTAATCCTTCCTTGCCCCCGGCAATTCTGTAACAAGATAAAGAAACACACTTTTTAAGCTGTTAACTGGAATGTTTCTGCCGGGAGAATTCATCTTGTGAATGAAATCCCAGGTCGGGACCAAAAAGGGAAAAAAACCAACAAAAACCCAACCAACAAGCACGCATTGATGAATACCATACTCGTTCCCACTTATCTTCCCGTGGTTCTCTTTATTACCCTTTTAGATCATTTCTTATGGCTCAAAATATTTCCATCCCAGTAACGTACCACAATGTCTGATACCTGCGTGGATCTGTTAGAGAAGGGACACGAGTGATTTTCACCTTGGAGATTCTGTGATTCTGTGGAAATGAGACCGGTTTATTGTCGTAGCATTTTTTAAAGATTAGTAATGTAAGTAGTATTTATTTCAATCCATCTCTTTTGGAAAATCTTACAAGTCAAGAATGTCTAATACATCAGACATTTTAAAATGATCATTTCTAAGAACCTAAGCAACTTTGCAAAATCTCGAATGAATATTAAATTCTCTTTACAACTCACATATTTCTCTTTCAATATTGAGACCAAGAATTCTGACTCGATCTGGCTGGGTAAATGACAGCTGCAGACCAGTGGGTAAGCTGCAGAATGGGGGGGGGGGTCCTCCTCCTCCCACCCACCTCTTTCTCTCTTTCTCGGAGGTTTTTTTTTTTTTTTTTTAAGCCTCCCTTTCATGTGTAGCCAAGTGAAAGACTCAGAGCGAAATATAAACTCTGGCTCAGCAGATCTTGGGGCCTGGAGGCTGATGAGAGAGTTTAGAGGCCAGGAAGCAGCAGCCTGGGAAGCCTGCCTGCAGGCACAGGGCAGAAGGGCCTCCAGGCAGGCTTCAGCTCTCAGATCTTTCCGAGCAGGAGATGAATGTGATATATAGTGCCCCCAAGAATACTGGGGGAGGGGGCTATCCAAACCAAGGGTTGAAGAAGCACTAGGCATTTATTTTACCGCCTTTCAGAGCTGGTTCACCATTCATCCTTAATCATTGGCTGTCCAGTTAGAATAAGACCTTCCTCTCCCTGAACTTTGTTAGGTTTTTTGGGAAATTATAGAGCAGAATCCATTGTATTTAATGTGGGAACTGTTCCTTTGAGATTTTGACAGAATTTGGCTTCTTAGATTCTAACTCTCAGGGTTTAATTGAAAAAGGAACATTGTGGGAAAATGGAGCCAGATGTTTGAGCACGGGTTCACTTTTTGTGGCCTCTGTGATCCACTATATATTTCAGGATTGATTTTTGCCATACCCTCAATTGGCCAACCAGTGGTAAATTACAGAGTGGGTGGCTAGCAGTCACTAGAAGGACTGGAGCCCGGGCCAGGGAGAATCCTAGCGTTTCTATAATAAACAATATTATCTTCCACCATTTGTACTCTCAAGAATACTAATATGTTTTTGGAATAGTTTGTAATTTGTCTTGGAAAAACAGGTTACCAGGATCCGAGGTGACTATATTCAGGGAATAAACGCCAACCTTCAAATGTCAAAGGAAAACCAGATTGTAATTCTTTGTGGTTCTGAGGATGTCCTTCAAAGATCATCTCAGGAAGCGAAAGTTCATGTGGGATAGTGGATGGGACTGGAGTCTGGAAGTCATTATAGACATTTCCAGTTATGTGACTTTGTGTTTTAAAATACCAGAGGGGGAAAACTTGCTGTAGGTTTTAAAATATGAATGCTTCTAGGAATATAGTCTAAGTTGTGATGGAGTAAATATATTTTCAGGTTATCATGGTGGCATAAATATCTTTAGGACAGAACCTCCGTCATGGTCTCCTGTCTCTGTCTCTCTTCATACACACACACACACCCCTATATACATATATATGTATAATAAGGGTAATAAATGAATTAGCTACCTCATAAATTTATTATGAGACTTAAACTGGGATAAAAAAACTTAAACTTAATAAATAATTCAGGAATGATCTTTCTCTCTTCTCTGTCTCTTTCAGTATTTCTCTGTCTTTGTTTTTTGTTTGTTTGTTTGTTTGTTTGTTTGTTTGTTTGTTTGTTTATCTCTGCTTCTCTCTTTGTTCCCCCCTTCTTTCCCTTCTTCCTTCCCCCCTTTTTCTGGATCGTATCAGTCAGCACATGTCAGGCATTGTGCTAAGCACAGGGAGTACAAAAAAGGGACAAAAACTAATCTCTGTTCGAAAGGAACTCACAGTTTAATTGGGAAGACAACTTGCAAACAAGATATATATATTCAGGGGATAGTCTGAAGAGAAGGTATTAGAATGAGTGTTTCTTGGAGAATCTGTGCTTTAATTGAAATATGGGAGAAGCCAGGGGATTTAGGAGGTGGTGACAAGGAGGAAGAGTACAGTCGTGGAGGATAGCCAGGGGAAATACTTGCATTTGGAAAAAGGAGCATCATGTGTCAAGAACAATAAGGAGGTCAGTATCACTGACTTGCAGAGATTTCTTTGATATATAGAATGTCTATTTAGAAAACACTCTGCCAATGACCACAATTCATAGTCTTTAATCCTTTTCAGTAATCTCTGAGAAGTTTAATATACATCTTGTGTGTGTGTTCACTTGGCAGGCATATTTTTTGCATGGCCATCAGGTTGAACAAAGTTACTTGTGACTAGGTTTGTGAAAGACTTAAAATTTAATTTCCTGTAAACTTGTGTATTAATCCTATTCAAATGAGTTATATCCATGTTTGAAACATCACCTGCTACTAAATGGCATTTGACAGTAAATTTCTGATTTCTTTCCTTTTCTTTCCTTTTCCTTCCTTCCTTCCTTCCCCCACTCTCTTTCCAAAAATCAGTCATACCTAAAAAACTATATGTTACAAAATGCTAAGTACTGCTAGGAATATTATCTAAGTTGTGATGAAGTAAGTGTATTTTCAAGGTGTCATTGTAGCATAAATTCCTTCAGGACAGAACTTCATGTGAGAAGCGAGACATAGTGCTAGACATATCCAATATAGTAAGCAGTTAGTAAATAAACATTTATTAAGCACCTATTATCTTACCAGTCATTGTACTAAATGCTGGGGATACAAAAATTGTACTATGTTATAATCAAAAACATCTTCTTATTTGTGAAAATTACAAGAATTTTTGTATTTCACAGTATTTGAAAACTCATCTTCTCTCACATCATTTATTGTACGCTATCGATGACAACAAAACAACTGGATTTTAACTTGCTTTTATTGACTTTTCCTACCTATCATAGGATCTGAGAACAAATCAAAGCTCAGCCACTGCTTTGGATCTCAGTTTCCTCATTTGTAAGCTGAGGGGTTTTGACTTGATAGCTTCCCATTCCAAATCTATGATCCTGTGCTCTCCAGGGGAAAAAAAAATGATAGACATGGAGATAACCTAACAATGCATCATGCTGTTTCAGTCCAGAAATATAAAGACTAAATGAGGAAACATGAACATTTACAAAATCCTGACTCAGTTGACTTGTTCTTCAAATTCCGGAATAGAACAAAGAGATTTGAAAGAGGATAAATAGAAGTAAGTGTTAATTCCAAAGCAAGATGGCACCTTCTCTCCAATTTAACAATCTAAGAGAGTTGTCTAGAGTGCTGAGAGATTGAGCCTTCTTGTTCAGGGTCTCACAGGATGTGTGGGAACTGGGACTTGAAGCCATCTCTGAGGTCAGCCCTGTCCACTACACCATGAGGCAGAGGATTTGTAAAACAGGAGGATTGCTCTAGATATGGGATATGGATACCTAGGTTAAAAATCTAGCTTTGCAGGAAATCTCCTGGGTGACCTTAGGGAAATCACACCAATCTGTAAACTACATTTCCTTATTTGTAAAACAGAGAGATTGGATTGTTTGGTCTGTAAGGATCTTTTTGTTTTAAGACCTTTCCTGTAACTCATAAACCAAAGTGTAGCTTTAGAAATCTCATGTCCTTAGAAAGGACCTGACCCAATGGAATCAGTGTATTCATTGGAAAAAGTGCCAGATTTCAATTTTAAAAACTTGGGTTCCACATGCAAAAAAGCAGCCCTTTTTGTAGTGGTAAGAAACTGGAAACTGAGTGGATGGTCATTGGTAAGGGAATGGCTGAATAAGTTATGATATATGAATGTTAAGGAATATTACTATTCTATAAAAAACGATTAGCGGGATGATTTCAGAGAGGCCTGGAGAGAGTTACATGAACTGATGCTAAATGAAATGAGCAGAACCAGGAGATCATTGTGTACAGCAACAAGATTATACACTGATCAATTCTGATGGACGTGGCTCTTTCCAACAATGAGACGATTCAGATCAGTTCCAATAATCTTTTAATTAAGAGAGCCATAAACACCCAGAGAGAGGACTGTGGGAACTGAGTGTGGATCACAACATAGCATTTTCACTCTGTTGTTCTTTGCTTGCATTTTGTTTTCTCAATTTTTTTTTCCTTTTTGATCCGATTTTTCTTGTGCAGCAAGATAATTGTATAAACATATACATATATTGGATTTAACATATATTTTAACATATTTAATGTATTGGATTACCTGCCATCTAGGAGAGTGGAAAATTTGGAACACAAACTTTTGCAAGAGTCAATGTTGAAAAATTACCTATGCATATGTTTTGTAAATAAAAAGCTTTAATATAAAAGAAAATAAAAGACTTGGGTTCAAATTTTTTTATACTTTTTATGGCAAGCCACCTAGCCTTAATTGAAGGCCATACTTGCCTCGTCTGTTAAATGAGAGGCGACTAAACTCAGTGACCCCTAATTTGCCTTTCAGTTCTAAATCTATGATGCTGAATAATGGTGTTGGTATCTTTGACTTTCTCCCTTTGTTAAACTCACTAGCCAACTAGAATTCATGGCTTGGACCTCGTAGGAGGCAGCTGTAGGCTAAAAAAAGTATCCATTGTCACACCAGGGCTTGTGCCCTACTTGCCCAAGGACTAGACAGGAGGGCTCAGTCCAGGCATATGGGAAAAGACCCAGCAGACTGAGACTGGACACCCCAAACTATTCACACTCTGTCTGGTGCTACATAGGGAATGTTTGTTAGAAATTCTTTGGTATAAGCATCTGATCTCTCATTTTGAAGAATACAATGAAAAATACTCTTTAAAAATTTTTTTTCTTTGAAAAGTCTTTACAAATTAGGGTGATTTGCCATTTGTCCTCTGGGAAATTGGTGGCTAAGTAGCAATGTGACAAGAATCACACTCCAGATTTCTAAGCTAAACTTCCTGATTAGATAGTCTCCTCCCATGGTATTTTGAGATTCTCATATTCACTCATTTTGGTTATTTATGAAATGAGTCCTTTAAGACAAAATTGTCTACAGGATATTATGGAAGTATTATGAAATATTAAAAGCCATGACACAAAGCAGCCATATTTAAAGTGTCACTGGTAGTGGTATGTCAGTGTCAAAAACACTCCCTTGTTGGGGAAATCTGATTTTAAAGATGGAAATCATCAGTGACTTGTGGATTACACATCAGACTTGTTTTCCTTAGCCTTAGGAGGTGTGGAAGCCAGATCAGACTTGTTTTTCTTAACCTTGGGAGGCAAAAGTAAGATGAATGGGTAGTTTTGATTCACTATGAAGAAAAACTTCCTAATAATTAGAGCTGTCCAGATAGAAAAACTGTCTTGGAAAATTGCAAATTCCCTGTCATCAGAAGATAACGTTTAAAAGCTTGTTAGAGATTTATGATTCACGTTTGAGTCCAACTCGATGACCTACAAGATGGAAATTCTAAGATTTTGTGGTTCTCAGTGTGGCTAAAGACCAAAGGAATATTAATCCATTTTTTATGTTTTCTACCACTTTGGAATGTGAACTGCCTGAGAGAAGAGATCCTACTTTTAACCTCTTTGCATCTTCAATGGTTAACACATTGTCTGCTTGACTCCCTTAATGTCTATAAAATGAATGAATTATGCTTTTATATAGTAGGAAGTAACATCAATATCCAAGAGTCTTGTAGACATCTCATTTTATCTTTCTAAATACCCTTGGGAAGTAGATTCTATTATTATCCCCTTTTTATAGCTAAGGAAACTGAGGCAGGTTGACTTGATCTGGGTTACCCAGGCTAGTAAATCTGAATCTAAATTTAAACTCATATCTTCCTAACTCCATAATCAAGATACAGCCTGATGACATACTGGATAAAAACTTGAATCATTAAGTCCCAAGTTCAAATCTCACCTTATACACTTACTTCTGTGAGACCCTGGGCAGATCGCTTAAACTTTGTCTGCCCTAGTTTCTTCTACTTCTCATGATTATTATGAGGATCAAAGGAGATAATATTTGTTAAGCACTTCGCAAATCCTAAAGCACTATATAAAGGCTTGCTATTATTATTTATATGGTACTATTTCCTATTTCAGTGTTAATTATCCATTAATATTGACTAATGCTGTTAATATCAGCTCAAGTTGGTATCTCATAATAGTATTTGCCTTTTATATTATTGACCATGAAAGGGTATTTTTGAATATGACTCTAGCTTTCATGATCAGTAATCAAAACAAAAATTATCATTTCATTATAGTTAGCTTTGGAAATAGAAAGCAAGACAGAAGCACGTCTAGATTTGCTCATTGTTCTTATTACTTTGGCTGTCATTCACATTTAAAATGTATCATTGCTATACATTAGTTTCAATAATTTTTTTAATACTTCTTTCCTCAGAATTAAAAAAAATGCTTAACCTTTTAAAAATTATCCATCTTTTTAAAGTGCTGTTAGTGGGTATTCATGTTTTCAGATCTTTCCACCCTCCCTATGTTCCAGCCCTAAAAACTCACAGTGATGTTTTTCTTTCCTTTTAAGGGTGTGCCTCAGTTACCATGTGCCAAAGCATTATACAACTACGAGGGAAAAGAGCCGGGAGATCTTAGCTTCACCAAGGGAGACATCATCATTTTGCGTCGACAAGTGGATGAAAATTGGTATCATGGAGAAGTCAACGGGATTCATGGATTTTTCCCCACTAACTTTGTGCAGATTATTAAACCTTTACCTCAGCCCCCGCCTCAATGCAAAGCACTTTATGACTTTGAAGTGAGAGACAAGGAAGCTGACAAAGACTGTCTGCCATTTGCAAAGGTAAGCTTTCTCAAGATGGACTTTTTTTTGTTTGTTTGTTTGTTTTGAGGTATCTGAGGCTGAATTTGAACTCAGTTCTTCCTGATTCTACTGTGATATATCCACTGGGCTACCCACCTGTCTCTAGACATTTCTTTTTTTAGTTATTATTATTTATGACCATAGTCATTTACCTTTAAATCATTGAACCTGATTCCTATCAAGAAAAAAAAAACAGCACATTTAAGTAAGACTAATAGGTACCACTATTATATTTGTCATTCTACATCTATAGGCCTCCATCTTTCAATTTGGATGTTGGAAGTGGGTTTTATCATCAGTTTTCTGGGACCAAATGTGGCCATAAATGTTCTATTTCATCCCTATTTGGTTAACAAGGGATATAACTGAATGGGATGGATTCACTGCCATTTGTATTTCCCTCTTACTCTCTTGTACCACCATTTTATCCGAATCAGTTCCTAACTCTAAATAAGATCTTAATTTTAAAAAAATTTATAATGATAACAGAGAAGCAGCATGACATAATGAAGAGAGCTGATCTCAGAGTTTGGAAAACACATTTTGGGCTGTATGATCCTAAATAAGACCCTTTAACAGTGCCCCCAAGTGACTATCTGAATTTCAGAATAATTGACAACCTGCATTGGTAAATAAAAGAGTTTCCTTCTAGGGAGTACCAGTGAAATGTGATCCAAAAAAGAGTAATCAGCATTTACCAATAATAGTTTTTGCTCACAGATCAACAGTAGAGTAGGTAGAGTATTGGACTTGGACCCTGTGTGACCCTGGCTTGTAATATAACATTTTTGTCTCAGTTTCTTTACCCATAAAATGAGCTGGAGAAGGAAATGACAAACAACTCCAGTGTCTTTTCCAAGAAAACTTCAATTGGGGTCACAAAGAATTGGACCCGATTGAAACAACTCAAAAACAATTTTTGTTCACAAATTATGTAAATCTCCAATTTTTAAAACTCCTGATTGTTTTTCTTTTGTTGTTTTTTTTTTCATTTATCATCGAAATTATATCTCCCCCTTAAAAAAATCCCTCAATCCAATCTTTTAAAGTATATATATATATATATATATATAATGCTAGCATATGGAAGGTTGAATGAACTAGTGAGATACTTAATTTAAAATCTACTTCTGTAGTTAAAAGGATCCATAGTACCAGGAAAATTGTCTACTGAACTAATCTACTGAACTAATTGTCTACTAAAACTGCTAAGTTTGTAAACCAATAGAAGGACATTTAGTTTCATCTAAGAAAAATTTGATGTAAGAAAAGTTTGGGAGTCAGTCTAATATCAGCCTGGCTCCTACCTATATTTCCAGTCCTCTCACACTTTATTCTCCTTTACATACTCTGTGTCAGTGATGTTGGTCTCCTAGATATTTCTCTCACTAGACAATCCATCTATGGATTTTTAGCATTTTCACTGGTTCTCCCCCATGCCTTGAACCTGCTCCTTCCTCAGCTCTGCTTCTATGACTTAAGTCCGAGCCAAAATCCCACTTTTTTCCATCCTTCTTAAAAAATGACCTCCCTCTATGGTAATCTTCAATTTGTCCTGTAAATCTCCTTGAAAACACTTAACACAGTGCTTGGCACATCATAGACACTTAATAAATGCTTGTTAATTGAATGATTAACTGACCAAGATGATATGGATAAATATATAATATGCAACCAAACTTCTTCACCAAGAAATCACAGAGGAGCAGCAGAATCCTCAATCTGTCTGAAAGATCAGGGACCGTAGACACCATTTGGTTCAGGAAAATTGTGGGTGCTTACACAGACAAATCCATACTTGAGTTTTTATTCATATATTTTGAAGTTATCAAAGGGCACAATGAGTGACGAGTCTTCATTAGAACATGGCGTCATCATCATTTTGGTATTCCTGCAGGATGATGTCCTCACGGTGATTCGGAGAGTGGATGAAAATTGGGCTGAAGGGATGCTGTCTGATAAAATTGGGATATTCCCTATTTCGTATGTTGAGGTAAGTTAAGTTGTAGCAATCTTGAGAAGACCAGTAATGGGTCCAAAAAATAAACTTTAATTGTGACTCCTCTGCCTCTCCCTTCCCCGGAGTGAACTGCACCCCAACCTTATTTTATAGAGGAACTACTTGTGAGACACAAATGAAAAGTAGGTCTCAGGATAAATCTGGAGTAATTCTTGACTTTTGTCTGCCCTTTGATTAATGAATGCCAAAATTTCATAGTCTGTTTTTCCCTCCAAAAAATTATTTCTTAAACATTCTTTTCTTTTTAAATTTTGAGTTCCAAAACCTTCCCATTCCTCCCACACACTACATCCATTGAGAAGGCAAGTAATAGGATATCAATTACACATGTAAAATCATGCAATACATTTCCATATATAAGCCATATTATTTTTTAAAAAGTAAAAAAAATATATTTCAATTTGCATTCAGAGTTTATCAGTTCTCTCTCTAAAAAGTAGCTGAGTCTTTTATAGTTGATCATTATTATAACATTGCTGTGATTTAGTTTTCCTCAATTCATTTTGTATCAGTTCCTCTAAGTCTTGACATGTCTTTCTGAAACCAGTCCCCATGTCATTTCTTATAGCACAATGGTACTCCATCACAAATCATGTGTTATAATTTCTTCAACTCTTATCCATTATAAGTGTCTGAGGCTGGGTTTTCATTCAGAACTTCATGATTTAAAGTCAAATGTTCTTTTCACTGTGCTGTCTGGTTGCCCCCTTTCCATAAAATGTTATAGTTAAGTCTTTTTAAAAAATTATTTGTTTTCAATATTCATTTTAAAAATTTGAGTTCCAAATTTTCTTCCTCTCCACCAAAAGAAATGTGTGTATTTTTTTAAACTTAAGGAGTTGAGAGAGCAAGCAATATAGTATAAAATATACATGCGAAAATCATTTGAAACATATGAATGAGCCTTTTAAAAAATATGTGAGGGCTATGTTTTTATGGCTCTTGGGAAGTGGCGGAGGTGAGACACAGGAGGTCATCTAGTTCATGTAAAGATAAATGATACCAGGAAAATCTATTTTTTAAAAATATGTGAAAGGTCCCCAGTCTTACAGTAGCAGCTCACAGTGTCTCTTATAATACCTGGAAAACACGTAGCACAGTGCTTGGTATGTAGTAGGTGCTAAGTAAATACCTGTGCTCTTTCCCTTTTCGAGATTCTACTGTCATCAATGCTTCCACCTCTGACTGATCTTAAAGTGCATCTTCCCACAAAAAGAGAGACTAAGAGAATAGTGGGACCACAGATTTAAAATATAAGGGAACTTAAGAGATCAGCAAGTTCAGTCCTTACATTTTTATGGGGAACTAAGAGGTCAGACAGAAAACCCCTAACATGTCAAAGTAGGATTTTAGGATTTAGAACAATTATGATCCATAGAAATGATATAGACCAATGCCTCCATTTTCACAATGAGGAAAAAGAGAAGAGAAGTCACTTTCTAAGATGATTAGTAACTGGCTAGTAACTAGGGGATCTGGGTTTAAATCTGGCTGTATTTTAATTTTTATTCCTTGATCTTAGCACAGTGCTTGGTAAATAGTAGGGGCTTAATAAATGCTTTATCAAAAAATGCTTTATCTAATCTAGTCTTTGTACTCTTTTCTGAATGGTAAAATAATATGATAGGATGCTAATCCTAGATTCTATTGCTTATTGATTGATTAAATGGCTGATGGTAGAAACTTCAGGAGTGTGGCTGGGTTTGGAAGCTGTTATGTGAGCTAGAGTGAAGGACTACAGATTTAGGGCTGTTTTGGGTCAGATCTGGCTCAGGCTGATTTGATGGTTCTGGCTTGGGATGGGAATGAAATTAGGCCCTTGTGGACTGTAACCTTTAAAACAAGGAAGGGCAGTCAGTAATGTCATAAGAAGGATATTCAGCAAAGCTACAGCATTCATTCATTTGGATGTAGCTCTCCTTATTCTACATTTGGCACAATAGTGTACTGAGTATAGCAATTGAGATCTTCCTGGCCTGAGGAGCAGTGATTTCTCATGCCTTGGAGAAGGTAACCAGAAAACTATTTTATCCATAGTCTAAGAATAAAAATAATTTTATCCTTGGTCTTCAGAAGCACTTATGTTTGGAGAATACTGTCACTGACTTTTTTTTTAAAGGAAAAAAAAATCTTTATTCATGTATTTTCTATCCTTTTTGCAATTCCCTCCCCCCAATTTTTTTTTTACTGTTGATACCAACTAAAGAGTAGTAGATACTGCGAGAAGGACTGAATTATAAAGTGGCAGGGGCCATTCATAGCGTCAGGAACCAAAGTTCTTCTGGGACACACAAGGGCAAGACTGGGATTATATATGGACTGATGGTTGTGGGTTGACCTTACAAATTAAGTTCCATGGAATGAGAGTGGGGACAAAAGAAATATGTGTATTCTTCTTAAACCTAAGGACTAAGAAGTTTTCATAGCCAATGTTCATCTTATCACAGAATACAAAACATTAGTAGTCATATCCAAATATTGGCTTCCAACTGGTCACATCATAGTAATCATGCTCCACTGCTAATCAGGAGTCATTTGACAAATGCCTTCATGCTTCTTGGATCTTGTGAGCAAGAGAGATACTCCTTCCATTTGCTAGCAATGTGAATGAACAAATATCTAGTTGCCTTTTTAACTGCTTAATGTCTCAATTTCCTTTTTATAAAACAGGGAGAGGAACAAACCAGATCCACCTTTGCAAAGAAAGAATAAAACTGTCCTGTTATAAACCTGAAGCAAGCCCCTAGTAGGGTGCTAGCATAATCAGTAAAAGTTGTTTTCCATGATAGTGTTTTATATCTTAGGAGCTCCTCCAGGAAGATCTTTAAACATTCTCCAAGTCAGAGATTCTTAATCTTGGTGTGTGAACTTGGTTTTTTAGTATTTTGATAACTATTTCAAAATAATTGATTTTCTTTGTAAGCCAATGTAGCTTATTTTAGACATATTATTCTGAGCCCAGAGATATCTCCTGACTGTCAAAGGGGATTCACAATGCACAAAAAATTAAGAATCCCCATTTTTAAAATATGTTTTGGAATCTTTTAAAAACTACTTCAAAGCTTTTCCAAAATTGGTCATTCTAGAGCTGAAAGGACATTTTAATTTGCATTTAATTAGTACATTATAAGAAGTGAAACCCTATGACATGGAACAAAATATTCTAGGAGTTTGTATTACAGCGGAATTTTGATCATTTTAAAAGATTGGTTGGGATGGTATCTTGAACAATCATTTTTAGTTATAAGAGTATATTTAAATATTCATTTCACATTAACTATGTGACTTCCAAAATTAAGCATGGGCAGCAACTTAGATTCTTAGCCCCCCCTTTTTTTTCTTCTTTCGAAGAAAGACTTCATTTTACTCAGGCTTTATTGCAGATACAGGTCATTCGAGGTATAATTGCCTCTAATTTGCATATATACAAGCTTGTCTTGTCCCCAATCAGAGTGCATTGTGATTTGAGGGAATAGGGAGTTAGGGTAAGGTTGATGGATCCTGTACAGAAAGGGGACTTGGAGATTAACCAAGTTGCACAGGCATATAGAAAAGCAATGAATAAACTAAATTCATGTCAGCAACCCAGATCTCTTTTCTAAAGATCAGTGTATACCTATGAAGATAAACAGCAGTACATCCACGGTACTTCTGCAAAAGTTTACAAACCATGGTCTCATTTCATAGAGAGATGAATGAATCAATCAGTCAATCAGTGGGCATTTAGAAGCTTGCCAAACATGTTGTTAAGTACCGGGGATACCAAGAAAGGCAAAAAATAACAGAAAGCTAAATGTTCTTCTGTTTAAAGAAGAAAACCATACACAATATTTGAAAGACAATTTCTAGCTTCCCCATCTTTTTTCTCTAAAACATCCATTTTGCTAGATTCTGAAAATTAGAAAGAAATTTGTCCAGCATTCAGTTTGCTTCCTCCAGGGTTGAGAACTCCAAGGTTTTCATAGCAAATCAGCTTGTCCACACCCATGGAAAAGTGATTCAAAGTCTGTACTCGTCTTGAATTCGGTCCATGCCCTTTAGGTGTTTCGGTTTGCTGAAATCATCTTCACTCCTTTGAAAATCACCACCCAAAAAATTTCTATCCAGTAGGCTGGAGTTTCGGTACCTCACTTGTGTATTCCGATAGTTGTGCCAGGGAAAATTCCGCGAATTCAGTGGTCCCGTCTGAAAGCATGGCTGAGCATCAGAGTCATGATGAAGACCTGCCCTCGCTTGCCAGGTGTTGTCAATTCCATGCTAATATTTGTTTTACGATGCAGGAGGAGGCAGCTCTGTTTTTGTTATTGTTCACAAGAAAGAGATGTGAGTCTATTTGCAGCCCTGCCCCAAACCAGAAAGAGAATATTCGGGGCAAACCTTTGGCTCTGACTCTCGATAGGCAGAATAAACACGTCCCAGCCCAGGCAGGAATTGCTATAATTCTATCACACTTCTTTTCATTTATGGGCAATAACACAGAAGTCCCTATTCTCATAGGGGCCATAACATAAAGGCTATGGCTAATGACCAAATGCAATTAATCTGCTTAAATAGCAACTGGATCTTGTAGGGAGTACTGAGGGCTCTATTTCTGCCTAATTAAGAATATTTCCCTTCTCTGGAGGGAGAGGAGAAACTGAACAGATGTGTCTCCACCTTGCTCTGAAGTTCCGTGCAGCTGGGTTTGGGCTCAGTGTGGCCAGGTACATGGGATCAACTATTGCCACTTAGTCAGCTGGAAATTTTTCCTGATCCCAGACCACCGGACACTGCTTGGTCACTCGGGGGAGGAGAGTGGATGTGCTCCAGATTAAATTAAAAAAAATATGTCATGAACACATTTTTGGAGGGTGTGTGGGGAGGAGTGAAGAGATCACCAAAGGGAGTTGAATTCTAATTAATGACAAAATTAAGGACCTAGAAACGTAATTGAGGAATTATGTTTCCATCGGTGATTAAGAAAGGTAGGCAGCCAGGTATCCATGTAGGGCAGTATGGACAAACTCAAAAAGATACTGAACCATTGAGAAGAATCTCTGCAGCTGCATATTGACTTAGAAAACCACATTTTTAACCATTTTATTGTATTTTTAAAATTTTTTTAACTTTTCCCA
The DNA here is from genome assembly GCF_048593235.1 of Sminthopsis crassicaudata. NCBI lineage: Eukaryota > Metazoa > Chordata > Mammalia > Dasyuromorphia > Dasyuridae > Sminthopsis > Sminthopsis crassicaudata. The sequence continues at coordinate 84,834,552 of NC_133622.1, read as the reverse complement.
ATTACTATTTAAACTATATATATATATATATATATACTATTTAAAATAGTTTGGGGGTACTTAGGAATGTTGCACCCCACACTCAGGAATATTGCAGGTTCAACAGGTTCCTGCAGTAGGGGATAGAATGCCAGACTTTAGAGGTAGGGATATCTAACTTTTATTTTAACTATTAGCAGTGTGACCCTGGATAAATCACTTTAGCCTGTCTCCTTATTTGGTGAAATGGCACCTACCTCACAAGATTGTTTTGAGGATTAAATGAAATATTACATCCAAGGTGCTCTGAAAAGCACTAAATAAATGGTAGCTGTTAAGTTTCATCATACTCAGTCCACAGACTGAATGCTTTTTCCTAATTGTTTTTCTTTGTAACAAAAGAGGGTTTAATCTGGAAGTGGAGTGGAGAATGATTATGATGTAAAGTATACATCATATATGATGTATTTAGTACATAGATGTATACGTAAACGTATAAAATTTAAGGATAGTGAGTGAACCTGTGCTTTTATCCTTGTACTGGTTCAACTCAGTGAATCTCAGGGAAGTTGTGACTTGGTAAGAATTATATAGTATGTCGCTGAGGTTTAATTTAAATATAGACCTTCCCAGATCTGCTAAAATTGACTTTTTTGAACTTTAACTTCTTGGTGCCTCAGTTTCTTCATATGTAAAAATGAGAGAATTATTCTCAATGGCTCTCTAAAGACTAAATCCAACTCTAAAATGAGAGTTTTCTTCAGTGGCCCTCTAAGGTCTAAATCCAGTTCTATATTTAGGCTTCCATGATTAAACGTAAACAAATTACAAAACAAAAAATACCTACTATACTAGTACAAAATTTTGTTATTTTATAAAAGAAATCCATTAAAACAAAAACAGAGCCTTCCATTAAATCCTAAAAGTTCTACATCTTTCTGACTAGATTTTCATAAGTTGTTAATGAATGTGGATAGTTTTTTTAAACAATGAGAAAGAAGCACACTCATAGCTGCCCAAATGTGATGCTTGAAAATCCAATAACTTATTTCTTTGAGAATATTTAAGCATTCACTATTTAGTTAGAATTGTACTTCTCTTTCCCCTTTCCATCACTTGCCTTCTCTCCCACTAGGCTTCTAACTGTTTCTCAAACTAGATCCTCCATCTTCAGTGGTGGTCATTTTCCCCACCTGTCCCCCAATCTCTGGAACGCTCTCCTTCATCTCCACCTCTTGGCTTCCTTCCTTCTGCAAGAAGCCCCATCTTGCTTAATGCTGGTGCCTTCCCTTTGATGCTTATCTCCAGTTTATCTTGTATGCTTCTTGTTCACACATAATTGCTTTCTCCTTTCCACTCTGGATATCAGAGACTGACTGTCTTTCGCCTAGCATAGTACCTGGCACATGGTAGGTGTTCAATAAATGCTTATTATAGGGCTGCCTGGCTGATTATCAGCTTAAGAGAAAAATGTTACTTCTTAAATCATGGCTGGATCCTGATGAAAGCCTTCCTTTCCTACCCTCACCCCCTTTTCTTTTGACCAGAAGCATTGAGATTAACAAAATTAATTCAACCTTGCCTAAAGTTCCAACCTGTATTAAACTTCCAAATGAATGACTCCCCGAACAAAACATTCATTCTTTTGTATTACTCAGAAACAAATCATGCTATCTGCCATTATTCTTCCCTCCTCCAATAAAAATTAAGCCTCTGACATGTTATTATATGTTATTTTAGTTACATACTGGTGATTCTTCCGGAAGAATCCTCTTCTTAATCTACTTTTTCTTGTTGTGGTTGTTGCTCTCTGGAATTAGTAAAGGAAGAAGAAAAAAAATAAGACTGGTCTTTTCATCAAAGAAGTTGGTAGATTGAATTGTATAAAAATAGAGTTTAATTTGCCTTTACCTTGAATATTCTTTCTTTTTAGAATTTAGGCAGAAGGTTCAATTGATAGAATTCAAAGTTAGTCAGTAAGCACATTTATTTTAACTGAAAGGAGGTCTGAAGAGAATGTTGATAATTTCTAATACTCTTAACTTTATATCTCATAAGATTTTATCAGCTTGACATATATTTATATTAGGGGATGATTTTTTTGATGCTGAAGGCTTTATTCTATGTTGGAAAATTTTTATCTTCAGAATTTTATCCTTCTCTTAATCATTTTTGTAATTTTTAGGCAACCCTTTTCCTCAGTCAGCCAGCTCTTTCTTCCTCCCAAGAATGATGGTTTAAAAGTGTGCCTTGGGTATTTATGGAGGCAGGATTGGATTTTGAATTGGAAATTGAAGGGATGCCCATCAATTGGGGAGTGGTTGAACATTTATGATGGAATATTATTATTTTATGGGAAATAATGAGCAGGATGCTGTCAGAAAAACCTGTCAAGTCCTCCGTGAACTCAAGCAAAGTGAAATGTACAGTGTACAAAGTAACAGCAGTGCTGTGGGATGATCAGCTATGAATGGCTTTGTCATTCTTAGCTATACAATGATCCACAACTACTCTGATGTATGGATGATGAAAAATGCTATCCATACGCAGAGAAAGATCTGATTGTGTCTGAATACAGATTGAAGAATACTTTATTTTTCTTGAGCTTTTTTCTGGGGGGTGAGATCTATGTTTTCTTTCACAACATAATTTTTATGTATAACTTCACATGTGCCTTCTTAAAGGGGTATGGGAGTGGGGAGGAAGTGAGAGTATCTGGAACTTATAGTTTTAAAAAACAAATGTAAAAAACTTTTACATGTAACTGGGGCAAACAAAATAATTAAATAAATATATTTAAATAGAAATATAATATTTCTATTTAAATATATTTATTTAATTATTTTGTTAAATTGTTATAATGCAAATATAGTTATAATGCATTTGTTATAATGCAAATATAGAAAAATAATCATATTAGTTATCAGTTATCATAATATATTAATAATGCATTTTAATAATCACATCAATATCAACATATCATAGTATATATAATATACTATTGTAATATATAATAATCAATACATTAATAAAAATCTTTCATAGAGGGTTTACAAACCAAAAAATACCAATTTTTACACACACAACACGAGTTAGCATTGTGTTATTAGGGTTAAGGAACTAAACTTGATGTCAATCACATAAGGAGACATCAGAGAGGGGATTTGAACTTTTTTTTTTTTTTTTTTTTTTTTGACTCCAGCACTAAAGTCTTTTTTGCTAGGGTTTTTATAACCTGGGATCTGTAACTCTGATTTTCCTTATTTTGATTATCGTATTTCAGCATAATTTGTTTCTTTTGCAATCTATGTATTTTATGCATTTCAAAACATTCTGATTTAAAGGCAGCCACAGTCTGCCAGATGGGTTCATGATAAGAATTTCTGATTTACCCTTTCTGACCTCTCTTGCTTCTTCCTGGTCTCTGGCTAACTCTGAGTTTCCTTTTGTTTAATTTCTATTAATTTGTTTGTTTTAAAAGTTTCATTTATGACATTTGTTTCTATATCATGGTCATTTCTAGATTTCAAGATAAACCCCTCCTAACCCCCAACTTTCCCTTTTAACAAGGAAACAGACTTAATCAGATCAGCCGACACCAGGGCAGCATCTGGCAGTCTAGGCAGTATTAGACATCCTTATTCCCCTATGTCCTCAATGAAATTTCCCTTTGTTTTAAATCAGATTATTTTAATTTCATTACAAGGAATTTGTACGACCAAGATTCAGTTAGTGCTTATCGAGTACCCCCTTGGGTAAATGATACAGGACTCATACATAAAGTCATTTTCACAACACAGAAAAGATGCAAAGCCTGCTCATTAAATACTCAAAAATCTGAGAGAATAGAGCTTTAAAATTTAGGAGATGGCCTTATTCTTAATAGCCAAAAAAACAGCAAGACGGTAACTCGAGTCTTGTTATTTTTTGTGGTACTTTTTGGTTTGTGAACCCTTTAAGATATTAGATGCTGGGGTTAAGAGCCGAAAGGGCCATCAATTACAGTTCTCTCATTTTAAAATGTAATTAACTATTATTAATTAATTTACAGAGGCACAGAAATGTTGACTAGATAGCCCAGTCACCCAGCCAGAAAGCAAGACTGGAGGTCAGCATCTTCTTTTCTGTCAGTCTGCTCCACTGCTCAGTGGGAGGCATTCCTAGCTGATCAGCTCTACTCAATACCCTGAGATGCTTCTTCGGCGTTATGTTCCCCCCCCCCCTTTTTTTTTCTGAGGCAATTGGGGTTAAGTGACTTGCCCAGGGTCACACAGCCAGGACATGTTAAGTGTCTGAGACCAGATTTGAACTCGGGTCCTCCTGAATTCAGGGCTGGTGTGCTATCCACTGCACCATGCACTGCCCTGTTATGTCCCTTTTAAAAGGGATGGAAAAGGGTGCGTGTGATATCCGTCCATTAGCTGTGTCTAAAACCCAGGTAAGAGCAGCCTCTCACCCGGCTCTGCTCCCAGGCTGTTTATGCTCCAGGCAAGCCGGCCCACTCTCTCCTAGTCCCCAGGCTTCGTGGCTGTGCTTTGCCACATCTTGCTCGGCCCCTGCCAGTCAGTCCCTCTTTGGGAAACCCCCCCTTCCCGAGGCCCGCCCGCCCTTTGGAGCCCTGCTCAAATGCACTCTCTGCGTTCCACAAATATTTACTGAGCTTCCAGGGAGAACTGTTACCTGGGGGAGGTTTCAGCCTCCTTTTGCAGAGCTGCCTTCTTGTGGAATAATCACTTTGTTCTCTCTAATTACTTTCCCCCCGAAGCGGACTCTGATATTATGCCAGAGCCCCCGGATATTCTTTTGTCTTGTTGGCCATCCAGGACCTAAAATCGCATCACCTAAATCAGATCTAGGAATAAGAGGCGGTTGCAATACTCACTGCCAGGGCAGGAGGCCGAATAAAGCCAGTGTTTCGGTTGGTTGGGGAAAGGTCCAGCTAGAGTTGAATGTCAGGGCCACGGCTTGTGCCAGCCTTTCTAGAGGCTTGCTCCACCTGGGGAGGTCTGAGGCTGTGACAGACCGCAGAGGAGTCCAAAACTATCAGCTTTAAAACATTTTTACTGATATGTACAGAGCCTGATCCTCAAAAACTGAAAGGCTCATTCACCTTTAAAGTTCTGACCGGGTCCTTCCTCCCACGTTTTGTGGTTTCCTCCTGGCCTACCCAATAAAATAAATTCCTCTTCCTTTCATTCAGGGCTTCCACAGGGCGATTTACAGTGTGTTATAGGGCTGCGCTGGATATTGGGCCTGCGATCAGTTAGACCTGAGTTCAGGTCTGGTGACCACTCAACTGCCTCAGTTTCTCCAACAGTAAAATAGATTTAATAGCCCTACCTCATAGGGCTACGTGCCTCAGTTTCTTCAACAGTAACATAGATTTTAAAATAACACCTTCCTCATAGGGCTGCCTGCCTCAGTTTCTCCAATAATAAAATAGGTTTATTAACACCTTCCTCATAGGGTTGCCTGCCTCAGTTTCTACAATAGTAGAATAGGTTTAATAATAGGAACTACCTCATAGGGCTGTCAATGAGTATTTAGTAAGATAATTGTTGTAAAGTGCTTAGCACAGTATCTGGCACATAGAAGGTATTTAACAATGCACCTTCCCTTTTCCTTTCCAACTTTATCTCATACCAACATATCTCTTTTCAGTCTATCTCATATCTTGAAATATCGTATGGTTCAGCCAACTAGATTGCTCTCCATTCCCCATTCTTTTCTGGCAGTCTTCCCTCTTAGACTGATTCCTTTACCATCCCCCTATCTGAAACAGATTCTTCTTCCTCTCCCCTTTCTCTTTTACTGTATTCCTTCCCTTCTTTAAGGTGTACTCTGGTGCTGCATGGGGGGAAAGCTTCCCTGGAAACCCTTCAGCGAAAGTGATCTTGCTCTTCTCCAATTTCTGAGTCTCTTTTGCATTTCTGCCCTGCTCTTTTTCCACATGCGGTCTTGAATCCTACTTGCTGAAGAGCCCGCAGTGTATCTATCCTTGTCTCCTCTGTGCTTAGTAGAGTTAGCCTTGCACATACTATGTGCTTAATAGAAAAAATACATCCTATATGCTTGTAATTCATGCAGTTCGATTTAATAAATATTTGACTCATCTTTTTAAGAGAAATTGCACGCCAAACATTACCTTTAGTTCTGGAAATGTTTAATTTAAGATTACCAAGGGTACACAAACACACAAAACATAAAATGCAATTCTTATTGTACGGAGCATAAAGCATCCAAAAATGAGTTGTCACAATGGAAGCTGGCCTTGCTAACTGATTAATTCTAGGAGAGAGGAACTCTTTTGTCTGAATTCAGACTCACAGGTGTGTTTATGCTCTAGATAACCTAGAATTATCCAGCAATGACTCATTCTGAGTCAGGACTTTTGCAAAGGGCTTTTAATGAAGGAGGGGCACTGGGATACAATGCACCATTCTAGGTGCTAAAAGTGAAGTCCGTTCTTGGCGTCAGTATAGGGACTTCTGGCTTTGTCTCAGCTCTTCATCATTATCAAACTTAGCTCAGATATATCCATGGAGACCTTCTGGGCTACTGAGCTACTCGGTAGGTGATAAGGGAGCTCACCACTATTGAAGTAGCACTTAAAGGATCCACCACTGGCTTCAAATATTTATAAATGGAGTTAATCCAAACTCCTTTTGGCTCTCAAAGCCTTGTTTTCTTGTTTTTGCTAAAACTTAAGTGTCTCATCAACAGAAACATCTTTCAATTTTAGCCCAGTTTATTCAGTAATGTCCCTGAGGAATAGTAACCATATTTTAGTGTCAGTCTCCTGGAGCAAGAGTTCTTAACTTTGGGAACCATGGATAGATTTCAGGGGTCCTTGAACTTGGATGGGAAAATGACATCTTTATTTCAATATCATCGATTTTCTTTGTAATCCATGTATACATTATGCATTTGAAAACATTTGGAGAAGTGGTTCGCAGGTTTTTATCAGCCAGAGGGGTCCATGACACAAAAAAAGAATAGGAACCCCATCTTCATAAAAAGCAACCTCCGACCCCCTTCCAAAAAAAGTTTAAAGCAATCTGAAAGCTGAGTAAAGCATCCCAATTAATTAATAATTAATATACCTGTGAGGTATGTACTTTGTAAAACTTAGAAGTCTGGTTAAATATCATCATCATAGAAAAATTGTTGATTTAGAACTAGAAGTGATTTAGACTTTACAAGTGCTTTAAAGGTGGTTAAATTCATCCCTTTTATTTTATGAATGTAAAAATGGGTTCCCTAGATGATTAAGTTCATCCCTTTTATTTTATAAATGTAAAAGGGGGTTCCCTAGGTGATTAAATTCATCCCCCTTATTTTATAAATGTAAAAATAGGTTCCCTAGAATGAAGCAACTTGACACAGATAAGTAGTAAATGACAGAGCTGGGATTCAAGCCTCTGTCCCCTGAGGTTATAAGGGAGGGAGTTGGTTAATGAATGATGATGGTCTTTTCATAAAAAGGCTATACACACATCGTTTTTTGTTCTTTTGTTTTGGTCTAGACTTGTGATATCAGCAGAGGGAATTTCCAATATGAATGTATTCCAGGCATATAGTGTTTCTTCTCCAACTTGATGAGGTTTTTAACTGAAATTGAAAGGAAAGGAAGGGAAAAGTTCCAGGAAAAAAGTGGAAAGCAGATAGATATGAGAGGGGACACTGAAAAACTGGAGCACATCCAGGATAACCTGGGTGATTGGAGTATTTGAAACCAGATCATCTGAAGGCTGCTTGAGGAGCCCTGAGGCTGTTTAGACTGAAGAAGAGAAGCCTTACAGGGAATATGATAGCTGTCTTCAAATATTCAAAAGGCTGTCAGGTAAAAGGGAGATTATCACAGAATGTTAGATGTGGAAGACATTAGAAATCACCTAGTCCAACCCACTCAGACAGATGAAGAAATGAACCCCAGAGATGTGAACTGACTTGCCTAAAAAAATCACACAGACCAGCTGTGGCTGTGCCAGGATTGTACCAGGTCATCTGGCTCCAAATCCAGGATTTTCCAATATTACTGTGCTGTTCCATGCACAGAATAAAATACATCGAAATACAAAGGAAACCAATTATATTGAATTATGATTATATAAATGCAAAAAAAAGTTCATACTTAATCCCAGGTTATCTTGCTGCATTAATCATCTCCATACTCATTCCTCTTCCTAATTTCTCCCACTATACTATTCCTTTCCTATCTCTTTACAGCCATTCTAACTAAGCCTAAAAAATGCTTTCCTATGATCCTTGCACCTCATCATTGTATTATATCATCTCTTTGTTCCATTTGACCACAAACCCTGAAAACATCTATACTCCCTGACTCTATTTTGCAACCATCATAATCTGGATTCCATATGTATAACTGTTAATGAATCTGATCTCTTATCAATCAAAGAGATCAAAAGATCTCACCAAAGTGAGCCCAATCCCCCTCCTCCTGAATCTCTCCAGAACATGTGTTAGTACTGACCATTACGACTTGTACCTTTTTTGCCTTGCCTTGATCTCTTTCCTGTCTCTTTAATGACTCCTCCCCTCTCTGATTTTCAGCTTCTTTGCACTTGAACTTGAGCGCTCCCTAAAGTTTACTTTTAGGCTCTCCTCCCTTCTCATTCTTCACCTTAACAATTCCCTCCCTTCCTTTTCAGCTTCATTTCACAGAACTCTTTGCCATGTACTCTGGCACACCAGCCCGAATACTTGTTGAGTGGAATTGAAATCTGTCCTACCGGAATCAGTCCCATTGACCTGCAAATGAAAGTAATTAAAGCTTTGGCAGGTGCTGTTGCTTAGCTAGCCACTTTTCATTATCTTTCAGAGTTTGTTCAGACTGTTCTGAGGACGGGAAAGTCTTGAAGCCTGGAAAAATGGAAATGTACTGTTTATCTTTGGAAAAGCATGACCCTGCTAATTATAGACCTGCCTGGTCAGCTGAATTTCAATACCTGGGGAGATACTAGAACAAATCATTAATCAATTTGCAATTACCTAGAAGAGAGCTGGGGACTGAACAGTAATTAGCACAGCTTTGTGAAAAGACATTTGTGGCAGATCAAGTTCATTTCCTTATGGTATTTACTGACAGCCTTTTGATTCTGCCCAACAAGACATCTTCATCAGGACATTAAAAGACTTTATCTTATTGTTTGTGGGTGGGTGAGAGATATTCAATGGTTATTCTTTATCATCCCCACCATCATCATGCTTAGAAATAGTTATTAATTAGGGTCTACATAACACTGTGATAAAGGTCTGCCAGTTTTCTTTTTGAAAAGTTCTTTTATCTTACATGAAAACATGTTGTGTAAGGGAATATTTGAGTTTTTTTGCACCTTTTGTTTCAGATGGTGCTATTTGCCTTTTTATAAGATTAAAACAGCTATATGTTGGATTTTTGTCCTTACTGCTTTATCTAGCTGCTCAGCCATAATTACAAGTTGTTGTAATGTTTGAGGATTTCAGGAATATTTTCCCTTCTCTACCTCACCTACAACAAAATAGCTCTTTCTTTTTATTTTGCTGCTTCCATTCCATTCTACACACCCAAAGCGCATGTTAAGGAAGGAGACTTGAACCTTTGGATCCGTGGATTCTTGGTTCTCTTGTTATTTGCTTGAGAATGCTATAGAAGATGTCCATCAGTGAGCCCTGGGTTTATGTTTGACACTAATATTTTGAAAATTGAACATGATTTAAAACAACTGATAATAGAAATATATAAAAAAAGGGCAGGTTCAGATACTTACTAGTTATGTGATCCCAAGCAAGTCACTTAATGTCTGTCTACCTCAGTTGTCTCATCTATAAAATGGGGGTAATAATAATAATACCTATCTTCCAGGATTGTTACAAGGATCAAATGAGAGTAGTTAAGAGCTTTCCAATTCTTAAAAGCACTGTATAAATATTTATTGCTGCTGCTGTTGCTTTGTTGTAATTACTTTCCATGTCATTTTATCTCTGGGTTCCCTGTTCTAGAATACATGGAGAGTAATTCATTATAAAGGAAGATATTTTTCATTAAGAACATTATACTGCCTTTTTCCCCATTCTCCAAAATCCCAGTCACCAATTTAGCTTTTGAAGCCTCATTTCCGGGGCTTCATTAAGCTAAAACACAGCTCCTATGAAAAATAGTTTAAAAAAATAGAGGCAAGAGGACCACTGATTATATGTTAGTGTTTATATCCAATGAAACCTCAGTATTGATGGGAAATTATTTAAATGAGAAAATATTTGTACTTGTATCTATCTAAGCTAGGTGGTCCGGAACGAACATTGGAACTCCAATCTGGCCTCAGACACTTACTAATTGTGGCCTTGGACAAGTTATTTAATCTCTGATTCACTTTCTCATTTTTAAAGTAGGGGAAATAAAGCCACTTACTTGCCCAGCTTGTTGAGAATCAAATGAGATAATATTTGTGTTCTGCCATATAATAGAAACACAAAGTAAATGCTTATAATTATTGTTCTATACTGTCTGAGTGACTGTGGACAAATCCCTTAACCTTTAAGTATCCCCTGGGAATTGTATAAGACCGTAAGTTACAGAACAATTGCGTTAGTATTGGTAGAAGGCGTCTCTGCCTGGGAGCTCTCTAAATCAGTGGTTCTCAAATGATGGTTCTCAGTACCTTTATACTACTAAAAATGATTGAGGAGCTGTCCAAAGAGTTTTTATTAATGTGAGTTATATTTATAGATATTTACCATATTAGAAGTAAAAACTAATCCATGGAGATCAGCCCTCCAGTGCTCATCAGTTCCCTGGGCCACACTTTGAGAACTGTAGCTCTAAACTAAAAAAATGGCAGTTTCACATAAGAAAACAATCACCGGAATTGTAAAAAAGTACAGTAAGGAAATTTGTTATGAATGAATAAATTTCATCGTACCCATAAGGTTTGTCTAAACTTGAATCTGTTGATGCTCTTGCAGTTTAACTCTGCGGCTAAGCAGCTGATAGAACTGGACAAAGTGTCGGGAGCAGGCCCAGACTCTGGAGAAGGCCCCTCGGGGACAGCCCACTCCAGTGAAGCAGCCCCAAAGCACAGTGAGACCAAGAAGAACACCAAGAAGCGCCACTCCTTCACCTCCCTCACCATGGCCAACAAGTCTTCCCAGGCCACTCAGAACCGCCACTCCATGGAGATCAGCCCTCCAGTGCTCATCAGTTCCAGCAATCCCACGGCTGCCGCTCGCATCAGCGAGCTCACGGGACTTTCCTGCAGTGCTCCTTCTCAGGTACATCCGAAAAGGGGGATGTAGAGACTGTCGCACTCAAGCCCTGTTCTCTCCCTCACAATAGATGGGATCGTGGCTCCATTGTTTATCTTTGGTCTGAACTCAAATGCCACTGGTATAGCTAACTCCCAGTAAGGAACCCCAACATTATAAATAAGTATCTTCATTGCAAACGATCATCTTAGTATTGTAGATGGGACCTGAACCCAAAACCTTTTGCATCTGAGACTGGCTACCTATTTCCTCTGCCCCCTTTTCTCTCACTGGTCCATTTTGCTGTGGGGAAGCAGAGGTTAGAAGGAAACTAACCTGGGTGTCTTTACCCAAGACCACCCAAGCAGTCGGGAAAGATCTTGCCAACCCAACCAGTGGAGCCAAATTTCCCCATGAGGATGGCTTAGAAAAGGTTGCCAAGTAAAAGTTTGCTTTTATCCAATCTTAGGATGCTGTGGTTGAAATGCTTTTTTATAAAGCTTTCAATTGCCTGTATTTATTTAAGCCCACCTTCCTCTTTTAGTCTTTTCAGTAAGTATTACAGAGGAGACAAAATAGGAGGAAGAAAGAGTTCTTTTAGAGGAGCTCCTACGTAGGCTTAAGAGACCCCCCACCTCTCAGTTCACTAAGACTTGGTGATCCTATAAGCGCCCTTCTCCTGTGTGGTGGCGTGCTGACTGGTACCTGAGGAGGTCATGAGCACCTGCTGCCTGAGAAAATCAGTCATGCCAGTGATGTGTGTTAATATTTATTTCTTTTTAAATGCTTCCTTTTCTGACAAGTGCTTTCATTTCCATTCTGGCTCTTGTAACTCTGTGCGACCCACAGTAACTTCTGAATGTCATCTCACTGATGGAAGGAGCTCCCAGTGGGAAAACTCCCGGCACCAGTGCTGGTCAGCCCTAACTTTACAACTTAGAGTTTCAGAGAATTAAGTGCCTGGGGGCACCGAGAGGCTAAGTTTCATGTCCATAGATCATTTTAATCCAAGTCTTCCTAACTCTGAGGTTGGACTTCTATTCATGACTGCCTCTTGATGGATTTTTTGGTAAGGCTTTATTTTCATCCAATCAGTAAGGCATTTCTAAGTCACTCATTCAATTTAGAAAACATTTATAAAGCTCCTACTAAGTGCACTGTGTACAGTTTGTTTTATGGAATGCCTACTTGAGGTTCCGCTTTGGAGGTTCTTGGATAGATTTTAAAGGAACTGTTGAGAAAAAATATATTCTTTACTTCAATATAATTGGTTTCCTGCATAATCTTGCATATTTTATTATACATTTTTCAAAAGGAATCCATAGGCTTCGCCAGATCGCTGAGGGGATCCATCCATGATGCAAAGGAAGTTAAAAAAAACAAGCCAGTCTTCTTTATACAGAGGGAAGAATTTAGTGGGAACAGGACAAAACTGATATAAAATATTTAATGAAAAGAAATATATATGTTTGGATTCATTCATTCAACAAAGTTTATGAAGCACCTATTATATTCTCAGTATTTTGCTGGCAGAGACAGACAGGCCATCCTGGTGACCATACTCCAGTAAAGTGTATATCCAAAATAACTAAAATGTCCTACAAATTTATACACAAGTCATTATAACTATATTGAGAAATTCTATGACATTGTAAGGCGATTAGAACTAGGTGGTATTAATCTGGCCATGACTTATGAAATTAGAATTTGGGACTAATTTTTTTTAAGGAGAAGATGAACATGGCTTGATATAAAAGATGCAGATCATCCAGTTGTAACTTGTGCTAGCTTTTCCATAAGTTTCAGTCATGTCAGTAATTAGCATGATACATTCTTTTTATTATTATTATTTAAATTAAAAGCTTTTTATTTTCAAAAGAGATGCACAGATAAATTTTCAACATTCCCTTGCATAGCCTTGTGTTCCACATTTTCTCCTCCTTCCCCCACTCCCTCCCCTAGATGGCAAATAATCCAATATAATATATTATCTTGAAATGTCAGTGTTAAGAAAATACTTCAGCAGAACCAAGATGCAGACAGAGCAAGTTCCATTGATGTATTACAACCTATCCGTTTGCACAGAAGAAAGGAGAACAGAAAAAGTCTTTTTTCCCTCCAGTGTTATCAAAAGCAGTAACCTAGAACGTGCAGTTGTATTGAAAAAGGAGTTGTTTGGGCACAAGAGGATGATTGAAGGTGAGCTCACGGAGGATAAACTTAGCTTCTGCAGCTTCCCCATTGATCTCAGAGATCAGGTGTGAGCTTGTCTGACACAGTCTGGGAGCGGAGCCTGTCAAACGGAGAGTTATTTTTGTTTTGTTTCAAGTAGGTCGGGAAACAAGGCTGCTTCTGCACTTTGGTCCAACCATTCATCCCTTCCCACTGCTCCCGGCTGCCTTTGCTTTCATTAGGGGCAGCCTCAAGGACAAGATCCTTCTCTGAAGTCTGAGCTTTCCCAGGCCTGCCCACTCTGTCGAGCCTGGTAGGCTGGAAATGCTGCCATCTCTCTGTATGGAAAGAGGCAACCCTAGGCCAGTGTCCACTGAATAGCCTTGAGCCTCAGGTGATGGATCCAGGGCTTGGTCATGACACTGCCTCAATAAGACCATGTTTTCAGGCCAGGGACCTCGGACTGAGCACGGAGCCACTGCTGGGTCGCCCATGGCAGTACTTACTCAGTTGAAACAGCTTTCACTTGGCGGGTGGGCTCACTACCATTCCGAATTGTGATGAAGAGGGGGGAGAAAGAAGTCTGGATTTGGAGGAATTTATAAGAGAAACTACAGCAAAAAAAAAATCCTGTATGTCTACCATTAGAATAAATAAGCTCAGCCCCAGAGAACAGAAGAGAAAATTAATTTCCCTCCCATCTGTTCTTTGACTCAGCAGTGCCATTATTGGGTCTGTATCCCAAGGAAATCATAAAGGAGGGAAAAGGCCCCACTTGTGCAAAAATGTTTGTAGCAGCTCTTTTTGTGGTGGAAAAGAGGAAAAATGAGTAGATGCCCATCAGTTGGAGAATAACGGAACAATGTGGTACGTGTAAGTCATGGAATGTTATTGTTCTGTTAAAAATGATGAATAAGATGATTATAGAAAGGCCTGGAGGGATTTATGTGAACTGATGCTGAGTGAAACAAGCAGAACCAGGAATACATTGTACACAATAACAGCAAGAAAGTGCGACAGTTTACTATGAAAGGCTTGGTTCTTCTCAGTGGTTGTGATCCAAAGCAATCCCAATAGACTTTGGACAGAAAATGCATCTGCGTCCAGAGAAAGATCTAAAGAGACTGAATGTAAATCAACCCATGCTATGTTCATTTCTTTTTTCTGTTTTTTTTTCCTCTCTCCCGTGGATTATCCCTTTTGCTCTGATTTTTCTCTCCCAACATGATTCATAAAGCAATGTGTATTAAATAAATTTATTAGAGAATGGAAAAACAAAACAAAACAAAAAATCCCTTCCCTCCCATCTTTGAAGAAGTGGGGGACTCTGGGTATACATTTTCCATACACTCTCTGATCCAATTAATGAGTTGTTTAGTATTGTTGAATGTCTTCCTGTATGGAAAGAGGCAACCCTAGGCCAGTGTCTTTCTTTTTTAATCTTTGTTCTAAAAAATGGCTTGCTGGGTAGGGAAGCAGGGAGGGATATATTTATAAATGAAGATAGTGTAAAAACAAAAGACATATATATATATAATGTGACATTTATATACATGTATATATGCACATGTATGCACACATAGGTTATTTATATAAATGTATATGTGTGTGTGTGTGTGCACATTTACATACATACACAGAGAGATTTGAGTTCGAATCCCAGTTTTGCTACTTATTAGCTACATGACTTTGGACAAATGAGTTTCAATCTCCTTACGTGTAAAGTAGAAATGAAAGTAATTCTTCCTAATGGTCACAGCGCCAGCCTTGTAGCATTATTGTGAGGGAAGCCCTGCGCTGTCTGATGCCATGTACACGTGAGCTGTTGTTGTATTTTTATCCTGGAGTTTGAGGTGTATCTAGATCTGTGTCCACAATGCCTGATCATGTCAGTATTCTTTAAACGCCTGCTGTATGCCGGGCGTTGTGCTAGTCCTTAACAGTTATTAGTTTATTTAAATATTAGTAGTTATTACTCTGTGGCATATTTCTACAGTGGTAAGAGCAGATGTGTAAGACGTCTGCCTCCAGCTCACGACTGATAGAATCTGTCTCACAGTGGCGATGCTCATAGCATCCCAGGACTCCAGAGCTCAGTTCTTCTGACCCCCTCGTAGAAGGGCCTGGCAGGTAGAAAAGGTCAGAATTTTGTGTGGAAGGTGGGCCCATTCCCTTCTAACCATCTCATGTGGTTTTCTCTCTCTCTTCACACAGCCCCCTTAGCCCAGCCCCATGAATCACCATCTACCTCTTTCCCAGGCTGGCACCTCAGATACAAAAGTAATTCATTACCATGTTAAAGACGACCACCACCCTCTGACCCCGGAAAAGGTCTAGCATTGTCTTTCCTTAAAACACTGGAAATTTATCACAGCAACCTCCGCCCCTTTGGACATAGGCGGGGTGAGAAACTCCCCTTCCCCAAGTTGTTCAAAGGAACATTTGTGGTATGAAAAACCCCAAAACTCAGATAATAATGAATGAGCAATTTTCATTCGTATATTTTCCCCATCTTACAGCATGAGAAATGGGAGTACTAATTATTAGATATTAATTCATATAACTTTCCTGTGAGATGAAAGAAAGTATGATTGTGGAGTGTTTTATTATTTTTATTCTCCTGAGGTCCTATTCTAACTAGACTTATTAAGTAAGAAAAGCTATCACCATGTTAGGGTGACAGATATTTTGGCCACAGCCAACTGTGTCCTGTGGTGCATTCTGGGTCAGTGGAGTGGAGTACGTGTAGCAATAAAACCACATATCCTTGAAATACTAAACCATGATCTATTGGCCATCACTTCCCTGTTTCCACGAAGGACTTGGCGTGGCTGTTGTTGAATAAACTGCTATCTCTCTCTCATTTTTTTTCCATGACCACATGCTGTCTAGAGACCTTGAAGGCATGCAATCACATTCCCTCCCTGGGAGTAAACTCCCCTATCTGTAAAATGAGGCTGGGTTGGGCCAGATAATTCTAAATCTGTGAGCCAAGTTAGAAATTACGTGGGATTTCATGGAAATGATCACATTGCCTCCAGAGACTCCCCACGAGGGTGCTGTTTATCCCATTGACGTCATTTTTAGCCGCTCTGCTGGCCTCCTAAATAAGTGACAACTGATGTTGATGTAGCATTTTTAAGGTCTGCTAACTGCTTTAAACACATGATTTCATCCGCGTCTTACAGCGGCCTTGTGAGGAAAGTATAAGAACACATAGTAAAATCCCTATTTTATCAATGAGACCTGGCCAGAAGGCCACGGTCACACCTTTAACCTAGGTCTTCCTGACCCCAAATCTAGAATTCCCTTCATGGCACCGTGCTTCTTGAGTGGGGGCCCTTGAAGGCGTAGTAAATGCACACTTCTCTGTTTCTTTGTTCTAGTGTCTTATTGATTGCTTCTGGTGTTTATTTTAAAGTTTTTGCATGAATGATTCGTTTTTCTCCATGTTCTTGGAGGCTGTTGCGCTTGGCTACCGTTCAGTGAAAGATAAATTCCAAAAACATAAATAAATCTGTTTATAAAAGGTATCATCCAGGTGAGTCACCAGAACAGGACAAGCTGTTTATACCAGAGGTTGCATTAAATTATCTCCAAAGCACCTCCTGGGCCTATAATTTTATGATTCTGTGATAAACCTGTGATAACAGATAATCATAGCAACACAGCGCAAAAATTTGGAATCCAAAGACCTGAATCTGATCCTGGATCTATCTGCGCCTTACCAGGTGACTAATGTTGACAGATTACTGCACTCTGCTAATGCTATTTTACTGCAAAAAAGGTATTTTAATAAAGAAGATTCCTTCTAGGTCAAAACCCCAAGGTGGCAGCTCATACATGATACTTTAAATTTTAAATTTAAATTAAATTTTACAAATTTAATTTAAATGTTTATTGATTAAAATTAAATTAAAAAATTAAAATCACACATGATACTTTATTTAAAAATAAAATTTGTAAAGCATCCTCACAACAGTGAGATGTCCTTTTCCTTTTACAGATGCAGAGATTATGTGATTTGTAGAAGGCCATACCCCTGGTAGAGAGCAGCACTGACACTCAAACCTGTGTTTTCTCAAAGTAAATAAGTCCAGCACTCATGCTATTTCCATGGAAACCCATGATCAGTACTTTCCCCCTGTTCGATTATCTCCTCTGTACATGAAGCTCCCCCACCAATGATTGACCTTGACCTCAGCCAGCCAGAGGAGTCATTAATATTAGGCTTATTAGGATTGAGGATATTTTCAGTGGCCTCAGGGAACACAGAGGCCTCCTTCTTCCTCTTTCAGTCACCCTTTTATGTTGAACTGGACTAATCACTCTAATCTGTGGCACCAGGAAAAAGAAACGGGCGGAGCAGAAGGTCAACACTTTCTTTCCCAAGAATAATAATATTAATTGGGTTGATGTGTTGGTTAGTTTTGCAGAATAGATCCACATCTCCTCCCTTTCCCTCACCTTTTTTATTTATAACAAAAGCTGTCTCTCTGACTAGGGGATATATTTGGATGAAAGTGTTATAAAACTAAAAATATCAATAATTTTAAAATTTTAATTATTTAATAATTAATTAATTAATAATAATATTAAATAAATATTAAATAAAATTAATTATTTAATAATATTAATTGGGTTGATGTGTTGGTTGGCTAGTTTTGCAGAATAGATCCACATCTCCTCCCTTTCCCTCACCTTTTTTATTTATAACAAAAGCTGTCTCTCTGACTAGGGGATATATTTGGATGAAAGTGTTATAAAACTAAAAATATCAATAATTTTAAATTTTTAATTATTTTCAGCCCACATTCTTTCTCTTTATTACAGGATTAAAGGAGATAATATATGCAAAGCGCAGTATCTGGCATACAGTAGATACTTTTAATAAAATACTTGCCTCCTTCCTTCCAAATCATTGGTCTACCACTTTTCCAATAATTAGGTTTTGGACTTAATGACTGTTAAGAGTCCAGAGGGTCTTAATTTTGGGGGTGTCAGAGTTCCTTTTGGACAGTTAAGGGAGCCTACAGAATAGTGCTTTTGCAGAATAATGCTTTTAAATTTATGAATAATGTGAATAGGATCATAAAGGAAAACCAGTTATAGTGAAATACAATTATCAAAAGACTGGGGAAAAATTCATGGATCCCAGATTAAGAACTGATCTATTCCAACATTCTAATTTTACAAATGAATAATTGAAGTGATTTGCTCAAGGTCAAACAGGTAATAAATGGCAAAGCCAATGCCAGTATATTCCTGGT
Organism: Sminthopsis crassicaudata; assembly: GCF_048593235.1. Classification (NCBI taxonomy): domain Eukaryota; kingdom Metazoa; phylum Chordata; class Mammalia; order Dasyuromorphia; family Dasyuridae; genus Sminthopsis; species Sminthopsis crassicaudata. The sequence goes on along the minus strand of NC_133622.1, from coordinate 84,815,887 downwards.
TGTTTATTAATAGGTCCTGGGGGAGAGTCTAGGGTCCAGAGTGATGCACAGCTGTTTGGGCTCTGGTCCAGAACCTACAATTAACAGCATTCGCTGCATTTTGGCCTTCCTGGTCAACACCTGTTCTCATTTATCCCTACAGTAAACATGGCTTCATTCCTCTATATTAGATGTCCCAAAAGTCTTAGTGCAATTTTAGTGGGAAGGAAAGAAAAATGGAAGGAATAAGGGAAGGAAGGAAGAATGGATAAATGAATGAGTGAAAATGTTTCCAGTTAGTAAGTGGAAAACCATTGTGCTCAGTCTTTGAAAGGGAAATAGTTCACAAAATGTGCTTTCCAGGAAAAGCTAAATGGCCATACATTATATGTGTGTGTCTTTACCAAGAACGTGGGAATAGTTGGAAATCTTACATTCCCTCAGAAGTACTTAATAGTGCAGTAGAAGATATTTAATTTTAGCTGTTCTTTAGAGTGTCTAGATAGTATCACTAAATCCACTTGCAGTGATGGAATTTTCTGCATTGATGGTAAATCTACACGTTTCAGCTTTAAAATCCTATACAGGAATGCCCCACAAATCTTAGTGATGTTTAAGTTTTAAGCCTTAATGGCTTAAACTTCTGCATTGATGTGAGCTGCTCCTGATGCTGCTTCTGTTGTTGCTTCCACTGTGGCTGTTATATCGGAATTGATAGCCCAGAATGTTGGAAAGCAAAAGAAATAACTGTGAGCTTAGTTACAGGACCAACTCTTTTATCCAATAGTCTTTTTTCTTTTCCCTTGTAGATTATTTACCTTGCCTATGAAAACTGTGTTTTAGTAGAATTTCCCTTGGGGGAAGAAATTCATCAAATTCAGTTTGATGAGCTTATTGAACATAAGACACCTTACTAAGTTGTAGAGACCCAAAGACACAAAGGTGAGTCTGGAACTTTGATCCAAAGTTCAGCACTGAAGTTTATAAGCTATGTATCTTTAAGCAACTTACTTGATTTTCTTGAACAATTTTTCTTGAGTTTCCCCAATGAGAAGTTTGAACTGGATGACCTCTGAGGGGTTCCTTCAACTCTATACTCCTTTGAAAGGAATTTGCATTAAGGGGAACACAAATAAGTACATAAAAAGGTCATTTGAGAGAGGAGAAAGTAATAACAAGAAGGATCAGGGAAGGCTTCCCATAAGAGGTGGGACTCTGAGAGGACTCTGAGAGAGTTCAGTTTCATTTGTGTAAAGACAGTTTTAAAAATGCATCCATATTGTTTGCATGTGTTCCTTGGTAGAAAGTCTCCCAAATATTTTATATATTCTGTAGTTATTTTGAGTGGGATTTCTCTGTCTCTTCCTGCTAGTATTCTTGGTGATATACAAAAATACTAATGATTCATGTGGATTTATTATACATCCTGTAATTTTTATTGATGTTATTTTTTAGTTAATTGTTGCTAATTATAGTTAATTTTGTGATGATTCCTTTGGGTTTGTTCTCTAGATAGATCAGGGGGTTTTGACCATTTTTCAGAAATGGACCCCATTTGACAATCTGGAATCCTTTCTCAAAATAAGGTTTCTAATGCAAAAGTAAAATGCATAGGATTTCTTTTTTTTTTCTTTTTTTCTTATTAATTTTATAATTATAACATTTTTTGACAGTACATATGCATAGGCAATTTTTTACATTATCCCTTGTACTCCCTTCTGTTCCGAATTTTTCCCCTCCTTCCCTCCTCCCCCTCCTCTAGATGGCAGGCATTCCCATACATATTAAATATGTTATAGTATATCCTAGGTACAATATATATGTGCAAAACCGAATTTTGTTGTTGTTGTTGTTGCAAAGGAAGAATTGGATTCAGAAGGTAAAAATAGCCTGGGGAGAAAAACAAAAAAAATGCCAACAGTTTACACTCATTTCCCAGTGTTCCTTCTCTGGGTGTAGCCGATTCTGTCCATCATTGATCAATTGGAATTGGATTAGCTCTTCTCTATGTTGGAAGACATCTACTTCCATCAGAATACATCCTCCTACAGTATCATAGTTGAAGTGTATAATGATCTCTTAGTTCTGCTACTTTCACTCATCACCAGTTGATGTTAAGTCTCTCCAAGCCTCTCTGCATTCCTCCTGCTGATCATTTCTTACAGAACAATAATATTCCATAACAGTCATATACCATAATTTACCCAACCATTCTCCAATTGATGGACACAATTCTAGCCACTACCAAAAAATGCATAGGATTTCAAAGGTAGCTAATTAGTTTCAAAATAGATATTTTTAAAGCAAGTTCATGGATTCTAGATTGAGAATTCCTAAGATATAGTCCATCATATCATCTGCAAAAAGTGATAGTTTCATTTCTTCTTTGCCTGTATTTATTCTCTCAGTGTCTTTTACTTATCCAATGGCTACAGTTAGGATTTCTGGTACTATATTAAATAGTTAGGGGGAGAAGGGAATAATAAGCATTTATTAAGTGCCTACTAAGTGCCAGGCACCGTACTAAGTGCTTTAATAAATACAATCTCATGTGATAGCACTAGCAGTGATAATGTGCATCCATATTTTTTACCTCTGTGAGAAGCAGAGTTAAGGAGAGTAGATCATTCTGCTATAAGGGAACAACCTGTTGGAATGCTCAGAAACAAACTGTATTCCTTATTCCATCTAGGAGAGTGGCTGGAGAAGGGCCTTTTTATTTAAGGAGAAAAGGACTAAACACCTTCCCCAGCTTCAAGGTATCAGATTGTGATCTACAACCTGAGTGGGATTGATCAAGTATCTAAGCGTTAGACCTTGGAGTGAATATTTCTGCTTGTATCCATGGCGCTGACAAGGAACCTTTGAAAACAGCTAATTTGGCTTGACATTGTCTCCTTAAGGCCTTGATAAGTTGACCCTCTGGAGACATGTTGAGGTGACTGCCTCTTAATCACAGGTGGGGTGGAGGGTGAGAGAAGTGATTGTCAAAGAGTGAATTAAACCCAGATTTTACTTAGTGATAGCCCCTGGAAACTGAATCTTTGACAAGGTTTGAAGAAGAAGCTCTTGTGCAAATGACTGGACATGGAGATGTTTCCAAAGGTTATTGAATAGAGCTTCACCCCACGAAGAGCATCGTCTGGAAAGAACGAAGGTGTCAGATCCCTGTATTGTGAAAGCCAGGGGCCTAGTTTATTTGGCACGCTGGGAGCCGTGTCTCCTACCTTTTACTGGTTAGCACAAAGAAAATGAAAATACATACTGACTTTTTCTGGAGGTTGAGCTAAGACAGTGCTTGTTCACAGTACAGGATCATATTGAGATTTCAGGGGCCATTTAGTCCAGGGCTTCTTAAACTTTTTTCCACTCATAACCCCAATAGATCTACAAATCAAACATTTACTGATAATAAATCATAATTGTGATCCCCCATATTAATTTACATGACCCAATATGGGATTGCAAACCGCAGTTTAAGAAATTCTGATCTAGCCTAACTCTTTCTTTTTATGGATGAAGAAACTGGCCTACCGAAAGATGTAATATGACTCAGTATTTCATAAGTCAATAGGTAGCCTACCTGGGATTTGACTGCAAATTCAGTTCCACCGTTACTGTGCTGCTTTTTCTTTACAGACTCATCATTCATTAAATTCACCCATGGTTTAACCAACTTTTAATATATTAATGTACAATAACCCTATTAATATAGATTTTTTTCTGTTCTTTTGACAGGTTCACATCAGTACTACTGGGCTAATTGTGACCCCTCCTCCAAGCAGCCCAGTCACAACGGGACCTTCATTCACCTTCCCATCAGATGTTCCCTACCAAGCTGCTCTTGCAGTAAGTATCCTACATTCCTCTCCTTCTTGATGAGTTTGTCCTTAGCTGTTTATTGAACCCATCTGTCGGCATCAGTTTGGTTCTCCCAGCCTCTCAGCAACCCTAGTTTATTATTGATGCTTGTTCCTCTGGGTGGAAATCTCACCAGCCGTATCTTTCATCTACAGTTAGTCATCTAGAGTGTTATTTCTGCCAGTTTTGCAAATAAACTCAAAAAGTCCCTCATGACATGTGCCAATTTTTCACCCTCCCTTTTAATACTAAACAAGCTTATGCCTAATAACATATATGCTGTGCTAGGATATACAATAATAATATCATGATACTAAGCACATCTTATAGTCCAGCCAAAAGGGACTTTTCCTCAGATGTCACATCCTAGGCAGGCTTTATTCTGAATACCTTTTTGCATTCATTCACCATGACCTTCTCATTCAAGAAACCTTTCTTGATGTCCCCAGCTAGAATGGATCCCTTTCTTGTCTGTACTAACTTTATCCATCCATCAGTGCATTGAGTGAATTTTTAAGCATCTGCTACAGGCAAACATTGGAAGAGAAGTATAATTTAGACAATGTTACCTTCATGAAGCTTACAGTTTCAGAAAAAAATACATGTATATTCACATTATGTGGTTTGTGGTAGGTAGAAGAGTATGTGTTTAATCTTTCTTACTAGACCATAAGAGTTGAGATTAATCATGGGTAAGTTAGGAAGGTTACCAGGATTGTAGTTGGCAGTACTTAGAAAATGGACCTCAGATAGCTAAGGATCATCTCTATACCATGATGATGATGATGAATATACAATTATGTTAATAATAGTCATTATAATGATTAATATAATAATAAATAATATTCATATTATATGTGGTTATGTGTTAATATAAATAATAGTTATAACAACAACAACAATAATAATGATAGGATAAGGAATAGATCTCTGACTTTATTGATAAAGGGTGCCCCAAACTCCAACTACTAGTGCAGATCATCACTTTCCCTGATATTTATAATAATAGCCAAGTTTGCGTAGTATTTATTGTCGGGCACTGGGCTACATACTTTACAATTATTTATTTCATTTGATCTTTGCACAAACCTTGGGAGGTAGATGCTATTATTATCCCCATTTTAGAGATGAGGACACGGAGGCAGCCAGTGTCTGAAGCCAGAATCTCCATGTTGTCATGCGGTGGCAGCTTTAGCATCTCAAAGATCCGTCTTAAAGAAGGGAATCAGTACCATCCAAGGAGTATACCAGATGTGAGACTTGAGTCCAGACTTGAGCCAAAGGGCGCGGTATAAAGCTGTCTCATTTTAATGACAAGCATTTATTTAGCACCTATTATATTGTACTGAGAATGCAAAGGTGAAAATAAAAACAAGTTATTCCTCAAACACCTGGTGGTGGTTGTTCAGTCATTTCAGTTGCCCTCGTGGAGCTTACAGTCTGATGGTCTCAGATTAAAAAAAAAAAATCCCTAGCTATTCTGTGGTTTATTGTAGATAAGCAGAGGAGACTAGCAGAGACTAATCTTCCTGACCCCATTTGGAGCTTTCTTGGCGAATATTTTGAGTGATTTACCATTCTCTTCTCTAGCTCACTGCACCGATGAGCCCCCTAGATGTTGTGACAAGTCATAGTCACATTTAATCTAAATTCTAACTCGGAGGACAGCAATGTGAGCATGACTCACTTTCCAGCCCTTGCCTGGGGCACACAAATGCCTCGCCCACCTGGGAAATACTGAATCTTATTCTCCTTTGCAGGGCTTACAGGAATGGCACTGTGCCCTATAATAGCTTTGTTGAAGGAGGCCGGGATGGGCAAGTTACTCAATACGCTCCATCAGGATTAGTTGAAAGGACTGGGGGTGTTTAGTTTGGAGAAATAAAGACTTAGCACGATCTTGGTAACTGTCTTCAAGTACATGAAGGGCTATTATCTGGGGAAAGTATCAGGCCTGTTTTGCTAGATACAATAGGTATGTTTGCACAAGGACAAAAGTAGAATATTGTCTCTTTGAGGGGATAGGTTAGGCCCCAAAGGGTAGAATTAGGAGCCGTATTTGGAAGTTAAGAGAAAGGCAGATTAGGTTTGGATACATTAAAACTTCCTAGCAAAACTTCCTAGTTTCCTTGCTTTTTTTAGGCCACCTTTATTTTCCCTTAGCCTCTCCCTCCCCCCAAATCCCACCCCCCAAACTCTCCTTTGTTACAGTGAAAAATATTTCTACAAAATCAATTCAATAACAGTGATTGGTATATAGGGACAGACAGACCCAAATGGGGTAGGATTGCCGTTGTTGAAAGTGACATTCACACATAGATCGCTGATCAGTCCTGATTGTTTGAGTGAGAAAGAAATAGAGGGGAGGAAAGGGAAGGAATGAGGGGGATGGAGAGATGGGGAGGAGAAAAAATCCTAAGTAGTGAAAAACAAGCAAGTACAGCTTTAGAAAACAAATAATTGGCAGCATCTTAATTTCTTGAAATAATAGGAAGCCGCTGTCAGGGTCTCAGAAAGCTGAGGAGAATCAATTGTTCATTGTGCAAGGGGTGAAAGTTAACAATTGGCCCTGAGATAATCATCATATTTGTTTTTAACTCTCAGAGGGATAAATTAAGCATTCTTCTATTCAAAAAAAAAAGGAAGTTTGCTCTGATTAGATGTGAAAAAGAAACTTCAGGAAATTCTCTGGGCATCTTACAGCTAGAGTTGTTTATAAGACGGCTACTTGGTAAAGGAAATGTGGTTATGCTTTTCGTTCCTTTGGGAAAAATGTGAAGTACAATTGACATTGAATGAGACACGATTCCCATGAAAATGGGGTCGCAAAGGATATTTTGTCCAGAGATAAATTCCATGAAAAACCTCCTGATTTCCTAGCATGGAGGAGGGGAGAACAAAAAACTCATCTGCCATCCTTCTTTCCCCTGCAACCTCTGCCTCCACCCTCCGGCGGATTGCCGTCTCTGTGGCCCATCACATGGAAAATACTAATTTCATTTCCTAAAGGGAGAGAAAAAAAGATTGTGACTTTTTGATCTTGGAATAATTAATTAACGGAAAAAGCACAAAGGTGGCCAAGCTTCAATTCCCAAACATTAAAATTAAAATCTAAAAATGGAATATATGTCAAGCCACTTGTAACCATGAGTTCACCCTAGGATAGATTAGTGAGAGTAAAGTCCCAGCCCAAGTGGGTTCGAGAAATCGGTTTACAGCAGACCATTTCCTCTAAGGATTAGCTCCTCAAGTCTGCATGCTGGCCAGGTAAAAAGAGAGTTTATGACTTAGTGTGAGTGCCGTGCCAATCACAGTCAGTGAAACACCAAATTCAATTTGGCTGGGAGAGTAGACACATGTGCCTGACGTTATCTCAGGGGGGACAGATGGCTGGAAGTCAGGGTTTTTGAAAACTTCACATAAACATTTTGGATTGCACTGGAACAATCCAAGTTTCATTAACCCTGGATATCACATGTTAATGCAATCAGGTGTGATATATTTAGAATAGGAAAGGTCTCTCTAGACTTAAGAGTTTTATAGCTAGCACTTATACATAACACTTTAGGGTTTGCAAAGTGCTTTACAGAAATTTCATTTTGTCCTCACAATAACCCTGAATAGATGCTATTCTTATTCTCATTTTACGAGAAAACAGAGGCAGACTTAGGTTAGGAGACTTGCTTAAAGTCACATAGCTAGTAAGTATCGGAGATTGAATTTGAATTCATGACTTTCTGACTCTGACCTGGTGCTCTAGCCACTGCCCCATGTTGATGCTTTTAAAATAGTTTGCTTTTCTTCACTTGAGGTCTTCAAAGACTACTAGTTTTCCATTAGTGGAAGATGTAAAGGGGATTGTTATTCAACTGGAATTGGATTTTGCATCTGTGATGCTATGCACAGTGAAAGTCTTAAAGAAAGATATTTACTTCTTTTGCAGCCTTCTAGACAGCAGATTCCAAGATCAAAATGTGGGCTGAAAATTATTTCTAGTGTTTTTTCAGAATCTGAGCATATATATATATATATTTTTTATGTATAGGAGATGGTTATGAGAGCATCCCCATATAGGTTCCTTTCAAGTAGACACCAAGGAAAATTGTCAACATTTCTTATTAATAGATTTTGCTGGACCAGTAAATTAGTGGGTTTTATGGGACCAGAATCTCCATGGCAGATAATTTCTCAAGCTTCTCTCCATTAATAGGACAATCTATTTATTAGAGAAGTGATGTTTTCAAAAGGCTTTTTTCACCTGTGCCTTTATTTGAATCTCTAGATAAAATTTGTTTCATAAGTTTCCATGACCAAAGAAGGGGCACTTAGGTGGAAACTAGAGAAAGTATTGGACCTGAAATCAGAAAAACCTAAGTTCAAATATAGCCCCAGACACTAATATGTCACCCTGGGAAAGCCACTTAACCCCATTTGCCTGAGTTTTCCTCATCTGTAAAATGAGCTGGAGAAAGAAATGGCAAACTATTCCTGTATCTTTGCCAAGAAAACCCCAAATAGGGTCACAGAGTCAGACACAACTGAACAACAACAGCCAAAGAAACATTCACCAAATTCATCAAGGCTATCCTAGTAGTGATAGACATCTGGCTATTTAAAATGGTCCTCAGGAAGCAGACTCAGCCTGTACTTCATGGTGAGTGGGACAGACTGCCGCAAACATAATTCCTTATTAACAAGGAATTATGAAAAAGATCTAGAATAAAAGGATGTTATTGTGAACACAAAAGAATATGGTCTGTCCATGTAGTATGAGTGAGAGATAAGCTGATTGGAAAACTCAAATGAACCTCCCTCTGGCAAAGTTTTGAGATAATTTAGACAAGAATTACTGAAGATAGTATCATGAATAACTGATGATCTGCTTCCTTGAAGGGAATTCCAATATGGAAGAAATTCCAGCTCCATTGACACATTTGGGTATTATGTTAAATGTTATTTATTATTATGCTGTGTTAGTACTATGTTAAATGTGTTTAACAAAATTTGACAGCTTAAAAAATGTTGTATTAGAAGTCTTTTCAAGTTCTTCTTAATGGTGGCACTGGACTGATGATAGCCATCAAGTGAGATCTGTAGCCTTGAAGGGAATTCCCACATGGTTGAAATCCTGACTCCATTGGTGCATTTGGGAATCCCAATGTTATATTAAAAATGCTTAACGAAATTTGACATCTTTCACAATGTCATATTAGTGGTCCTTGGAAGTTTTAAAACCTTTTATTGTTGGTAAAAGGTACTTATAGCTTGGATCTATAAAATGAGAGGGCTCTGGGTTAACTGTGGGGAAGCCAGTACACTATTGTAGGATGCTTTGTGAAGACCCTCAGATCTTTGGGAGTAGTTATTATCTAAAGATCAGTATTACTGTATTACCTTGTGAGTTCCCATATCATCAGATTATGAGTTTAGCCAAGGGTCATTCACAAAACAAGTTACTGTCCCTTTATAACATCTACTAACCCAGAATCTGACTTCAGGTATCTATACCTGTCTTGCTTAAGTCCAATTGCTTTTCTTTACCTCACTCCCATCCCACTTGGTAATCCTGCCCCATCAAATCCTTTGTTTTTACCTTATAACTACTTTGTATTTACTTATAGTTTTACCTCTACCTCTCCAATGAAATATAAGCTATCTGAAGGCATGACTTTATGAATTTTTGGCTTAGTGTCTCCAGTACATAATACGCATTTAATAAGCATTTGCCTAATTTAAAAGGATCATAGATCTGTAAATTGGAAGATACCTTCAAAATTAAGCTTTTGGCTTTCTGCCCAATACAAGAATTCTCTCTATTGTGTGCTAGAAAGGTGACCAGGCAGACAACTACTCTTAGCTTAAATACCTTCAATAATAGAGAGTTCACTACTTTTCTAGACAATTCTTTCCACTAATTTTTTTAAAGCTCTAGTCATTATTTAATTTTTTGAAAATAAGAAAACAAATAATTTTCTTCCTTTATATTCAATTTATCCTAATATATAATATAGGATATTATACATATCCATTTATCCTGACATATAAGATATAATAATATCCTAATATATAATATTTTCCACTTATCCTAATATATAATATATCCATTATATATGTTTATATATATATATATATATATGAAAATATATATATACATATAAATATGTGTGTGTATATATATTTTTTTTCTGCTCTTTGGTACCTCAGAGAATGATTCTTATTCCTCTTCCAAATAATAGCCTGAACTGTTTAGCTATATCTCTGTCCATATCCCTAAAGCATCCTTTGCACATCTCAGAAAAGTCCAGTGTTAGTAATAATTTATAAAGCATTCAGATACAGAAGAGCACTGCTGTAGTTGCATCCTTGGGGACCAATTTCCAACCTATCAGAACAATTCCTGAGCAATGTCCTCGTGCCTCCCCCCATCCCGGCACTGTCTGCCTATGTGCAGTACACCTAGAGTTTGCTTTCCATATATTCATTTGATCTAAATGATTCAGTGTGCTTCTTCCATGTTCTCGCATCTGTTGGAGAGAATCTGAAAAACTCGGAGAGAGAAGAGTCCTGAGAGGTCCATCTGTCTCCCACCCGCATTATTGATTTATGAAATTTCCATACAACACAATGATTTTCATTCACTTTGGCCCTAAGATAGAATTCTGCCTCTGTTTTGACTTGGGTTTCACTAGTTTAGAACCAGCTCTTAGCTGACCTGTCATTATTTGCGTATATAGAGCAGGTTCTGTCCCCACTTGAGACTTCCCCTTTGGAATTGAAAAATTCAAATGAAAATAAGATCATAAGAGAATTACAGATTTCCAACTCCCAGGGACCCAAAAGATGGAAAAAAACCCTAAAATCAAGACATTAAAATACTTAACCCAAGATTACCTGGGATAGCAAATAAGGCCAAATTCAGCCTTCTTTCCTAAATATTTAGGTTTTTTAATTATTTAAATTAAATTAAAAATAAATTTAATTTAAAATATTTAATATTTAGTTTTTACATCATCAGTGTTCTGTCGGGACTCGTTTCCCGCCCCTTCCTCGCACTGCCCAAGCCCTATGGAGAAGATGTTCAGCATTTTCCTGGGGTTACCTCCCTCCCCCCACGTTTTGTGGAGTCCATGGAGTGGGAGCGTGACCTTAGGCGGCTTACAGGAGAGAACGGGATTCCAAAGGCGTGACTCAGGGTGGGCCTGCAGAGAGTGGGAGAAGCCGTTTTTGGGAGATTCTGGGCCGGATCTGGCGCTTTCCCGGCCGCCTTAGCCCTGCTCTGCTCGGGATCTGTTTTGTTCATTTTGTGCTTCGTAACGACTGGCACCGCGCTGCCGGGGGAGAGTCCTCACTCCAAGTCACTTTGGCTTGCAATTAAAAATAATGTGTGAAACAGTTGCGGGTATGTCTAGAAACCCGAGCTTTTTTTCCAGGAACCATGTGCGTCGACAGGCCTGTGAAGTCACTGCTTGAAGAAATTTAAATTTTGATTCCAAGCACTGGAAATGAAATGGCTGTTTGTGAGCTGCGGTTAGAAATTAATGGTTTGTTTTTACAGTCGTGCTGATGTATAGGAGCCAATTTATGCTTTCTTGAGCCCCTTATTTTCTTTTACTTCTCCTTTGAATCATTTTTTTTTTACCCGGCCAGTGGTTCAAAGATGTTTCGGGCCGGCTGCCTTTGTGAGCCCGCTTTCCCAGGAGTGTCACTATACAGACCCTAAAGAATGATCTGGGGTTTTATAGATCAGAAGGTAACAATTGCCCCATTGATTTTCAAAAGGACTGGAATCCTGCAGCCTGGGCCCCCATTAGGCCGTGCCCATAAAGGAACCAACAGCTTTTCACTGGTATACTTGTTAAAGATTACCAACCTTGATAGGGCCGGTTTTCAAAAGCTGGCAAAGTTAGGAATAATCAGAAGTGGCAACAATAGCCCAGTGGCTGGGGCCTGCCATTATTTATGCTCATTGTGCAGGAGGCATCAAAGGGAATTTTTCAGGTTACAGAAACAATCACGGATTAAGTCCTATCAAGCAGTGGGATATTAGAGCTGCCCCTTTGGAGGGTAGTGGGATTCTGCTCCGAGGGCTGACTTCAGAATGCTGTTTACCTTCAAAATGGCCTGTAGGCCTTTCATTTTTTTCACTCTTCCCCTGCTGAAGTGAGATTACTTACCTGTTTGCTAAAAAGGCGTCTGGGGCTTAAAGGAGAATAAAAAAGAGATCAATAGGAAAGCGGGTCTGTACAGTCAGCCCTTCGTAAGGAAGCAGCCCCATGAGAAGGCCTCTATAAAAATGTTTCCTTTTTCCCCACTCATCCATCTTCAAGAATCTGGGGCTCCATCAAAATGTTTCTTTTACCCATCCTCAATAATTTGATTTTTCTGTATTTCCTCCCCAATTCTAGAATATGAACCCTCCTCTCCCTCCACCCCCTCTTCTGGCTGCCACTGTCATTGCTTCAACATCTTCGGCGGCTGCGGCGTCCGGAGTTGGACAGAGACCTGCAGGATCTGTGGAGCAAATTGCACATTTACGGCCCCAGACCCGACCCAGTGTGTAAGTGGCCATCGCAGCTGTCCGACAGTGACACATTTGTTTAAAATTAGGCCCTGGGTGTGGGAAACGGGTAAGGGCTAGGAGAAGGACTTGGGAACGGGTGGACGGCCAGCCAAAGTCTTTGAAAGGTTTCCCCTAATCATGCATCTAATTGGAAAAGAACAGTGAAATTTGGAACACAAGGTCACAAATGCAAGGTTTGTTGAAAAGTTATCCATGAATATGTTTTGAAAATAAAAAGCTTTAATTTAAAAAAAAAAAAAAAAAAAAAAAAAAAAAAAGGTAAACAGCAGTTAGCAAGTCTATCTGATAGTTACCTGTCTAGAGACCCTTTGTGGCAAGTGTGGCCACGGATTAGGGCAGGGGTTGTCAAACTACGGCCCACGGGCCAGATGCGGCCTGCCTATTGCTAAATCAGACCCGAAGTGATGTTCGACCTAAACTCGAGTTAGCAACGCACACTTCCTGCACGGGGCTGAGGTGGCGGAGACAGAGTGTGGGGCGCTCCCAGTCTGAGGGACAGTGAACTGGCCCCCTATGGAAAAAGTCTGAGGACCACTGCGTGAGGGCATCACAAAGGCCACAGTCAGGACAGCCTGCCCCTGCCTCCCCTGGCCACCCATGTTCATTGTCATTCCCCAGGACTGGGATCCGGATGGACTCGGAAATAGCCCATCCAGGTGTTCCATAACCAAGAGAATTAGTGCAGGGAAGCGACTGAACATGAAGGAGTAGCTTGTCAAGGTGATTGTGACTAGATGCCGGGCCACAGCTGGAGTGTGGGGATCCTTCAGGTCAACAAGTCTACAGCATTCAGCGTTATGTGGAGGGCCGGGGACACCAAGAAAGGCCAAAATACAGTTCCTGCCTTTTCAGTCTAGTGGGAGAAACAATATGCAGACCGCCTGCACAAACAGGACACCAACCGGGGAGACTGGAGGGGCTCCGGGGGAAGGGGGCTGGGAAAGGCTTCTTGGAGACTGGGGATGCGGGCTGAGACTTGAATGAAGCTAGAAAGGGGAAATGAGGAAGCAGAGAGTTCTAGGAATTGGGGAAAATGCTCAGGGTCAGGGATGGAAGCACAGGGAGGGTAGTGCAGATGGATGGTAGAGTGTGTGGAAGGAAGTCAGTATATGAAAGTATAGGAAGGGGCCCGATTGGCCAAGGGCTATAAAAGCCGAACTATGAGTTTTATATTTCATCCTGGAAAGCCATTGGAATTTAATGTGACTGTTGTGAAAGACTAAATAATAAATATGTTGCTTGCCTATTGGTTGAAGTGTGTGACCTTCCCTTTATGAGCAAGTCATTTAACTGCTGTTTGCCTCAATTTTCCCATCTGTAAAATGGGGATAATAATAGCAACCTGCCTCAATTTTCCCATCTGTAAAATGGGGATAATAATAGCAACCTGCTTTCCAGGATGGTGAGGAACAAATAAAATAATAAGTGAAAAGTGCATACAGTACGTGGCACCTGGTAAGCACCATGAAAATATTAGTCATTATGATCATTTTATTATGAAGGGTATTAAATACCAAACTGGAAAGTTTGTATTTTATCCTGAAAACATTAGGGAGCCACGGAAGAGTTTTGAATGATGGAGTGATACGGGCAAGCATAGACTCCAGGAAGATTATTTTGGCAAATGTGTGCAGGATGGGCTGGAAGCAGCGAATTCAATTTAGAGATGGTTATGAGGAGAGCAGTGCCGGAAACCTGAAATAAGGTGGCAGCTTGCTTCAAATATAGGTGATTTTGTGGAGTCTACAAGTCTAGGCAACTGATTGTATATGGAGCTGACGGAGGACAGGGTCAAAGAATGAGAGTTTGAGAAGTTGGGAAACTGGAAGGACAGTGATATTTGCAAGAGAAATAGGGGAGTTTGGAGAACATAATTATTACTTATAACATAAATATAATTATAATGTATAGCATAATATAATTACAATATTATATAAATATAAATCTGACATTTATATAGGGTTTACTCTGGGCTAGGCACTTTGCCCAGTGTTTTATAATTATTATCTCAATGGATTCTTCCCAACAGCCAGGGGAGGTAGGTGCTGTTATTATCATTCTCTTTTACTGATAGAAAAACTGAGGCAAACAGGATTTAAGTAATTTGTTTAAAGTCACAGTAAGCATTTGAGACTGATTTTGACCTCAGGTCTTGACTCGAGGCCCACTTAGGTGCCTCGAGGAAATGCAGAGTTTGGCAGGAAGAAAACATAATTTGCTTTATTTTAGATGTACCGAGAACTGTCTAGGAGAAGAAATATCTAGTAGTTGGTGCTATGGTTCTATAATAGTTCAGGTGAGATATTAGGAAGTCTACAGAGACAGTTACATACATGTGCATAGATACACACACACACAGATACACATGCATGGATCCAGGTAAATAATACATAAATGCATATGTGTAATTATGGGGTACCCCCACATATATGGGGGACACCCATGCATATGAATTATGGGGACTGATGAGAGAGAAAAATCAAGAGCTGAGGATATTTTTTTAAATAGGAAATAAGGGATTTTGCACAAGAAAAGAGATAATGGAGGAAATGAGGAAAATAAAAAGTTTGCCATTACCAGTTCTCAAACTATAATATAATGCTGTAATTGCCAAAGCAGCATGATACTTGTAATAGCCTATGGGCTCTCTTTTCTCTGAGCCTCCCCATCCCCTAAGTTACTGGCAACCTAAGTATTTTGTACATTAGAATTCCCTTTCAATTATACTATACTAAACTGTAGCTCATTAGTCCCTGCCATTATGTTTAATTTTTTACCAGTCAGCCGTACTGAATTGACGTCAAAGGAATTTTAATTAAATAGCAATATAAATAAATAAAAGGGGCAGCTAGGTAGCACAGTAGATAGTGTTGAACTTGGAGTCAAAAAAGACCTTTCCTCTCTCCCCTCTCCCTCTTTCCTTTTTTTCCTTGCCTCTTCTCTACTGACTATACTTTAATATCTCAGTTCATCCATCACCCGTCCTATGATTGGAATCCCATTTTAATTTTTAGGCTTTATTCCCCCCGAGTTAGGTAAATCTTCCCATGGTTCTACTTCCTTAAATAGAAAAAGGATTGAAAGAGGCACTATGATAAGAAAAAATCTTTTAACCTCCCTCCATCCCTCCTCCCTGGTCTTTGTAAAATTGTAACTGCTTTGCTAAGTAGAGAATTCTGAAAGATACTGGGACCTGTGTCTCGCTCCCCATCCCAGACGGTCTCTTTCTCTGTCTCTAAACCCGGTAAAAAGCAGAAGAGATGGTCTGCAGACTTTATAGATTAAGCAACCCTTGGAAGGAGGCACACAGAGCAAACTAGGCTTTGGGAAACCCAAGATCACAGTTCTGGGGGGAAAAAGAAAAACTCTTTATTCTGTGAGAGCTGCTGCGAGCAGTGGATATCAGTTTGGTGGGAAATAGGTAAAGGTGAGCAAAGTAATCTTGCAACATGGAGTTATTTTGTTTATCAATATGCACACCTTATCCATTGCCCCTTTCCTTTTCAGCTCCAATAACCAGCTTAACACGGGAAACAAATAGCATTAGAATCTCTGTCTGTTTGTCCCTTGAGTTGGCAGCCCCCAAATGCCATTCCTCCTGATAGTAACCGACACCACGTATCGGCTTTTGGAGTTAGTCTTTCTAACAAGCGCCTTTTGGGCAGCTAGATTTACTCAGGGGGATAATTGCAAACTTGGCCTCCTTGGAGACTGAATGAGTTCTTTCAGGACACTCGAGAGCCCTTGGGTATGGGAAAACCTAGTTCAGTAATTCTTATCAGGAAATTAGTCAGCGTCTTCAGGCTTCCTAAACAAGCCATCAAAACTCTTTCACCCACAAGATTTCCTAGCTCTATTTTGAGATAGAAAGCTTATAACAAGAAGCTACATTTCCCTAAAAACTGGCTCTGTTGTTTGTGATCCATTGTAGCACCTTTCATTTTCATCATTATCCTTGTGTTTCAACTGGTTCTACCTTAAAATCATGTGATAAAATGTAGTTTTGAATTTGCTAGTAAAGTTCAAAGGTAAAGGGGCTGGCTCTTGGTAATTTTAGTTAAGCTATAAATTCTCCTTACATTGGTCAAAGACCATGATTGTATTGAAGTTTAGGGAAGATTTTTTTTCCTTTAACATAGCCTAGAGAATGTAAATTTCTCTAGAAGTGTCAAAAATGTCACTAGAGCTTCTTGCTCTCAGAAAACAATATAAGACCCTAAAACTAAGTGTTCAAAGGAGGAAAAAAATGTATCCACAAGCAAAATACTAAAATATTGTATTAATTAATCAAAAATTGCATTTATGGGCATTAAAGAGCTACTGTATTTTACTGGAGTAGATTTGAATCTTTGAAATTCTAGATGGGCATCCCAAAATATGGACCTTGCCTTTTGTCACTAAAATGATTTTTCTGTCTGGCATTGGGAAGTTGATTCCATGGTACTTTGTCTGTTTTCAGGGCTACAGAATCACATGTATGTACAGCCATAGGATTCCCCAAATGCTAGATATATTTTGCTGATTCCTGCATCTTTTCTTCTTAAAAAAAAGATAGGCATATATTTGAATATTTGACAAATCATATGCAATATATTTCAGATAAAATATGATATTGTAAAGGTTTGAGTTAGGGGGGTCATAGAAATTTCTCCTATCTTCAATCACTGATGAAAAAGACTCAAACATTTCTAATTTTGAATTTCTTTTTTAAGAAATTGATAGCCTCTCTTTTCCTTACAGGTATGTTGCTATTTATCCATATACTCCCCGGAAAGAGGATGAACTGGAGCTGAGAAAAGGGGAGATGTTTCTAGTGTTTGAGCAATGTCAAGATGGCTGGTTCAAAGGGACTTCTATGCACACAAGCAAGATAGGAGTTTTTCCTGGAAACTATGTAGCGCCAGTCACAAGGTGGGATGTTCTAACCAATAGTTTCAAAAGTTCTAAAAAAGAGGCTTTTTTCCCCTAATCGCTGGCTGTGTCTCATGCTTAATTACCTCCACCTTCCAGGGATGGAACTTTATGATATTTTTGGTATAGAGAACATCTAAAGGAGAAAACATTGTGCAGGTGAACATTTTATCTGCAACTTAAAGTCACAGAGAATTATCTCAAGCACTGAGAGGTTCCAGTTACTTAGCTCAGACCACAGAATTTTTTCTATTTCTATTTCTATTTTCTATTTCACAGAATCCATTTTTCTATTGATGATCTATCTATATTTTTGTTCAAATTCCTTTTACATGACTATCTGAAAATTGTCTGTGGATAGATCTGGCCTCATTAACGGACTACTTTTCAGACTACGTGCTTTGCTTTATACATAAGCAAATTTAATTGTGTCCTTTTTCAGTTGTCATTTGAGTCCACCTCCAGAAATTTTGTAAATGAGGGTCATAAATATTAAAGATGTGGCAGAATGAAGATTTGAATCCCATTTTTCTTTGTTTCATTCTTTTTAATTATGTCTCCAGTGCTAAGTACAGCAACACATAGTGGGTGCTTTATAAGTGTTTGTTAATTGGTTACCTCCAAATTCATCACAGTTTCCCCTAATAGACCATAATTTGTTCCCTAATTACTCAGTGCTGGTCTGTGATTTGTTGCTATTATGTATAACTGGTAAAAGATCATTTAAATATATTCATTTAACTGGTATTTCAATGTGTGTCCTATCAGACCCAGGATTAAACATAGTGTGGGGGGGGACACAAAAGTACTGTATGACAGCATATTACTTATACTCTTAGGGCCTTAAAAATTGAGGTGAAATGGAAGAGCTCTCCAGTCACAAGAAGACAGTCTTAAATAGTGGCGAACAATTAGAGAACAACTATATAGAAAATGTCTAATCGAGGGTCAGATGATTAGACCTCCCCCTCAGAGTTCTTAATTAACATTTCATTAAGTATCTACTGTGTGCTCAGGATAGAAGGACACAAATGAAACCATTCTTGAATTTAAGGAACTTGGACTCTACCAGGGGAAATACCATATACACATAAGGATTTCAGCCTGTATGAGTGGGAAAAAATTATAGAGGGCTTGGAAAGACCAGCAGAAAAGTTTGGACTTGTTATACCAGGAATTAGGGACTCACTGTAACTTTCTGAGTCATTGTCATTTTCCAAGCTGAAAAAGGATTTAGTAATTTAATCTTTCTGTGATTCAGAATGTCCTTCAAAATTATGGAGTGCCTCAAGGTCACCATTATTTTGAGTTCACTGTTTTTCAGCTCAGTAAAGGTGTATTGTTCTAGTTCTATCATCATCCACTAAAGACTTGGAGGATACCATGGGTTTTTTGACCAGGGATTTATGTTTTAGTAGTCTGAAAGAGCTTTTGTTACAGGTTTGATCAATCAGTCAACCAATTTTTATTCAAAACAATCTGTGTCAGGTAGTGACCTAAGTGTTGGGAGTAGATACAAAGACAATACCATGATCTCTGCTCTCAAGGAACTTAGATGCTAAGGGGGAAGACAATATTGAAACACTTCACAGCATAAATGGGAAATCATGTCAGAGAGGCAGGACCAGTAATATGGGGAGAAGGAGGAGGTGAAGACCTCGTCTGGACAGTGGGGTTTGAGCTGAGTCTTGAAGCAAGCCAGAGAAGATCAAAGGCAGAAGGGAAGGGAAGGGATTCCAGACACGAAATATCTCCACTACAAATACCTGGAGTCAGGACGCGTTTTGTTTAGACAGTGTTTTGTTCAAGAAACAAAAAGTAGGTAGGCCTGTATAGTCATAGAGTACGTGAGGGGGATGTAGAAAGGTAGACACCCTGTATTTCTGTCATCCATAGATCAGATTCTTAAACTAGGAGAGCCTCTTAACCCAAAGATTGATCACCAGTGATTAAATTTTTGGTAATAGTGACCACACGCTAAGGCACTGAAGGGTTGCGGTCAACCTGAATTGAAAGAATAATAACAATAGTAGCTAGCACTTAGAGTAACTTAATAGAGATTAATATAATATAGGTATATTATATTATAACTTTATATATTATAATTATATAGCATATAATTATATGTTATCTATAATATGTAATACTAGATATTAATATAATATTAATGTCATTAATAATATAATGTTAATATTATTGACATAATATATAATGTAATATTATTATATATTAATTACAATTAATGACAATATACAGCATAATATAAATGATATATAACATATACGTAATATAATAATATATTGACTTAATATGTCAATGTTCTACAATAATCATATAATATACATTGTAAATAATAATATATATACATATATAACATATGACATAATATGCTATATATAAATATAATAATATATTGACAATATGTCAATATCCTACCATAATCATATAATATACATTGTAAATAATAACTATAATATATATATACACACATATATATGTTATATATAAAATTTTATATATTATAGGTGATATAGTAGGTTGCGAGAGTGACCTAAACTTAGAGTCAGGAAGAGTCACACCTGAATATTGCTACCTGTGCATGCCTATGGACCCTTAGTCCCCTCATCTTTCAAATGAGGTTAATGATGGAGATAGCACCTGTCTCCAAAGATTGTTAGAAAGTTTGAATAGAATAATGAATCTTAAATGTATTGAAAATTCTTAAAGCAGTTTCTAAATTAGCTGTTCTTCTTCATCCCATTAGCTTTTCTTGTGACATTTGGGTAGAAATAATCTTGAGATAATTCGTTCTCCTTCTTTCTCCCCTTCTCCCTCCTTCTCTGTCTTTGTTAATTCCTCCTCTTTCTTCTCTTCCTTTTTCTATCCTTTCTTATCCTATTCCTATTTGTTGCTATTATTATTGTTGTTAATGATTACTCAGAAGATAATTTGTGGAATTTGACTAGGTTGACTTAAATTTATTTTTTATTTGTTCCTGTGAATTTATTAATGTTGGAGGAATCCCAATTTGGAAACTTTTTGTACCAAGAATTTAAGAATTCTTAAAGTCTTAGAGAATTGCCTGGGGCACTGAGAGGTTAAGGGGTC
Organism: Sminthopsis crassicaudata; assembly: GCF_048593235.1. Classification (NCBI taxonomy): domain Eukaryota; kingdom Metazoa; phylum Chordata; class Mammalia; order Dasyuromorphia; family Dasyuridae; genus Sminthopsis; species Sminthopsis crassicaudata. Next base: position 84,795,447 of record NC_133622.1, on the reverse strand, counting down.
ACACAGCTAGTATATATCCCAGACTGGACTTGAATCCAGGTCATCCTGACTCCATGGCCAACTTTCTTTCTTTCTTTCCTTCTTTTCTTTCTTTCTTGTTTTGCTTTATGAAGTAATTGGGATTAAGTGATTCGCCCAGTCACCCAGCTAGAAAGTATTGAGTGTTTTAAGCTAGATTTGAACTCAGATCCTCCTGACTCCAGGGCTGCTTCTCTATGCACTGTACCATCTAGCTACCCCCTGCCCCAGCCAACTTTCTACCCCCTAAAATATGTCAAATATGATATGGTGATAATGACGATGATGATGAAGATGATGGGTTTAGAGTCAGGAAGACCCGAGTTCAGATTTGGCCTCAGACACTTATTATCTGTGATGCTGGGCAAGTCCCTTAATCTTTGTTTCTTTAGTTTCCTTGTCTATAAAATGAGAACAGTAATTGCACCTATCTCTCCAGGTGGTGAGAGGATAAAAATAAGTTATTTGTCATAAGCATTTAGCACATAGTAGATATTATACAAATATTTCCCTTCCTTTTGCTTCTTTACCTTAATCTGCACTCTTTCTGGTATGCAGCATTATATCATCTTCCTCTGTCTTTTTTATCTTCTCTAACCTGCTAATTACATTCACCAAACTAATTTTTTGCTTCTTGTCATCCTTAGCTCCTTCAACAACTACCAGTTCTGCCAAGCTTTCCTTTTCCTCCTCTCTTCTCTCAAACTCTGGAATTATTGTGAATGTTTATGTGTATGCATACTCTCTCTCTCTCTCTCTCTCTCTCTCTCTCTCTCTCTCTCTCTCTCTCTATATATATATATATATATATATATATATATATATACACACACACACACACACATATATGCACACATACATATATATGTATAACATACCATTATCTATTTAGTGTGTTATATTTATGTAACATACGTATGTTATATAAATATATACACATATAAATATAATACTATATATTATGTGTTATATGAATATATTATATACATATAGTAGTATATATTCACTGGATATTAAATAGAATATTGTATATTATATGAATATACTAAATATTTACTGGATGTCAAATCAATATAAGTATTATATTTTTGCTGGATTATATTTATTAGTATATTATGTAAATATAAATGTTTACTGGATGCTATATGAACATATTATATGCTATATGTTATAGTATATATTTTCTATATATCATATAGGTCATATATACTTAGTTCTGTACATGTTTCTTCTCAATAGAACACAAACTTTTTAATGGCAGATTTTGTCTCTCTGTCCTAGCACCTAACAGATTGCCTAGCACATAGTAAATACTTCATAAATGTTTGTTTGTCTAAGTTGACGAGCAAATCAAGATTTCCACTTAAGTTATTTACATGAGCAGGTCTTTCTCAACATTTATTTCTGTCTCCTCACAATTAAAAGGTGATTTCTCTATTTTGACAGATCTGTGACGAGTGCTTCCCAAGCTAAAGGCTCCATGTCTACTGCTGGCCAGGCGGGTCGAGTGGTGACCATGGTCAGTCCCTCCACTGCCGCGGGGCCTTCCCAGAAACTGCAGGGGAATGGCGTAGCGGGGAGTGCCGGCGCGGTGCCTGCCGTGGAGGTGTCGGCAGCCCACCTCCAGACCAGTCCGCAGGCTAAGGTTCTGCTGCCCATCATCAGACAGATGACGGTCAATCAGGCTCGCAATGCTGTCCGTACAGGTAAAGGGGCCCTGCCTGACAGACATCAGAACACCCCTGTCCCGTCTCTGACCTTTAGAAAAGATTGAGCAACCTTTAAGTCATGAATAGCATTAGGAGATGGAGATGGAGACAGCTGACCAAGTGTCCTTCCTTCTGGGTTTCTGCCAGGGCATCAGCATTTGTATGGGAGCTGGAGCGCAGACATCCTGCTGCTTCTGATCTATAGCTAAATCTCTGGCTGGGTTTTTTCATGAACCTAAACACAAACTTGATTCATACTCTAGGGCAGGTCACTTTGTCTCTCTGGGTCTCAGTTGAGCTTTTCCCTTTAAGGGTCGGGGATGGGGAAGAAAGGGGATGGAAGAAGGGTGTAAGCATTCAGAAAGCACCTACTATGTTCCAGCCACTTACTGTGCTACTAAGTAGTTTATAAGTATCTCATGTGTGAATTTAAAATAATATATTATAAAACAAAGAGAAAAATATTATCTCTTAAGGTTGCTTTCCATCTAGTTGGTATATATCTTATATGCATTTCTTTATTTACATGTTGTTTCTACCATTAGAATATAAGCTTCTTGAGGGTTGCAGACTTTTGGTGCTTTGTCTCATGTAGCCCAGAACTTAGCATATCGTTATCATTATGGATGGAAAGTCTTATTTAACTAAGTCAGATAATCTGTGATTCTAACATAGGGGACAAGGATTGAGGCAGAGGCTTCCTTAGTCTGGAGAATTTACAAATGAGGAAAATCTCTCTCCCTTCTACAAATGAAACGGAGAGAGATTGAGTGATCTCCCCAGTGTCCCTCAGATAGTATCAACAGTGGGACTCGAAGTAAGGTCTACTGATTCTCAAGCCATGGTGCCATATTGTCTTTCAGGAGATTAACTTATGAAAAATAGATTTCCCTAACTTTTCATCTACTCCCTGAACCTATAGAATTCCTTACCACTCCCCCGGAGTCCTAGATCTCACCAGTGGGGGAAAATAAAACTTTTGAGGGACCCTGAACAGCCTAAGTGTTAAGAGAAAATAATGAAAAGTTAAAAAACAAATAGCTGAAAAGAGGAAGGGAGAAGACCAGAGTCTTTAGTTAGGCAGCATTTCAGGAATCTATGAGTTCATTAGTCTGGAAACTCCTGCCACTTACATGAATGCAAACTGACTATAACTTAACATGTTAGAGACTTGCTCAGAGAGGGTTGGGCTTACGTGGAATCACATAGTTAAGAAGTATCAGAAATGTGTTTTGAAAGGCTTGATGGGACTTCAAAAGGAAAAGGACTGACCTAAGATCCCACATTTAGTATCTATCGGAGGTGGGGTATGAGAAAGTTGCCTGACGCTCAGAGAGGAAGGAAGAAGATGTGGTGGAAGAAAAATAAAGGGACTGAAGAAACAAAGGTTTGATCTTCCAAGCATGTTGATTTATTAAGTAATGTGTGGCAATTGCCTAATAAAGCCAGGCCAAACCTCCTCAGCTTAGGCTTGGAACCTGATTAGAGGGACGGATAGATTTATACTTTAAAAAACAATCAATCAAACAAGGCCAATTAATTAAGAGGAAACAATACAGCATTAGTTTGATTTCTAATTGGATAAGAGATTAGGAATTTTCCAAATTGGGAAATGGAAAATAAATAGGCATAATTCTGAATTCAGAAAATGAAGTATCCCATTCCCCCATGATGAGTCTGTGATCAAAGGAACATGGAGATAATAAAGTTTTTATTTAAAAACATATGCATGGGAAATTTTTTCAACATTGATCCTTGCAAAACTTTCTATTCCAAATTTTCCCCTTCTTTCTCCTACCCCCTCCCCTAGATGGCAGGTAATCCAATACATGTTAAATATATATCCAGCAGATAACTGTATAAATATGTGTGTGTATACACACATATTTATACAGTTATCTGCTGGATCTAAAAAGGAAAAAAGCTTGAGAAAGAAAACAAAAATGCAAGCAAACAATAACAGAAAGAGTGAGAATGCTATGCTTTGGTCCACACTCTGTTCCCATGGTTCTCTCTCTGGGTGTAGATGGCTGTCTTCATCACTAAACAATTGAAACTGGTTTGAATCATCTCATTGTTGAAAAGAGCCACATCCATCAGAATTGATCATTGTATAGTCTTGTTGCTGTGTACAATAATCTTCTGGTTCTGTTTATTTCACTTAGCATCAGTTTATGTAAGAATTTCCAGGTTTTTCCGAATCATTCTGCTGATTGTTTCTTATGGAACAATATTCATAACATTCACATACGATAACTTATTTAGCCATTCTCCAATTGATGAGCATCCATTCAGTTTCCAGTTTCTGGCCACTGCAAAAAGGGCTGCCACAAACATTCTTGCACATACAGGTCCCTTTCCCTTCTTTAAGATCTCTTTGGGATATAAGCCCAGTAGTAGCACTGCTGGATCAAAGGGTATGCACAATTTGATAACTTTTTGAATATAGTTCCAAATTCTTCTCCAGAATGGCTGGATTCTTTCACAACTCCACCAACAATGCATCAGTGTCCCAGTTTTCCCACAGCCCCTCCAATATTCATCATTATTTTTTTCTGTTCTCTTAGCCAATCTGACAGGTGAGTAGTGGTATTTTAGAGTTGTCTTAATTTGCATTTCTCTGATCAGTAGTGATTTGGAACACTCTTTCATATGAGTGGAAATAGTTTTAATTTCATCATCTGAAAATTGTCTGTTCCTATCCTTTGACCATTTATCAATTGAGAATGGCTTGATAAGAATGCACATTTGTTAAGAGTCTACTATGTATCCAGCACCGTGCTGAGCACTTAACAAATATTATCTCATTTTGATCCTCAAAGAACAACTTTAGGAGGTAGTTGCTGTAATTATTCTCATTTTACAGATGAGGAAACTGAGGCAAGCAGAGATTAAGGGATTTATGCTGAGTCCCATAGCTTGTAAGTGTCTGAAACTGAATTTGAAGTCAGATCTTTCTGACTTTAGACCCAGCACTTGGGATACAATGCTGCCTCTCTTGGATAGTAAGATGTCATAAAAAGTTGCATGACTGGTGTTTTGAAAATTGTACCCATCTTGCAGAGTATTGGATGTTAGCTGGACAGTGGGCCCCTGGATAAATTAAAAATCTGACCTTTAAAAGATTGACCTCATGATTTTTCTTGCATAACCTGGTGAGTGTGGAGATGGATTTGGAAGGAATGTACGTGTTTAACCTATATCATTAGATTGCTGTCTTGAGGAGAGAGTGGGGGAAAAAAAAAATTTGGAATACAAAATCTCACAGGAGTGAATGTTGAAAACTTCCTTTGCATTTATTTGGAAGGATGATGTTTCCTTAAAGGGGGAAAAAGGCTTCTAGCTTTTGACAGGGGAGACAAGACACTTTGAAGTTCCCACCACAGAACTATATCATGGTAGAGAGAATAACAGTCTTTTATCACGTTCTGTTACAATGGAGTGACTCCTTCTGAAAAGTGATGTTTATTAGAGAATTCAAGTTTTGATGTGTATCTCCTCCCCTCTGTCCCAGTTGCTGTTCACAACCAGGAGCGCCCCACGGCTGCAGTGACGCCCATCCAGGTGCAGAATCCAGCCTGCCTCGGCCCTGCAACTGTGATCCTGCCCCATCAGCAACCTCAGCCTCCCATTCCCAACTCTGCTGCCTATGTCGCCGCTGCTGTCAACCTCAGCCAGCCAACCGTGCCACTGACCTGTGGGGCAGCCGCCTCCCTGAACTCCCCCGGCATCCCTGCCGCCTCTCTGGAGACAGACCTGAGTGACCGAGCAGGGTCGGCCCTCCCTGGTCCCCCGACTTCTCCCGAGAATGCATTATCTGCTAGTGGAGGGAGCCTTGCCACCAGGTCTGACAAGGACAGCAAGGTAGTGTCCCCCGGTCAAGGACTGATTTTCCAACTCTTCCTTGTTTTGTTTTGGGTTTTTTGGGCGGGGTTGTGGCTCACTTGTCATTATCTTACAGCTCTATGAAAACCCTTCAGATTTTTAGTCAGAGCTTCTAAGGTTAAATTCTAATCCTACCACATATTTATTATGTGACTCATTTTGCTTATCAGCAAAATGATGGATGTGGTTTAGGTGATCTTTGATCTTACAGGAAATTTAAATGGAAAGTTAACCTCCTGGAGCCAGTCCCATCCAACAAGGATTTATTTATTTAAAATAGTCCCTGCCCTTAAGGAGCTTATATTCTACTTCAGGGGTTGGGTGGGGAATATAACACACATGATAGTATGTGTGAAACAATCCCTGTGTGTATGTGAGGGAGGGAGGGAGATGTTGGATGGGGACAGAATGTGGGGGTGAATAAATTCAAACGAAGGAAGTGACAACAGCAAAACTGGATCATTACAGTGACTCTTAATGAACATTTCATAAGTTTACCCCTGTACAATAGCTTAACTCATATCAGCCCCAAGGCACAATTGAACTCTCAGCCATCTGGTTCCTTGGTAATAATGTACATGGGTCTATTTAAATGGTTAGGTATGCCTGTAAACAGTAGTTTATGAGGGAATAAACCTCACAGTCTACTAAAAAGTTAATATTTAATTGCCAGGTTAACATGAGAGTTTATCACTATTGCCTTGGTTTTTATAACCCAGTCCCAAGACGGATACTTCATACTATGTGAATATATTTTTAAAGATTTATTGGTGTGGCTTCAGTATCATAGTAGATAAGAGCACCAGCCCTGGAGTCAGGAAAACTTGGATTCAAATCTGGAATAGATACGTGATACTTACGAGCTGTGTGACTTTGAGCAAGTCATTGCCAGAAGAAGAAAGAAGAAGAAAAGGAAAAAGAAGAAAAAAGAATTAGAATATGATGATGAAGATGAGGAAGAAGAAGATGAAGATGTAGAAGATGATGAAGATGATTTATAATCATAGCTTAGATTTGGAGTTTTGGAAAAAACATTTCAAACTCTATTGTTGCTGCTGACTGATGAGCCCTCATGGTAGCTTTCTCATGTCTTACTTGGCAATGGAGACTCTTTCAAAAAGCCAAAGAGCCTCAGCTCTTCATGGGATCAGCCACTGCTGACATTTTAGTCCATAGGCTGTTCATGGGAAAAGTCCCTTAAGTATCTAAAGCCGTCCTCTCGTCCCCAGGGCATATTTCAGCCTAAGGAAACCCTTCCCCCAGGCTGCCATTTCATCACCCAACTCTCACATCCCTGCTAGAAGCTGTCTTTTGGATGGAACTTGTCTTGAGGATCTGGATTTTAAATACAAAGAGGATGACTCTTCCTGTTTGTCACATGAGCAGCGTCTAGAGAAGAAGCTTTGCTGAGCACAGAGAGCTCACACTTGATGAACAGAATGCAGTGTTAGGGATGGAGTTTGTTTTGTTGTTTGTTGGTTTTCCAACAGTAGAAACATGTAAATGGGAATTGGATTTTAAAAGACTGATCTTTTAGCAAATACTAAAGTTTTAGATCACCATCCTTGAGAAAAGGGATAAATCTTTTATGAGAAGAGGCAATGCTGGCAAGACTAAGCTATCGGACCTTCATCCATTTCTCTTGTGACGCTGTCCTGGGATCTTCAGGGCTTAAAATAGATTTTAAAAATCCATCTTAAAAAAGATCCTTAAAATCAGGGGAGAAGGAAAAAGGACATGGTTCTTTTCTTTTTTTTAAAGTTCTGGACTGTCTTCCTCCTTCCCTCCCCACCCCACACTAGAGAAGGCCATCATGTTGCCACAGCTTGTGTGTGCGCATGTGTATATACATAGTATATGTAAAACTATGCTGTGTATAATTCTATTTATCAGTTCTTTCTCTGGAGACGGATAGCATCTTCCTTCATAGTTCCTTTGTAGTGGATTTGAGTATTTAAATACTTGGAATAACAGTTTTTCATAGTTATCCTTCAAAAAGTATTTCTCCACATTCTCTGTATTCTGTTCATTTTACTCTGCATTATTTCATGCTGGCCTTTCCATGTTTTTCTAAAATCAATCTGCTCATCATTTCTTACAGCACAGTAGTACTCTGGGGGGAGTGGCTCTTAATTCTTTCTATGTCATAGACTCCCAGAGCAGTCTGGTGAAGCTAGAATAATGTTTTTACATGCACAAAATGAAATACTGAGTCTTACACAGGAATCCAATTATATTGAAATAGAGTTATCAAAATATTTTTTTTAAATTCATGGACCTCAAGGAAAGACCTCTCCCTTGGTCTATTTCAGTCTCACTTTACAGGGAATAAGATGTCATTGAATTGAATTGATTGCATTCTTTACTCAGATTTGAGAATTCTTAATTGTTTGGTGAACAGTTATTCAATCTGGAAACAGCCCTGGATTTCTGTCTTCTACTTTCTCAACCTAATTTGAAAGCAAGAAAGGAAATAAGAGAGAGAAATCAACAGCCCTGTAAAATGTCATTGTTACTAACACTTATGTTAACAGTTTGGATTGGAGAAGGCAGAACAAGGACCTGGTGAAATGAGAGGTTTGGAGGGGCTGACTTCGGTTTTCATGCTGCCCTTTCCTCCTAGTTAATTGAAAGTTTGCTATATTGATATTCAATATTCTTCTTTAATGCAGAAATGGTACTTCCTGCCTGATTGCTGGTTTCTCTCCTTAATGGTTCTTTTCAACTCAGATGCCAGTCACACCATTAAATCCCCTGAAGAAAAAACTTGCCTGAAAAAACATTATTTCATCTAGAAATAATTTCCTGGGAAATACACAGAGGAGCTAGAATTAAGAGGGCTCATTAAAAAAGATTTGTCCTCTTTCTCAAGGATAGTGATCTAAGAGTTTAGAATTTGCTTTGAATAGAAGAATTTTCTTTTTTTTTTTAATTCAGCTCCCGTTTACATTTTCTAGTACTGGGTTTGGGGAGAGGGGGGAAACACACATACACACCAAAGCCAAAGGTGCCCCTTAGTCATTTAATGGATTCTGTGCAGCTAAGTTTCTAAAACATTTCTCTAGAGCAGTCCATTGCTCTGATAATGAAGAGTTAAAAGCCCAAACCCTTAAAACAAAGCCACATTTTTTATGCTGTATATCCCTTCACTATTGCCTGATAATGATAATAGGCCCCTTTAGAAGTCATTAAAGGAAGACTGGCTTAATTTATTTAATCACTGAAGATGCTCCAAGAGCCCAGAACTGAGCTTATAAGAGATGGGCTTAAGCGAGTTGGTGATGGACACCAAGTGCAAAGCGATTGGGGCCTTTGGGGCTGACTTTCCTCCTCCTTGTTGCTGATGTTTATTTTTTGTTCTCAAAGAGAACCATGACATCATGGAGTTGCGATGACATGCAAGTGAATTGGATTTAAGGGAGGGAGGGCTGCAGCCAACTGGGTCCAATGGTAAGATAAAGATCAAGACAAAGGTGGCCCTGGACGCGGTGGGGAAACCTGGGCTTTTTAAGCTAAGGTCTTTCCTGCATCTCAGTTTAACCAACACAATGCCCATTCAGTGATTAAGGCTAGGTAAGAAATAAGCCAAAGAAAGACTCTGTTACTTAGTTTAAAAAAATCAGTCTGGGAGGGAAGACTTTCAGGGAAGTGGTGGGTGGGCTTTGAAGTACGGGCAGCTATTGCACATTGTGTCTTTCCCAACCGTTTTAAGTCCAGTGCTATGAGAGAGATTCTGGTTGCCAGCTTCTCCTGGGCTGGGGGCAGAGGGAGAGGGGATACCCTTTCTATGAACATTTAGGCTAGTTAACATGCACTTCTCCATTCATTCATTCAGTGTAAGTGCATGGAGCAATTTCTATGTTCAAGGCAGTGTACACAAATACTACATCTCAACGCAGTTCTAAGCTCCTGCCTAGGCTGGTCAATCCAATCACCTTTTTTTTTTTTAAGAGAGCACCTGTTGATTGTCTAGCACCTGGTTTGTTCCCCTGAAAAACAAAGATATGGCCCTCATTCTCAAGGAACTTATAGCCGAGATGAGTAAATATAAGCAAGTAAATAAAATACCAAATAGATGTAATATCTGAGTTTAAATGTGGCCTCAGACAATTCCTAACTGTAATTTCTCTGTTTCTCCTTTTCCTCCCAGGTAAAAAGGGGAAAATAAGAATATCTAGTTCCCAGGATTGTTATTGAAGATAAAACAAGATTGTACTTGGTTTTTTGTTTTGTTTTTCTGAAGGGGTTGAGTTCTGTTTTGGACATGCTGAAGTTGAGATGCATTCTTTTTCTAAGCATATCCAATTCATAATGTCCAAAAAGCAGTTGATGAAGATAAAGATATTTTCATATGGATTTCGGTTTCATAGAGATTCTCCATTGCTGATGTAAAACATGAGAAAGTCACCATTAGCTCTCAGGAGGCGGCAATAATAGACCTTGAAATGTTTTCCCCCCCAAACTCCAAATCTAACCATTGAATCTTTGAGAATTAATGAGTTAAATAAATGAGAAAATATAAAGGGATTTAGAGAAGGACAGAGCTTTGGGTATGACTTGAGTGACTATTCAGTAAAAGAAAGTGAGGTTCTCTGACTACTCAGTCACACAGCCAGTGTCTTTCTACTAATAAAAGAGTTTCTTTCAAAAATGGGTGGAGGGAGGAAATTTAATCATCTGATTTTTGGCTTTGATGGTCAATTCCCTAATTAAAAAGATCCTTGCAAAATGAAAGTTGTTTTATTGTTTTTAATTTTAACTCATTAATTTTAATCAAGGGATTATGCATGATGTTGTTTTTAACATTTTATTTACATATTTTATTTTGTTATTGTTTATATTTTTTAAAAAATAATATATAATATAATGGAGGCAATGACCTTGTAAAAGTAACAAATGTCTGTCCTGGTTTGATACTTCACCGATCAGTATCTGTGAATGACAAAGTTCTTAGGTAGAGCTAGGTGTTACATTGTTCATGTTTAGTAATAATAGCAAACTGTCAGGTACACCTTGGTGATAGCAGATAGACTTGAGCATGAACAAAGTACCGTAAAAGCATCCACTTTCAACCTCACCAAATCCGTAATGAGTGCACGCCTGGTTTGCGTTTCTCCTCTCCTGTTCCTATCGCCTAAATACAGTAAATATAAACAAGTAAATAAAATACCAAATAGACATAATAGAAGAACCTCGTGAACGTTGGCCAGAGTGTTAAAGAAATCAGATTTGGTAGACACATGGAGAGAATTTAATGGAAGAATTTGTGTAACATATATGTTTTAAATATCCCTGGAACATTAACATTCTCAAAAACTAGTGTTTATTCTAAGTTGTAATCAATCAGTAAATCAGTTGCCAAACATTTATTAAACATTTCTCTGTGTGCCAGAAAAATTATAATTAAATTCAGACGGAAAATTTCAATATCACATTTATAGATCCCCCAAAGGCTAAATGAGAAGTAAACAGTACAAATAGGATCAGGTACATGCAAACCAATATGGATTTTTACAATTGACTTAGTGAATAATGCCTAAATTAAGGAATCTATCATAAATATAAGAATGATCAAAAAAAGGAGGAGCAAAGAAAATGGTCAATCCCACAAAAAGACCATCAGTTTTGCTAATGGACACTTTTAAAGCTAAATTAAATGTAGAGAGACAGGGAGAGATCAGTGCAAATAAAAGACACGTAATGTATGGTGGTCAGAGGACCTGCCACAGCCCTGGGTGATCTTCAGTAAGTCACCTGAACTTAGGTCTCATTTTCCTCACCTGGAAAAGAAGAGGAATGGACACGATGACCCCCTGTGGTCTTTCCTAGCTCTCAGTGTATCATTTTTGTTGTTGTTCTTAAGTCTTTTTAACGGTGTCCAGTTCTGCATGACCCCGTTTGGGATTTTCTCCACCAGGATTCTTATTTTCCAGGTGTAAGTGCCTTGCCCAGGGTCACACAGCTAGGAGGTGTCTGCGGCTGGATTCGAACACTGTGCCAGCTAGATGCCCTCGGTCTGTAGTTCTGTGATGCTTTGATTATAATAGCAAACAAATGCCAGACTAAACCTGCTACGTCTGTCTGTTACAGAAAGAAAGGAAAGGTCTGATGAAGTTGCTTTCTGGTGCGTCCACCAAACGGAAACCTCGGGCTTCCCCTCCAGCCTCCCCGACTCTGGAAGTGGAACAGGGCCCGGCGGAGCTGGCCCTGCAGGGGGCCGTGGGGCCCGAGCTCCCCTCGGGAGCCAGCCACGACCGGGCTGGGCCCTGTCCCATGGACAGGGACAGTGCAAAGTCGGCCATCCTAGAGATAATTCGCAGGAAGACCAGCTCACTGGACGCCGGGGTTCCCATCGCTCCACCCCCACGGCAGCCCTGTTCTTCCTTGGGCCCTGTCCTGAATGAATCCAGGCCTATTGTTTGTGAAAGGTGAGTTATAGGGGCTACTCCAAAAGAAAGAGAATAAGCATTTATTAAGCATCTACTGTTTACCAGACACTGTACTAACAAAAAAATGTTTTCTCATTTGATCCTCACAGCAACTCTGGGTTTCCCCATTTACATTTGGGGAAACTGAGGCAGTCGTGATTAAGTGAAGATCCCAGATAGCAAATATTTGAAGCTAGATTTGAATTCAGATCTTCCCAATTACAAACTTAGTGTTCTAGTCACTGTACCACTTAGTTGCCTCTAGCAGCTGATAAAAGAAATGGTTTGGTTTTTTTTAGTTTTGTCTTTTTTTTTTTTTTTTTTCAATTAGCAAGCTTTTATTTTCTCCTCCCTCCTCCCTTTCCCCTCACTAAAAAAACAGCCTTTGAAAAACAAGCTTTTAAAACAAACACATTGAGAGAAGTGCTTCAAGGTGCCTTATCAATCTGAGATGATTAGGATTGTTGCTCGAGGCTTTTGGCTGGGGTCTGAGGAGCCACAGTGGGTTTGCATCAGTACCTACTCTTTAGGAAACAGCTGAAGCCTTTTGCCAATCTAGAACATTCCGTTTTGATTATTCCTCTGCCAGAAGCATGTGGCTGACTTGCCATGGTTTCCCAGAGAATTTTATCTCCTGACCCAGTGTTCGGTTCAGTTACACTCAGAAGAAAATGAGGGTTGTTGGAACCGCTCTCAGCTTGATTAATAGCTACAAGAAGGAACAGTTGTCTCTTGACATAGCCACTAGTTGCACCCGAGTACATTGGGAGATGAATTATTTTTAGTAAGACAAATATCATCTACTAGGGACATATAAACTCTAAAATGAAATATTGTTGTTGCCTAGAGGGGGGGAAAGCCAGCCTTCTCTGATACCCTGAAAATAGGCGCAACATTTACTGGAACATAAATACACTCACCATATGTTAAACTGTCATTTGTTGAGCTGCCTCGTGAAATTTTCTTTTCCTCAATACCTGATTTTTTGCATAAGGCATGCATTCCTCATATGTATAGAATTTACCTGTGGAGGGTTCAGTGTTCGCCTTTTATTGGTTCAAAATTATGTTCAGGCCTCTGGAATTACAAGAGAGATGTTTGTAAAAATAACTGGTATTTGTAGCATAAGTAATAATAATAACATTTACATAGCACTTTAAGATTTGCAAAGTACAAATTTATTGTTGATTGACTCTTTGTGACCCCATTTGGGATTTTCTTGGCAAATATACTAGAATAGTCTGTTATTTCCTTCTCCAGTTCATTTTACAGATGAGGAAACTGAGGCAGAGATTTAAGTGATTTGCCCAGGATTGCACAGCTAATAAGTGTTTGAGGCTAGCTTTGAACTTGGGTCTTTCTGGCTTCAAGCCATAATTTATAATATAATATAAATATCATATATTTATAATGTAATATAATAATTTATACTATATAAAAATAATATAATTAATATGTAATATAATTACAAATATTCTTCTTTTATCCTTATAACATCCTGGGAAGCAAGTGCTTTTATTATCCCCATTTTACAGCTAAATAAATTGAGGCAAACAGAGCTTAAGTGACTTGTTCAGGTCATATTACTAATAAGGATCTGAGGCAACATTTGAATTCATGATTTTCCTGACTCCAGACCCAGCGCACATTTACCTAGTTGCCAATGTATGATACATTGAGGTTTACAAAATATTTCACATATATTGTCTCATTTGTAACAACTCTGTGAGATACAGGGATTGTGGAACCATACATCTAAAGCCATTTCTTCTTCTTTTTTGTTTGTGTTTTTTGGGCAAGGCACTTGAGGTTAAGTGACTTGCTGGAGTCACACAGACAGGAAGTGTTAAGTGTCTGAGGCTGGATTTCAACTCAGGTCCTCCTGACTCCAGGGCCGGTGCTCTTTCCACTGCACCACCTAGCTGCCCCCTCCCCTCCATTTCTTCATTTTACAGTTGAGACTATCAATCAATCAACAAATCAACAAACACCATCCAATATCTACTGTATGTCAGGCACTGTGATAGGTTCTGGGGACTCCACAAAGACAGAAACGAATGACTGCTCTATAAGGGCATATATGAGTATGGTAAGTATAATATGTACTATTATATGAAAAGTATTGAGAGAAATGATTACTTCTCTCCTGTATTAATAGCTCATTATTCAATTAGGACCAAGGGTTTTTTTCCCCCTTTTCTTTTTCCTCATCCAAAAATCAACTACTGTGGGAAATGTTAGACAAAGACTTAGATCTCATCAAAGACATTAAAAGAAATTCTAAATTTTGGTGAATGGGTAGATTCCTGTTTATTGTGTTTACTCAGACAGGTCTGAGAAAGTGTGGATTCTCCTTTTTGTCAGACTGATGATATGGAAATTGAAAAGTCTCTTTGACCAAGATTTGGGTGTTCATTATCACGTACCCCAAGACCCATTTCCTATTGTAATATTCATTCTCTCTCATTAATCGTTAACCACTCAGAGTTGATTGCCACCCTCAAGAACATACATTCATCCAAGGGCATATAAACTATAAGTCTATTGTTATGAAAGGTCTTTGGCAATTAAGAGTGCCGATGATCTCTTTTATTAATAACATGCTAACATTAATGTTAATTAATATTAATTATAATTAATTAATAACATGTTAATAATAACTAATACTGTTATTAGTAAAATGAGTAATTACCCAGAAACTGTCTTTCAAACTTTTTAAATGTCATGGTATACATATATAAATATAACAAATTATATGTAAAAACATATAAATATATAAATAAATGTAATATATAAATATATATATATATAATTAATTATAGGTTATAGCTAGCATGTTCAGATAAGAAACTGAGGCACACAATTAAATAATATAACCCTTGCTCAAAGACTTAGTAGTAGTAAGGATCTGAGTTGTAGTAAGGATTCAGTTGAAATCCAGCCTCAGACACTTAATACTTACTAGTCATATCTCTGACTGTAGACCCAGTACTCCATCTACTGCCCTATCTAGTTGCCTTCTCTAGACAAAATGTAACCAAAATAAACATAATTTTACTCTGTGTTTGTAGCTGTGCTATACAAAGTATGGTTTTTGTTTAAAGGTTCCCAACTTAATAATGACTTTCCCATCCCCTTGGCGGATCATGTAGGTGTATTTGGGCTGAAGCTAAACAACTGACTGTAGCTGTTTATGTGCTTCCTGCTCCAGAGCATAAATGACTTGTTAAGTAGGGGCAATGATTTACTAAATATCTCCCCGGTGTTCAGAATGAGTGATGTGTTTGGGGGGGTTCGGTGGAACCCTCATGATAATGATGGTCAGAAAAAAGCATCATCTTCCAAATGGTTCTTCCCCAGTCTATTCCCCTCATCTGTTACGTGTTTAATAAAACTCGGGCCCCTCTACCTTGACTTTTTCCTTTGCTGCTCCTCTCATCTCTCCTGCCTTTGGAGGACAAACACTCCCATCCCTGATGGGGCTGCTTCTTGTTGATGTTCCCATGTGGCTGGGGGCACTTGGTCTTGGTTCCATTAGCTTGGTCCGTAATGCATCGTTCACAACCGGAGGGAGGGCATTGGCTGATTTTGGGGATGTTTTAGGCGGTATGTCACCATACAGAAATCTTGTTCTTGGAGCGGCTCAAGCACAAATTCCTTTCCCCTTCCCCTTCTCGGTTTCCTTTTTTTGTGGCCAGATGTCCTAGATCTCTGTACTGCCTACATTTCATCCTGTTTCCTCTCTCATCAAGTCCCTGCTGTTTCAATGTGCTGAGATGTAGAAATCTGTTAATCAGACAGGCAGTGGGTTTGGGGGGAGATTGGGAGTCCCATCAGATGAGACACATAGATCATTTAATTATCAGGCAGATGGTCATAGGCACAATTTAATCCACGGGCAAAATTTTTATAGGACTTTTCCCCTTTCTCCAAGTAGCAAAGGTGACATTAAAGAAAATTCCTGCCCAAATTCTTCTCTTTAAAAAAAAATGCATCCATTCAGTGGAGAGTCTTTAAATAATATTGCTTCAATAAGTAACTTTTCAAACTTGATCATGCAATGATGATAATGAGCTTTAGCTGAGTGCTCAGTTCTACCTTACTGGACAATAACAGGACTCCTGGGTTAGTAAGGAAAATGTAGAGACAAAGGAACATCATAAACTGGTTGGGGATGGGCCAGGTCTGAAAAATTTAAGTCCCCTATTGTTATATAAAATAACTTTCTGAATAACAATATGAGACTTAAATTTTTTGAGAGAAATTTTGATGTCATTCAAGTCATTTCAGTCATATCTATTGAAAAAGATATTAGTTTGCCATTTCATTCTCCAGTGGATCCATTTTATTACACCATTAGAGATTAAGTGACTTGCTCAGAGTCACACACGAAGAAGTGTTTGAGGCTGAATTGGGAACTCAGATCTTCCTGACTTCAGGCCCAGTGCCACTGACTGCCTTTAATTGTTTCAGAGAAATACAATATAATTATAAATAAAGAAATATACAAATTATATCATATATTACATTAATTTTATATAACCATAATTTTATGAATTAATATCAATATTATATTCTAAATAAACATATAAACAGATAGATTAAATTAAATATATTATAAAATGTGCTTAACACTAAAAGCAAGTGAAGACTAAATTCAAGATTGGCATGATGATTCAGGAGGCATTTATTAAAGTAGCACATATGGTTCAGTGGATTCAGAATGTGGGTTCAAAGCCAGGTCTTGCAAATCAAAGGAGGTTGTACAAGATAATTTCCACAGTCCCTTCCAACTCTAGATATACGGGCCTATGGGTCTAAACCCCATTCTGTGATATTCCAGTACCTCGGAATTGTCAATATGATATTAATTATATTGTTAGCAAAGTATGGAAAGTTAAGGAATAGTTCTGACTGATAGAATTGCAGTCATTAATATGCATATCAATTATTATTGTTTATCCTTCATTCTCCAAGAGGATCTTGACTTCGGGAAGGTGAGGGAAGGCTGTGCTTGCTCCCCCACTGGCCTCTGGATCCACTAGCCAGAGATACATCAGGGTGCCTGAAGATGGCTCCAGATTTACTTGAACAAAGTATGGAGTGCTAAATGAGTAGTTCTAATAGGTAGAATTACAGGAACAGAATTTATTGTATAATTCCTACAATAAAAGACAATACATATAATCATAGTGTATATGGAATTTTAGGGGCCTCAAAGAGCCTTGCATACATTATTTTAAAACAAGTGTGTACAGTAAGTGTGGTCATTATTCCATTTTATGGATGAGGAAAACTAAGGCTCAAGGTTGTGCTTATTGTAGCGTGTGAAGTAAGATTCAAATCTAGGACTTTCTGTCTGTCTCTATCTCTCTGTTTCTCTCTCCTTCCCTCCCTCTTCTTTCTCTCTTTCTTTCTCTCTCCCCCTTTTCTCTCTCTCTTTCCCTCCCTCCCCTCACATTTATAGATATATTGTGTATTCCTGCCCAAATTCTTCTCTTAAAAAAAAATGCATCCATTCAGTGGAGAGTCTTTAAATAATATTGCTTCAATAAGTACTTGCATAATGTTCTATATGTTAACATATATACATTATTTTCTCTCACACCTAGTACTTTGAGGTTTACAAAGAACTTTTCTCATAGCAAACCCGATGAGATTAAAATTAGGATTATTTTATTTACCCAATGGTGAAACGGCCTCAGAGAGGAGAGTGACTTACCAAAAAATCACACAGCTATTAAGTGGAATTCCAGCCCAACTCTCTCTTCTATTCTAGGCTTTCCCCACCTCGCCGCCACACAGGATGAATAGGGAGCTAGACAAAAGGATGACGAGAAAAGATCTAATGTTTCCCCTTAGATGCATGAACTCATCCCATGAGACTAAGGCAGAATAGAAATGACTAACGGAAGTGGCTCAGTCAATGAATAGAGGCAGGCCCAAGATGTAAAGAGTGAAGTGATCTCGTAATAAGGAATGATGAATCCTGAAGTGTTGGAGGATATATTTGTGTCAGCTGAGAATTCTGAGTCAGTCACAAAAGGATTCCTTTGTGTTTGCCAAGGGATCTGAGGGAAAGAGGCCTGAAACTGCTCTGTATCCCAAAGGCAGAAAAATGGAACATTTTGACAAAGGCATAGAAGTACTTTGGACGTTTGGACTTTTAAGAGAGTGATTGAGAAGAAATAATTTAGAGTTGAACTGAGGAGCAGCTGAAACAAAAGAGTGAGGAAGAAGGGCAAGAGGAAGAAAAGTGAGCTTTTGCAGATTTCCTCTCTGAAAAATAATAAACTCTCCATGATGAATATGGAAATATGTTTAGAAGAATTGTATATGTTTAACCTATATCTGATTGACTGCTGTCTTGGGGAGGATAGGAGGAAGAAAGGAAGAAAAATCTGGAACACAAGGTTTTGCAAAGGTGAATGTAGAAAACCATCTTTGCATGAATTTGGAAAAATAAAATACTATTAAAAATAATAAGCAGTCTAAAGGATCACCATACCTATATAGCTTTCAGAGAGACTTAACAAATATCAGACTCACATCCTTCTGAGCCCACCTTTTAAATTTGGAAAGAACCTGTGTCTTTGATGAGGGATTAAGCTAGAACTCTTGGGAATGTACAAATTGGTTAGAGATAGATTTACAGAGAGGCAGTCATGCTTAACCAGTGCGAATAATTTCTTAGAGGCAGTGACAATGAAATGACTGGGTGCAGCAATGGACATGATTTACTTGGACTTCAAGCCGGCTATAAAGTGAGTTAGTACGGTATTGCCAGGGAAATACTTAATTGGATATCAGATTGCCTTGGTAACCGGCTGAAACAGCGATAAGACATGACAGGCTCTGGGACTTCCCAGGAGCTGGGTGGGGGGCTTCTTTAGTGTGCCCTGAATGAAGAAGAAAAAGAAAAGTATGTAGACCTGCAGAGAAGATGAATATTAACGAGCCTGTGGATACCAAAATGGTCTAAGTAGTGATGTGAGGGGGAGGGGATGTCCTTAGAGGAAGGAATAAGAGATTATATGCCAGAGGGAAAAATCTCTATAAACATTTAAGCTCAAAACTAGAAAGGTTTAGCCCAAGCCATGGAAATACCAGTATAGGATTTTCAGAAGACATTTATTTCTTCATTTCAAAGCCATGATGGGAGTGTGCTCTGTTGGTGGCTTGAGAACATTTGGGCAAACCCTTTGAAGAAGATATTAATGCTGCAATTGGCCGTGTAGGTGGGCGAGTCTGGAAAACTGATAGCCACTTTTGTGTGTGTGTGTGTGTGTGTGAGAGGGGAAGTCTTCTCTTTTAGCCTCTATTGATCACCAAATCATGTGTCAGTTTCTGATTTTCTACTCTATGAAACTGCATAAAATGACATCTTAAAAAGAGGTCGGATTTCTTGAAACTTGCAGGGATTATTAGAATGAATTAAGACGGGGACAGGAAGGGCCTATGCAGCTGTGCCCACACAGCTGGTTGTCGGTCTGCAAACAATCGGCCTGCCAAAAAAAACAAAAACAGACCCCTTTATTTCCCCAGTCAGTACCTTCCAGTTGTGTCCATTTATTTGTTCCTGAATCACTCTGTGTTAGAATTCTCAGCCTTCCCAAGACCAGAGTCCAAGATCCGAGCTGTCTATTAGCCATGCTCACAGGACAATTTCTAAGACAAGAGTGTTGTGGCTACACCTGGTGGTCATGATAAATGATGAAGGCTGTGTCAAAGTTTCCATTAGGCTCACAGTTTCCCATTCCCACCCCAAGAGACTTATAACTTAAAAATGAAAATTTGCTCCCAATGGGGACTTGGCAGGAAGGCTATGTCCTTAGTCCAGCTGCAATTCTACTCCTAAAACAAAATTTGACAAAATGGCTTTGGTACATATTACTAAATGAAAATATCAATCTAATAAACTACTTTTTTTTTTAAGAGGACAATTTATTTTTTCTGTTCAAGCTATAGAGCAAGCAGCTTAGGAGGAAGAGATTGAGGATAAATTATTTGAATAAACAATGAAAGCTTAATATGATCTGAGTCACACCTCTTTTTCTTTTTAGTGGGGCAAGACTTTGCCTTATTGTTTATTCAACTCAAATGACAATTAGGCCACCTTCCTTCCAAGAGTTTTTAGATGTGAGAATCCTGGAGTTGGAGAAGGCTTTGAGATAATAATTTCTCTGCTTTCCAAAAGAACCAGTATCTCAAATATGAAACTGTCCTGCTGTTGAAGACCTCCAGAAAAGATTCTACAGCCTAAGTGTTCTGGTCTAGTACGTAACTATTCTTTTTGGTCCAGACCTGTGATTTCATCAGTGTAGCAGGAATTCCTGGCATGGAAATGTCTTCCATAAGTTCACATCAGCAATTCATCTATAATTTAGAGAGTTATCTGAGGTATTGAGATGGAGTGACTTATTAACCATGATTCCACAGCCAGTATGGGTCTGAGGTATTCCTTATGTTGGGACAGAAGAGCTTATTTCTTCTTCCCCTGTCCTATTGTTGTAGCAAACAGTTGTCCTTTACGTAATTTTTTTATTTTATCAGACAAGTGGAGTCTAGTGAATGGTAGAGACAGCACTAGATTAGTTAGTGTATCAATCAGAGTTTGAGTCTGCTGTGGCAGCTATTAATTATGTGATCTTAGCAAATCATTTAATATTTCTGTGCTTTAAATTTGTTATCTGTAAAATGGGATATAATATACTTCTCTTTCCTAGGGCAAATGATTCCAATTCAAGCCTTTCTTCAAAATACCATTTTTCAGTCCTTTAATCATTCTGTAGTTCTGCTAAATAGTCCCCAGGTTCCTTCCATCTCCCTCCATTTGAACAGGCAAATTCAGATCATTAGTCCTGGTATTTAAGTCTGAAAACATTAGTGTCTAGAGACCTTAAGATCATTCAGTCTAACCCCCATGATTTTATAAAGCAAGAAAAAGAAACCGAAGAGAAGTCTTGCTTTGCATGGAGTAGCTAGTCACAAGAAGTTTACCTGGTCTTGAATCAAGGTCCTCTGATTAAAGACTTGGTTCTCTTAACACTCCCTCCTGCTGCCAGTGTTTATAAATACTGAGGATCTAGAAAAGAAAATGCTTATAAATTGTGGTAGTATTCAGTTAGGTGCTTTTCAGATTTTTTTTCCTTAATTTTTAAGAATTTATAGAGAAAAGTTCTGCTTAAAAAGTGAGTACAGTAAAGTATAAGATTTCTACCATCCTTTTCTTAGGTTAGGAATCAAACTAAAATAATTTCTGTGGGCTTTTCCAGCTCTTTAAAAAAATTTGTATTATTTACTTGTAATTAGAAACAAGTTCTTAAAACTTAAAATAGTTAAAGGAAATCAAAAGATATTTTATACTGACATACAATGGAATAGGTCAGAGTTTTTTTCTTTTAAGCAGAATTTCAGAAGAAGCCTTCTTATCCTTTTATACACACACACACACACACACACACACACACACACACACACACAAACTTCTGCCTTCATCCAGTTCCCAAGTTACTTGGTAGAATTTACAGCTTTAGTGAAAATAAAAGGAGGCAGCTATTAGAGACTGTCTCCCTTTTTATGACCAGCTTGTTCTCTGTTGCTTTTTGTCCTCCCCATGTTTGTCCAGAGCCACATAAATAATTAATTCAGTAAGCAGAGTGTCACTGGGTTTGGTGAATATTGATAATATTGGACAAATGTGTGCTTCAAAAGCAAAATAATCCAAAATTTAACATCTGTTATTTAGCTAATGGGTAGCTCTTGTCAATTTAGAGGGTTTAGCTGAAATGTAGGTATCATGTAAATGTGCCATTTTGTTGAGCCTTTGAGTAGTATTCTCATAATGAATACAGATCATAGGATTATGACCTGGAAGGAACAGTAGAGTTCAGCTCCCTCACTTTACAAATAAAGATATTGAGACCCAGAAAGGGAAATAAGATGACTTAGCTAGTATTACATGGGTCTTATCATCAGAATTCCAATCCAAATTTGATTCGATGCTCCTGATGTAGTCATTTCTCCATCAGAACTATGATTTTATATGATACAGATTTATAGAGCTCACATCCTCTGGAAAAAAACAACAACAAATTTCTTAGTCAACCAAGTTAATTAAGTGCCTGCTATGAGTTAGGCATTGTACTACTGGGGAAACAAGTACAAAGAATGCTTTTAAGATTTTTTTCTTAATTTTTAAAGAATTTATAGAGAAAAATTCTACTTAAGTGAATCTAATAAAAATATGTATCCAAATGTAAGATTTTTACCATTCTTTTTAGGTTAGGAGTTAAACTAGATAATCACTGTGGGCTTTTTCATCTCTGTAAAAAAACTTTTTATGATATTATTTAAAACTGAAAATAGTGAAGGAAATCAAAAGGTATTTTACTGGCATATGTGGAATAGGTCAGAGTTTTTTGTTCCAAGCAAAATTCCTACTTTCAGTCGGCTTCTATTTTACAAGGGCATCATGTACTAAGACAAGACTGGAAAGTTGGAATTAACTCTACTTCTCTTTACTTGGTCTATAACATTCTATAATACGAGTGAGTAGTAAACATGAGGATATAAAGTCATTTTCTATCTTGGAGAAAATAAAAGAAAGAAAAAACTCCATTCCCTCCCTGCCATCTTCCTTTTACAAAAGATTATCTATCCTTAACAATAATATGGGACAAGTATAGTTGATGCAGATTTTCTGTTCTGTGGTAATGAATGGATGCCCATCAGTTGGAGAATGGCTGAATGACTTAATAGTATATGAAGGTTATGGAATATTATTGCTCTGTAAGAAATGACCAGCAGGAGGAATACAGAGAGGCCTGGAGAGACTTACATCAACTGATACTGAGTGAAGTGAGCAGAACCAGGAGATCACTGTACAAGGCAACAAAATTATATGATGGTCAGCTCTGATAGACATGGTTCTCTTCAACAATGGCCCAGAGGTGATTGGCTAGTACTAATGATCTTGTGATGAAGAGAGCCATCTGCACCTAGAGAGAGGACCATGAGAACTCAGTGTGAATCACAACATAGCATTCTCACTCTTTTTGTTCTTGTTCGCTTGCATTTTGTTTTCTTATTTTCTTTTGATCTGATTTTTCTTATGCAGCAAGATAATTGTATAAATATATTTATAGATATTGGGTTTAACATATATTTTAACATATATAACACATACTGTATTGCTTGCCATTTAGGGGAAAGGGTGGGGTGATGGAGGGAAAAATTTGTAATACAAGGTTTTACAGGCGTCAGTGTTGAAAAATATCCAAGCATATGTGTCCCCCCCCCCCCCTCCGGCAATTGGGGTTAAGTGACTTGCCCAGGATCACACATCCAGGAAGTATTAACAGGGGAATTATTTTTGAGGAAGCACGATGTAACCCTGGCTTCCTTGAAGGGCTTTGAGCACATCCAGTTTGTCTGACATGGGTACCCGCTCTGTCCATCACCGTGGATGGGGATAGCCTCCTTTAATTAACTGCTTGTTTCTTTAAACCTGGCAAGACTGACTAAGTTCATTGTGGGCTGCCCGTCGGGGGCTCACGTGGTGGTGAACACCGCAGGCCGGCTTGTTCAGGGAGGCAGGACAGCTTCATTCTCCCTTCTCATTCTTGTTTTTGGAGCTCATGGACCCCATGGAGGGCCCAGATCTCCAGCTTCCCCGCTCTGAAGGAAGCGTGACCAAAAACGTCTCCCTCTCTCTTGCAGGCACCGAGTGGTGGTCTCTTACCCCCCTCAGAGCGAAGCAGAGCTGGAGCTCAAGGAAGGAGACATTGTCTTTGTCCACAAGAAGCGGGAGGACGGCTGGTTCAAGGGAACGCTGCAGCGCAATGGCAAGACGGGCCTGTTCCCCGGCAGCTTTGTGGAAAACATCTGAGAAGACGTAACCGTACTTGGAGAGCCTCAAATCCCACGACCCCAATGAAAGAGCACAAATAATCCTAGTGGAGGAAACGAGCCCAGTCACTCGTTTTCAGATGATCCAAGATAGAAAGCAGACTGACGGATCTGCAGCATCCCACAGCAAGCACAATTGCAGCATCAGCCAGAGATGATGGCAGCTTCATCCGGGGCCTTCTCCCTTTGGATTCTGATGTGTGATATGTGCCTTGTTCTGTCTGATTTCTTCCACAAAACAAACCTTTTTTTTTTCAATCTGTAACGAAAATGGACAATTGTTTACAGGGCTGTAACTAATTTATTTGATTTTTTTTTAAACTTGAATTCTTCTTGTTATAGATAAATTCTTGGGCTTATGATTTTAACAGATTATTAATTTATGAAATGATAGCTAAGGAGAAGCTGGATTCTCTCCTGATGAGCAAATGGTTCTTTTGGACAGAGAGTGCATTTCCCTTCTTGGGTTGCTCCCTCCTTTTAAACTGTGTGTGGCAGATTGTAATTTGTCTTTTTGAAAAGGGGTCAGTGTTGTCAGGTTGTGATGATGGTGTGTTATTGAATTGATTAAGTCTCAACAGGTAGAATACTGTATTGTGTGCCCTAAGACAGAAGTAGTGGTTCTCTCCTTTGCCTCTCCCTTTTGTCAAATGACAATCACATCCCAAACAATGTAATATTCCTGGAGGATCCACACCCACAAGGATGTAGAGAAGTTGTTTTTTGTCCTTCGTTCTCAAAGTGGGAAGTGATTCACCATGACATGCAAGTGAATTGGATTGGAGTGAGGGAGGGCTGGTCCTGGTCCTCTGCCTCACTTTCCCCTCCAGAACCATCTGGGCCCAGTGGCCAGAGATAGGTCAGAATGACTGGAGATGGCCCTGGATGCATGGGAGACCCCGGCCTTTGTAAGCTAAGGTTTTCAACAGATCTCTGATTGACTGAGGTCACACAAGAGAGAGGGAACCCAAGAGAGAAACAGATTCCTGCTCAATCAATCTCATTTGCTCTGGAAATTTTGCCATGCAAATGTTCAGTCTAATTCTGTGGGTAGGGTATGTTCACAGAATAATAGTCATAATCAGGGATTAAATGTGAAGGAGGCTTAAGCACAATACTCGAACAAAAACAAAAAAAAACAAAAAAAAAAAACCATTATCGAAGCACATTTGTAGAATCATAGGATGTTGCCAGCAGACAGGGACCTTAGAATTCATCTCATGAAAATTCCCCCCCTCCCACTTAACAGATAAGGAAACTGAGGGAGAAAAGTGACTTTTTTTAAGGTCCCAAAGTCAGTCAGTGGGAGCAGAACCATGGTGTCCCGGCTCCCAGTCCAATGGGATAATGAATGAACGAACAAATGAATTGAAAGACATTTATGAAGTGCTTTCTATGGGCCAGACCCCATGTTAAGCCCTGGGAACACAAAACCAAAATGCGCCTGTTTGGTTTTATAAGAATAGCAGCAACTCAGTCCCTTGGGTTGGAAATTAAGCAAAATTAAAACCATACTCGCTGTCTGAGAATGGCTATGAAATGTAATTTGCCCTTTTCCCCATAAGTGATCTTGATGATCAGAAGACGTTAAAAATATGGTTGAGCAGGAGTGGTGATGGTTCACTTGTGTTAAAATAAAATTTTAAAAAAAATGAAAAAGGCTGTTAGACACTGTGAAAAGTTGACTAAGTTTAACCATGGAAACTTTAATCCATTGGGATTCCCTCCCTCCCCTCACTGTCTTGCATGTATTACTGAATTCCCACAGTAATATAAATGGTGCATGGTGTGTATGTTTCATTGTCATTTCTCACTGTGGCTAGTTTACACTCCGAATGGCCCTGGATAGGGGCTTTACTCTAAACAGTATTCTCTCCACCCCAAAGTCACTGCTGACCACATCTCTGAGTGAAGTCTCCTGCAAGATGAGGTGCTCATGATCCATGAATCAGCATCATCAGTGACAGTGTACCTTATCCGTCACTCTCTGATGGGCTGCCTGGGCTCGGGGATACCCCTTGTGTTCTGCTGGAGCCTGAACGGCTCAACATCAGCCAAGTGCCCACACCGGATGATCCTGGCAAGGATCTCGCTAGCCATCTCTTTCTCTCTCTCCCTGTAACATCAAGGGTCTTCTCGGTTCTCATTTTGACGCCTGCCATAAAGCACAAATGGGATGGGCTCAAAAACATAAGGAGGGGAGGGAAATCTCATGGTTGTGAATGACATCATCGCCATGGTTTTCTAGTTGAAAATGCCTTTTAATTTAAGGTTGGTTTTTTTTTTTTTTTTAATAAGAATTTCAGCTGGGAAGATATAAGAAGTGTAATTTTCAAAAAAAAAAAAAAAAAGGCTTCTTGAGGCGTCAAGAAGTGCAATGGTCTTAAAATTCTAGAATGAGAGTTGAGAACGAAATCATTCCTAAATTCATCATTTTTAATGAAACACTGTATATTCTGTTCCTGTGTTTTAAATATTTTAAAAATAGTTTACTTGGATATTCATGTAATATATAAAGGTTTTGTGAAATGAACTTTAGCTAGGAAAAAGCTGCTGTCAGCTTTCATAAACATATAAGTTGACACCAATGTGTCATAATATTTTTTATTTGGGGAAATTAGCACATTTTATAAAATAAGATTTTAAAAAAAGGCAAAAAGACTACTACAGGTTAAAATTCTTTTTTTCTACCTGTCTGTTTTCTCCCTATCTTAAGCTATGTGATTAAAGTACCTCTGTGAATAGTATTCATGGTGTAAAGTCAGTTAAGATTCCATCTCTTCATAGTTCTGTTAGATAATGTATCGTATGGCTTTTCTATCGACTTTTTTGAAGACAGTAGAGTGATGTTTTGAAACAAGAGTTTGTTACACAACAGTGCAACAATGATACAATGACGATTTTTTCCAGCCTTTCCATGTGAACGATTTGGGGGAGATGAACCCAAGTGTCCAAGATTAAAATTTGATGTTCAGTCTTTATGCTTGTCTTGTTTCATTTCTTTGTGTTCCTTCTTTTTTTAAATCAGAGATGCAGGGATTGTAAAACTACAAATTGCAGAAAAGGTGTCAACCTGTGCTGCTAAAAGGAATTTCCTCATCTGGAACTAACCTGCACCAAAAAAATCATAGGGCAATGTCTATCCCTATCTAACAGAAGTGGGTGACAGAAATAGAGTTCTGTTAAGAACTGGAGTGGAGATGTGGAATGATCGCATGTACTTTCAGATGAATCACAATATTATTGTGTTGCTTAGTGGTTTTATCTTCTAGACCTGTCCCTGGGAAGGAGGGGGTGTAATCTTTTGTAATGTAAAAATAAAATACACTAATAAAAATTTTTAAAAGTGTGTGGGGGGAGGGTCAGGGAGGGCAATGGCCTAGGGAAATTAAATCACTTGCCCAAAGTCAGGCAGGTCATTAACATTTGGGGAAAGATCTGGAGCCAGCTAGGACTCCAGACCCATTGACTTTCATTATACCATGCTGTTTTATGATCATAATGTAATGGGTTTTTGAATGGGAAATTGCCCTCTGATGCCATCTAGTTGATTAAGGGTTAGAATTGGAAGTATGCTGGAGTTGGTTCATATTAGCCCACAGGGAAGATTGTTAAATTTAGAAGACCTACCTTTGAAATCAGCAAATGCTACAAATCGAGGCTTAAATTGTTTTGTTGATTATCAAGACTTAAAGTGATGAAGGAAATGTTAAATAATGCAAATTAGACTTAAAAGCCTGATGTTCATTTTCAGAGAGCCTGTTGTTAAACATTTAACGGCATACTGGTGGTTAGAATCCATTTCTAAGAAGAGCCTTTTTTAGGTTTTAAACTGTGGCACAAGTTTCTGATCTTTTGTTATTTGAAGTCAATCAATAAGTTCAAGTGCCTCCTAAAAATTCTGCTCCGTGCTCAGCCCTTAGGGATACTAAGAAACTTAAAAGTCTCTCAAGAAGCTCAGTCTAATGAGGAAGGTACAAGTTACAATCCAGGATAAAGTAGAAATCATAAACCGAGGGAAGACACTCGAATTTAGAAAAACTTCTTGTAAAAGATGAAAATAAGTGGACAAAGGACCGTTTCAAATCAACTGGAAAAAATGTTTTTGAGTAATATCTCACAAGGATCAACATTATTGGGATAAAGAAGTCTGCAGGAGGACAGCTTTTTAAAATTAGGATGTTAAGATAGAGTCTTAATAATGATGTATGAGCTGGCAAGGGTATGTACCAAGGGTCAAGCCAACTGGGGAGGCGGAGGGAGGATGGGCAATGACAGTCACAAATAACAAGGAGGCCTTGGCAGTCAGCCCAGGGAAAATGAAAAGTTGGAACCTGTAGGCTCGCTAACCCCTGGTTTACAGATGAACATTTCCATGTCTTTTGCAACTCTGTGATTTAGGGATTTGACTTAGACTTAGACATACACAGCCCAGTTCATCTCTACTCGTTTTCTCTGCATCGGTACCGTAAAAGTCATGTCCAAGTTCTGTCCAACATAGGGGTTCGCCCTGATCATTCAGGGCACATTGCTAAGGAAAATCATCACAAAGCCTTTCTTAAAGATGAGTCCAAGAGGAGAAACTGCGCAGAAAAAGACAAGAAGAAATAAGATTGGAGAGACATGGCTAAAAAGAGCCTGTCATGTAACAAAACACAAAGTCCACAAGTCTGTGCAGCTTCCAGAGTTATGTGGGCCCCAGAAAATGAGCGAATTCCCTGTGGTGAATTATAGGACGTAGCCATGAGGGAGTGACAGAGAGAAAGGAAATATTGGAATACAGGGTGCAGAAGTGCTGAATCCCTCAAATAGATTGGGGTTCCAGGACTTTCCCCATAAGGGCCACAAAATGTTTGAGGGTTGAGCCCCCAAAATATATTGGGGTTTTGAGTTGGTATTGCAAGGTTTCTTAAAATAATTTGTACCCTTCGACCATCTCCAAGTCAAAAGCCAAAGATTTATTATGCTGCTGTCAGAGATCTTATTTCCAAAAGGGAATTTTAGCCATTAAAAAGAGGAAAGAACTATAAAAAAGGGGAAGGCACTTTGTAGGACAGTATCGACCACAAAAACAAAAACAGACTCTCAGAGTTAGAAAAAGTAAAAAGGGATTTATTACAATCTCGCAAGAAAGGGCAGCTCTCATCTGACAAGGTGTTTGTCAGTAAAAGGAGCACAGAGTAAGAACTTCAAAACACAAGATTAAATAGTCTGAATGCAGAAACCCCAACTCCTGTCTGGCCTTTTCTCCCACTGTTGGGGGGAGTCCAGGTTTATATTCTAATCACAAAAATCTAACCCAGAAATAAAAGAATACAAATCAATAATAATTTCTTATTTTAATTTCCCTAGAGAACTGCAATATAAGCAGGTATCCTCATATAAGAGAATTCAAAGCCATCATCATCTTTAAAAAGGTGAGTGGGAAACAGAAGGGGACAAACACCTGCAACTTTTAGATATAGTTCCATTTGTTATTAAAAAGTCTCAAGTCACAATTAAGGCTATAGTTTAAAGCTATATTCCCATGAGAGTATCTTCACTCAGTTAATTCCCGCACAGCATTATTAAGAAGGGAGACGAGGGGCAAATTTTAATGAGCTAGCTATAACAAGGGGAAAGATGCCATAAGGCAGGCAAAATTCTTAGAGAACTTGTAGCCATAAGGCAGACAGTTCCTAAAAGGAGTTAGTGTCAGGGATTTTGGAGTTAAAGCATAAGGGATTTAGAAAATTAGGCCATTGCCCTAAAAACTAAATTCCCCAAAAATGGAATTAGCCATTATGATGCTTAGTAAGCAAGCTAACAAATTAGCAAAGAGGTAGGGTACCAGTATATTCTGATTGGTTATAACTGGGATCAAGATAATTTTTGTCAATGCAAGGAATTCTACAAGGGCCTACTGCAATAAAGGTCCTCTTAAAGATAACAGATAATTCCATCAGTGCTCCTCCCTTGTCTCTGGAAATACTTGGCTTCCCAATTATTTACAGTGGATCAAGGATTCCATGAGAAAGGAGGAAGAAAAGGAAAGTTAGAAAGTCCATTTATTAAATGTTTACCATGTTTAGTCCTGTGCTAAATGTTGGGATATAAAGACCTGAGACAAAATTGACCCATTCCCTGCTGGAGGAACACAATGTGTGTGTGTGTGTGTGTGTGTGTGTGTGTGTGTGTGTGTGTGTGTGTGTGTGTGTGTGTAACATAATGTGTGTATATCCCTATATTTTATATATATATTTATATATATTATATTACATATATAGGAATACACACACACATACATATATGAAAGTGGTGGTCAGTCATGGCCTGTGAAATCCAAAGCTGGTGAGTAGAAAGGGGTGTCTATTGACAAATCCTTTCCTTTGCCAAACCTAATGTTGGTTTACTTCAAGTTCTTGGACTAAGAAGTAGAAAGGCAGTGAACAGAGAAGGGAATGTAGGACAGGAAATAGCTAGGGTGAAGATGACTCTGCATGTTTTGAGAGTGAAGTTTCAAGTCGAGTTACATAGAAGAAGAGACATGAATGGGTCACAACATGTCCCCCCAAAGGTACCAATTATATCAATGACATGGTTGGAAATGATTCCAGCTGTTTCTAGGCTCTACCTATTTCCCAGTGAGGAATAAGGTGTGAAAGTGCTTTGTAATCATAAGTACAATAGCTGGTATAGTTTTCATTTGGTTTCCCAAAGTATGGTTTGTATGTTATTCCTTTGAATATTCTTTTTTCTTTAAAAAGAAATCATTAATCTCTTGTTCTTACATCCCCTTCATTTCCAAACATATTACTCCTTTCCCTCCTGTCCTAGTGATCTTGCAAAGAATAAAAAAAGGATGAGGCAAAAAATAAGCCCACTTAAGGACACAAATTCAACAAAGCCTATCTCCTGTTAATGTCCCTCCCTCTATATAGCCCACCTCGATACTAAGGACCTGATGTTTTTTCTGGGGACTTATTCATCCCATCAGTGGTATGGAGACCCACCAGGTTTTACCTTCTGACCTTCAGTTACCTCCTCCAAATCTCCGGAAAATTTCACTTGACTTGCCTATATGCATCCTAAAGATTCTTGGGCCTTTCAATTCTCCCTGTAACTATATTTCTTTAAAAAATTAAATTAAAAAAATAATTTTCAGATCTAAATTGTCTCCTCATTTCCCCCTTCTTCTCCACCCTGAGAAGGCAAGAAAGGTATTGTGTCTCCTAATTAGAATGTAAGAACTTTGAGGGAAGGGACTGTTTTGATCTTTCTATTTATATTCTTATGTTATATGTAATATTATTATATACATTATATATTATAGTTACATAATATATTATATAATTATATATAATCTAGGATATTGTGTACTATATTTATATTTTTAGCACTTAAGTGTGGTGATTGACACACAGAATGGACTTAAGTCTAAAAACTAAGAACTCACACAGAACAAGCATCATAAGCTGTTCAGAAAAAGTGATACAAGGACACTCTCCAGGTCTCTCTTAAGAACTTCAGAATTGATTGTATAACATGGAAGACACTGGCACAGGACTGTCCAACATGGCATCTCATCAGAGAAGGTGCTGGGCTCTATGAGCAAAACAGAATCGGTTTAGCTCAGAAGAAACGCAAGATACACAAAGTTAGAAAAGCCCCCCAAATGTTCCTAGGGACTATCCGTGTCCAACCTATAATAGAGCATCTGAGCTCATGTTGGTCTGATCAGTTACAGTTAGGCATCCTATAACTCCGCTCTAACTGTGATGTAATTTTGGTCCTCTCTGAGAACCAATAAATAATATAAATAAATGCCTTTTTACTCATTCATCTCTACCATCCACCTATTTCATTCACCTCCATGACAGGTTTCCCTGTTTGCAAAGTGAGGATAATAATAATAATCCCTTCTCAACCCTTGTCACAGGGTTGCTCTGAGAAGAGCAGTTTTTAAACCTCAAAGTGATACATAAACAAACTACTCGGAGTCTTATTCTTAACCCACTGGAGAGCACCCAATGAGCAATGAGAACAATGATTCACTTAGATGCTACCATCTCTAATGAGTTAGATTTATCCACTTTCTTAACATACCTGTGGCAGCCAAATGGTACATGTAGTCGACACCTAGTAAATGCTTGGTTCATTTCTTCCCCGTATTGAGGGTTCGATTTTCTGCTAGGGTTTTTTCCCCCCTCTCCTTGTCTGAGGAAGAAAACAGAAGTTTAGGTGCTTGATTAGAATTTAAAATTATAGACCACTGGAACAAGGTCATCTCAAGTTTAGGGAAGTGCTATGTCATTCCTATCTGAAGCTCACCTAGTTCATTAGTGCCATGAAGGCCACTTTCTTTTCTTTGCCAAGTGAAAATTTAAATCTTAATGGAATGATTTCCTGATTTTTTTTTTTGGAAGCATCCAAAGCTGTTAAAAGACAGAATAAGACTTTCTCCAAACCCATTTCCTTATCAGTTACACCACAAAAACATATTCAATAAATCCCCTAAAAGCAGGAACTTATGGGGGATGGAAGGAGGGCAAATACCTTGGCCATGATTCACCTCTTTAATCATCTCCAGCTCAGATGCCTTGCCTATCTTAATTCCTAGTATTGCATTCTCACCCTAGCCTGGAAACCCCCATTCTAACTCCAAATCCCATTTTGCTGTATTACACAATTCCCACGTCCCTGTGCTAGAAGCCTAAGGACTGGAAAGTCCTTGGAGGAGAGCCCCAAAAAAGAGAATGGCCCGAAAGAGCAGGAAGAGATGTTTCCACAGCTCTTAGCACAACCAAAATCCACCCTTCTGACCCACAGGGATCCATCCTCCCAACTTGGAATAGTTAATCACTTTTGACACGGCTCCCTGGGATGTGCTGGTAAATTTTTAACAATAGAGTCTCTAAAAAAAAAAGTGCCACGACACATAGTTTAATCCATATTATTAATATTTTCTCTATCACTTTCTTAAATTGAGACCAGTGATGTCAGTCTCTAATAGAAACAAGACCATTAAACCATGTTGTAAGTAAGGATCCCTGAACACCACATATTGACTTAGTTTTCAAATGTAATATTATTTATGTTTTATTATATTTTTATTAATTTTGTTAAATATTTCTCCATTACATTTTAATCTGGTTCAGGCAGCAGGCTGCTTTTTAAACTCCTGGTCTAGACAGTTTAGAACTTCTCCCAATGTGACTTTAGAGAAGTGGTTTTACCTCCCTACATGTGAATTCCCTCATCTATAAATGATGGAGTTGGACCGGCTTTCGATCATCCTTCCTGTGATTCTGTTATGTAACTGCTCACGTGACGGGTCCAAGCCGGCCATCTCCAGATAAGAATACAAAGTCTTGCCTTGGGAAGGGTGAAGCCCGGACGAAGGTAAAGAAACTGCTCCTAGCTCTTTTCGTAGTGGCTAGAAGCTGGAAGTTGAATGGATGTCCATCAGTTGGAGAATGGTTGGGTATATTATGGTATATGAATGTTATGGAATATTATTGCTCTGTAAGAAATGACCAGCAGGAGGAATACAGAGAGGCTTGGAGAGACTTATATCAACTGATGCTGAGTGAAATGAATAGAACCAGAAGATCGTTGTACACTTCAATGCTGTATGAAGATGTATTCTGATGGAAGTGGAAATCTTCAACATAAAGAAGATCCAACTCACTTCCAGTTGATCAATGATGGACAGAAACAACTACACCCAGAGAAGAAACACTGGGAAGTGAATGTAAATTGTTAGCACTACTGTCTATCTACCCAGGTTACTTATACCTTCGGAATCTAATACTTAAAGTGCAACAAGAAAATTGGATTTACACACATATATTGTATCTAGGTTATACTGTAACACATGTAAAATGTATGGGATTGCCTGTCATCTAGGGGAGGGAGTAGAGGGAAGGAGGGGAAAATCTGGAAAAATGAATACAAGGGATAATGTTATAAAAAAATCACTCATGCATATATACTGTCAAAAAATTTATAAATAAAATTTTAAAAGAAAAAAAGAAAAAAGAAACTGCTCCTTCCTTGAGCCTCTGCTGGGTTGGAAGGGCAGTGGCCCAGGGAGGAAATGTGGGGGTGTGAGAAGCTGTCTGCCTTCCCCTCCCAGCCCAGGCTCCAGATATAGCAGCGAACGCATGCTCCGCTGGGGC
Source organism: Sminthopsis crassicaudata (assembly GCF_048593235.1). Lineage (NCBI taxonomy): Eukaryota > Metazoa > Chordata > Mammalia > Dasyuromorphia > Dasyuridae > Sminthopsis > Sminthopsis crassicaudata. The sequence goes on along the minus strand of NC_133622.1, from coordinate 84,761,337 downwards.
AGCAGTTGTGGGCTTTCTGTGATGTGGTGACGGTGGCAGGAATCAAAGCCAGACTCCAAGTTCTGCCCTTTTAACTGAGATTTTTGTTTCCTGTGATTTATGGACCCACTGAGAGAGATTTGTGGGATTGGCGTATTATCAGTCAGGCCCTATAATAAAGCCAAAGTGAATGGAGCTTTTGAAGAAGAATGCATCTCCAAAGTAATGCTTAACGTGAGAAAAGCTGTAATAATCTCCCTCCCGTCTCCGACTCACCCAGTGGCTTAACCTTGGAGGAAACAGAGTTCAGATTTTTTTTGCAAGTCAGCATTTCTGCACAGGGTCCTGGAATATTCCTGGTGTCAGGGCATGCCATTTTCCTTTGGAAATTCTTCTTTAAAAGACAAATACGTCTTTGGTGCTCATATGAATCATCATCATCATCATCCCTGTTTTATAGAACAAAGAAACCAAGGCTGACAGAGGTTAAATGGTCACACAGCAGCATTTGAACTCAGTCTCCCCTGACTCCAGGTATTGGCTCTCCACCTGATATTCCTGCTCGTGTTACCACCAAATCTGTTTTGAATGTTTCCATAGCTCCAATTCCCATGTATTTCCTTTCTTTCTGCCCCCTCTGTATAGGTAACTGGGAGCAGGTGGAGAGCCACCAGGTTGGTCCCAGGGCACTCATCTGGTCTGTGGATCTACAGGAAACAATGTGGAAAATATTCAGCTGCTCCTCCTTATCTGGGACATCACTTTTAGCTTTGGTTTTACTACTGTCAAATGCTGACTTAGCTGAGGGGCAGGGGACAGAGAGAGACAGAGACAGACAGCAAGAAAAGAGAAAGAGAAAAGAGAGACAGAAAGTGAGAAACAAGAGAGACACAGAGGGACAGCAAGAAACAAAGGAAAGAGACAGAAACAGGGAGAGACAGAGAGAGAGAGATAGGGACAGAGAGAGAAAAAAACAGAGAGAAAGAGAGACAGACAGTAAGAAAAGAGAAAGAAAAAAGAGAGACAGAAAGTGAGAAACAAGAGAGACACAGAGAGACAGTAAGAGAGACAGAGAGAGAGAGAAAAACAGAAAAAGAGACAGAGAGATATAGAGACAGAGACATACAGAGACAGAGAGAGATAGAGACAGAGACATACACAGACAGAGACAGAGAGAGATAGAGACAGAGACATACACAGAGACAGAAGCACAGAAAGATAGAGATAGTGAAAAACAGAAGAGAGATAAAGAGACAGAGACAGAAACAGACACACATACATACATACACACACCAAAACAGGGACAGAAAGAAACACAGAAAGATAAAGACAGTGAAAACAGAGACAGAGAGACACATACACATCAAGACATAAAGAGAAAAGAGACAGAGAGAAACAGAGATAAGAGACAGACTGAGAAACAGAGAGGAAAGAGATAGAGAGACAGACATAGACACACAGACACCCACAGACACAGAGAGATTCCTTAAAGAACAACTATGTGGGTAAACACACATAACACATATACCCCCTACTTTATTGTGACTTTCAATGAACAAGCATTTACAGAGAATTTGGTGGGTACCATGGGGGACAGAGAAGTAGTTTTTGGATCATGGTACCAACTCTTAGTAAGCTTACAATTAGATTAAGGAGCTAAGATAATAATAACTATAATTCGTAAAATACTTTACAAATATTATTTTATCCTCATAATAACTCTGGAAGGTAGATGTTGTTATTGTCTCTATTTTACAGATGAGGAAACTTCAGCTAGTAAGTATTTGAATCTCCCTGATTCCAAGTCTAGCTCTCTATACATTGTGCCATATAGTCACCTAACACACAAAATGAGCATGAACAATAAAAGCTAGTAATAACAAAGCACCAAACTGTGTGTTGCATGCTAAACATACTATAGGAGTTATGGGAGTTCCAAGTAATAAATGTTTATTCAATTCATGGGAACAGCAGCAGTGTAGAAGGAAGAAGGCTTCCTGAATAAAGTAGGTCTTGAGGAGGAAAAGTGAGATTTGAGTTTGCAAATAAAAATGGACTCAAGCATTCAAAGACGGGCATGTTTACCAGAGATCTACCCTGGGCAAGGCTACTCCTGAGGGCTGGAACAATCTGTCTGGGGTGGACTATTTGTCCATGGATAGGGCCATACAAAACAGTTACAAGTGCTAACCACTGGGGACACCTGGAAAGGTCTCATGTCGAAGGGGTTGCTTGAGCTGAGCTTTGAAAGAAAGGAGTGTGTCTGAGGACAAAGATGGAGAAAGGGTTCTCAGGAGCAAGGATGGATGGGCAGGAATGAGCCAGGTTTTTTGTTTTGTTTTGGAAGAGGAGGGGTAGTTAGGACATTGGACTGACAAGCTTGTGTTTCAACACAAGGTAGTAGGTAGGATGTGCTGAAATGATGGAGGGCCATGAAAGCCATCATCTGAGCTTGGATCTCATTTGGTCAGAAAGCAGGATGAAGTAATACAATGGAAACATTACTGACTCCAGATCGGGGGTCCTAAGTTCAAATTTTTACTACCTCTGGGAGGTTGGGTAAATCACAATCCTCCTGCTCATATTTCTTCTTCTATAAAATGGAAGGGTTAGATTAAATGGTTTCTCAAGTTCCTTCCAGCTTCAAAACTACTATTTTGTAAATAACATGATCAGAGTGTTTTTTAGAAATGTTGGTAGGCAGTAACTCAGACAGTCATGAAAAAGGAAGATTCGCATTAGAGACAACAGGTGGGAATCTATAGTCTTCAGTTATAAAATAAATGTAATTCAGGAATCATAAAACAAGTATCATTTATGTGCATATAATATACCCCATAATTCCTATGATTTTTTTTACAAATGGGGAAACTGAGGCTCAAAGAAGTAATTGAGCTGTTTTTAATTTGAATTTAATTTGATATTGTTTTCTCTGTTTTCCTTTAGTCTGAGTTTTCTGTGTATAATGGATCTCTTAGAAGGATATTCACCCTAGGTCTACTGACTGTGTTTTTTGAATATTCTATATAATACATACATACATATGTATATATAAATATTTTATGTATTATATAAACATATGTTACATGTATAAATATATATTTTATATATTATCTTTAAGTACTCACTCAACTAATAAGTGCCAGAAGGAGAGTTTAAAACTGATTGCTTTCCCATCACTCTTTTTACTACCTTGCAACACCTCTCTTAAGAAAGAAATGATACAACTTGTATTAGGAACAATGGGAATAGAGAAAAGCATGTATGCCAAAGATATTTTTAAGGAAAAGTTGAGGACTCACTGGATGTATGGATTAGATAGATGAGTCACAGATGAAGTTTCAAATCTGGGTGCCAAAGGGAATAAAAGTACCACTGGAAAAAATATGGAAGTGGGAGGGAAGGGATTTATTTCAAGAGAAAGGTTGTGAGTTTAATTTGGGATATGTGTAGCTTAGGGGAATTTCAGAGCAAGCAAGTAAACCTGGTACATAGGTAATTGAGCACATGGGAACTAGAGCCCAGATAAGAGAATATTGTTCTAGGAATTGATGCAGATTTGAAAAGCAATAGCTTAAAGACAATAGGTGAAAGCTCAAGAATAAGTTGAAAGAAAAAGATACAGAGAAATATGGAGAAAGACACACAGAGAGACAGAGACAGAAAGACAGAAAGAAACAAAGAGGAAAGATTGAGAGAGAGAGAGAGAGAGAGAGAGAGAGAGAGAGAGAGAGAGAGAGAGAGAGAGAGAGAGAGTCTGTGTAAAACAGAAGCAAAGACAACAAATTTCATTTAAAGAATATCCCCAGGGAAAGTATGGAAGGAGAACAATCAAAACATCTGTTGAAGTTATTTAATAAAGCAAAACAAAAACAACTAGGGTTTTATAATGTTGTGGAAGGGAAGAGAGGATTTTCAAGAAAATGGGGATGTGATCAATAGTGTCTATGGAGCAGAAAGGTTAGGGAAGATGGGGACAGAAAAGAAGCCATTTGGTTTCTCAATCCCTCACCAAAAAAACAGATTTTTTTCCCCTGAATGGAGGACTAGATTTAAGGTTATGGGTAATCTCTGCACCAGATTAGCCCTGGAACTGAACCATGTAATTCTTGGGACTTCCACCAACTTCCCTGCCATTAAAAACAATATCCCCCATTCATGGAGGAACGTGCAAATATCTTGAAGACCTGATCAGAGTTGAAATGAAATTGCTGTGTTGCTGTAATGATGTAATTGTGCAGTGATAAATCCTGCTGGCAGTTCATATGGGAATTGACATATCAAAAGAGTGCCTTTAAAACCATATAAAAATCTCATCAAACACAGCATGACATCTGATGGCTAAATATGACATTGTTTTCCTTTACACTGAGCTTTTTGTGTAAAATAAAAGTGGATCTCTTAGGAGAACATTCATCCTGCGCCTGCCGACTGTGTCTTTCATGCAGTTGTCTGTAGGGAGCTTACGCCTTGGTTTGAGCAGCAATTTCAGCGAGAGCTTGCTGCTGAGCTGGCTACAAGCTTCCCCATTAGCTGTGTGACTTCACGTTGTGGCTGGTCATTCCCTTTATTCAGCTTTTTCCATCTCTGATCATTTTCTCTGCCTCTTCTATTAAAACCTGCGCTCTGGGCACAAAGCCATGGAGGGGGAGGAAATAAAACAGTGGTGGCTTTATTTATTTATTATTTGGAGCTCTTGAAATGGCTCTTAATTGAGTCTGCTGGTTGACTCTGGAGGACATAGGTGGAAGGAGCTCACTGGGGTGACTTTAACGTGCATCTCTTTCCTGACAAGAAAAGTGGCCAAGCCATTCATTTTCCTTCCCTGGAGGGACTGAGGGCAGAAGACCTCTGTGTAGTAGATCAGAGTTAGTAGTCAGGACCAAATGGAAGCGCCGGGTTCTTGTGGCCCTGGATCCCACGTGGCAGAGCCGTGTCCCGTTTGCTCAAAGCCTGTGACCTTATGGTGTTGGTCTCTCCGTGTGCACAGGGAAATGGCAAAGATCTGGCTGTGGGCTTCCCAGTGGGAGTCATGCCCCAGCTCACTCCTCTGGTCTCAGCTGTCTTGCTGTAGCTTAGTGGGTTATGACATTCAGTTCAGAAACAGGAAGGAGGCTTTTTGTAAGACCCTGAGGAGAGCTTGCCCAAAGTGGACCTCATCATAGGCTCAATGCCCTAGGGGTTCTCAGGGAAAATGGAAATAAAAATCTATTCTCCACAAGGCTTTTGTGTAGGTTTAAAGGAGATCATTTAGGGGAAAGGTTTCCACATAAACATAAGTTATTGCAAAAGGGTGGGGGGGAAGGTGGGATGGGAATAGAAATAACTGGTCTAGAAGTTAAAGGAACCATGTTTGAATCACTCACTACAAAATCCGGGCAAATCACTAAACTCTGAACCTTAGTTTAAGTAGGATTTAGTGGTAACTAATAAGAGGAAGCTAAGCAAAGAGAGCCCGTTGGACTGGGGTGCTCCAAGGTTCCAATATCTGGGGGGCAGTGCTCGCTCTCCTCACAGGAGTCCTTTGTGGACAATAAGGCACTCAGCTCAATCCTCCCTCTTCTCCCAGCCTTTATTTTCACTCTGGGATCCTGCCCCCAACTCTGAGTAGCCTTTTCTCAGAGCCTTTATTTATTTATTTATATATATAAAATAAATTATTACTTATTATTTACTTAATACATCATCATCACCAAAATGGTGTCACAGATACTAGAGTAGGAAGAGGTTAAAAATCTGCATTGGGAGAAAGACTCACTCATTCAACTTTGTGCCAGACATTAGTTATTGCTTTAATTTACTGAATCATAAGGATTTTTGTTTTCAGTTTTCTCTTGATATCTTTTCTCTCCTGGTTCTCCTCCTACCCGTCTGACTACTCTTTCTCAATCTCCTTTGCTGAATCTTCATCCAGGTCAGGGCGGATGGCTACAGGCATCCACCAACACTTCCTCCTGGACCATTGTCTCTCACTTCTCCATAGCTTTTTGCTTGGTGATGTCATCAGCTACCCTTTCTTCAACCATCATCTCAATGTGGACATAAGTCTCAGATCATGGTTCACCCCTCATCTGCCTCCTGACCTCCAGACTCCCATCCTCCACTCCCTACTGGACATCTCAAACTAGATGTCACATAGACATTTCAAACTTGCTGTATCCAATTGGAATTCATTATTTCCCCCCAAACTTTCCCCTCTTCCCAACATCCCATTGTTATATAGGACATCACTAATCTCCCAGTCACCTAGGCTAGCACTGAGGTGTCATCCTCCATTCCTACTTTCTCTTCTTCCACATCTAATCTATTGCCAAAGGCTGTGAATTTTGACCTTTGTAATACTCCTTATTTACTTCTCTGACACTAATACCTGCTGCAGGCCTCAGGGCTCCACACCTGGACTAATGCAGGAGCCTGCAGATTGTTCGTCTAAAATCTTCCTTCTCCACTCCATCCTCCATTTAGTTGTGAAAGTGATCCTCCTAGAGTCCAGGTCTGACCATGTCACTCCCATTCAATAACCTCCCTTGGCTCCTTATTACTTCTAGGATCACATAGATTTTAATTGCAGCTGAGAAGAGAAAGTTAAGAAATGAGAAGCCAAATGATTAGGGTATTGCTCCAAGTTTCCATTATCTGGGAGGAATGTTCTTTCTTCTTTGTTTGGTCCTTAAAAGCCTTCAGAATAATCTGGTCCCCTCATACCTTTCCAGTCTTATTAGATCTCACACCCCACTACTTTCTCTGTGAGCCAATGGCAATGGCTTCCTTGGTGTTGTTATATAAGATACTCCATGATCTGACTCTATTCCTTTTCACTGGATTTCTCCCATGCCTAGAATGTTTTCCCTCTTGGTTTCTGCCTCTTAATTTCTCTCAAATACCAGCTAAAATCATTCTGCAAGAAGACTTTCCAGGTCTTCCTTAATACCAGAGCCTTCTCTCTGATAATCTCTGATTTTTCCTGCATATATATATATATATATATATATATATATATATATATATATATGTTACATATAAATATTATATACTCATGTACATGTATATATACATATATGGAGAGAGTTTCTACATAATTGTGTATATGTTGTTTCCCCCATTAGAATGTGTGTTCCTTGAGAATATAAATTTGTTTTTGCTTTTTTTTTTTTGTTTCCCCAGAAATATGATATAGTGGATAGAGCATTGGAATTGGAATCCTGAAGATCTGAGTTCAAATCCAGCCTCAGAGCAAGTTACTTAATTTGTTTATGATATAAAATGGAATAACAATAGCACCTATTTTTCAGGTTATTATGAGGATCAAAGATAATAATGTAAGGCATTAATCCCTGAAACATAGCGAGCATTTAATAAATGTTTGACGACTTGACTTGATTTTATATCTAACCAGAGCAGACTGTAGGCTGAGAGCACCTAGTAATCAGTGGCAATCGTGACATGTGCTAGCCTCCAGCAACTGTCTCAGAGTCCTTGTCTCTCCTTCAGCCTACTTGGTCCCAGGGGCTAAAATCCTAATTTTGTCACAGCTTTGAGAATTTCTAGGTGCTGCTCTGACCGAGAGCCTTATTCTAGTTAGTATTGGAATCTCTGCAGTTAAAACTTATATGATCCTAGAAGTAATAAGGAGCCAAGGGAGGTTATTGAATGGCAGTGACATGGTCAGACCCGGACTTTCACAGCAGCTCATAGTTATGTGCAGAAGGACACACTTTCTCTTGTCTACCATGTGATTTGCTTGTTCTAATTTGTGGAGAAAACTTTCACGTACATTTTCATTTGATTCTTGGTATTGCAAGTATTATTATTCTTGTTGTACAAATGAATAAACTGAGGCTCAGAGAAACTTAGAAGAAAGTTAGGGGCTCTGAGTCCAGCTCTGACACTAAATTTCTGAGACCTCAGATACATCATTTTAAGTTCTCTGAATCTGGAAAGTAATGGAGATAATCGCTAAGGTTTCTTCCCATTCTAAAATTCTGGAATCTTTATTATTTGCTCCAAGTCCCACTGTAAATAGATGGCAAGGATCGAATGCTGGGACAAGGAGCCAGGCCCTTTGCCTAAATGTCCACTTTTGCACTTTTCTCCTTGGAAGAAAGGAATGCTTCTCCTAGATCCTCTCTCCTATCTTGGCCCCATGTGATTGGAATGGCCTATTTTGTAACAGAAGCTCAATTCTGGTTTCCACAGTGAGAGAAATCAGATTAGACAGCTCAATTCTTCCATGAAACTCAAATAATTAGTGCTTTTTTATTGCTTGAAACTATTAAGGGTCCCACAGTCCACTATTCTCCTCACAATCCATTATTAGTGCATAAGTGTATTAGCTATTGCTTGGAATTTGGAGCCCCGAAAAATTGATTTTGGGGAAGGGGGAGGTTGCAGAGGATGATTGAATATAATTAACATTGCACAGTGACTCAGAGGATAGCAATTTAATAGATACATGAGCCCAACAGTAGGAGCCTCATTGCAGAAAGTAGGCTCTCCAGAGGTCACAGGAAACCTTCAGGCAATACTCTGGGGCTCTAATACGGGACAAAATAGGCACCCTATAACAAAGTTCCATCAGCTCACCCTAGTTACAACTCTGGCAATCCGAACACTTTAACAACAATTAAATAGTTTTTGTCCATCACAAACATCTATATGGAGATTACATTGATGTATCCTAAGAAATCAAGAGTATTCAAGACAAGGGGCTGGAAAAGTACTAATCAAACAATGAGATGATTCAGACCAGTTCCAATGATCTTGTAATAAATAGAGTCATCTACACCCAGAGAGGACTGTGGGAACTGAGTGTGGATCACAACATAGCATTTTCACTCTTTTTGTCGCTATTTGCTTGCATTTATTTTTTCTCATTTTTTCCATTTTGATTTGATTTTCCTTGTGCAGCAAGATAACTGTATAAATATATATGCATATATTGGATTTAACATATATTTTACCATGTTTTTTAAAAAAGCAAAACAAAAAAAAGTACTAATCAAACAAATAAACGAAATATAAAAGATCAACACCACACACTGTTTATAGAATTCATATGGGTGAATTCGTTGTATGAAATAGTGAGTTAATGGGTAGGGAAGAGCAAGAAGAGGGAAAGAGTGGGAGCTCTGTGTTTACACAGAGTATGGCCAAGGGAAATGGCCCCCTCTCTCCTACAGAATATACTTTTCTTTGGAGATTGACTTAAAATAAAAATAAAAAATAATGGAGTTTGGGGTTCAAATTGCTGGTTTGAAGATCAGTCTTGTTTTGTAGGATTACTGAAAACATAAAGATCTAGAATGAAATTTTTCCCCATGCTCAAGGCTTTCTTTCTCATGAATCCTGTCTTTCCCACTTGTCCTATTCTTTCATTTTGAACTCTCCTTTTGCAGCTGCTTTGCCTTCTCAACCCTATCTTCTTGTCCAAATATTTTTGCCAGCTTCCAATTGAGAATTCACACAAAAGTACTTCAGACATTAAACTGGCAATTTCTAGTTGAAAAAGGGTTTCCAAGCTCATAGTTTCATAGGGACAATTCAGGATAATCATGCCATTGCTGGGGTGGGCCAAGAGAATCCTATAAAATTTTAACAAGTAAAAATAAAAGACTATATTTAATAATACTTGAATGAAACCCAGTTTGTAACAGAACCACCTTTCTCCAGGAGCCCCTTAATAAGCTTTAAAGAATCTGAGAAGGAAATTTTTGGCATGTGTCTCAGTGAAACAGGCTTAGAGCTTTGGTTTAGAGATTTAGTGCTGACAAAAAATGAGGCTAGAGCGCCCCAAAAGAACACTGTTTATTTCTGCCTGAGGCCAGAATCTACCTTGATGATGTGGACAGGGAGTTCATGACATTTTGATTTTGTAACTACATGCTTTAAAAGTGAGGAAATGTGCCTTAAAAATAGAACAGAAACTAAGCATGTCAAAGCTTATTCAATTCAGCAAACATTTATTAAATGTCTCCATGTGAATATGGCAGTATTCTAAGTACTGAGTTTACAAGGGCAAAAATAGATGAGTCCTGTCCTCAAAATGAGGTTACATTCTAGTAAGGGAATACAGTCTTGACACAGAGAAATACGGTTTTCACAATATAAAAATAAGGTACTTTTTTGGGGATGTGGTGGGGAGAACTAACCACTGGGCAATCAGGACAGGTCTCATGTAGGAGGTGACATCTATTGCTGACCCGTGATTGGAACTTGGGATTCCAAGTGTTAGAACTTAGAAGTTTTGTTCAAAGAGCTCATTATCTTTCACCCAGACTATTTTGATCGCCTTCTAATTGTTCTCCCTCCTCAAGTCTTTCTCCCCACTCCAGTTCATCTTCCACATAGTTATCAAGGTGATAAAGTGACAGCCTTATACCACACGTAACCTTCTCTCTCAATAAACCCCAGTGGCTTTCTATTACCACTAGCATAAAACAGAAACAGAGCTGTTTGGCATTTAACGTTGTTCACAATCTGGCCCCTTCTATCTTCCAGTCTTCTTGCATTTCCACACATTTTATGGACCAGTACACTGGCCTGCTAGCTGTTCCTCGAACATACACAGTGTTCCATCTCCCATCTGGACCTTTGCACTGAATGTTCTCCCTGCTTGAGATGCTCTTCAATCTCGTTTCCAGCTTTCCTAACTTCCTTCATATGCCATCTTTTGAAGGAGGCATTTTGCTTTTCCCCCAGCTACCACTGCCTGGCTTTGTGAGATACCTTTCATTTACTTTGTACATGTTGCTTTCCTCATACAAATGAAAGCCTCCTGGGAACAAGGACTGCTTTTGCTTTTTTTTTGGGGGGGGTACCCTGAATAATTAACATAAGGCTTGGTACATAATAGTCACTTAATAAATGCTTGTCAATTTATTGACCGAAACTAGACTTCTTGGGAGACTGAATATTTACTCAAATGATACTATCTTGGTTCAAACTATTTAAAGAACTGCTCTCTTGGAGCTTGCTTCCAACTGTAGTAGCATACTCACACCAGTGAGTTCAAGTGGAAGTACATTCTTTTTTTTTTTTTTTTCGTTGCAATCAATTAAAATAAAGGATTGATTAGACATCTACAGTGGTTGAGTGCTAATGAAAATCATCAGTTTAACAATTTTATGACTGTGCAGATCAATCTCATCTAGAACCAATCCCATGTCTTTGAATCTTCACTGCAAAGAGTTTTTCTAGTTGTGATTTGAAGTGTCTTAGAGGGCACTTGGACAGGTTCCTCCATTTTTAAGTTCTTTCTTTGTCTCCTCTAATTAGCTCAGCAAATACTTTCTTTAGTGATTTCAAGCTGGTGCGAATGACATGGTTTGGGTGAATGGCCACTTCAGGATCCACAAGTATCTTGCCTGTGTCTTTGAACGCTGTGACCGCGGAACGGCTTCCTGAGTAACTTATTCCTTGGTGGGATTGAACAGCAGTGACCAGGAGGAGGAGAAGCAGAGACTTCCACCTGCACATGACTGAGGCAATGGTGTCTTCCTCAATGGACAAACATTCTTGGGAATATCTTCTCTCTTCAGTCCTGTCAAATCTTTATCCTCCAACAGTAGCTTTTTCAGAGGTAATCCCATCATTCAAATTCAAGTCTGGTAATAAAGGGAGGGAAGATGGAACAAGTTGGTCTGTACTATTTTTACTCAGAACCAAACTATAACTATTAAGTAATCAAACTAGTTTTCTTATTTAGCTTTCTTTAAAGAAAATTCCAAAAAATAGTTCAAAAAGTGTTTTAAGCAATGACATCAATGCTGGAATAAGTGTACAACCTACCCAGGTGGTTCTTTTGAAGAAAATATCCATTTGGATGTTGAAGTTTTGGCTTGTTTATTTAAAATACAGCTATTTCTGCCACATCTTGGGGGTCAGGGGCACAGTGTCCCATGATCTGGGAAATCCACATAAAATTTTTCGATCCTCCCTTTGTACTGAAGAATTCAAAATTTTTTTCTTTTATGGGATGTTTATAGTACCTTAATGTAAAATTCAGGTTATATTTGGTTATTGGCTACATGTAGGTCAACGTTAAGTAAAAATACTTTTTTGGTGTTTTCTGCTGGTCTTCACATGTTGTCTATGGCTTCTGTAAAACTCCTCCCAAATTCCCATTTAATTCTTTTGGCAATCTGTGATATATGGAAACTTTGATAGGGGAAATCATAAGGTGCAAGTGATAATTGAATTCTAATTAGAACCATAGTTCATTTAAAATGACAATCCAATCCCATTTTTCCCCTTCTCCTTCTCCCCCATTTTCCTCGTCATTATTTTTTGTCTTATTGATCTTTTTTTGTTTTAGATCACAGTCATTTTCTGATATAATGGCCTTCATAGAGCTATAGAAATAAAGAAAAAAACTAAACAAAGCCAATCAAAGAGTGCTAATGTATCTAATGTTGCATACCTTTAGCCTATTTATATCAAGGGTTCAATCTTATCTTGTCAAATAAGAAAATATATAAAAAACCCAAGGAGTTCTAAGGAGGCCACATAACACAAAGGCCTCAAATTCCAGTTGACTTGGATGATGATTTACCCTCAGGTGGGTCTGGAGTCAGGAAAACCTGAGTTCAAATATAGCCACAGACACTTACTAGCTATATGACCTTAAGCAAAGAACTTACCTTCAGTCTAAGTTCCCTCATCTGTAAAATTAGGATAATAATGGCACCTGCCTCCCAGGGGTCTTATGTGGATCAAATGAAATAATAATTATAAAGCATCTAGCAGAGTGTCTAGAGCATGGTAAATGCTATATAAATTTTAGTCATAGGCTATCATTTTAGTAGTTCATTTCACTTTTGGTTTTTTCATCAGTAAAATGGGAGGATGAAAGTAATTTTGCTCAAGTTAGCTGACTTTTATATTTTAAAATGTTGTAAAGAATTATGCAGGAATATTAAGCACCCTCTAAATGCTAAATATAAATTGCATTCCTTATAGTTGAGGAAACCAAGACTTGGGTTAGATGATTTTATTTAAGGTCACACTGAGAGTGAATGATGTATGAAAATGAGAAGGAAGAATTCTGATTCCAGGCTGTTCTCCCCCTATACCAAGCTAATAACTTTGAGCTTTTCAGATGCTAGGTAGAATATAAAATGACCCTAATCAGTTGCTATTATCATCTATTTTTATAGTCACTGAACAGAAGCTGAATCTTTTTTCTTCTGGGAATTTCTGTGCTTCATGTCACCAGGGCTTGTTGCTGTCAGGTATATTGGAATGGATTCTGTGTTGGGAGACTTTGAGGATTCTGGTTCTCATTTAAATGTACTTACTATCTTTTAAGAGTCCTTCCAACACTTCCACAATTTGAGATGTTCATACAGAGATGCAGGGCAAGAGTGCTCTAGAGCCAGTTTATATCAGCTTATGGGATAATTTTCAGTATGAGAATTTATACTGTGATAATCAGCAGAGCTGATTTGTTTTGTTGACAGTTTAGACTTAAGTTAGGGAGAAATGTTAATAATGTAAGCTAAATTTTAAAATCACATTGTACATATATTTCTTTCCCCCTCAGACAGCTAGATATTGAATATTCCTTACTTCTCTGAATCTCAGTTTCCTCATTTGTAAAATGAGATTGGACTAAATAACCTCTGAGACCCTTTCTGGCTCTAAATCTTATGAATTTGAGACTTTAGATTCTTTTTTTAATTATTAATTTTTTACTTGTGAAAAAATACAAACATTTCCATAATATAGTAGAATTAAAAAGATGATTGCACATGAAATTGTGAATCTGTTATGTACAACTTGCTATTCCTTTTAAATATATAACAAAGTTATCATGTAACTTTTTTTCCTTTTTCCTTTTTTTTCTTCCCTCATTTGAAGACATGAAGTTGACGAAGGTT